>NC_081407.1:412994540-413637873 GCF_030272615.1 Cryptomeria japonica | reverse complement strand
ATAGTGGTGATGAACATGTTTATATTGCAAAAGAGGAGATTCTAAGAGGAAAGTTTGATGACATGCGGATGGTTGAAGGTGAGAATATCCAGTAGTATGGTCAAAGGATAAAAGAGATAGTTGGTGAAATTAAGAGTGCAGGAGGTAAAGTGGAAGATTCCACAGTGATCAGTAAGGTACTGAGAACCCTGCTATCGATCTATGCTATCAGAGTTGCAGGTATTCATGAGTTGAAGTCCATTGACAAAACTAAGGTAAATCTTGACTCCATCATTGGCAAGCTTACTGCTTTTGAATTAAATGGTTATGATGGTAGTGTATAAAAATATGAGTCTGCATTTAGAGATTTTGTTTATAACCCATCTATGAGGAAAAGTAGAGATGCTAGTCACAGTTATGATTCCAGATCTAGCAGAGAAGCTGATGATGAAGATAATTTAGTTGAGCTTAAAGCATTGTTGGCCAAGTGGTTTCCTGGAGGTACAGGTAAATATAGAGGAAAATTACCTTTGAAATGTTTTGCATGCAACAAGATTGGACACATTGTTGCTAATTATCCTAATGGTGATAATGAGCACAAATGAGAGAAATTAAAGAAGTACAAGGGTAAAGGCAAAATAGATTGTCTTATTGTTGTTGATGGTGGTATCACTGATGAGGAATCTCATGGTGATGCTAATGAAGACATTGTATTTGTAGCCATTAAAGAAGAAATGTCAGGCCAGAAGGCATTAGTATCCAGGATGGATGACTCTGATGATTGGATCATTAATAGTGGTTGTTCACATCACATGACCAGTGATCAGAGCAAATTTCTTTCTCTGAAGGAATTTGATGGTGGAGTTGTAAGATTTGGTAATGACTCACCTTGCATGGTTAAAGGTAAGGGAACTATTTTTCTTAATGGAAAGAGTAGTGCAGATGATGTCTATTGGGTTAAAGGTCTAAAGCACAATATTTTGAGTGTGGCACAACTCAATGATAGAGGATGCCCATTGGAAATTAAAAATGGTATGTGCAAGATCTGTGATAATAAAGGTGAACTGATTGCAACTGGGAAGCAAACTAAAGGTAACTTGTTTCATCTTAATCCTAAAGTTAGCAACTTTTTAATTGCAAAGATAGATGATAGTTGGCTTTGGCATAGGAGATTTTGTCATATAAACTTTGATAACATTGTTAAAGTGAGTAAGTCCAAGACAGTGAGAGGTTTGCCTTAGTTAGACAAACCGGTTAATGCTTTGTGCAAAATATGTCAGTTGAGAAAGATGACATCCTTAACTTTCAAGAGCAAATCTTTTTTAGTGGAACATTTGTTAGATTTGGTTCATACAAATCTTTGTGGACCAATAAGAACAAAAAGTATTCAAGGTGACAAATATTTCATGATCTTCAGTGATGATTGCTCAAGGATGATGTGGGTCACATTCTTGAAGGATAAGACTGAAGCTTTTTGTAAGTTCAAGGCATTCAAGGCCTTAGCTGAGAAAGAGGGCGATAAAAAGATAAAGTGTCTGAGGACAGATCAGGGCGGTGAATTTACTTCTGAGGAATTTACTAGATATTGTGAAGGAAATGGTATCAAGTGGCAACTTTCTGCACCAAGGACATGATATCAGAATGGTATCGTAGAGAGAAACAACCGGTCAGTTGTTGAAGCTGCTAGGACGATGTTGATACAAGGAGGTGTAGTGAAAACTTTCTGGAGAGAAGCTATCAGCATAGTTGTCTATACTATGAACTAGATTTTGGTAAAGAGAGGTAAGGACAAGACTCCTTATGAATATTAGTATGGAAGATCACCTGATGTTAGTTATTTCAGAATATTTGGAAGCAAATATTTTATTAAGAGAGGTGATTATATTATCAAATTTGAGGCTAAAAGTGATGAAGGTATATTTCTTGGTTGTTCCATCAAGAGTAAGGCCTACAAGTGTTTTAACAACCAAACATAGAGAATTGTTGAGAGTGTTGATGTTCGAGTGGATGAATTTACTGAAGTCTCAAAGGAAACCAATTCAGAGAAAAAGGATGAAGATCCTTGCATTTTGATTTTGGAACCAGAAACTATGAAATCTAAAACCGGCAAAGCAAATATTGATGTATCAGTCCAATCGGATTAGATAAATTCAGAAGATGATGATAGTAAAGAAGATGAACCTGAAGATAATGATCATGTTATTCCAAGATATGTGAGACTGAATCACAATCCTGAATAGATTATTGGGGATAAGGATGCAGGAGTACTAACCAGAAAAAGAATCAGAGAAAATTCTTGCATGATCTCCACTATTGAACCAAGAACTGCTAACGAATTATTTGGTGATGATCATTAGGTTAAAGCTAGGGAGGAGGAATTAGATCAAATTGAGAAGAACAACACATGGACCCTGGTACCCTGACCGGTAAATAAAAATGTGATAGGAACTAAGTGGGTTTTTAGGAACAAGTTGAATGAAGATGGTGTTGTAGTTCGGAATAAAGATAGGTTGGTTTGCAAAGGTTATGCACAAGAGGAACGAGAAGACATGGTATGTAGACTGCATAATGATTTATATGGATTAAAGCAGGCACCTAGAGCATGGTATGAAAGGCTTCATACACATCTGATAAAGATAGGCTTTCTAAGAACTAGTGATGATAGTAACATATATCTCAAATCTGAAGGAGATAAAATACTAGTCAGCGAAGTATTTGTTGATAATATCATATTTGGAGGTAATGATGACATGAGAAACAGTTTTGCAGATGAAATGAAAAATGAGTTTGAAATGTCTTTAGTGGGGGAAATAAAAAATTCCATAGGATTTCAAATACAGCAAATGAAGAATGGTATTTTCATCACACAGTCTAAGTATGTGAAAGAGGTTTTGAAGACATTTGGCATGAGTGACTATAAACCAGTTGGCACACCTATGGTTATAGGTTGTAAGTTGTCTAAGGAAGATGAGTCCAAATCTGTTGATGAGAAGGAATACAGTTCAATGATTGGAAAATTGCACTATGTTGTTCATAGTAGACCGGACATAGCTCATGCAGTTGGCATAGTTGCTAGATTTCAGAAGAATCCTAAGGAAACACATATGATAGCAACCAAAATAATTTTTAGATACTTGAAACGTACTATTGATTATGGGTTATGGTATCCATATGGAGGAAATTTTGATTTGAAGGTGTACATAGATGCATATTAGGCATGAAATGTTGATGACTAGAAAAGCACAAACAATGGAGCATTTTTTTCTTGGAGGAAGGCTTGTTTCATGGAGTAGTAAGAAGTAGAGTTATACTTCACAATCTACTGCTGAAGCTGAGTATGTTGCAGCTTACATGAATTGCACACAGGCTATATGGATGAGGCACATTTTGGAAGGTTTTAAGATGAAGATTTCAGAACCTATAAAGATTTTATGTGATAACACAAGTGCCATAAATATTTCAAAGAACCCTGTTTTGCACACACAAACCAAGCATATTGAATTTAAGTATCATTTCTTGAGGGAAAAATTTCAGTGTAAAGATGTTATCTTGGAGCATGTTTCTACCAAGGAGCATCTTGCAAATATTTTTACTAAACCTCTGCCTAAGACTACTTTTGAATATCTTAGATGTCATTTAGGGGTTGTCCCTCTTCATGAAGTCAATTGAGTATGATGTAGATTACATCAATCCTGGAGCTACTTGCAGAATTTTATAGGAGGATTGGTGTAAAAGTGGATTTATTCCATAAGGGGGGCATCAAGTTGCAGATTGTTGATGATGTACAATGAAATTTGACATTACATGTTTTACTTTCAATTTGGCATTGTTGTCAAAGGGGGAGAAGAATTATGTGATTATGGGAAGGAGAACCAGCAACAAGATGAAGACACAGTGAGCATTGTGAATACTTGGTAATGTAAACCAGGATTCCTATTCACAATCACGCAGCAATCAATGGTGTTGATATTTGTATTGCCATCAATGCCAAAGGAGAAGATTGTTGGCATTTGCATGAAGATTGCATTAATGATATGTTATGTTGTCATTGATGTCAATTGAACCAGTAATGATATTGTTGATATTGTTGTAATATTATTACTATAACTGGTAGGAAGAATTTGTGAGAACCGGTAACCAGTGTAATGGTGTAAACCTTATCTATTGTTGTAACCGGTAAACCCTACCTGTTGTTTCTGATAAACCTCAACCGATTAAGTTTGGTGAATTGGTTATATTGGTTTATGATCTGATGATGAGCGCTAATGATGATGGCACGCATGATTATTGTATGAAGATGATTCCAAGAGATTTTGGTGAGTTGTTGTAATGGTTTTTATCTAGGGAATGAGAAAATGTATTGAATTTAATGAAAAGCATGTGATGAGTTACTAAGTTCAATGAAGTAGTGATCAAGGAATGATCAAGGTTTTCTTGATTGATGTGCAGAGATTGCTATGTATTCCAACGGTCATACTTGAATCGAATTTGTTTGTAATCTCAATGAGAGCTAGGTTTTATTTGTGTTACCGACTTGATTGATTTGTATTTAAGGTTGATGAATTTGTTTAGTTTTAAGAGAGTTGGAAAAAGAGATAGACACAGTTTAGTTGAGTGTGTGGTTGTCGAACCGGATGATGTATCTGCATTTTGAGTAAAGGGAGATAGGAGCATGAAATGGATCTAATCAAGCAAGTGTAGTGCTATTCAGACAGATCAACAAACTCTTGTTGTTTTCTAACAATTACAGTAGAATTGAAATCCCCTAATCAGGTAAGCTCTAACAAGCTTGGTGCTATTCAAATCCTCTAACAAGGTAGCCATTAGATTGGATTCTCAAATCCTCTACCAAGGTTACTCCTTACATGGGTATTGCTTCTAACAAGGTATTTGTAGTCAATCCCTTAACCGGGTGATTCCTAATAGAATCAATTCTTAACAAGACTTTTTGTAAAGCTTTAACGGGCTAGGCTCCTAACAGGGTGAACTTTAGAAGAGTTCAGATATTATCTTGTGAGTCTCATCTCACTGTGGTTTTTTACCTATTTGGGTTTCCATGTCAAAAATATTTGTATCAAGTGGTGAATGTTTATGTGGTTATGTTTTCATGGTTGATTTACTTAACTATTTTTGATAAGTCATGATAACCGGAAGTATTGAGATATGAAGAAGTTGTTTACTGTTAATTTGTTGTAACAGGCAACCGGTTTATCTTATGAATTTTTATCTTGACAGAGTTATTATTCTAAGTTTACTTTAAGAGATTGATTGGTGAAGTTTATTATCAGTTTTTCTATCTATTGATTCAACCCCCCCCCCTCAGTAGTTGACCAGATACTTATTATTTCATCATACCATCATCAACTGCTCATCAAGAGGTGTCAGAGTTATAGAATTAGGATCATGAGGTGTATACCCTTTCTCTATTATCTCCCAAACTTCAGATCCAAGACATCTCAGATGAATCTTCATTTGCTCCTTCCATATATTGTAATTTGCACCATCAAATATGGGACTCTCCTTCTGGTAGGGATTAAATGTAGAAGTTGATGCCATTGGATCTCCTCAAGCAATTAAGCTTCTATAGAGAGGACCTCACTCTAACACCAATTATTAGAAGCTCTGATACCAATTGTTAGAATCTCTGATACCAATAATGAACCAGCGGAAAACTGAGAGGGGGGGTGAATCAGTTTTCCACAAGTTAAACAATTAATGCAGATTATAAATCTTTTACCCGAGCACAATATAAAATGCACAATGAAAGATAAAGCATTAAAGCACAAAACACACAACACCAATATTTTTGACGTGGAAAACCCGATAAAGGGAAAAACCACGGTGGCAAACCCTACCGATAGTCAGATAATACTTCTGCAGCAATATGTGAAATAATTATAATGGGGATTGCACTTGCAATCAGGCCAACTGCCTAGAGCTCACTGCTCATCACAAAGGGAAGTCTCACTAACTTACACAAACATTGGACTACAATCTAGAGAAAATGAACAATGAAAATAGCATCTCCTAATGCTTGATATAGTTTTGGTTAAGCATAGATGCCTTCCCTGCAACTCTAAATCCTTCACACCCTTCGTTGAATGATATATCTCTATTCACAAAATTACCTCTCTCTGGTAATGTACACATAACCATCGACACACAAATTACATGGATAAGACACCTATAAATATATATCATCAACCTTGATAACAAGGCTGACTAAACCCTTAAACCCATAAACCATAATTACAAAAATTACATCACATGATACCACCAGACCAATATTATGATTTACATTATATACCATGGATATAATTCAAATTACCAATCAATTATATCCACCGGAAATTCCGCTAAGACCAATATCAACATGTTTCACCAACCGACAGAAACCCTCAGTGTAATAACACAGGATAACCAACCGGATCCAAATAAAATCACCAAATCATCACGCCAGCCAATGCAAAGCCACCAAAAAATTAGGACATGATCAAGAAAACCTTCAGCATGTTAGGAACCATTACTATAAACTGGACCAAAATCACTTAACCATTTCATCGAATATCACCAACTGATAAAGCCAACCAGTACCGGGAATAAACTAAAAAATAAGTGATAGTTTCTGGAGCACCAAATCATGAACCAACTGAGTATGATAAGCATATAACCATCTTGAATAACCAACCAAAACTGAGACCAAAAATCTAATCATATTGGATCAGAATCATTAATAACCAATTCCAACCGGGATAGCAACAACCAACCAGGAAAGAGTCATATCCAACCGAAGCATAATATTGACATCAATGATAACACATGATCATTTTTGCCAATAGTATTTTGGTTTAGAGTTACCCCAGGCGACAAGATTGTAAAAATGTCACCATTCTAGGGTAACTTTGCTCCATTTTGGATCAAAAGAGAGAGGATCCTATCTCTATTGTTATTGATAAGAGTGTTGAGGACTATCAGTACTTGTGAGTCTTGTTGAGCAGTCTCAATCTCTTCTTGTGTTAATCTAGAATGTACCTCCTCAATTGTAGGTAGTTAGCTTGTGTTTGTAGTAGGATAACTAGTGGACAATTGAGAGGGGGGGTGAATCGGTTGTCAAGAGATTATGAAACTTTAAGCACACAAAACCTTTTTCCGGAATGCATAAACCAAAAAATGGAATAGAAGATATATCAATTAAGCACAAACATAGACCATAAATAAAATATCAACATACCGGTTCATCATATGCCAATGATATCCAATATCATCACCTTCTTTTATTCTGATTTGGTGGTATCCACTCTTGAGATCAATCTTAGTGAAATACTTTGCACCTCCCAAACAATCCAACAAGTCTTCAATTCTTCAGATGGGAAATATGTACCTGATAGTGATTCTATTTATAGCTCTTGAATCTGTGCATAGCCTCCATGTTCCTCCTTTCTTGGGTGCTAACACTAAAGGTACGACACAAGGACTTATACTCTTCTTTATCAATCCTTGGTCCAACAATTCTTGGACTTGTCTAGCCACTTCCTTGTTTTGTTTGGGAGTCATCTTATAGGCTGCTTTGTTGGGTAATGATGCTCTAGGAATAAAATCAATCTGATGGCCGATGGCTCTAATAAGCGGTAGGGTTGCTGGTGCTCCATCACTTATGATTGCTTTGAAGTTGTCTAGTATCTGGTGCACTTCATGAGGTATTTGAACCTTCTTTTCTTGCTTTGTTTCCCTTGGTTTTACTATAAGAGAAAATTCCACTCCTCCTTCCTTGAGAGTGTTAATGAACTCTTTTTCACTCACCAATAACACATTTGGGCCTTTAGTTTTTCTGCCCTCTCCTTCATCAATTAGGGTCTGAATGTGGTATGTAACTTTGTCCTTTTGAAAAGAATAAGAGCTTTCCTCTTCGTTGTGAATGGCCTTTCCGTCAAACTACCATCTCTACCAAGTAGTAGATGGCAAGAATCCATAGGCAGTATGTCATAGAAGACTTTATCCTTATAACTACCTATGTTGAGCTCAACCCATGTTTGTTCATTTACTGCCACATGTTCCTCCTTATTGAGCCAAGTGACCCTATATGGATTACTATGTGGAATTCTTTTCAACTTCAGTTTACTTACTACTTCCTCTGACATAATGTTGTTAGTAGACCCTAAGTCTATCACCACTCTACAAACCTTACCAAGGACCTTTCATTTGATTATAAACAAAGCTCTTCTTTGAGTTGGTTCGTCTTTGATTGGCTCCTTAATCAAGGCTCTTCTCATCATTAATTTTCTCCATCTTCAGGAGTTAAGCTTGCATCTTGTGTCTTGTTGTTTTCTGCATCTTCTTGTGCATATGTCACTCTTCTTTCACTTCCTTAAGATGAAGAGGATTTCTCTGGACATCTATAGGCAAGATGACCCAACTTTTGGCAATTGTAACACTTCATGGTGGAGAAGTAGGACCCTCTTCCCAGTCCACTAGATCTACCTCTTCCTGGGTTGCTAGATGATCCCCTTCCTCTATAGTTGCTCTTTCTATGTGAATCCTCACTTTTCTCTATAAGTTTGGACTCTCCTTGGGACCTTTGATCTATTCCTCTTCCACCAAAATTGCCTCTTTGGCCTCTACCATCTTTTCCTCTGCCTCTTCCCCTATTGCTTTATTCTTGCTTTTTTTTTCTCTTTTCCTCCACCTTTAGTGCCAACTGATAGCACTTATGCACAGTGTTAGGACTTAACAAACTCAAATCCTCTTGAATATTCCATCTCAATCCATTCAAGTATCTGGCTACCTTAATGCTCTCATCCTCTACCACCTTGGATCTCAGACACAACTTCTGAAATTCCTCAATGTAGCTGCTCACATCCAAGTCTCTTTGCCTCAAGTTTTGTCTCCTCTTGTGCAACTAGATCTCATAATCTTCAGGGATATAGGTTTCCCTCACCTTGGCTAACATGCTCTTCCAAGTAGCTATGGGGTTCTTACCCTCTTTTTGCCTCTCTTCTTGGACAAATTTCCACCAAGTTAAGGTTGCTCCTCTCAATCTAGACTTAGCTATCTTCACCTTTTGGGCTTCACTGATTCCATCACACTCAAAGCTATTCTCTATTCCTTAAATCCATTCAATGACTACTTCAGGCTCCATTTTCCCATGAAAAAGTGGCACTCTTAAAGATTTTCCTCCTACAGCTTTAATTGCTTTCAGGAAAGGTTCTTCAAGTAGAACAGGGTCTAGTTTTGGTATTCTATCCTCTTCTACTGGTTGTTTACCCTTCCCTTCATTGACCTAGATTGTTACTTTCTTAGTTTTATCCTCAACTATGTCTAGTTTACTCTCCATTTGTGCTAATCTTTCTCTCAAGAGTCTATTGTCTTCCTCTCGATCTTCTACCTTCTTGGCTAACTTTGCATTAGTCACCATTCTGCGACTATTGTCTCCTACTGATTCACTATCAGTCATCAACTAATTTCTTCCCAAGTCTAAACTGACTTTGATACCAATATGATGGGGAGGCTACCTATTTAACCATCAATTAATTTTCTTGATGGTTTGTTTCTATCCCTTCTCGAGTTCCAAGTCTACTCTTCTAGACTTCTAGGTGCTTCCCTACCATTTGTTTGCTTAACACCAACCTCAAGCTCACAAAGTAAGCTTGCTCACTATATCCTTGCAGGGGGTGAAAGACACACTCATTCTTGACTCTTTGCAAAACCACCCATCTTGTTTGGTTTAGCATACTTTCCTCTTGATTACTAATATTTCAATCTCGGGCTTGTATCCTTCTGGATCTTCTTCCAGTTCTCAGCAATTTCCTTCCCCTGCAAGTTATCTCAATCAATTACTGATACCTAGCTGGACTACCATCAACCTCGCTTAGGTTCAGTATGCAGAAATGGTGATTGCCATTTCCTGGCTTCCTCCTACTACTACTCTACTTCTACTGTACATTTTTTGCTCTTCCTGAAGAACTCCAATAGCCGTGTGGACCCACGATGGAGGTTCAAGACAGAGCCATATTTATACAGTGAGATCAAAACAGAAATGAACAACAAAAAGGAACTTTAATTATAGAACTGTAATGACAAACTTAATCAAAATAAATAGTACAATGATAGAAAACCAGAAAACAGATTGTATATATTTCTTTTAGTGCTTCAACCTTTCAAAACCCAACATCCAACCCTTTACAAATGCCCATTGGGTCTTTTAAACATTCCATCCATCATGAAACACAAACAATTTCAAACTGAAAAACAGCTACAAAATGGTCCATCAGCATAGCCACAGAACCTGGCTTCCAACTGCCAATGTCAACTTTCTACACTCTGCACTTCCTATCGAATCATCAGGAAGTCTTCAAAACTTTACTTCCCATGAGCGATGACAATGTTCACCATTCTCACTTTCTCCATCGGGCGTTGGAATAGCAAGAAATCCCTTCGTCCGATAGTCGATGCCTTTCTCTGGTTGCTGGGCATTTCTATCGGTCTACGGGAAGATAACTGAAAAGCTAATCTGATCGTCTGATCTGCTCGATCTCTCTTTTGTGCTTCACCACGTGGCATTCACTGATTGGTTCTAAGGGATCTACCTTGACATCTTAGCACGGCCTCTCTAACCACCCAGAATGCTCAATCCGATCGTCCAATATGCTCAATCTCTCTTTTGTGCTTCGCCACGTGGCATTCACTGATTGGTTCTGGGGGCTCTACCCTTACATCTTAGCATGGCCTCTCTAACCACCCAGAATGCTCTTCTTTTTAGCTGAGTCCCACCATGGTCGCCAAGTCATGATAGATAATCTTTGATCATTTTCCCATCGCGGTCTAGCGACAATCATCCAATCCTTTTGGAAGCCGCAGGACTTGCTCACTTGTTATCGGCTAGCACTCTCCTATCGGGTCCACGAGATAGCATAAAAACTCGAAAAATGCAAAGAAAACAACCAAACAAATATCTACATGACCACGGAAGGGTCTCAAAAGTCAAAATTGGTCAAGGGCATTTCAACCCTTAGGTGCTCCTGCACCAGCCTTCCTCTGTTTGGAGGCATCATCAAAAAATTTTATTGGGACAGATTGATTTAAATTTTTTTTTAAAATGGAGCTTTGGAAAGGAAAATGGTTAACCTCTGTGAGCAGATTGCTCATGGTCAAGGTTGTTTTATTGGCTATTCTGATCTTGTCTATGGCTTCCTTGAAACTATTAGCATTAGTTGAAGATAGTCTCAATCAAAATTTGAGAATATTCTTCTGGGTTGTCCCCATGATGATCAGAAACAACCCCTTCTTGCATGGGAAAAGGTATACAAACCACAACATGTTGGAGAGGTTGGGATTCGGCAACTTAAAATCATGAATTTATCTCTCGGGGCTAAGCTTTCTTGTATCATGAGCAAATAAAATTTGAAGAGGGTATAAATTTTAAGAAGAAAGTATCTGGATTATAATGACCCCATCAGCATTCTAAGAATCAGAAACCATCCAAAAGGCTCGGCCATTTGGAATTTCATATGTGAAAGTGAAGAAATAGTGTCAAAATACATCACCTAGGAAGTTAGCAATGGCCAATTGGCATCCTTTTGGGATAACTCATGGGATGGAAATAAAAAACTAGGGGCGGATCAAAGCTTGAGGGAGATCAAAGTTGCAACTACCAAGGTTTGGGGAACTAGGGTATACAATTTTGGAGAAGTATTCAAGATTGATGGAATTGATAAATGGTGCTGGAAATGCTTGGATTGCATCGATGCCCCCCAGTGTTTGATTGGCCATTGACCATCCTCCAAAGCAAGTGTTTTCTCCGAGATAGACATCCAAGGAAGAATTTTGACTCACGATAGACTTGCCAAAATTGGGATTTGTGGACCCAGCAGATGTCAGCTATGCAAGAACAATGTGGAAACTACAAATCACCTCCTTTGGAAATGTCCATATGCTCAATTCTATTGGAAATTCTTCTTGGGAAAATTGGACCTCCAAAATATCGAGCCTCAGAGCATCAGAGAGTGGTTCATCTCTTGGCCAACATTAATCCATAAATGAATGTTCAATAGCATCTAGTCAGTTCTCCCTTCCACATTAATATGGGAGCTTTGGAAGGAGCATAATAGAAGGGCCTTCAGGGACCAGGCCATGTCTAGGGAAATTCTTGTGTCAAAAATGGAAGTAGATTTTATCAAGTTGGTAAATGAAGTGGCCAAAATACATATTAGAACCTCTAATCCCTTTACAAATAGAAACAATGAGCTAATGAAGAACCTTTCAAGCTTGGTGGTTCCTATGGGTTATGATTTTTCTCAGTCGAAGGTTTTAGATAAGCACAGATCTATATGTTGCCAAGCTACGGAGAAGGGATGGATTAACATAAACTTTGACGGAGCTTCCTTGGGTAACCCAGGACATGCAGGTGTAGCTTGTATAGCTAGAGATGACCAGGGCCTCATTGTTGGAAGATCGGTTGAATATATTGGGAAGACGATGAACAACATAGCAGAATTCAGAACAACCTTAAAAGGGGTTGAACCTGGTAGGAGATTGGGGGCTAAAAAAATCTACTTAGAAGGGGATTCTCTTTTGACAATAAATGCAATCAGGAACCAATGGGTGGTGAGTTGGCAGATGGAGAGATGGCTTACTCCAATAACAGAAGCGCTCAAAAGTTTTGAAAATTTTAAAATGTCATATTTATCGAGAGGGCAATGGGCTGGCAGATGACTTGGCTAAACATGTGGTGGAGCATAAAACTATCATCAATTCTCTCCCATTCAAACAATGATTTAGATATGACAATAGTCGGATGTAGAAAAGATCATGGGTACGGGAGGAATTTTGATGGGATAATTTCTGAGGTGGCTAGCATGTGGGGATGTGACAAGGCAGGACACAATATACATGTGGCATGTCAGAACCTTTAACCAAGTGATGAACTTATTACTTCAGAAAATCATTGAAATGTTTGGTTTACATTGGAATTGGTATGATTGCTAGATGGTGATGGTTTATGCCTCCATATCATATGTAAGGCATTATGGCAGTAAAGGCCAGTCTCAAGATTTAATTCAAGTATGGGTTGGGGGATGATCTCATTGTGATAGACAATCATTTTGAATCGCAACCTTTTTGAAGGTGGGAGTTATATATTTGGTAAGTGTGGAGGCAATGTCAATTCATAGCTCCCAACTTTTGAGTAATTTGGAATTCGTAGCCATGGATACCCATGTTCTACTGGAATCAACCAAGAAACAAATGGCCTTTCTTGGGGAGATTACGGAGAAGCGTCTCCTAATAGTTATGAAGTCAAAACACCCTCTGATTTTGCATGCGGTCAAGAATGTTTTGGGCGTGGTGTTTTTGAAGGAAAATCACAAGTACAGGGTGAACACGAGCATTCTGTTTATGTTTCTGGCAACATGCATTAAGTTGGGAGTTTGCAATCCCAGAATGAAGAAGGTTTGCCAAATGATCTTTTCGCATTCCTTTTTGGGGGAAATTGATGCAATTCTAGATAACATAGACGACTAGAGTAGGATTTTTTTGGCCCATCAATACTATATGTCTCGAGATGTTGGGACAGAGGTGAGGAATTTTTGCATTGTTCAGACTATGGAGGGGAAGAAATACAATCAAGGTCATGTGGAGAGGAATAGAAATTGGGCTTTCATGCTTTTTGTGATGGGTAGTCTAGCAAGGCCAGAAGGGTATGATTTAGGGAAGTATGTGAGGGAGGAAGGGTTGTAGGGTAGGTGAGATATTGGGGTGGATGAGAATGGTGTTGTTGCAGAGGGGAATGTCTGGGGGCTCGGAAGAGGGGACTTATGGATTCTGAATGACATGAGGCTTGTGGAGGAAATGGCAGCTAGGGAGGCTCATGTGGACTGTAGGAGAGACTACCCAATTATTGTCCAAGACCTTGTTTCTCAAAGGATATATGAGAATATCTCCAACCCCTCAGAAAGTGATTGATGGTGCCTCTCATTTTAGGGTTTTTTTTTTTTTTTTTCAAATATTGTAGTTTTTTATATGTTTTTGTTTGTAGCGATGTGAATATAGTAGTAGTATATCACAGTTGGGAAGGATGTCTCTGCGTCCAGATTTTGTATCCCTGGCCAGAGAAGGCTTGCAAAATAGGTGCCAGTTAGTGGTCTTTTTTGTGTTTTTCATGTTTTCTTGTTGGATCTATCCCAGCTTTTTGGATGGAGGGTATATATACACCTCTGGAAGATGTATAAATCATCTTCTAACAATAAAGGTGTTGGCCTATCCAGCTATTTACTTAATAAAAAAATACTCATCCTTTATAATATTTTTTCATACAAGAAAAAATAATGATATTAATATTCATATCAATTTATTAGTCATTAGGTGCAACCATAACATAGGTTCTTTAAAACTTGGTGAATACGTGTGCATTTCTTGTAATTGGATTAGCAATTGTGAAGGTACCACTTTAAAATAGTTTAGTTCTTCATACATAAATTTATATATGTAATATATGATAACAAGAGAACCTTCTGATAATCACTTGTCTGATGTCCAATGTGACCACTAATGATACTTCCAAATAGAAGAATATAAAATAAGAAAATAAAACATAGGTCCTCAACTTTAAGAGGTTTTCAAATATGAAGTTGCACCAAGAATATATCGTTAAAATTTTGAAAGCAAGAAAATCATGGTTCTTATACCTGTAATACCCTAAAATTGGTCACCTATACCATGGGCCCCTAATCTCAACAACATCACCAATGTCCTAACCAAAGGCAATTAAATCAACTTTGAGCACATGATTAATTAGTTCTTCAATCATTAAATGTCACATGGCAAGTGAATTATTCAATATTAATTAAATATTTATTTAATTAATTAAATCATTCCAAGAAAATCATGTTGATCAATTATCCTATTTAATTTATTAAATATCCTAGCATATTTAATTAATTAATAAATTTGCCATTTAATCATTAAAAATGACTTTTTTTCTTGAATAAATCAAAGAAATTGCATGGAATCGCCTATTTCTATCACAAGTGCATGGAATTAATTGAATTTTATCTCCAATGCAAACTCAAAATTATAATCTGAATGCATTTCAATCAAACTATAATTGGAATCTATCTCAAGGTTAACTGAATCTGATTTCTCAATTATTTCAATTATCCTAAATTGTGCTTTTTCTTGAATAATCTCAACTGCTCGTTGCTAATCGATCTTGACCATTGGTCTCTCTTTTGATTCTCTATAAATTCAGCCTTCATCTCTCATTCAAAACACCCTAGAGATTTATTGTTATTATACAGTTTTTACTCAAGAGTCATTGAAGATATTGTGCTTGCTTTTTATGAGATTATTGCATCTTAATTTAGCTTTTTGCATATTTAGTTCAATTATGATTGCTTGAATTCATATATCTTACTATTTATCCATCTAGCATAATCTTGCATCCATTTAGCTTAATATCAAGCTCATATAGATTAAATCCTTCATCTTGGTGTAGTCTAGTCATTGGTATTGCTTATACAAATCTGAGAGCAAGTCTATACTCACATCTTTTAGAAGGCAATTGGTCGATTTGTGATGGTTTTATTATTCATGATTATATTTGTCTAACCATACATGTAATGACTTAATTGAAGTGTTGTGTCTTACAGCTTGCAGATACTTATTCCACTTTTCACACACATTTTTGGCACCCACCATGGGGCTGAAGACTACATCTTTCAACCTCAAAGACTAACATTTTTCTTATTTTACATATTTAAATTTTTTGGATTTTTGTCTGTACAGTTACTGCAAAATATCGTACGAGTTTTCCCACAGTCTCGAATGAAAAATTGCAGGTATCGTACGGTCACATACGAATTATCGTTCAGCTCGGTGAGAATTGTCGTATGGTATTTTGTAATTTTGTTTAAAAACATATTGCATTCTTCAGGTTCTTTATTGGATTTTGATCATACTAATGCTGACCCTGGCTTGTTGTCTGTTTGTCTGAGGAATTTACACAGCCTAATCAGCTTTTGCAGAACACTTGTCGAAGAATATGCTTGTCAAACAAAGACAATATGACTATTGATTCGTTGTCTTTGCAGGTTGCCTAAGGAGATTCAAGTAAACATCGTATATTCTTTAAATTCATTTTTAGGCACCTAAATTGCTATCTGGTTAATGAACAAATCTGTCTTTTGTGTTTTAAGAAAATTCTGAGAGGTAGGAGAGTATGCTCTTGGCTACACAGACAATCAAAAATCCAGACCCTTGAGAATTTTTCTAAGTTTGAGATTTGTGTACCTTTAGCGGGCCTGTCACAGTGGGAAAAAGTAATCACCTTATGAGAACAACCCAAGTGAGTAAAATTGGACCTGGGAATCCCAACTCACTATAATAAATAGGCCTCTGGTTGATTAAAGTCTCAGAGGATGAGATTATTTGATTTTTATCTTTGAGATCTCTCATATCAAGCATTTTGTAGGGCCTCGTGGTCTCAATCACATTTATGTGACTACAGCTTGTTTCGGTACCTTGTTGGGCTATAGGCCTCAATCATGCTTGCATGACTTGAAGGGGTAATTTCGAATGGAATTCCTGACTAAGAACTATAAGATAGAGGCTACCCAGTTCACCTTCAAAAGGGAGGATAATCTTTGCGCAAGAGAGATAGTAACTCTCCCAAGATACTTGTCATTTCGTGCCCCCATTAGCGTTTGGAGTCAGCGAATACGGCATTGAGAATACATTGCATGAGACTCAGCGGCCATATTCTAATTAGCTATTGGATGTGTACCTAAGTCTACAAGAAAAGGTTTTCTTCTCTCACCAATTTCCATAGGGTTAGCATGTTGTGATTGAAGTCATTATACATATTGCGTGTTTACTGTGTTTTCATCCCTGAAACTGAAATTGGAATACCAAAACTGGAGAAAACAATAAATAACTCAGTGGTTAAAACTATGTCTGTATCAAAAACTAGTCTACCTTAGTCGTCAAAACTATGTCCATATCAAAAACTAGTCTACCTTAGTCATCAATACTCTATCTGTATCACAAACTAGTCTACATCAACTATCAAAAACTCAATCCATCTCAAAATTGGTCATCGTCAGTCATTGAAAACTTTGTCTGTCAGAATCTCATCTTTGTCCAGTAAATTGTCGTATAAGTCTTCTGAAATATTGTCCTAGTGCCTACAGTTTGTCATCTAGGCCTCTATTCTATGTCATATGAAAGCTGATAAATACTTGTCCTGGTTAGGGAAGTTTAGTTTGAGTCTCTATTTTGTGTCATACAAAAAATATTCATATCCATCAGTTTATCATTTGAGGTATACCCACCTGTCGTACGAACCTAGGCAAAAACTCGTACAAAATACTATTTTCATCGTCCTGAACCTATAAAACTATCGTCTAGTCTTGTAAACCCTGTCGAACGAATCTCTGATTTTGTCAGTCCAAAATAGTCAAAATTGTCTAAAAATAGTCTACAATGAGCATAAACAAATCTAAACAGTGTACTTCTATCATGGTGTTGCACGATTTTGTCGATCACCTTTCAACTAGTTCAATCAACTATTTATCAAACTTAAGTTACTTAGATAACGTCTTACACAGGACAGATCATTCCTAAAACCAAATTGATTTTTAGTAACTTCTCTTATATAAAACTAGGTAACTTAGATCACGTCTTACATAGGATAGATCTTTCCTGAAACCAGACTAAATCTTAGTTGCTTCTCTCAATCAATACTTTAAACGAACAACTAGCTCCAAATTTGATCTTGACTTTTGCATCACAAATAGCTCTAGGTCACATCAGTCAATAAAAATGCCTACTCAAACCAGAAGTTCTCGTAAGAAAGCCGATAGAGGCAAAGGACCATCCTTTTCATATCAGGATAATCCATTTTACGTAGAGGAGCCTATCACTAATAAACCTTCATCATCAGATATACCAATTTATGATCAACCCTTGTCTCCCATCATATTTGGAACAAAACAAGAAAGACGAGTTGTTAAACACAATGCTTATGACGATCTCAGTATCCATGCTACTGACAGCGAGTCCTCATCAAGTGAATCTAAATCCTCTGAACCTACCAAAACTGATTTTCATAAATGTCAAAAGGATAAAGATTTCTGAAAAATGATGAAGGTTATTATGGCTAGAGAAAAGGAAGACTATTTTCTAGAACTAGCAAAGCAAGGCGCTAAACTTCCTACTAGTTATAACGTTGAGGCCCTCATCACTAAAGAGGAAGAGATACCCTTAGCAATGGTAAACAAACAATTACAAGCGTTACGAACTGAGATCACAGAACTAAAAAACAAGGATAAATCTTCGAAAGAATATTCTCTGGACATGATATGCCCATTTTCATTTGATAAAAACCTTTACATGCCTCCATTTCCTTCACGAGTGGAGATTCTAAAATTTGACAAATACAATGGCAACTCAGACCCTCAAGACCATATCAGAGAATTTTGTTCTTTATGTATGGAGTTCATGCACGAACAAACCTATCTCATGCACCTTTTCCTGAGAAGTTTAGGAGGGCAAGCTATGAAATGGTTCTCAAGCCTACCTATGGGGATCAAAACTTTTGAAGAATTAATCCAATTGTTTCTACAACAATACTCCTATAACATTCGTCATCCAGTCACTATGATTGATCTTTGCAATACCAAACAGAAAACAAGAGAGCCCTTTCTCACTTTCCTCCAATGTTGGAGAAAGGTGTTCTCTAGATATTCACGGCCTATTCCAGATTCTGAGAAGATGGATATCTTCATCAACAAATTGATCCCTGATTGAAATACAGTATCCAAATGCAAGTATACCCTTCATTCAACAAAATGGTAGGCAGTGCCCTTAGAATGGAAGATGTGCTTATAAAGAAAGAAGATATCTCACTTTGAAAGAAACACAACAAGGTTCTAGTTCCAAAGAAAAGAACAAATATTGGAAATATGGCAAAGACAACAATAGAAACGGTGTTAATGGTGGAGTGGTAGACACTGTTAAAGCAAAATCAAAATCCACAATATTTAACCTGGCTAGTGGCACACAAGCACTCAAAGCAGCTGAAACTGTAGCAAAAAATCCTCCGAAGAAAGTAAAAGAGTGGTTTAAAGAGAAACCTTGGCTTTTGAAATCTAAACGCGACTTCACTCCTTTGGAAGAATCATACGAATCTGCTTTCAAAACTTTATTGGCAAATGATCTGATAACCTTACCAGACAATTCTAGACCATATGATCCTGAAGTCAAACCAAAATGGTGGAGAGAGAACGAATACTGCAAATACCATCGAAACAAAGGTCATAACACAAACAACTGCATGAAGCTCAAGCATGAGATTCAAGATCTCATCGACGTTGGCAAAATTATTGTTGGAAATTACACAACTAATGCTAATCACAAAGCTTTTAAAGATCCCTTACCTGTTTATGAAAAAGGTGATTCCTCAAAGTCAAAATGAGGTGCCAAAGTTAATTACACCTATACCAACAATGACAATGTGATCAACATGATTGAGTCTTCCCAAACTGAATATTGCAATGTGATCATAATCAAATATAAACAAAACAAATCACAAAATGCAAATGTTGTGACCCGTGCTCAAAAGAAAGTCACTCTCCAAGGAGCTAGTTCTTCAACTCCTGCTCAAACAACATCAAACCTACCAACTTCTTCGAATAGACAAACAGATACAACCATGGCTAAATCCAAATAGCTGGCTTCATCATTCTCTCCT
Source organism: Cryptomeria japonica (assembly GCF_030272615.1). Lineage (NCBI taxonomy): Eukaryota > Viridiplantae > Streptophyta > Pinopsida > Cupressales > Cupressaceae > Cryptomeria > Cryptomeria japonica. Next base: position 413,618,153 of record NC_081407.1, on the reverse strand, counting down.
GGTTATAGGATTGTCGAACAATTGAAAAGAACAAACTCTCAAATCTCCATCTTTGAATTGCTCAAAATCTCTTCTACTCATAAAGAGATCCTAGACAAAGCCTTTCTCACTACTAAAGTCCCAAAAGATTTAGATATCGATCGGTTTCAATCTATGGTGGGTCACCTGACTTCGCCTCATTATCTCACTTTCTTTGAAGAAGATGACAACTCACTGAATCACCCACATAACCAGCCATTTCACATTGAAGCTATGATCCATAAACACCGAGTTAAATGTGTTTTGATAGATGGAGGCGCTAGGTTGAATATTTGTACCTATAATCTACTTACACAACTGGGCTTTTCTGAAAATGTCATTGATTTGGCCAAGAAAATAACAATCAAAGCTTATGATGAAGAAGAAAGAGCCTCTAAAGGTCTGGTACTATTACCAATCAGGGTAGGACCTATAGAAAGAGATTTTATATTTTAGGTGCTTGATCTCCCTCTTTCATACAACATCTTACTGAGAAGGCCATGGATTCATGAAATGAAGGCGGTTCCATCTACATATCATCAGTGCTTAAAAGTTCCTTATAATGAAGTTGAAGTCAATATTCCTGCTAATACAAACTCCCCCTATAATGCATGAAAAAGAGTGTTGATACCTTTGTGCCTCATAATAGAGCAACCTCTACAGCTGAAAGTTTAGAAACCTTGATGAAGGACTTAGAAAAGAAAATTGAAAATTACAAATACTGGCATGGATGGATACAAGATACAACCAGTACTTTCACTAATCTCTCTCCCTCCATCACCAAGACAATCAGGAAAACCATCAGAGGTTATGAAGCCATAGACTTCCACTCCAAATGTCATATATGATGGTCTCTTTGTACAATCCTCTACTTCCCTTGCAGGTGAAATAGAAGAGGATGTTGTTCTCAAATGGCTTTTCAAAGAAGACAGTGAAAACAAAGAAGTACGACATTGTGATATTTCCCCGACATAATATGGTCCAGGATATAAGATGATTCAACGCATGGGATATTCAGGTACCAGTCCTCTAGGAAGACATCAAGAAGGTATTGTTGAACCTATTCAACTAAAAGCTAATCTACAAATGATAAAGCTGGACTAGGATACAATCTAGGAAAGACATCAGACCAAAAACATACTTCCCGTCATTAGTCTAAGTGGAGGAAAAAGATATTGCCTTCAACATCACAGGAAGTAAACACTCAACAAACTCAAGAAGAGTATGAAAAATAACAAGAAGAACTAGCAATCAAGAGAGAGGAAATGGTCAGTAATCAAGTTCCAATGGTATCAGCTACAACACTACAAGGAGTAGAAATCCTAGAGGATATGACAAAAGAGGTAGAAAGAATCAGAGAATTGTTTGCACCACTGAAAATTCTAGTCACATATACTGGTAGACAACAAGTAGATGATTCAGAAACTAACTCGAATGAGTATGAATGGGGTCCAGATCATCTCTTAGATACATCTAGTACAAAATCCCCTAAAGAATCCAGTGATATCACAAATGATGCACAAGAACTGATGCGCTTAAAGCTACAAAAGGAGATAGAAGAAATCAGGCTAAAAAGATAAGAAGACTATGAACAAAAGCTGAAAGAAGGAAGAACACAAGAAAATTCTCCACCTACTATATCTCCCTCTAATAAGATAGAACAAATCAGGTATGGAACTACATAAGAAGAATTGGAAGCTACAGAAGCAAAAGCAGTTTTTAGTCCAGAGGAAGTTGAATGGAGTAGAAGATAGAGATTCACATAGCCATCAAGGTTATGTCAACAATAATGTCAGATACAAGTGATAAATGAACTAAATCATGAAGGAACTTGCAGCATCAAAGATGTAGGTATTGACACTATACATATTTTACTCAATCACATGAAGAAGAGTCACAAACTTCATCCTATGACTTTGATGACTCTGACAATAGCTCTATTTATGACAATACCTATTCAACATCAAACTCTGACTCCTCTGTCATGAATGTCAGGAATCTATCTACTGATCCTATTGTTGTCGAACCATGATATGTAGTCCAGTCTAGTATAGAAAATAGTGCTACGAGTAGGTCTATTGGATTTGGTCAACTAAATATTAATGTGCACTTCAATGATCATGTTGTAACTCTTCCTGGTCTCGAGACATTTATGCAAGGTAGTCTTCTATAACTTGACTTGTCGGTCCGAAGTTATGATGATAATACTGTGGACTCCCTCAAACCTGTTCAAACTTTATCCTTGGTACATCCTGAACTAATTGACTATAGTCTCCAAAACCAACCTATGAATGTACCTATCTTTGCCAATGACTACACGTTAGCCTACTACCTTAATGTAGTTGAACCAATGCACTCTTCCACCAATGAACAAAGTGAGAACATGACTGAAACAGATATCAAGTATCTTAGTCGCAAAAACCAAAAAATGAAAAATAAAAGATCTGATGGCGAAAACCACATTGTGATGGTGTCAGAATAAAAAAAAAAGAGAAAATAAAGGACGTACCTAAGGGTGAAAACCTCTTTGAGGTGCCTGAAGGTGAGATACTTGTGTATACACATAAAAATGGCTATGAGCAATTAAATAAATATTTTATATTTATTTAATAATTATTCTTCTATTAAATAGTTAATTTGAACAGATTAATTTGTTTAATTCATTTCGTGTCTTTCTATTAATTAATATTTTATTAATTAATTCATATATTCTATTCCTCTAAAATAACTAAATATCTAATATTTAATTATTCCTCTAACCAAGTTAATTAAATATCTAATGTTTAATTATCTCCTCTAATCAATTAAATATCTAATATTTAATGGTTATTCGCCTATCCTATAGTCTCAAATATTAAATGATGTCCTAAATTATTTAATTTCATTTCCAACTCACCTTCCATCTCCACTTCATCTTCCCTTTGCCAACTCATCCATCATGTGGCTAAGGAAATTAATATTTCTTAAATATTAATTCATCATTTATCTTCAACCTCTAAACTTAATGAATATTGTGTACCTACACATATTTCATAACCATCTTCTATATTCTCTCCAACACCCCTACATCTTAGGAAGGACTTGAGTCCACTTGTCCTCTCATGCCTAAATCTTCTCCAACCATCCCTAGATTCCCTCAGTCAGCAACTCAGTCAAGGTGAGATGAGTGACACTTGTCTTCTCCTTCCCCCTTTCTCTCAACCTTCACCTTTGCTCATAGCCATCCAAATCTATAGTTCTAATCATGATCATTGATCTAAGCCACATCATCTCATCTTGTCAAGGTTTATAAAATCAAGAGCTTTGTTGAGAGAGAGTCAGACTTCAAGAGACTTCAAGTGAATTTGCAAGCCAAATCATTTGTAAAACTTATGCATCCGTGATTTTTAATCTTGAAGCAAATAGAAATAATCATTTAACATACTCATTTTAGCATAATCATGTAGTATTGCATATCATAGCATTTTGTTAACTACCATTTATCAGTCCATTTTTCATATGCTATCTTGGAAGCTATCAGTGCATTGTCTGAGAGCACACCATCTGCAACCAGGTACAATGGAGTTAGGACACAATGAGACATAAACCATGAAGGTAATAATAATGTTTTTATTTCATATGTATTTCATGTAGTTTCATTGGTTGAGTTTGGATTTCCTGTAGCATTTCCATTTGTCTTTTATGAAACTAACTTGTTGCAGGTAGCATTTTGAGGATGAAATTCAAGTCGACACATTTTGGCACCCACCGTGGGGCTCATGGACCTCGCATATACCTTTAAAAATCTCGCAAAAAGTAAAATTAACGCATTTGTAATGCAGATTCACGCATGTGTGAATTCTGACAGTGCTTTTGTTCCACAAGTTAGCGCATTTGCATCTTAGGTTAGCACATTTGCATCTCAGGTTAACACATATGTAATGCAGGTTAGTGCTTTTGTCTAAAAATTTACACATTTGCTTTACAGGTTAATGCTTTTGTCCTCTAGGTTAGCGCATTTATTAAAGAAATCACACTTTTGTGTCCACAGAGTAGCGCTTTTGTGGCACAGGTTAGCACTTTTGTGGTACAGGTTAGCATTTTTGCTTTGCAGATTTGCGCTTTTGAGGGAATAGATAGCACATATGTTAGAATAACGTTTTTGCTTGCAACTAACAAAGTTTTCTTGCAGGTCCGAATATCCAAGAATTTAAAAAATTTCAAACTACTAACATGCATGTGCACGATGGTGTTTGAGGCAAATTTCATGCATTTTCTCACATAGTTAATTAAAAGCCTTATTTTGGGAAGTAACATATCATGTCTTGCTCACTTAGTCTAACTAAGAGGATAAATTGACAGCATGCAACTTGCATTTTTAGTAACTTCTCTAAAATAGTTGCACGTAGACTTTTTAAAAGGCTAAAATAAACACCATGCTTGTTGGAGCAACATCTCCAAATAGAGGATAGATCACATTGCTATGGAAAGTTAAAAAGAATACTTATATTTTGTGTCTTGAAAGTGGTAGGTATATGCTCTCCCCTTAATTGGGTGACCAAAAAGCCAAACCCACTCTTTTATGCTTTCTTTACTTTCGAGCAATTAAATCCTTTAGAGGGTCTGCCTTCCCGAGATGCCTTGAGGGGTCCAGTGAGAGGGGAATGACCTAAAGTGGAAATGGGATAATACCGAGTCCTTCCAATCTACTCTAAATAAATCATGTTTGTGACGAAAGTCCAAAATAACATGTGTTGATAAGTTCATACCGACACTATGTTTCCCCATAAATCGTATGGAGCATAACCTCTATAGGCTGGGAACCTTTTGTATTTACAGAGCTGAAAGTGTTGCATGTATGGCCACATGACTAGAAGCCTTTACTAAAAACCACTTGTACTAGTTGTCAGAATCCTTCTAGTTGTTGGTGCAGGAGGTCGGACCTCTGAAACGGCTCACACACATACGATTCTTAGTAGAGATATAAAGTTTTCCATGGGAAGTTTTCATGGAAACTGATGCTTCGCTGCCCCGGAAAAGTGAGTGCCAAGGGTGGATCTAGTGGGGTCAAGCATCTAAATATCCACTTTGAATAGTGTAGCCTCGGGGGAAACCCCATGTGAGATTCAACAACTATTGTCTCAACCTGCCATAAGATTTGTACTTACTTGTGCATTTTGTTTATTAAACATTGTGTCTTCTATGTCTGTTACATGTTCCAAATGGTCAAAAATTGAAGAAAATTATCATCTACGAGTGAGCTAAAATCCAACAAATTGCTGAAAAAAAAAATGATCAAAAGGGTAATACAAAAGCTCTCCAACATTTGAAACACCGGATCAAAACTAGAGTGTCAAAACATCAGTATCAAAATAATCCTGAAAGTGGATTTGTCTCTAAACCATCACGTATTTTTAAACTAGCTCAACAACTGAGTCACTAATCCAACAGGTTATTCCCAAGAGGTTTCTATAAACATAAACATTCAACAAGCTATTGATTCAAACATCTTAAGTGCAAAAAATCAACATCATTATCAAGTCTCTCATCAGGATAATCAAATCCTCTATCACGAAGCTTGATCAATTTATACTAGGTTCATAATCTTGGATATATCTTTCCTATTTTGAACCTAGGTTATATCAAAATCAAAATTGCACCAACATTGGAATCAAACACACTTGTAAATTGTCAGATGCTTATATGACTTTTAAGTATCAACTTAAGAAAAGAAAACTCAGTTATAAAGCTACTCAGGAAAGAATAAGATTCTTCTATATCAATCGCAAGATCTTATTAAAACATAGGACATTCCTACACCATTTTTGTCACTACTTATGTGGCTATGGTACAGAGTTTGATGGAGAAATTTTGCAAAGACGTGCTTTTCAACAAAGAGACGCTTTATCACAACGAACAAACAATAGCGGTAAAATCAACAAAGCATATCTTCCTAAACCAATAATCACTTATTAAGTTTCTCCTTTGGAAATTTCAATAACTTTGAAATAATCACATGCCAGTTTGGACTATAGCTCAATACGAACAACTTAGAAAACAACAACACATGGAGGAAGAAGATAATCCTGTATTCCAAACTTTTGGGTTTACTGTTGTTGACGAAGAAGCAGTCAATAGCACTATTAGGGACCTCGAGCAAGATTTCAAATTTGATAGGCTAATAGAAAAATTGTTGGCAAAGCAAAAAGAGAAATATCTCTTGATGTTGGCAAAATATAGAGCTAAACTACCACAAGACTTTAACATAGAAAGCTTGAAACAATATGTAGAGGCAAGTAACACCCAAAACACAGATGATCCAAATAATGAAGATGTGAACAAAGAAAGTCATGAAGAAACAAGGAAAGAAAGGGATGACACAAGAAAAGAGCGCAGTGATAAAAGAACTCATGAAGAAACAAGGAGAAACTATGTGGATAATTCATTGTTAAACCTTACTCAATAAATGCAAACTCTACAACAACAGATACAAGACATGCAAAATGGAACAAGATCCAAGAAGTATTCATTAGAAGATATATGCCCATATCCGTTTGATAAGAATTTGAATATGATACCGTTTCCGCAACATTACGAGATTCCTAAATATGACAAATACGATGGAAAATTCGATCCTCGAGATCACATTAGGGAGTTTTGTACTATGAGCATCAAATTTCCTCACGATGAAACTTACCTTATGCATCTTTTTCCTAGGAGTTTAAATGGACAATCAATGGAGTGGTTTTCAAGATTACCATCCGGAATCAAATCTTTTGAAGAACTTGTGAATAGATTTATTTCACAATACTCTTACAATATAAGGAATGAGATAACAATGCTAGATCTCTGCAATGTTAAACAAAGGAATGGTGAATCTTTTATGATCTTCTTACAATGATGGAAATGCATGTTTAATAGGTATCCCGAGATGTACCTGATCAAGAAAAAATGGACATATTCATTGATAATCTTATCAGTGAAATGAGTTATCAACTAAGAATGCAATGTCCTCCTTCTTTTGCCAAAATGATTGAGAATGGTTTGAAAATAGAGAACGCGATGGTAAAGAAAGGAGAGCTAAAACTTTACAATAATTCATACAACAACAACAACAATAACAGTGACAAACCTAAATTCTGGTCAAAGAATAGGAATGTCAACAATGAAGGAAATGACAATAATAGTACTACAAAACAACAACAACCAATTTTAAATCTATCAAGTCAAATCCTAAGCAATAACAATCTAGAAAGCAATAAAGCCAAGTCCTTCTTCTCTAATCCTCAGAGGAAACTCACAAACATTGGAGAACCTTTGGAATCAACTCTAAAAACTTTGCTTGCCAACAAATTGATTGTTTTACCAGAAGCAAGAAGTTATAAACCACCAGTCAAGCCAAATTGGTGGAATGACAATCATTTTTGCAATTACCAATAAAAATAGGACCTATGGAAAGGAATACATTGTGTTAGGTTTTAGATTTGAACCTCTCTTACAACATTCTTCTAGGAAGACCATGGATTCACAAGATGCAAGCAATTCCTTCTACATATCATCAATGTGTAAAATTTCCTCATGAAGGACAAGAAATCACTGTAATTGCAAATTCTAGTCAATATTGCAATAATTTGAAGCCAACACAAGATACAAGAATTTCACATAACAAAGAATCGGTATATCCTACCAAAGAAATTCAAGCAAAGTTAAGGGAAACTTTTGAGGAAAAGCTCAAATTAAATGACGAAGGAATGGGAAAATATTCTTTGCATAATTTTCCACTTTCCCCTAAGTCATATGGAAAGCCTATAGATATTCAATCAAAGACATCAGAAAGATCAAAACATATGTTTAAAGGAACATTTGTTAGTGTTGGAACTCTTGAAGAAGAAAATGAAGAAAAAGACATTCTTGGTTGGTTGTACAAGGATGAAGATAAAACTATAGAAATGGCAGCAGAAGTCAATATTCCCATGAAACAATATGGCAAAGGTTATGAAATCATGCAAAAAATGGGATATGAAGGGAAAGGACCAATTGGTAAGCGACATCAAGGTATTTTAGACCCTATTTATCCACATTCGCAATCCAAAGAAGATAAATCCAAGCTTGGATATCTAAAATCTAATCAAAAGCAACATAATCATCAACAACAAAAGTGGAGAAAGAAATCAATCTCTAAAGAAGAACAATGGCAAGAAAAGCTACATCAAGTGGTAGAAATAGTAATCAATAAACAAAAGAACCAAGAAAAACATGAAAAGAAAGAAGAGGAGATTACCATCAAAGGTAAAGAAGAATTGTCAACAAGTTCTGGAAATAAAAAACAATGCAAAATCTAAACAAGAAATTCCAGAAGCAGTGAAAATAGAGATGGCAGAAATCAAGGAACTCTTTGCACCATACAACATTCCTGTATGGTATAGTGGAGTAATCCTAGATCATGATTCTGAGATAGATTCAAATGAGTATGAATGGGGTCCAGATGTCTTATCTACTATATCAAGTAAGGAACACAATGACGACCAAGCAGCTATCACGAAAGAAGACTTGTCTATTACAAAACAAAAGATGGAGTTAGAAAGAAGGCAAGAAAAACTCAAAATTCAAAGAAAAGAGGCGTATGCAAAAAGGAAAGGGAATGACAAAGATAAAGAAGTAATGCCACAAGAAATACAAGCAAGGATAGATCAAGCATCTAGAAATATAAGATTTTCATCAAAATAGGAACAAGATGTATTCAGATGTGGCAGAACCATAGAAGAATTAAGAGATAGTCAAGTTGGATTGACTATTAGTCCAGAAGAAGTTGAGCTTGAAAGGAGACAAAATATAGCAAAAGAATCCTATTTATCATGTACACAAGTATGTCAGCTCCAAAATGCAGATGAGGTCAATCAAGAAGAGATTTGCAGTATTAAAGAGGTGTGTGTTGATATAATCCATTCATTTAAGGGACAAACGTCAATTGAAGAACCACTTGAGTGTGAACTACAAAATATTAATATTGATTTTGTTAGATCCAATTGAGAGACGCTTGGGAAAGACAAATCTCAAAAACATTTAATCTATGACAGTACCTATTCTATGCCAAATTATGATCATTATGTCATGAACGTTGAAACACCTAATGATGACAATGATTATATTTACCCCTTCTTCATCATGAACTAATTGATTGGGATAATTTAGACAACCGTGAATTGAATATCTTTTCCAATGATCATGACTTAGTCGTGTACTGTAATGCCCCGCCAGGAACCCTAAAGGATAGCAACACAACAAGACAACTAAAAGGCGCAATAATTTTTTTTTTTAAAATTAAATGAATTAATCATAACTTTGCACAATAATTAACATAAGCGGAAGACTAACATTTACATCCTAAAGGGTTACCAATGAAGATTACTTCTAAATAAAACCACATCACAATATTAATCCAATCATCCATTTAAATTAAGGAAAGTCAATAACGATTAAATGACTCATATTCATCAATTGATCTCCAAAAGATAGGCTTAAAGAATTACAACATACATACTTCCAATGATTCATTTATACATAATACGAAAGATAATTGAAACAATATAAATCCCATGAACTTAAATTACAATATTCCATAAATTACATGGCTTCCATAGAACAATAAAATACAAAGGTTACAAGCTGTTGATACAATGACCACATGGGCCTCAAAGGTACAACATCAAGAACATGAGTGCTACACGAAGCAAGAACCAAGATGCACCGGCGAAGCCAATCCTCGCATGAAGGTAGGAACAAGATATCTGATGGGAAGTGGCACTACCACCCGACCATGTGATCCCATAATGGAACCACCCCACCGTGCTAGGAGATAGCAGAAGACCCTCAAGCAAGCAAGAAAAGTACAACAGTGCACATGACTCCGCAGTACACAAGTGACTCGACTCACAAAACACTAGCGACCCTAGAGAGAGAGTGTCATCACATGGCTTAAGATGGTTACCCTAGGTAGGTCTCCATAGGTCCCGGCCCCCATCATGGGTTATCCTGGTAACCTCTCCCGAACCCCCGGCTCCATCTAAGCATCATGCGGACCCTACCATCCTTTCGTGAGGACAAGGTGGTAGGTTTGCCATTCCAGGCCTTCCCAAACACCTTGAGCCTATACAAGCACTCAACCGTGTACGGGGTACATTATCTTAATTAAATTAATAACTACCCACCCCCTAATCAAATTATTAGGTTATCACTTAATAGTTGACTTTCGAGGGGTTATCCTGCCATCCACTTTGGGTGCGGCCCCCGCCCGAAAGACACTCTCTCTACTAGGTCACTAACTGGATAAGACTCTCTATGAGAATTCTATGGAGGGGCTGACAACCATAAATTATCCAGACATAACACAGGTGGAGGACTCACAGTCACAAACCCAGAGTTGACCATTAGGGACATAACACATAATAGCTCACTTCCTCAAGGTTTAAACATCGACACCTGACCAAGGGTAAACATCGACAACATAATGACAATTTTAAACATAATGCGACGACATTAAAACAACTAGACTGCAATTATTAAAACACAAGATCCTACACAAGCAATCTTTCTTTAAGCAGTCAACAGCATGAAATGCTCGCAATAAGGATTTCTGGAATGAAAGACATCGCATCTATTAAACATAAAGAAATAATGAAGTCACATGTCTAACAAACAGTTGAATTGGAACGACATTTACAATATTAAACCCTTAACCAGTTGATGATGATAAAATTACAATTTTCTCAATTCGACTATAACCAAGTCAACATTTAAATCAAATTAAACAAATATATACAAGCTAATATAAAATAATTCCAAAATAACATCTATTCGTCAAAGGCAATCATCATATGGTTATATTACGATACTTGGATAACGGACATTAATAATAAATTTAACCCAATCTTTCCTTTATTCCAAACATTAAAACTAACCTCTATATCATTTTATTTATTTTCACAATACCAGGCAAATAATCCTCATCACTAAATCGAAAACTTATTCATTAATCTTAACATCATTATAATCTAGCAATTAACATATTATTATTATTTAATATTAAATAATAACATATTATTATTGTTTAAATAACAATATATTATCACTTAATATTAAACACAAAACAACACTATTGATTTTATTTAAACCACTAACAAAATTATAATATTATTTTCTTTTTTTAAAACTAAAAAAAAAAATATTAAAAAAAAACAAATTTCAAACAGCAACGTGGGGCCCAAACACCCACGGCAGCGAGTGCTGCTGTTCCCAGTCAGGGGAATGCAGCGCTTGCTGCATCCTCAGACTTGGGGAAAGCAGCGCTTGCTGCTAACCCCAAGCTGGGGAATGCAGCGAGGCTGCAAGGAAAGGGGGGGTGCGTGGCTGGGTTGAGCCCAGCTCCCCGCCACCGCCCCCAATAATTTGATTTCAAATTTAATTAATTTTTTTTTTTGTTTTAGCAAACAATTTAAATTTCATTTTTAAATAAAAACGACTGAGACAAAAACATGGAATTAACAGAGATACAGAGAGGAGGACCTCTGTAAAAAAAAAATACAATTAATCTCCAGCCAATCCCTTTTTTTCTACAACCATTCAAACAAATAGAATCATTTAAAAAAAATCACTGGTAATAACAATTTTGCCAGCCATAAAACATCTGAGACAAGGCAGAGGCAATGAAATTTCACCCAATTCAGCCCAGTTCACTCTAAAAGTTAAATTAAATGGGAATAAACTTAATCCCCAATCCCCAATTGAATTTATTTGCTCCCAACAAGCATGAACAAGAAAAATTAACTCATAATCATCATTTTTAAACTGGAAATTACCAGGGAGAGGTATTTTATGAATGCTTGGCAAAATTTTGCCAGCATAACACTACTAAAACCCAACAATATTTCCAATTACAAACAGCAAAATAAACCAAGAATTTCTTGCACAAGCAAAAATGAAACAACATAAATTAAGTTATGAAACTACATGGAGAGAGTTTGAGTTTGGAATTTTGATAACAAATTGATAGAATCCTTCTTCCACAACCCATGACAAGCAAACACTCAACACCCAAAATTCATAAATCAAGCTTTTAAACAAATAACAGAGAATTGGAAGAAAGCAAGGATTTTTTGTTGAAATAAACAAGGATTCTACCAACCTCTAAGATTTCCAAGAAGGAATGGTATGCTTCAGCAGGATTCCCAGCTAGTTCAAAACCCAAATCCACCCTTCAAGCAATTTTTTTTTCCAGAATTTCTTTTTCCTCCTCCAAATAAGCATAACCCCCAAAATCTCCTCCAAGGTAATTAGTAAGACAATCTTTTTAACCTAATTTTCTAGGTTGCAATATTTTCTATTAAAAAAAAAAAAACATTAAATTCCAACAATTGACTTTTTTTTTTTCTTTTCTTTTTCATATTCCTCAAAACAAAAAAATGAAAATTCCCTTTTTGAAAATTACATTTTTCATATATAGCAATTAAATCAACTTTTCTACTAAATACGAAAACAATGAGTTAGCTTTATTTGCATATATTAAAAGCAATTAGCTCTATTTATTCTACTTCTTCCGTTGGATCTAAACACGATTACTTTTCCAGAATAAACAACTAAAAGTTAAAATCTAATAAACTAGTCAATTAAGCTTGATTCAAGACATAAAGGCATAGTAAGGAATAAATCACTCCCGCCAACAAATAATGACAACTTATATCTTAAATAAATAACCGAACCACTATGGCATGCAAATCGAGGAAAAGAAAAAAGACTCGAATTTCGAACAAAAGGGATGAATGACCGACTGACGGCACTCACAATAATAGACTGAGGTAAGGACTAGGGTCAAAAGCTATCTCCTCCACTCCCATCGGACATATAAGGCACGCTCAGACCTGTGAAGCCAGGTGGAGACGATACCCCGTACCTACCCGGTACTTGTACCTCCAATATCCTGCATCATCGAAGCACACGTACATGCATATAAATATAGAATACATGGCACGCACACCGATGAAGGAGAATCGCGACGTTCCCTGTCTCATCGAAACGAGTGAAGGAAAATCGTCCCCTTGCATCCAATACAATAGCAAACACACAACATATATATGACACATCGCCTAGATAAAGTAAGATGTCAGTACAAGCAATAATCCATGAAATACTAGAAATCACCAATACTGAAATACTGAAAATAACTCATGCATCCAATATCCAGATAAACATGAAATAATATCAAATACGTCTGTAAAATGTCGAGCAATAAAGTGTCGACTGAATAGTAAACTGCAACACAAAGTCAGTCTAATAAGTCCGATCGAAAAGGGGTACTACATGTACCTTAATATTGCCGAACCCATCACACCTAAGATATCTTCCATTGCAAAATCAAGTAATATTTCTCATAGTCAGGATAATGCCAAACTCTCTAGTCGCAAAAGAAAAATAAAACAAGGAAAGAGACCTATTGTTGAAAACCATTTCATGGCAACACTAGATCAGTCAAAAGAGAAAATAAAGAACATATCTGACGGTGAGAACCTCTTTGAGGTGCCAAAAGATGGAAAGTTTGACATTCTTCCTGCATATTTTCAAGAGAGATCTGTTATCCTGATAGAACCAACAGAAGTAGTAAACATTGGTACATCAAAGGATCCTAAAATACTTCATTATGTTGCCTCATTACCAGAAGAAAAGAGGAAAGAATACATGGAATTTTTTAAGCAAAGATAAATAAATTTTGCTTGGTCCTATGCAGATATGCCATGACTTAATCTAGATCTTATCATGCATCATCTTAATGTGGATTTAAAAGCAAAACCAGTTAAGCAAAAGCTGAGAAAGATGCATCCACACATTGCTCTTCTTATAAAAGCTGAGCTGAAGAAACTATTAGAAGTGGGTTTTATAAGACATGTTGCTTATCTAGAATGGGTTTCAAGTATTGTACCAGTGTCCAAATCAGATAAAAGCATAAGAGTTTGTACAGATGTCAGAGATTTGAATAAAGCATGTCCAAAAGATGATTTCCCGCTACCAAACATTGATATAATAGTGGACTTGTCAGCAGGGCATGAAATGTTTTCATCAATGGATGGCTTCTCAGGATATAATCAAATAAGAATCGCACCTGAATATCAAGAAAAGACAACTTTCACTTGTGCATGGGGAACATATTGTTGGAATGTTATGCCATTTGGGCTTAAGAATGCAGGAGCAACTTATCAAAGGGCTATGATGACAATTTTCCATGATATGATGCATACATTTATGGAAGATTATGTCGATGACGTACTTGTGAAATCTCATACAAGACAAGAACATTTGAACATCTTAAGCAAGATTTTTGACAGGCTGGAAAGATATCAATTGATTAAATCCAAAGAAATGTGCATTTGGGGTAACCTCTGGAAAGCTCCTTGGGTACATTATATTAGCTCATGGAATTGAAGTAGATCCTGAAAAGGTCAAAGCCATCATGGAGATGGAGTCACCTAGGAACATAAGTCAATTGTGATCTTTACAAGGAAGATTGCAATCAATCAGGAGATTTGTCTCTCAGTTAGCAGATCTATGTATCCCATTCACTGATCTTCTACATAAAAATATTCTATTCAAATGGGATCTAAAATGTGAAGAAGCTTTCTTGCAAATAAAAGAATATCTTATGAGTCCTCCAGTACTAGTATCACCAACCAAAGGGAAACCATTGTTGCTCTATATTTCAGCAACAAATGTATCATTAGGAGCTCTCCTAGCTCAACATGATGAAGAAGGAAAAGAAAGAGAAGTATATTATATCAGTATAATACTTGTTGGTTATGAATTAAATTATTCCTCAATAGAAAAGACATGTCTAGCAGTTGTATTTGCAACTCAGAAGCTGCGGCATTATATGTTGATTCATTCTGTGAAACTAATAGTAAAGATAGATCCACTCAAATATTTGTTGAGCAAGTCAACTTTGACAGGGAGACTAGCCAAATGGCTTATGATACTGAGTGAATTTGATATAGAATATGTTGACTGAAAAGCTATCAAGGGACAAGTCATCGCTGATCAATTGGCAGATGCGCCTTTACAAAATGGCATGCCTTTGCACATAGAATTTCTGGATGCAAATATCTTGACAATAAGTACAAACTTTTGGGAATTATACTTTGATGGTTCTTATACACAATATGTATCAGGCGTAGGAATCTTTTCATCACACCTCGGGGACACACAATTCTGAAATCATATAGACTGTGGTTTCCATCCACCAATAATATTGCAAAGTATGAAGCATTGGCTATTGGACTTAAAATGGTCATTGAATGGAACATCAAAGAACTACATGTCTATGGTGATTCACAACTTATCATCAATCAAATAAATGATGAATATCAAACTAAGGATGATAAGCTCATGCCATACAAATAGTTGGTGGAGGAGTTTAAAGAACACTTTAAAGAAATATCATTTACTCAAATTCCAAGAAATGAGAATAAAGCAGCAGATGCAATGGCTACAATATCATCTCTCTTGCAAAATAAGGAGAATCAACAATGTTACGAATTTCTCATGGAAGATATCTTAACCCCTACCATTCAATCCCAGCATGCCTACCAAATTTGTCATATATCAAAAACCAATCAATCCTCATACGGTCAAACTTATCAATATTTAAAAGAAAACATCCTTCCTCTTGACTTATCTCGCAATCAGAGAAGGAATTTTATCCATCAATCCTCTCGCTATACCATTATTGTTGATATCCTATATAGGTGTGGTTTAGATGGTACTTTGTTGAGATGTCTTGAACAAGAAGAATCTGAGAAAGTTCTTAACGACATTCATGCAGGTATTTGTGGCACACACTCAAGTGGTTTAACATTGGCTAAGAAACTTCTTTGTATGGGTTACTATTGACCTACTATGGAGAGAGATTCATTCACATATGCTAGAAAATGCAAACAATGTCAAATCTATGGAAATCTCATGCATGCACCAGCACAAGAGTTATATCCTATGACAGGATCATGGCCATTTTCTCAATGGGGCCTTGATTTGGTAGGAAAGATAAATTCCTCATCTTCTAATGGACATAATTTTATTTTGATTGCTATTGAATATTTTACTAAATGGATTGAAGCAGTTCCTTTAACAACAGTGACAGGAAAACAAATATCATCATTTATTTTGAATTATATAATCTGTCGCTATGGAGTTCCTATGACCATTCTCATTGATAATGGAAGACCATTCAAAAATCAAGATGTGAAGGAGATATGTGAACAATATCATATCCAACATAGGTTTTCTACTCCATATTATCCACAAGGAAATGGTCAAGTTGAGACATCAAACAAAACTATCTTGAAAATCTTGAAGAAAATAGTCAATGAAGCTGGAAAAGACTGGCACATTCAGCTAAATCCTGCTCTTTGGGCATACCGAACTAGCATCCGCACTCCAACAGGGGAAACTCCATATTTTTTGGTCTATGGATCAAGAGCCATACTACCTATAGAAGTAGAGATACCTTCTCTATGATTATCCTTGCAAGGTCTTATACCAGCAGAAGAACAACGAGTCTCTCGACTCCAAGAACTTGAATTGATTCAAGAACGTCGCCAAAATGCAACAGATCATTTAAAAGTATATCAAGAAAGAATGGCAAGAAGTTATAACCACAGGGTCAAGTCGCGCATTTTTTAGATTGGCGATATAGTTCTAAGGGAGAATCCTAGAAATCAGCAAGACTGAGACAAGAAGGGAAAATTTGAACCAATTTGGCTAGGACCTTTTGTCATAGTAGCAACATATGGATCAGGAAAATACAAGTTATCTACCCCTGAAGGTGATTGGTTTGATGAACCTATCAATTCTATTCATCTCAAGAAATTCTATGCTTGAGATATAAAGTCCTGAAAAAAATCAATAAAAAACGTATAAAGTCCTGAAAAAAATAAATCAGTAAACATCCAAAAAGCGAAAAAATCCCTAAAAAAATCAAAATATGGAAAAAATGCAATAAATTTAGATGGTGAAAACCTAGTAAACAGGCACTATCTAAAAAGTGAGTTCCTCCATCTATGAGATCGCTTTGCGCACCTATCCACTTCATCATATCCAATGTATCACTTCCATCATATCCTAGCTTATCCATTCCATCTTTTGCATCCATTGCTCTGAACCATTAGCAGAAAATATGCAGCTTACCAACAGTTATAACTTTTTGACATACTTGTCATAGTCACTGTCTTAAATCTTATCAGAATCAATCAATCTGCATTTGTATCCATCCATGGTTTGGATCTTGATCAATTCATACATCCATAATAAATTTTTGTTTCCATTGGGGGAAAAATCCTAATTCCTTTTACTAAGGTGATCAATTGAATCTTTGAAAAATCCAAAACATTTGAAAAACTTAGAAAAACCAAAAAACATCTAGGGTTTTGAAACAGATAACGAGCAACAAAGCAACAAAAAATCAAGGCATTTCATCAACAACTGAATCATGAAACTCAAAAACCAAAGAATTGATCAGCAAGTAATAAAAGATTTTCAAAGATCATTCATCAAGATGATTATATCAGTTAATGACCATAAGAACATGTGAATGACATACAAGATTCAGTGTTTATATCTTGATTTTATTGCTAATCATGTACTCTATGCACCTCAAGGATGTCCATGACTAGAAAAGCTATGATGGGGCATGATTATTTTTCTTTTATTGTTGTCTATGGTTTATCTTTTACTACGGTATATACTTGTCTCAGGATATGATCGGCAAAAGATCAAGGAAGATGTTCCAAGTCATGCATGAAAGGAGATAATCCTTATCTGTTCTGCAAGCAATACTCAGGTCAACTTGATCCATTATATCAAGTTGCTTGTATTAACTTGCTATATCAAAATCCATGTAAGAAATACTTAGGTCATCTTGAATCATTATGTCAAGTTGCTTGTATTTTCTTACAACATTTTAAAGCTCAATGATGAAATCAAGTACTGTTACAAGATAATATATGAATAATGGCAGTATCATTTTTAGTTAGATCATTTCATTAGCTCATTATTCATCTGCATTATAAGCATTCAATGTCAATTGCATTATAAGCATATCATTTAATTAACAGATCAACGGTCATAAATAAAGATTGAGTATACTTGGACAAACAAAAACAATTTGCGCATTTGATCATTTTAGGTGCATTCATCCTTAGAATCATTTCAAATCATTTAGTTGCATTTCATCAATTGCATTAATTTGCATTCAATTAAGTGCATTTTATTCATCATGTAGTGTATCATCATTATTATTTGCATTATCACTAAAGTTCATTAACGATCATTTAGTTGCATCTTTGCACTTAGATTCATAATCATTATAAGCATTACATATAAATCAAAAGACAACTCAATCATTCAAGTTAGTAATAATTTTCATTTGCATCCAAGATCATCAAAATTGAA
Source organism: Cryptomeria japonica (assembly GCF_030272615.1). Classification (NCBI taxonomy): domain Eukaryota; kingdom Viridiplantae; phylum Streptophyta; class Pinopsida; order Cupressales; family Cupressaceae; genus Cryptomeria; species Cryptomeria japonica. The sequence continues at coordinate 413,599,670 of NC_081407.1, read as the reverse complement.
AATCAAAAACATTTATCATTACATCATGTCGATCATTATCATACAGCAAGAAAAGATCATAACATCATCCATATAATCAATGCATATAGATCATCATTAAATAGAGTAACATGCATAAAGATCATCATCCATCTAATCACTACATCCATATAATCAATGTATATAGATTATCATCAAATAGAATAACATGCATAATAAACATCATCATCATATAAAGTCCATGTCTGCATATAGAATCATCATAAAACAATAAAAAGTCCAAGTATACAATGATATTAGATAAACAATACAAGTGCCTCCAAATCAAGTCACGGTTGTCCTGTACCACTACCATCTGACTCTGTCTGTCTCTATGGCTATGGGTGAGAAGATCCTCCAGATACCTGTCTCCCATGATCACCACTCCTCTAAGGAGGTCCCATGACCCCACCACTGCTAGTATCCATCAACACGGTAGTATGATAACTACCTGCTCTCTGGCTCTCTACAACTACCTCCTCATATTATCATCACCAGTGAGAAGTCTCCTTCCTGGCCTACTAACAGTATCAGCCAAGAGAGTACCTGATCCAACTTGTTGAATATGATCAAGAAGGCCCTGAGTATCCTGTTGTCTCCTAACAGCTCTATCCCTCTCAGCCATGAAAGTTTGTACCTATGCTCGAAGCTGATCAATCTATGCTCTAAGACTATCAATGGTCTCCTGCTCTAGCATATCATGCTTTGGTGCAACCTGCTCTAAAATATCATGCTCTGGTGCATCCTACTCTGGCAAATCCTGTTGTGGTGCATGAACCCCAATCCCCTCCTCACCACCTCCATGTCCACCTACTGGCATCTCAGTCTGAGTAGCTCTCAGAACCCATCGTCTAATAAGTGGAACATGATCCTTTGAATCCTCATCATCTCCAGCATGAGCTACAATAACTCTAGGGTCTGGCTGAATCTGAACAAAGTCAATGCCTCTCCTACAACCCCCATCTAGTCCAGTCATCCTGCCTCCTCCTGTCAATGGCAACCCTCTCGGTGCTCTCATCCCTGCCCTGCCATGCTCCCTCCCAATCCATCCAACATCCCTCCCACCCATAGGACATGGTCTCCCAATCCTACCAACCGGTCCAAACGGTCCTCCACGAACTCTCAATCGACCTCCCCTCTGTCCAGGTCTCCTACCACCCCCACCTCCATCTCCACCCTCATCTCCATCTCCCCCAACCTCCTGAGAAGCTCTGAGCTCTCATCTTCATCTCCATCTCCTAAAAAATGGTTCATCTGAATCATCATCCTCGTCTCCTGAGCTGGGAGGAGGATCTACTAGATCAGTGATATGAGGAAATGGATGTGCTAGTATGTACTGAGTATACTATGCAGTAACACCAAGATCAAGAATGTGCAATCTCATATCATAAGCCACTCTCGGAGTAGCAAGAAACTATGCGCGAGGAATCTCAAATGAAAAAGAAGGTCCCCAATCTCACTTATCTCTGTATCATCGAGCATATATCATCACACCAGTATGCATAGGTTGGATGATACCAAACTGTCTAAGAATGGGACTAATCAACTGTCGCTCAATAATGTAAGGAGTCTGATCAACAAGATATCTACTCTGCATGATAAATGGTAATTTTTGTGCATCATCCATCCATGGCTCACAATCAACATATGGTCTCCAATTGACACTATCCAATGAATTAAGCACCCAATGCCAATACTCCATCTTACCCAGCTTATGCTGAGTAAGGATACCTACATAAAAATACACATATGGCTGCCTCTCTCCACAAACTCTATGATGGAGAGGCCGAGTAAAAAAAATATGCTCCTAGCACCAGATCTGCAATAATGTGCGTCCTGTAGACAAACTAGCACTCTCATCATACACCACCTGATGAAGATCATGATATAAATGAGCAAGCATACAAACATCCCAAGTATATTGAGTATGATGTTGCATCATACTCAGGAGAATCTCACCCCATCCAACAGCAATACCTCGCAATCACCTATCAAGACAAATAAATCCTCCAATCAAACCAGCAAGAATCACAAGGAGAGTCTCGTAATACATAACCATATCCTCCCATCAGATCTCTCCTCTAGCGATGCTATCATCAGCAAAAATGGCTTTGCAAGCCTCTGTCCTAACACGATCCTAAAAATCATACTGCACTAACTCGCCAGTCACTGGGATGTGCAGAATCTTATAGACATCCTCAAGCATCACACTAATCTCACCCGTGGGCAAGTGGAAAGTGTTATGCTCACTGTGTCATCTCTCGGCTAACGCCATCAACAATCCTCTATTATGTGTAATCTCAGGCATATACAATAGATGACGTAAACCATAGGCATCTATATGTCTAACCTCTACCTGTGTCAGCTCTGACACTAAATGACGTACTACCGGTAATTTCTCCCGACACTGGAGAACATCAAGTTTCTCCTATTTTTCAAGAGAATTAGATCAATCATCACTTATTTATCTATCAAATCAAAGTGATCGCTAAGCTATCAAATCAGTCAAATCAAACTGAAGCAATTTATGCTATCAAATCTATCAAATCAAATTGAAGCAATTTACGCTATCAAATCTATCAAATCAAATTGAAGCAACTTACACTATCAAATCAATCAAATCAAACTGAAGCAACTTAAGCTGTCAAATCATTTAAAAACCTATCAATCATGGTTTTCTATCAATCACTGAGTTCAATCAAAACTCTGCTAAGCTCTTGCATCAGAAACTAAATCGGTTTCTTAGAGCTACTCTATCAAAACAAATCAAATCGATCTATCCAACAACATTAATCAATCAATCAAGTCTCTATTCATCATACACCTGCATCAAACACGTTAAATCTAACCATCAAAGTGATGTTAGCTTTTGCATCTATCAAAAACATCAAATTTTGAGCATATGCTCTATCCTATTGAACATAAGTGCTAAAAAAGCATATGCGCTAACTTTTTCAACAAACGTGCTAAACCTACGAACGAATGCGCGAAACATGCAAAAGCGTTATCAAACAATGCATATGCGCTAACAAACAATTCATAAGCGCTAACCTATGCATATGTGCTAACATCATTAACATATGCACTATCCTAATAAGCATATGTGCTATCACATTCAAATGTGCTAAACCTAATGGCATATGCGCTAAATCTAAATACAAAAGCACTAACCTAATACCGAAAATTGCAAAAAAAAATTCAAAATTCAAAAATGCACCTAAAAACATGAAAAGTTGCACGACAAGTTGAAAACAAAGCTTGGGATAAGATACATACTAAATACCCATACTCAGGAGGTCGTTGATATCGTCGAACACGCTCAAATCAATGGTTCTCCACAGGAATCACCATTTCGCCACCTCACCAAGAAAATTTTCTTCAAAAGCTGACAAGGATAACAATGAAATTAAAATTAACCTTGGTTAATTTTATATTTACTATTTGAAGAGTAATTAATGCTATTCAATGGGGCAAATTAATTTGTTTTTGACAAATGAATTTAATTGATGGGACTTTTTTATTAATTATCATTAGATCAATCGTTCAAACCAAAGTTTTTAACAATTTCACGATCAATCTCCTGAGGGGGCACACAATTAGGATTTTTAATCTTCGCCAGGCACACTATCGAGACTTGATTTAATCTTTGAAACAATGTTGTCTCGACATCATTTCAAAGAGGGGCAAAATGTATACACATAAAAATGGCTATGAGAAATTAAATAAATATTTATATTTATTTAATAATTATTCTTCTATTAAATAGTTAATTTGAAAAGATTAATTTGTTTAATTTATTTAATTCATTTCGTGTCTTTCTATTAATTAATATTTTATTAATTAATTCATCTATTCTATTCCTCTAAAATAATTAAATATCTAATATTTAATTATTCCTCCAACCAAGTTAATTAAATATCTAATGTTTAATTATCTCCTCTAATCAATTAAATATCTAATATTTAATGGTTATTCGCCTATCCTATAGTCTCAAATATTAAATGATTTCCTAAATTATTTAATTTCATTTCCAACTCACCTTCCATCTCCACTTCATCTTCCCTTTTCTAACTCATCCATCATGTGGCTAAGGAAATTAATATTTCTTAAATATTAATTTGTCATTTATCTTCAACCTCCAAACTTAATGAATATTGTGTACGTACACATATTTCATAACCATCTTCTATATTCTCTCCAACACCCCCTACATCTTAGGAAGGACTTGAATCCACTTATCCTCTCATGCCTAAATCTTCTCCAACCATCCCTAGATTCCCTCAGTCAGCAACCCAGTCAAGGTGAGATGAGTGACACTTGTCTTCTCCTTCCCCCTTTCTCTCAACCTTCACCTTTCCTCACAGCCATCCAAATCTACAGATCTGATCATGACCGTTGATCTAAGCCACATCATCTCATCCTGTCAAGGTCTATAAAATCAAGAGCTTCAGTTGAGAGAGAGTTAGACTTCAAGAGACTTCAAGTGAATTTGCAAGCCAAATCATTTGTAAAACTTATGCATTCATGAGTTTTAATCTTGAAGCAAATAGCAATAATCATTTAGCATAATCATGTAGTATTGCATATCATAGCATTTTGTTAGCTACCGGTTATCAGTCCATTCTTCATATGCCATCTTGGAAGCTATCAGTGCATTGTTTGAGAGCACGCCATTTGCAACCATGAACAGTGGAGTTAGGACACAATGAGACATAAACCATGAAGGTAATATTAATGTTTTTATTTCATATGTATTTCATGTAGTTTCATTGGTTGAGTTTGGATTTCCCGTAGCATTTCCATTGGTATATTGTGAAACTAACTTGTTGTAGGTAGCATTCTAAGGATGAAATTCAAGTCGACACAACTTGATATATTGCCAAGTCACTTCCAGGAAAGGTCTTCTATATTGATTGAACCAACTCGGCCAATAAATATTGGGAGTCAAGAGACACCACATATCATCCACTTAGCCCAATCATTATCAGCATAAGAGTTAAAAGATTTCAGCAATCTCTTTTTAGAAAAGAAGATCAACTTTGCATGGACATACTCTGATATGCCAGGCCTAGATCTTGATCAGATTATCATGTACCATCTTTCTATTACACTGGGAGTTAAACTAGTCAAGCAAAAACTTTGTAAGATGCACCCTCATGTGGCACTGCTAGTCAAGGCTGAGCTTGAAAATTTGCTAAAAGTTGGATTTATCAAAGCTATAGACTATGCAGAATGGATTTCAAACATAGTACCTGTATCAAAGGAAGACAAATCTATTAGGGTTTGCACAGACTTTAGAGATCTCAACAAAGCTCGCCTGAAGGATGATTTTCCATTGCCCAACATTGATATGATAGTGGATATGACTGTTGGATATGATATGTACTCATTAATGGATGGATTCTCTGGTTATAATCAAATCAAAATAGCTCTTGGAGATCAAGAAAAGACAGATTTCACCTGTGCATGGGAAACCTTTTGCTAGAACATCATGCCATTCAGGCTAAAGAATGCAGGAGCAACTTACAAAAGAGCAGTAACGACTATCTTTCATGATATGATGCATAAAAATATGGAAGATTATGTTGATGACACCTTAGTAAAGACCATGAAGAGATCCACACATATTCAAGAGCTAGGCCTCATACTAGATAGAATGGAAAAAATCAAGCTTCGGCTAAATCCTAAAAAGTGTGCATTCAGAGTGACATCGGGGAAATTACTTGGTTACATTATTTCAAAGAAAGGAATTGAGGTTGATCCTGAGAAGTTCCAAGCTATAATGGAAATGCCACCTCCAAAGAATATTAGTCAAATGAGAAGTTTGCAAGGACGTCTCCAGTCAATAAGACGCTTTATTTCTCAGCTAACAGGTAAAGCTCAACCCTTCACAAAAGTATTAAGGAAAGGAGTGACATACAAATGGGATCAGGAATGTGAACAACACCTTCAATAAATCAAAGAATACCTATCTAATCCACCAATATTGATGCCACATATTCAAGGTAAACCATTGATTCTATACATATCAGCTATGGATTCATCACTGGGGGCACTTCTGACACAACATGATGAAAATAAAAAGGAAAGAGCTATATATTATATAAGAAAAACTTTGGTGTCCTATCAAATTAAATATACTATAATAGAAAAATCATGTTTGGCATTAGTCTTTGCATCACAAAAATTGAGACACTACATGTTAACACATTCCATCAAGCTAGTGGCTAAGATTGATCTGCTCAAATATCTTCTCAGCAAAGCAACACTTACAAGAAGATTGGCTAAATGGGTCATGGTTCTTACAGAATTTAATATTGAATATGTAGAATGCAAAGTCATGAAAGGACAGGTCATTGCAAATCAACTTGTTGATGCTCCACTTGAAGACACTCAACCTTTGCATATAGAATTTTTGGATGAATCTATCATGCACCTTACTCAACAATCATGGAAGATCTTCTTTGATGGTTTTTTCACTCAACATGGTTCCAATGCTGGAATACTTTTTATTAGTCCTCAAAAATATTCAATTCCGAAGGCTTGCAAGATTCTCTTCCCTTGCACAAATAACATTGAAGAGTATGAAGCTTTGGTAAACGGGATCAAGTTGGCTATTGAATGGAAGGTTCTAGAATTACACATCTATTGAGATTCTCCGCTAATCATTAATCAAATCAATGATACATATCAGACTTGAGATGAGAAATTGATGCCTTATAAGAGAATGGTTGATGATCTCAAGAAATATTTTACTTTTGTATCATTCTAGCAAATTCCCAGATCAGCAAACAGAGCAATAGATGCTATGGCCACCTTGGCATCTATACCAGAGTTACAAGAATCTAATTTTTGCTTTGAATTCCTGGTGGAAGAGTTACATTACCCTACCTATGATTCTCCTGAGTCCCAGATGGTTTGTTCTATTATTGGACATGACTCATCTTGCTACAGCCACATTTACTCTTACCTGCGTGACCAAATTGTCCCTGCTAATATTACCCGTAATGAGAAAAGGAACCTAATCTGAAATGCTTCAAGGTACATCAGCATCGCTAATGATCTATTTAGGTGAGTTTTGGATAGTACTTTGCTTAGGTGTCTAGAAACTGAAGAGTCCCAACGCGCATTATCTGAAGTCCATGAAGGTATTTGTGGATCTCATTCAAATGGTCTAACTTTAGCTCGGAAACTACTAAGGGATGGCTACTAATGGCTAGATGTAGAGAAAGATGCTATAAATTTTGCTAAAACTTGTGAGAAGTGTCAGCTACATGGGAATCTCATACATGCTCCAACAAGGGATCTCATACCCTTCATTACACATTGGCCTTTTCAACAATGGGTGTTTGATCTCATTGGCCAAATATATCCTGCATCATCTAACAGATACAAGTTTATTATAGCTGCCACTGAGTACTTCACTAAGTGGGTAGAAGTGGTTCCGCTCATCAAAGCAACTGGTAAACAAGTAGCTTTGTTCATCATTAACTATATCATCTGCAAGTATGGGATACCTTCTTCAATTGTGACTAACAATGGAGGACAATTCAAGAATAAAGATCTAGACGAGCTCTATGAAAAATTCAAAATTAAACAGCATTAGTCATCCATATATTACCCTCAAGGTAATGGAAAAGTTGAAGCATCTAACAAAAATTTGCTGACTATCTTACACAGAACAGTGAATAAATCTAGAAGGGATTGGCATCTGTAGCTCAATCATGCATTATGGGCTTATAGAACAAGTATCAAAACACCTACTAGGGCTACACCTTTTTCTTTGGTGTATGGATCCAAAGTTGTCTTACCTATTGAGGTGGAAATACCATCTTTAAGAGTTTCTTTGCAAGGTCTCGTTACTAATGAAGACTACAAAATACTATATTGCAAGAACTCAAGTTGTTGGATGAATGTCGGTAGGTGGCATTTGATCATCTGAGAGTGTATCAAAATAGAATGTCTAAAAAATATAACACGAAGGTCTGACAATGAGAATTTTAGGTTGGTGACCTTGTTCTAAGATAAAATCCTAAAAATCAACAGTTTCGAGACAATAAAGGGAAGTTTGAACCCAACTGGTTGGTCCCTACATCATTACTGCAGTCTTTAGCTCTAGTGGCTATCAACTCTCAACATCAAAAGGAGAATAGCTCCATGAACCGATCAACACCATCCACTTGAAAAAAAAAAAATCACTTATTATTCTCTTCTCCATCAACCTGTATAGCTAAAAAAATCCTGAAAAAAATCATAAAAATCATAAAATATCCTGGAAAACAAAAGAGAAAGAATCTTTGCCAAGCAGGTGAAAACCTAGGAAACAGACGCCTCTTGTACTCAAAGCGCTTCATCTATCAACGCAACGTTGGCATTTCCCAATTTCCTGCATCTTTGATTTCACTTATACATATCTTTTAGTCACTTTTTGTGACATCCTGGTTCTTTTAGAACCCTCATGGCTTGAAATTGATCAATGTCCTAGTCTTAGGGTAATCGACTAAGCATTTTACATGTCCTAAGCAGTATCAACCAAGTCATATTTCTACCAGTGATACCCGGTCGTCCACTCTGAGTCAGTCACCTGTCTCCTAACTACTGCAAAGTTTTATCACTGAGTAAACAAGCAAAACAACATTACTGCAAACAATCACTAAACAGTTTGAGATATGCATGAAATTTTCTTTGTGTATTGTCTTTTATATTGGTTTTTGATTATTATTCCCTCTAAGTAACTCGAGGAAGTTTATCTTGACTAAGAGGAGCAAGGATTGGGGGCATAATTATTTCTTTGTTTTCTACTTGTAGGAATGATTCTGATGATTTGGAAACATCTAATCATCTGGGTGTATGTGATAAGTGCCTTCACATTAAGGTGAAATCGCCACACATACCTTGACTCTTCTTATTTGTATGCTACAGGGAGGTTGGCATCATTTCTTTGTCTATTTTGAGGAAATTTATTTAAATGTGCAATCTAGATGCATGCGTAATCTGTCCAAGGATATGAACAAAAAAAAGGTCATTGTGAACAAGATAATTAATATTGCACATGAAAAGAAAGGAACTCTATTCTTCCTGCTATGTTTGTAAACGCTCGGTGATGAAAATTAAGAATTCCAATTCCAGTGACTAGGTTTTAGGTTGCATTCATTTTACATTTTATGCATTTCGAGTCATTTTTGTATGATAACAATGATCTCTTTATCTTAAGTGGTCTCTTTTTCATCATTTCTCTGATCGAGTACATACATAAGCATCTTATATAGATCCATACATTTCATTATACACATTCATTTGCATTCATATTAATGCATAAAAAAAAAAATTTCATTACTCATTACTCTTTTTCATCATTTATTTGCATATGAAAAGAAACAAAAAAAAAAACATCAATATTCATATGCATTACATACATCCATACTGAACAAATATGCATACATATAGAATAAAGCATATAGAAAAACATCTCATAATCAATCAACGCAAGTACGATGAAATCAAATCAAGATCTTGTATATATCATAAATATCTCTGAGTACAAACGATGTCAACTGTCATAAACAATCTCTCATTGGAGCAAGAATCGTATAGGCTACAAAGAAATGGGGTATATAACAAAATCTAGGAGCTATTAAAAAAAATCTAGCTCTCTGTCTCTCCCTCATCGCCAGGTGGTGAAGGAGGTGGAGCCTGCTGACCAACATCCTTCCTAGGTGCCCGAGCTCCCTCAGATCGAGCCATATACTGAGAATATGGGACAACCTACTGCGCTACAGGAACTGCTACACTATAAGCTACAACATAATATGTTGCCTGACTCGTCTAGTGCAAAACCTCTCACTGGAAAGTATCTCGCTCTGCCTTGACCTCTACCAACTGTCGGTCTCGCTCCACAAGTTGTGTTTGAGCCACTGTTAACTGTGACTGCAAACTTTCTAATCTGGCTCCCATCGACCACAGTGGATCTATTGCCCCCTACTCTCTCACAGGCTCTCCACCTCCATCTCCACCCTTCTCATCCCTCCATTGTCGCACCTGTCTAAGAGTTGCTCGTTCCTCCTCTTCTCCACCCTTCGTAGCCCTGACACCACTAGCCCCACACCAATAGCTCTGAGGTATCCACCCTCCCCTCTCTGTTGTTGTCTCCCCCCAACTGGTACTCTACTACTGCAAGCACCAGAGTCACCATCTACCCACCTAGAACCCGCCGCTCTCTGTCCCTGTGCCTATCCCTGTACCTATGCCTATGTAGGGGCCTCATCCTCAACCTCCTCTATGAGAGGTGCATGCTCTGTCGGATCTGTAAATCTAGGGTAGGGATGTCTCTCAAGCCAGTCCCTATACTAGGCAATACCCTCGCATCTACAATATCCTCTAGATAGTCCCATTGTTGTCATTGTAATCCAACCAGCTTCTGCATGCTCAATGCATAGGACAACCTAGGGGCCCATCCTCATCTCTTCTCGTCACCATATCGGACGTAGGTGGTGAACTCTTGTGATATCCCCTGAGGCCTACCATACTGCCTCATAACTCTCAAAACCGTGAATCGTTCAATGATGGACACCGATCTCCTAATAAGAGGGCGAGTCATGAACATATCTCTCCATTGAGCTCTCCAGTCGTCCCACGGCTCTAGACCCATGTACGGTCTCCATAATACAATGATCATATCATAGAGTTGTCATCTCCAATACTCTATCTTGCCCAAATGGGGTTGAGTAACATATCCAAAATATCTATAAACAATCGACTGGTGTGGATCTCTGGCATCATCCACAATCGGTCTACAAACTGGGATATGTTCCCAGGCCCATATCTGAAGAACCAACAATCCTGTTGCCATGCTCTTCTCGTCCCTATATACAATCTCATGCATCTCACGATACATGTGGGATAATAGGCAAGATCCCCACCCTAATCTCTCAGGCTTAGTCAGTAGTCTCTCCAACATCCTGCCCCACCCACATAGAAATCCCTATTGTCCCCTATCTGGCATAATGAAACAACTAATGAAACCTGCTAATACACATGCCAAGGGAAACTACTCACTATACCTAGTCATCGTATCATCCTAGGTGATAGCCCGCTCCAGAATGTCCTCATCATAAAATATGCATCTCAAGGCTAAGATACCAGGTCATTGAGCATAATCATAGTCAACCTTATCCCCAACAAATGGAACCCTCAAAATCCTATCAACATCCTCTGGCGTAATAGTCATCTCTCCAATTGGTAGATGAAAGACGTTATGCGTAGAATGGAACCGCTCAACTAGTGCAGTAAGCATCCCGTGATTCACATGGATATTAGGCATATCTAAAAGGTGAGTAAAGTCGCACACATCAATATGTGCTCTATCTACATATAACAGCTTGTGGACTAGCCTCGTCGTAGGAGGATAGACACACCAAAATAGGATATGTGGCGAATGAACTTGCAAATATCAAACAACAAAGCATCAGCAAGTCATCCTAATTACGCTACAAAATATGTTAAACATCATGCAAATCCAAATACACCAAATGCCAAATCAAAATTTCATGTTTTAAACCTTAAACATGCTCACTGTTTTCCATATGACATTTCACAGTGTAAGCAGAAACTCGTATGAGTCGGGAATTCATACCGCACGATAAAAGACTCTCATACGACAAATTTCATAAACTCACACTATAATATGGGCTATCAATCAAACTCTCGTACGATACATGGGATGACTCCACACGACAAAACATATAGCCTTAAACGACAAAACACATGAAGACAGTTTGTCGTATGAAAGACAGTGTCATCTCGCAAGACAAAACGACATTGACCGATTTTCAACGACATCAAAAGGCAAAAAAACTCAACAAAAATTCAAAATTGAAGAAATGCAAAGGCTTAAGATTAGTCACTTACCGTTGGCTCGTAGTTCCACGATCGATTATGTCATCTCTGGCGCTCGAATCAATGCTCCTGGATTGGAATGACCATTTTTCTTTGCATAAGGCTTTTCAAAATTCAAACTTGGAGAGGTTAAAATGAATTGAAAATGACACTTGGACCCCTTATATAGCCCAAAACCCTAATTTTTCAACCTGCTCCGATGGACATGAAAATTGTACCCTAAGCTAATTTGCCTGTTTTGATTCCATTTTTGGGATCGAAATCGAAATACAAGATCATTCTCCTAGTCAATTTTGCACAACTTAGACCACTTAGCGCTTTCATCAAATGCTCATTCTTTTCTTCAATTTGCGCTCAATTTCTCATTATTCAACGCTAAATCTTCAAATATTTCTTTGAATCATTCTTCGTTCTCAAATAATTATCATCGCCAATACTTGCCTAAAATCGTGTACCCTCGCTATCTTTCGATTTCGCTCCCGAGGGGGCATACTCATGACCTCATGACCTCACATCTTCAATTTCAAGAAAATTTTCAAATCTTCATCAAAAGTCGAGCAAAAATCTTTTCAACTAAATAAAATCAAACAAATTCTTATCTCTAAGGGCATCTCAGCTTCATCACTTCATATCAAGTTGAGATTTCTCGATCATCTGAATCAAATCAATCTCTAGGGGCATATCAATTTCATCGCTTCAATTCAAGCTGATATTTTCTTCATCTGGATTAGTCTCTTAATGTAAATCAGTTTCATCGCTTTTCATCAATCTTATTATTCGTTTAAACTCAATCAAAAGTTTAAAGAGTATGTTTGATCACACGCTCAATCTAAGCAGGTGTTCAATTTCATCGCATCAAATCAAGTTGGACAGTTTATCTTCGCTCATCGTGTCTTGATCCATCAAGTTCAAGATCGATTTTATCTTCACTCACTGTGTCTAGTTCAATCAAGTTCTAGATCAGTAAGATCCACTTCTTGATCAATCAAGTTCAAGTTCTGTATCTTTTCTCTTCATCAGTCCTAGTTCAATCAAGTTTGGGATCAGTATCGCTTTAATCAACTCTGTTCAGTTTCATCGCTTTAAAATAAGCTAAACACCTCGCTCTTCATCTGGTTCGTGATCAATCAAGTTTAGAACTGGTATCTCCTAGACGTCAACTATTCTTTGAACCAACCCGCTACTCGCACATTGATTCAAAGAGGGACAAATGTAATACCCTAAAATTGGTCACCTAAACCATGGGCCCCTAATCTCGACAACATCAGAAAAGTCCTAACCAAAGGCAATTAAATCAACTTTGAGCACACAATTAATTAATTCTTCAATCATTAAATGTCACATGGCAAGTGAATTAATCAATATTAATTAAATATTTATTTAATTAATTAAATCATTCCAAGAAAATCATGTTGATCAATTATCCTATTTAATTTATTAAATATCCTAGCATATTTAATTAATTAATAAATTTGCCATTTAATCATAAAAAAGGAATTAATTTATTACAAAAGAGGAATCAATATGCAAAGCAAGAGTTAAATTGAAAATAAAATAAAAGAATTGAATTCAGAGAGAAATCAAACTTGAGATATTATTTTTTCTTCTAAATTGAGATAACTTGAAATCAAAAAAGTAATTAAATGATTTATTAATCATTCTCTAAAATTGGAACTCAAAGCTTTTGAGAAAAGAAGTTTAGTTGCATTGAAAAGACTTTTTTCTTGAATAAATCAAAGAAATTGCATGGAATCGCCTATTTTTATCACAAGTGCATGGAATTAATTGAATGTTATCTCCAATGCAAACTCGAACTTATAATCTGAATGCATTTCAATAAAACTATAATTGGAATCTATCTCAAGGTTAACTGAATTTGATTTCTCAATTATTTCAATTATCCTAAATTGTGCTTTTTTTTGAATAATCTCAACCACTCGTTGCTAATTGATCTTGACCATTGGTCTTTCTTTTGATTCTCTATAAATTCAGCCTTCATCTCTCATTCAAAACACCATGGAGATTTATTGTTATTATATAGTTTTTGCTCTGGAGTCATTGAAGATATTGTGCTTGCTTTTTTTGAGATTATTGCATCTTAATTTAGCTTTTTGTATATTTAGTTCAATTATGATTGCTTGAATTCATATAGCTTACTATTCATCCATCTAGCATAATCTTGCATTTATTTAGCTTAATATCATGCTCATATAGATTAAATCCTTCGTCTTGGTGTAGTCTAGTCACTGGTATTGCTTATACAAATCTGAGAGTAATTCTATACTCACATCTTTTAGAAAGCGATTGGTCAATTTGTGATGGTTTTATTATTCATGATTATATCTGCCTAACCATACATGTAATGACTTAATTGAAGTGTTGTGTCTTACATCTTGTAGATACTTATTCCAATTTTCACACACACAATACCAAATGTGATGAGATGTTTTCCTTACTAATAAATTTAGTTAATTATACAACTTTGTATCTATTTTAGATTGAAACAAATTAGAATAATTATACAATGAATGTGTATAAAAATATTTATAGGAAATGTAAAGAGTTTGTACAATAACAAATAAATGTTATTAATCAAATATTGGAATACATATTTATTCTTTTTTTGTCAAGTTAGCTACCTTTTTTTCTCATTGGTATGACAAAAGATTTGTCAAGTTGTGGCACACCCAAAAAAAGAATATGTGTATTATTACATAGCATGTAATCATTCATTATGTCCGCACACCACAAGCCCTAGTCAAGATAGTCCTATATATATATATATATATATATATACCTCAAATTGGACACACTTTGTGTGCCCCTTCTATATAGTTTTGGTCCCCAAAAATGCTTACATGTTTACAAGACATGGAAGAATCTTTCCTACCTCTTCGAAAATTATGTATGGTACTGGGGTTTTGGCTTTAACTCCAACTTGTCACTTTGTTTGGCTATCCTTGTTGCATCCCTTACCATTGTATGCTTACTTCATTAAATGATTGAGCCAATTCCAACATTGTGTTTCTCAAATTCGCAAAGAGACTTGTTAGGCTTCTCAAAGAAAGATTTGACAAATTGGTGAGGTCCTTACCTTTTATTCCTATCACTTTGATGGTACATGTTTTCTAGAGATGTCCTTTGGAGGAGAATTATTTATTTATATGGTGTGGAGACTCCTTGCTTCTATGCTTCTTATCTCGAGCAATAAACTCTACATATTCAAGCATTTAAGTTATGCATTCCTAGATCTAGTAGTACTCTACTAAATTTAAGATTATGGACAAGAGTGGCAACATTACCTAGCTCATCTTTCTCTTCTTCCAAAAGTGAATCCAACTCCTCGTTATTCTTTGTTTTCTTCTTGCAAATGGTCATTGTATCCTCAAGCTTCTTCAAAACATTTGTCATGGCTTGTGCATGCAACTACAAATTATTTCAATACTTCAAAAGAACATCACATGTGAACTATCATACAAAATTTGTTGTGTTTTGATAAAATCCCCACAAGCCACAAGGAATGTGATGCTTTGAGACTACTAATATATAAGCTCTCTATCATCCTTGTAAACTAAACATGGATTTTGTTTCACAAGTGCCTCCTTTAATTAACATGTGTTGAAGTAATGAAAATGTATAGTAGAATGAGTACAATATTTTTTCAATAATAAAAATTAAAGGGAAAAATAAACAAACCACATAACACAAGGATTATCTCCTAAAATCTTGATAGTAAGGAAAACTAATTGGAAGTGGCATTGCACATGTTTATTTTTTTGTATTGATCAATAAACCAATACAAAGAGTTACATGGAGCATGAACTCTCACACTTATCTTTTGTCTTTCTAATGTTGCAATGAAAAGATTTACACAAGGCATAGAGTGCAATTCCAACCACAGTTTGCAAACTCGATGATTTACTAAGTGCTCATAAGTTTTTTTTTTATCCATGAGTACTTACAAGGTTTAGTAGCTAAACTTTTCTAGCAAGTATTTAAAACAAAACTAGTTGAGTTTTTAGTAAGTACTCATCGAGACATTGTAAAATACTAATGAGTTTTTTTAGCCAACTTGTTTCACCAATAAAATGTCAAAAATAAAAGCAAGTGTTACAGACTACAAAAAATTTGTTTTAGGATTTATAAGAATTCTTTTCTTCCATTTATAAAAATATGAAAATAGTGTACACCATGAGGGTCTCTACAGTTTTTAGGGTCTTCATTTATGCTTGGTGGTGAGGGCTTCACCCCTCAACCCTATTGGGGGTGTTTCTCCCAAACCCTCACCAAAACTCATTTGATACATTTTTGTAGTTGCATTTGCATAAAATTTATTTGCTTATGATTTTATTTTTTTCAAAAGTTTTTGAGTACTCTCAAAGTCAAAAAAATTTGGCTTACCAAGTACTCTTTGAGTTTGAGTTTGCAAACTATGCTTCAAACTATTGTGGTTTTTTTCTACCCATAAACTTTCCTCCCACAAGATATTGTCTAAATTTGGCCAAAGCATACGTGATGGCCAATATTTCCTTGTTATGTATTGAGATCCCCTTTTCTAGATTCCTTTGATCTTGCAACTCTTGAAAATAATTGAATGCTTCAATCCCTTTGGAATGACCAAAAGTTTATCAAATAAAATAGCTTCAATCCTTTTTATTAGAATAGCCAACCTTACACATGAACTCATCAACTCTTTAATTTTATCAAAAGTTTGTTGCACTAAAATAAACAAGTGAAGGCTTCTTTCTTCATTAAAACAATCAAAGGGTGTTGCCAATTAGGAGAAATCCTCGACAAATATTCTATAATAGTTGTAGAGGCCAAAGAAGCCTCTCAACTAAGTTAAAGTTTTTGGAAGAAGCCAATCCAAGATAATTCAAATCTTCTCTTTATCAACTTACACCCTTGAGCACTAATAACATGACCCAAGTATATAACTTTAGTCATCTCAAATTCACATGGAACTCTTTAGCAAAGAACTTATAACTCCACAATGCCTAAAACTTAATCCAAATATTTCAAATGATCCTACAAAGTCTCGGTCTAAATAAGTATGTTGTCAAAATAAACCAAAACAAACTTCCTTAGCTACTTATTAAATGCGTAGTTCATACAAGACTAGAAGGTGTCTACAATGTTACTCAAACCAAATGACATGACTAGAAATTCTTAATGTCCTTTATAGATTTAAACTAGCACTTGCAGCAAAAGGAGGTGCAAGGGTTATGTTGATACAAAATTATTAAGAAATTAATATGTTGTACAAGCTTTTATGTGCATAGAGGATACATTAATTCAATTTACAATATCTTGTGCAACAATACTATTTGTTGTGTATACAATTTCGAAATGCAATATTAGCATTAGGTTGATGATTTGTCCTAAATTAGGATAAATTGAACGATATTCAAGGGAAATTGTTGCATAGTTTATATGTACTCAAAGAGTATATCTCAAGGTTTTAAAGCGGTTTAAGATAAGTATGCATTCTATATACAAAAAGGTGCATCGTATAACTTTTTGAATAGTTATTCAACACTAAATGAAATTCCTGCAAACCAAAATGATAAATTTCTCCTGTTCCAAATTTGATTATCAGTTTTTGGATCAACGCACCATGAGTCTAACTTCAAATTCAACCAAAAAGAATGAGTTGTATTGCTAAAATTGGTGGTGAATCATCAAATGACATCTCTATGTTATAATTTTCAAAAGTTAAATTTTAAATAATAATAATGTTTTTTTGTTTAATTGATTAAATTATTCCATTGCATTTGAGTGTGATGTATTCCAACCAATAGAGCCACAAGTAAGTTTGCATCTAAATGAATTTGACATCAATCGGCATTATATTTCCATATCAATCTTTAAACTAAGCTATATACTTTACATTTGGACTCTTGAATTAATGAGCATAAATAAACATTATTTTTACCTTAATAACATTAAATAATTAAAATATAATGATCAAATCTGGATTAATTGTCGTATAATTTGCAAGGGGTATAGTATTTAATGCATGGGGGCACACCCCCCAAAAAAACGTCATGCCACGCCTATCCATGAATATGCTACATACTCAATTCACATAGTTAATTCTAGTAGCATGTGGTGTCATAGATAACAATAAAATGATCATTAAAATCTAGAAAAAATGTGACAGCTACAACTTGTGGGTTTCTTGAATTTTACCCTCGGCTTTCAATGGTTTGTACTTAAGTGTCTTTATCTTATGTAGATCTGATTTCATTCTTTTTTGTGTATTGGCATTGTTTGCAAGTCGTGGTTTTGGGTGGAGGTGTGGAGCCAACAAAGGGTTTTTATCAAAAATTGCTACCATCATTCTGCAGGTAAGGTTTGTCAAAGTATTGATATATACTTTGAACACAGATTACAGTGCTGTAATTTTCTTAAAGATTTATCAATTTAAAGTTCATCCCATTTGAGAAAAATAACAAAATAGTGGTGGACTTTGCGTTGTAGAGGGCAAGCCGATAAAATATATTCCTGGAGCTCCAACTTTGAAATTAACAAACCTTCCTTCATATCTACAAGAGTGTGATGTATCACCATTGGAGCACCAAACTATATACCGAGCTTCTCAATTTGTCCACGGTGCAGATTGGATGATTTCCAACACAGTGGAGAATCTGGAGAGGCAAAAAATTAAAGAGCTGCAAGTGTAATTGATAATCTCGTTTTGTTCAGTGGATTCATTCCAAGCAAGAATGTCAGTCAAGTGGGATTGCAAGCCCAAGCACTCTATTGTCTGCGTCTCCTTTAGAAGCTATGCCCATGTTTCAAAAGCTCAAATTCAAGAAATGGGCATGGGGTTGCTACACAACAAGCGGCTCTTCCTTTGGGTGCTCTATCTTATTATTGTTGCCTCCTGCATGCAAGACGTTCTACCTGAAACATTTATGGAAAACAAAAGGGGCATTGTAACTCATTTAGAGGCTGAGATTGTTTTTTGGCCTATGATATGTAATAAACTTTAATTTTGATTTATATGTTCTGGAAATCAATAATATATTCTACAAATAAAGGTTACAGCGTAAAGGTTACTCAATGTGCTTAGTTTTGTATGTTTCAGTACTATGCACCCTTGAAGAATGAAAAATGTTAGTGAAAGAGATAATAAAGGTTACAAGTAACAAGCACATGCTTTACAAAAGTGTTGATGTGTATTTTGTACACGACCAAACACAGAATAAAATACCTAAAGGTATCTTATCCTCTCTTGAGTAAAGTCTCTGAATGCCGAAGATATCGCAAAAAAGGATCAATCGCGAGGACTCCAAGGTTCTGCTTTGTAGAATCTCTACTTGTGGATAAGCACCAGTGGTCGTTGTGTTTGTTGTTTCTTCAAGGGGCCTTACGTACTTTCAAAGAAAGCTTGTCCGTGCTACTATCTTTCCAAATGAGGAAACAGGATTTTCCTAACACTAATAGATTTTCAAAAAAGATCAAAAGATAAGGGTTTCGAGGAAGAGATACTTAAACTAATCCTAAGAATGACTTAATGAAGACTGGTCTTGATAAGATTCTACCAATTTCAGTATCGCCAAAGGATTACAACTCCACTAGAATTGGTGCGATCTTCTAAGGGTATTCAACGATTTTCAAATCACCAAAGAGATAGATACTATCATGGAGATACATATCAATACTTCTAATGATGATTGAACTCTTAACCAATCTTAATGTTTCCAGTTGACCACACAAGGCGTTCTTACAATCAGTAAGAAGCTAGTGGTTTGAAATGTGATTCTTATCGAAGATCAGGCACAACATTCGTCCTTCAAACTTAAAATTTAAACGCTATCTCTACTAAGAGTGATTCAAGAAGATAAACAACCATGAAAGTAGCCACAAGGATTGCAACAAAACACCATAACTTCAATATTTCATTGATCTCATAGCTAAATAAACAACAATTGTTCAAATTTCTCTATTCACTACTCAATTTTGCTACAAACAATATTAAACTTATTTCTCTCCAACTTTCTAACTTTTCTAACCTCTTTTAAAATGAAATGAGTGAGGGCTTATATAGCACTCTCAAATACAATAAACGACCCGGATCAAAAGAAGATCGATGGCTGAGATTTTGACACCTAAACCCTAATTAGGGTTTGTTACAAAAAAGTCCCCATTTAGATAAACATTATTAATCCATAGCCAATAAAAATTGGCACAAATAACGAGGAGACATAGACCAATAGGGATTAAGCTGCCACATCATCTTATAACAACTTTTCATCTAGAACTTTGTTCCCTTTCCTATGCTCTTTTCTAGCATATTCAATGAATCTAGACACAATTCCCTCAATCTCAGCAATGGGAATCTCAGGAAGATTCTTCATTCATTCTTCCAAGTGAAGGACTTGATCAAAAGCAGTGAGAAGAGTCGTCTCCCACCCAGGCTCAAGTTCTTTGGTCTTCTCAATCAGGAACATAGTAGCATACATTTGATCTTGCTGCCTTTCTGTAATGATGTTCTCTTCTTTGCAAAAGATGATCTTGATTCTGTCTTCCAACTCCTGGATGTCCACATCTATCTTGATCTCAATCCGCCTGTCAAGGATGGTACACAACACCTCAAACACCTTGTCTTGAATTGGATGGATGGTGCCTTCAATTCGGCTGCATCTGGTGTTGACGTCTTCAAAAAGAACTTACTTCATCTGGAGCAGAGCTGACCACTGCAGGAGGCTATGGGTTCCTCCATCCATTATATTTTCTTGTGCTACAATCCGTCTTGGTGTTTCTCTCATCACTTGTAAGACTGAGATGATAACATCTCTAGTGTGAGTGAATGCAGCTACAGTTATCATTAGATTGTGGATAATCTCAAGGACCTGGATAGCTCGATGAACTGTCTTCATCATCCTTGTTGCAAATTCCATAGCCACCTTGTAAGATTCATCAATCCAAGAACTCATGAGTTGGACTGGGCTCTTCACCCTCTCTGCCTCACTTATTAATTCAAGAGGAAGTGCATGCAAAGGAGATATTGTTGGATCTTGTCGTCTCAAAGGTTGGTTAAGATGGCTAAAATAATTCCTCCAAGGATTGACCTCTCTTTCGAGCTTCTTATTCCTTTCCACTTCTTCTTTGAGTTTGTCCTTGAGTGTTTTCAATGAATCAATTGCTTCTTCCATAGCCTACTCGGAGGTAAGTGGACCAAGATCAAATGTTTCTAGATCATATTCTTTTGCTAGAATCTCATCCTCATATTTGTCCACCACTGGTGTAGCTATCTGCACGTTTCTGGATCTTGTCTCATCTCTAATTACCTTTGACATCTTTGTGGCCTTCTTCTTCTCTATTACTTCATGAGAATTTCCTATAAGGCTTTCCAAGTCAAATACATGTTCTTCCTCTTCAACCATAACTACTCATGTCAACCTCTCTTTCAACTAGTTCGGAATGGTAGATCTCCTTTCCCTCACTTGCATTTCTTTAGGCAGAGGTCTATCTTCCCGGAAAGGAGATGTTGTTTCATCATCATTCTTTTCTTCTTGTTGCTCATTAGCACCAACCTGGGGAGATTGACTTGATGAATGCTGAGGCATTTGTCCTTTTCCTTGTTTATCATTTTGTACCATGGATTCCATAGACTCGTCAATTTCATACACTATCTACCTCTGATCTTCTCCTTTACTTGCTTCCTCTTCATGCCCAGAAGATGTGCTCGGTGGGCGATTAGGATTTATTTTTTGCTTCTTCTTGGAAGGCTCTCTCTTCTCAAGTCCTTCCTTACTCTTTGAACCTTTGAAATGTGAAGTATTCTCACTCACACTTGCCTCTCCTTCTTCTGGTCTTGTTTCCAAGGTGAATGTCATAGATACATTCTGCTCCTTCAACTTTTGATGATGTACGTCCACCCATCTGTGTGTGCAAGATAAAACGGGAGCCATCAAAGCCCTTAGGTCTAAAACCTCGGGCTCATTCCAATCTACCTTCACCTCTTTATCTTCCTTCTCATAGGATGATTGGAGGTATCTACCACTGTCTTGGGCTTGATCGGCTACTCTATAAATTTTGCATTTCCTGATGAGATCCAAGGGTAATCTAGAATGCATCTTTCTTTTGATCTCTACATCATCCTGGACATTCATCCAAAAGTCTTCCACTTGAAATTCATGTTTGTACTTCTTCCCGACTGTCTCTTCTATATAACCATGAGGATCAAAATTCTCCCTTGAGGCAAGGATGTGAATGAATATAGAGATAATTCTTTTTCCGCATCTTCCGTAGCCTGAGTATTAGGACACACTTCAACTGAGTTCGCTAGTATGATGGGTACGGGAATCCCATTTCCATGCTTGTGTGTTGATGCCTTCACATAAGCTGCCAACTGCCTAGTCACCTCAAGTAGTATTATCCTATCTGTAGGATATCTCGGCAACATGTAGGAAGGTGAAGGACATCCATGAACTCTGATGTATGTAAATTTTGTGAATCCCTCCTTGCAATGTCCTGGTGATATACATTGTGAAGGTGTCATTGACTAGCTTGTAGTCACTTCCTAGCGGATGATGCAGTTGAACATAAGAATCACAAACTCTTATTTCTCAGGGTCCTCTTCCAACAACTCCTCTGTTTGGTAGCCCCACATACTCAAAACCTTTGATCAAGGCATATATAACATATGAACTCATGTGAAATGAATTGGTAGGCCTTAGTCTTCTCAACTGCATGTCCAGGCTCTTTCTAATTATTCTAGCCCAATTGAGCATTCCCTTTCCTTGGACGATTAGTTTTATGAAGAAAAACATCCATTTGTCGAAGAAGAAAGCTTGAGAGACACCTGTGACTCGATTGAGCATGGTTATCAAGTCCTTGAATTCTTCTTGGAAGTCGATTCTATGTGGTGTATTGGGAATCTTGTTCAAGCGATGTTTGCTCTTGAGTAGCCAATTCTTGTTAATGAAGTTCAAGTAGGAATCGGGATCACCCTCATAGATAGACCTAGCTCCTTCTAGACTTTTGTAGATCATGTCTCTATGTTCTGGGAGATGAAAAGCTTCACTGATAGCTTCCTCTGAAAGGTAGGCTAAGATAGTTCCATCCTCGGCTACGATCGTCCTTGAGTGTGAATCATAATGTCGAGCACACTCGATCATCAACTCATGGCACTTGACTACGGGAGGGAAACCTACAGCCTTGATGATGCCACTCTCAATTATCTTCTTTGCAATAGGTGACGGCTTGCCGATGTAGGGCGCTTCTCAAAACTTCTTCACATTGAAGTTTCCTGGATTGGTGTCTCTGATATTGCTCCACTTGGACACGATCCTGGTCTCCAATTTGTCATTCCTCTGATCCTCCTTGATGAGAGCCTATCGAGTAGTGGATCCTCCGACCTTGAGGGTCGTCATTTGATACCGACACAAAAGCTTAAAGTTAGGGTTTGAGCATAATATTTTAAGGTATAGGATTTAAGAACTTTTCAAGGAAATAACTAAATATTAATTTGAAAATGATATGATAAATCCTAGAATTATGAATTTTCAAATTAATATTAATTATGAATGGAAATCAGATTGCACAAGACTTAGATTTTCAAAGGATTTCTATGGAAATCAAACTAAAATCTTGAACAAACTTTCAAAATTCTAATTATTCATACCTCTTCCTTGAATTTTAGCTATCAACCTTGAAAAATGAAAGAAGGAAGATGAGGATTTGCTGGACAAGAATGTTTGATTTGAATTTCTGGTCCTCTCCTTGATGGCTTCAATCTTCAATTAACCTTCAAGCTTCCTCCAAGATCTGGAAATTAACCTTCAACCAGCTCTTCAATCAAAAATTTGCTTTCAATCAACCTTCAAGATCTGGAAATTTGTCTTGAATCTACTCAATTTCACACCACTAGGTCTGCTCCTCAAATTCGCACAAGGGAAAATGAATGAATGATTTAAAATTTCAAAACACACCTCTCTTTATATAAGGCACTCACCTTGATTTCCCTTAAGGCTGACTTGCCAAATAGGAAATAAAATAAAATAAAATTCCTCTTAAAGGATGGCCGACTTGCTTGTAAAGGCAAAATAATGAATATTGAGCGCTCGAGTATAATTTTTAATTTTTTAAATTAATTTCCAAGCTAAGGGTGGATTTTTTCATTTATTTCAAGGCTTAGAGATTAATTAATTAAATTATAAATGTCCTTATTCATGCGAATTTGTCTTAGTCTCCCAAATGTGTTGTAATAGGCAAATTTAGTGAAAGACTATAGGCTAGCTTAGGGAATGTTAAAGCTTGATTAAGGCTTGATGAATCTTCATTCCTTAGGTATTAAAATATTCAAAGTTTAGGTCTCTCCAAGGAGGCTTGCTTGATTTTTTTATCTAGGCTTGTTTGCTTCATAATCAACATCCTTACAACCTAGATTTGCCATCTCCCATGCTCTTGCCATCGTAATTTTGCAACTTGCCTTAAACTTAGCCCAAACAAAGTGAATAATAGGTGTTCTCCAGAATTTCGCCCTGGACCCTTTGGAATGGTTAGGAGCGATTTTCTTGACTAGGCCTTGAATACCTCATTTTCTTCACTTCAAAATCCTCTGGAAGGCGAGCATATGCTTGTTTTGGTCTAACAAAGCCTAGGATTTTAATTTTTTAGCCTTTCACATGGGTAAATTAGGTGCAAATGGGAATTTCGCTCTGGACCCTTTGGAAGGGTCAGGAGCGAAATTCACTTTTTAGGTCAAAATTCACCTTTGCTTGATCATCAACCTTTTATAAGGCATTCTCTAAGGTCCATTCGTCTCAACCACTGACTTGGCTCAACAATATTTTGAAGGAAACACTGCATTTTGGGAATTTCGCTCTGGACCCTTTGGAAGGGTCAGGAGCAAAATTCACCCTTCAGGCCTAATTTCCAATCTCCTTCACTTCAATTCATCTAAACTCCTTCAATTTGAATCTACTTCTCAACTTGCTAGCATTAGTTTGATCCTCACAAAGCGAAAAAGGTCAATTTTGTTCAACAACCTAGCCAAGGACAAGACCTATCTAGAATTTCGCTCTAGACCCTTTGGAAGGGTCAGGAGCGAATTTCTCATCTGAGCTCAAAATCCACATTTTTGAAAGTAAAACATCTTTCCAAGGCACTCTAAATAGCTTCTTTCATTGTAGTCCAGGCCTGGTTTCACTCAAGTCTTGAAGGAAAAAATGTTTTTAGGGTTTTTCGCTCTAGACTCTTTGGAAGGGTCAGGAGCGAATTTCTTTGCTTGTAGCTCATTTTTCATCATTTCAACTTCAATCGACCTCACAAGGCTAGGAAATAGTTTTCTTCTTTCATCCAATCCAAGTTTGACTTGATTTTGCAAGGCAAAATAAGTGATTGAAGGATTTTCGCCCTGGACCCTTTGGAAGGGTCAAGAGCGATTTTCCTCCTCTGGCCTAAAATCATCATTTTTGGAGACAACCATCAACTCAAGGGCAATCTCAAGGGCATCTTTTACCTTGGTTTGGGCATAGCTTAGCATAAATTTGAAAGGAATAGGTAGATTTTAGGATTTTCACTCTAGACCCTTTGGAAGGGTCAGGAGCGAAAATCTTGTTTTAGGGCTATTTTGCCATCCTTTCAACTTCAAATTACCTCCAAGACTTAGAACATCTTTCCTCACTCCTCTCCAAGGTATAAAAACAAAAATCTTGACTTGATTTGCAAGGAAAAAGGGTGATCTTAAGAATTTCGCTCTGGACCCTTTGGAAGGGTCGGGAGCGAAAATCTCATTTGGCTTCAAAATTTGCATTCTTGGCAACCAAAATCCACTCTAAGGAAATCTAAATGACTTCTCGCACCCTTTTCCAAGCTTGACTTCGCTCAAATTTTGGAAGAAAAGACGATTTTAAGGATTTTCGCTCTGGACCCTTTAGAAGGGTCAAGAGCGAAAATCATTTTTAGGCTCAATTCCTTCATCTTTCATGGTTTCTAGCAACTCAAAGTCACTCTTAGGAGTAACTTCTCCTTGATTTTACCTTATCCCACACTTGATCTAGCCAAAAATTGATAGCAAAGAGAGGTTTTGGGAAAACTCGCTCTGGACCCTTTGGAAGGGTCGGGAGCAAAATTCTCATTCTTGATCAAAAATCATCATTTTTTCAACTTGAAAATTATTTGCAAGGTATAATTTCATCCTTCATTGCCCTAGGAACAAGGTTTCAAGCCCAGGAAAGGTCAAAAGGGTAGGCTTGTAAGGAATTTCGCTCTGGACCCTTTGGAAGGGTCAGGAGTGAAATTCTCATTCTTGGCTAAAATCCTTCATTTTCAACTTTACCAAACACTCTCAAAGGCTAGATCATGTTCATTCTCCTTCACATCATGTCTTGGACACCAAATCTTAGTCAAACAAGGAAATAAATGCATCTTAGGAAGATTTTCACTCTGGACCCTTTGGAAGGGTTAGGAGCGAAAATCTTGTTTTGAACTAGATTCTTCATTTTTTCAATTCAAAACAACCTCAAGAGGCAAAGACAAGTTATTTCTCTTCCATTCATGCCATAAAAGACCAAGAACTTGACCTTCTTCAATGCAAAAATATGAGTTTTTAGGAATTTCGCTCTGGACCCTTTGGAAGGGTCAGGAGCGAAATTCTCCTTTAGGCCAAAATCTTGTTCTCCAAATCAATCAACTCCATCTCCAGGAAAAGACATATCAATTCATCCTGAAACATGCCTCAGAAACCAACACTTAGCCAAAATTGGGAGGGCAATGTGAGTTACAAAGATTTTCACTCTGGACCCTTTGGAAGGGTCAGGAGCGAAAATCATGGTTTGAGCTTGATTCTTGACCTTTTGAACTCCAATTTTCTTTGAGAGGCAAACCAAGACCATTCTTCATGCATCCCCATCAAGATCTTGCCTTTGGCCAAGTAAAAATGAGAGCTTTCAAGAATTTCGCTCTGGACCCTTTGGAAGGGTCAGGAGCGAAATTCATCTTCTTGGCTAGTTACTTACCTTGGTTCATTTCATTTTCCATCAAAATTGATCAAATCAACTTCCTTCTATCACCATCAAGACAATTCTCCATCCAATTTGGTCTAGGCAAGGTCCAACTGGGTTTTCAGGGCCCAAGGGAGGGAAGAAAGGGAGATTTCGCTTTGGACCCTTTGGAAGGGTCAGGAGCGAAAATCTCATCCTAGACTGGCTTTCATCATTTCAAAGCCTAAAAGCTCTTCTTCAAGGCGAAAAATGTATCAACTTTCTCAATTACGCCTCAAAAGTCAACAATCTCGATCATTTCCTTCCAAAACTCTTTAATTCATCATCCAGTGCATTCATTCATCAATTTCTGAAATCACCACTTTCATCCCTCTCTGACCACTGACTCTGCTCAATCGACTCTGACCTAGAAGAAAACAGGACTCTAACAAGAAAACCATCGAACTAGACCTACCCTGACCTTAGACCTATTCACCCTCTTCTTCAATCTCACCATCCTGATTCTCCTAAAAGGTAATACTTCATTAAGGCAAACTTAAGGTTCTAGGCAGACAACTAACGACCTCCCAAAACTAGGCTAGACTCAACTTGAAAGAAACCCTAAAACGAGCTTTCAGAGATTAGCCCTAATCTAGCCAGCCTAGGCAACCACTCACTCACTCAAAACCTAGAAAGCAGAGAGAAAAATTAAGGGGAAGAAAAACCCTAAGAAAAAAGAGGGGGTCCCCATTCTGATGGGGCGATGTGTGAAATGGTCACAACATCTGGCGACACCACTGAGAATGTTCGCGAACATTTGAGAATCAATCCATCTTTGAAGAATACTCAGAGAATCTTCCTCAATAAATCAAGGAGTTAAACAACACTTACAAGAAGAGACTTTCATATTGAGGCAGAGTACTAAGTCCATAGTTATCCATGTGTGTGCAATGAGTTAATTCCCCTCAACAAGACAATCATGATCTTCAGGTTCCCCTGTGATTAGCTACGTAGTTTACCTGAACCTCAAAAGCATCCTGGATAGAGCCTCGCTGCTAGTCAGACGTCCATAGTCCCGATGAGGTTATCGCCGCAAGCTCACGAACATTGCTCCATTGCCAGCCGGGCATCCATAGCCCCAATGGAGTTATCCGTATATTCCCATTAGCCAATTTTGGTATTTCTTTATATTTCATCCTTTTCTTGATTTTTCTCTTTCATTTTCTCATTTTTTGTCTTTTTTTTTATTGCCTTTTCATTCTGTCAATTCTTTTGGCTCATAAGCAATGAAGCTTACTAGGGTTTGAGGATTGCGGTGGCGCTAAAGCCAAATTTTAGATTTTTCACCAATCACAGCTTAGCCTGAAAACCATAACAACTCGAAGATTATAAGTGTGAAAAGATATAATAACTGAAGGACACTATTATCTGAGTCCAATAAGTCAATCATACTTCATTGCAAATACAGCCTGACTCAAAATTTTATCCAGAAAAACTTCTTCGTGCTTCTAAAAAAAACTTCATGATTGACCAAATGAAACAGACAATCCAATGGGGAGTCAGAGTGCTTCATCACAAAATCGCCCTTTTCAAATGGATACCCCTCAAAACAAACAAACCAACCTAACCTAAGACACCAAAACTAGCTAAACTAAGACCCAAAACAAAACTAAGGAAAAAACCAAAACACACCACACACCAAACCAAACAAACCAAACTGAAAAGAAACTAGGCTAACTATATACAAAGGCAGACCTCTTGAACTTTAGGACTGGAAGTAATGCTTGAGATACCTCCCATTGACAGGTAATGGGACGTCTTCCCCAGTTAAGGTCTTCAATTTGAATGCATTCTCTCCTAGAATCTCAGAGATTTGGTAAGGGCCCTTCCATAGCCTGTCAAATTTATCATGTTCTCCCTTCTTTTCATGTGCTTTATCCCAGTATAGGACAAGATCCGAGATCCAGAACGCCTTGACTCTAGCCTGTCTATCGAACCATCTTTTGACAACTCCCTGATGCTTTGCAAAATTTTCCAAGGCTTGATCTCTCTTTTCCTCAAGATTCAGCAGTTGTGTTATTCGATCTTGGACAACGTCAGTGTCCTCCATGTATTCTTGGATAAACCTTAAGGTTGGGATCCTAAGTTGCATAGGGAATACTGGGTCTTGACCATAAACTAGGAAGTAAGGTGAAATCCCTAACGCGTTCTTGGTCCTGATCCGATCTGCCCAAAGGGCAAATCTTAGTTGGGTATGCCATTCTCTTGGACTTCTCTCCAGCAATTTCTTGATTACACTGAGTAGGTTTTTGTTTGTCGACTCAACTAACCCATTACCCTGAGGGTAATAATTGGATGCAAATTTAAGGGTTATACCGTACTCAAAAGCCCAATTTGAAAATCTCAATGATGTGAAAGCTGAGCCATTGTCGCAAACCAATGCATAAGGACACCCAAACCTTGTAATAATGTTTTCTTCAAGGAATTTAATCACGGCCTCAGTAGTGCATACCTTGAGAGCTTGAGCCTCTGACCATCTGGTACAATAGTCAGTAGCAGTGATGATATACATGTGTTGTGCTGAGGATGTGGGGTTGATGACACCAATAAAATCCATTTCCCATTTTGCAAATGGTCTTGCTTCGATCACTGGATTGAGCGGCATGGCAGGATTCTTCTCTCTGAAAGCGGCGACTTGGCAAGTGTGACAAGTCTTGACATGATCAAATGTATCTTTGAATAGTGTGGGCCAGTAATATCCTGCTCTCAGGATTTGATGAGTTGTGGCCAGGTTAGCACCATGTCCTGTACCAAACTTTGAATGAAAGTGTTCAATTATTTGTTTGGCTTCTTCCTTGCCAACACATCATAGATATATTCCTTCATGATTCCTACGATATAGGACGGATCCTTGAAGCATATAATGTTGACACTTTAACCTCAATGCTCTCTTCTGAGTGGATGGCATATGAGCAGGGCATTTGTGGTTGAGCAGGTAGGTCACAATTTCCTTGTACCATTCATCTGGGGTGACATCATCTAATTCATAAACTTGCTAGACTAACCCGGGCCCGTCAACTGCCAGTGTCTGAGCTAAAGCCTGCCCTCAAACAAGTTTCATAGGCTGGATTTCAATATCAAATTCTTGAATAATGGCAACCCACTTTCCTCTTCTCCCTCCTAGTTCATTTTGCATGAGGAGGGTTTTTACGGCTGCATCTGGTACAATTGCATAAATTTTGGCCCTCAAGAGGTAATGTCTAAACTTTTTGATGGCTTTGACCAATGCATAGGCCTATTTTTCAATGTTAGGGTATCTGAGTTCTGCATCCTTCAACGGGGTGCTCATGAATGCAATCGGGTTTTCGTCTCTCTCTTCACTCCTTTCGGTGAGAATAGCTGCACAAGTATATTCAGAAGCAAATGAATACAGATAGAAGGGCTTCATGTAGTCAGGACTAATCAATACTGGAGCTTTTGTGATTGTTGGCTTTATCTCCTTGGATGCTCTCTTGGCTTGTATCGTCCATTCTATTTTGGCATCCTTCTTCAACATCTCGTTCAATGGTCTGACTATTTCGGCAAACCCTATGATAAATTTTCTGACAAAATTGATTTTTCCAAAGAATGATTTGATTTCCTTCTTACCGGCTGGCAAGTTGATGGTTGATATAGCTTTCACTCTATCAGGATCAATAGAGATACCCTTCTCTGAAATGACATGTCCTAGCAACTTTCCTTCTGTCACCCCAAATATGCATTTTTTAGGATTGAGGGAAACACCATATCTTCTACACCTTTGGAAGACTTTTCTTAAATCATCCTCATGATCTTCCCTTTTCCTGGAGAATACTATGATATCGTCCATGTATATGATGATGCATTTCCCAATCAAATCTCTGAAAGCGATATCCATGGCTCTCTGAAAGGTGGCCCCAGCATTGATAAGTCCAAAAGGCATTATTTTATATGCAAATGTTCCCCACTTGGTAGTGAAAGCGGTCTTCAATCGATCTTTGGGTTCAACCAATACTTGACTATAACCTGAATATCCATCCAGAAATGACATCATTTGTGACCCGTTGACAATTTGCAATACTTCGTCCAACGATGGCAGTGGATAATTATCCTTCTCTGAATCTCGATTGAGATTTATGAAATCGACACACAATATGATCTCTCCATTCTTTTTCCTGACAAGAACCAGGTTGGCGACCCACGTCGAATGTCTTACTGGAAATATGATTTTTGCTGAAAGCAGCTTCTTAACCTCTTGATATATTAATGGTTCTAATAAAGGATTGATCGGCCTTTGCCTTTGTCTAAAAGGTTTACTTCCTAGCTTCAAAGGGATTGTATGAGTGATAATTGCAGTATCATAAGTCTTGAGATCTTCATAGCTCCAAGTAATGACATCTGGGAAATCTCTTACATTTTTCAAGATACCATTTCTCTCTTGCAAAGTACAGTTCTTCCCAACGAACACATTCTTAACTTGTCTGTCATCACCAGCATTGATTGTGTCACATGCATTTCCTTCCATGCTATGGCTTTTCATCTCTCTCAATTTGTCGGGATCAAAGATTCTTTCTAACTCCACCATTCCTTTTGGAATAGTGTTTGTTTTCAAATTCAAAACTCCTTCTGCATCCAATTCTGCTCCTTCCACTTCCCCTTCATCAATGATTTGGGCTAAGAAGACATCCGTGTTGGTTAAGAAATCCAATATGTGCTTGTCGTCTTTGAAAACCTGAAAGTTGGTGATGTTGTCTGGGACTGAAGGCACTGGGGTCAGCTCTACTGTGAACTTTTTCAATCCTTCCATAGCTAATGGTACCAAAGAGCTGGCGGCTTGTGCAAGAGAATTAGCCACTTGATTCTAATGTCTATATATGGACTTGATATTGAAAGCATCGAAACTTTCAATGAGATCCCAAACTCGATTCCGGTATCTAGTCAGCCTTTTGTCATGGCATACATACTACCTTCTGATTTGTCTTATTACTATTTCTGAATCTCCATATACTTGCAGTATTTTAGCTTTCTTTCTGATAGCTAACAATAACCCATGAATTAAAGATTCATATTCAGCCACATTGTTGGTGCAAGGGAACTGTAGCCTATGGGCAGCAAGGTAGGTTTCTCCTGACGAACTGATCAATTCAAAGCCAGCTCTAGATCCTTGTTTGGACTTAGATCCATCAAACCTTAGTGTCCACACTAGAATCTTCTGGTCTTCTGATTCTTGGACATCTTGGCTTTCCTCTGATGTGTAGGATACAACTTCATCTTCCAAAGAGCTTTCAACTTCTAGGTCCTCAATTTCTTCTACAATCAATGTCCGTGGGACCCTCTTGTATACTTGTTCTAATGCAGTCTTGCACATAGCACAAGATAATTCTGAATGGATGGCATTATGTATCCTACACCAGTTGGGGAGGAGCAGATCTCGAACAAACACCAAGTTGCCAAGTTGCATACTCTGTTGCGCATTCTTATGGACAAATTTTCTAAAATTTTCAAACATTCCATCATCATCTTGGTCGGATCCTTGATCACTTTCCACAATAATTTCTGTGGATTCCATCACCTCTTGTTGACTATCTTTCTCTTGCATGTTCTGTATCATCAAGACTTCCTCTACTTTAGGTTTGTATGTCCCCAAATCAGTTTCTAAGAATAGGACCTCATTATCTTCTCTATACTCGGTTATCATAAGTCTCAATCTTGGAGTACTGTCGATTTTGATTTGGTTTGGAACTCCCCTCCAAGGTAGCCACATATGTGCAAAGTCCATTGACACATACCCGTTCAACTTTCGTGACCAATCTCTACTCAGAAGCATACCATATGTGTCAGGTATATCCACGACTGATATGTCTATAAAATTCTAGACCCTCGGCTCTGTAGCTAATTGCATGTGAATATTGTTCAATTCTCCCATGACTAGGACTTTTGTCTTGTCTAACTGAGTGACTTTCCTTCTGGTGGGTGTAAGAGTTATACCTAGCTTCTAACAGACGGCCAGGGGCATCACATTACTAGAAGCTCCTGAATCATATAGACAGTTGTGCAATATTTTCCCAAAGATTCTGACTGATAGCAGGAACGGGGCCGGCTCATCTTTTCCTTGGCAAAGAATTGAGGAATCCTCATCATGTTCTTGATTCTTTACTTCATTGATCTTTGGATTGTCATTCTTTTCTGAGGTTTCTTCTTTTGAATTCTTCGTTTTCTTTGAAGGTTTCCCTTTCTTTATTACATCCTTCTTAGTAGCAACCCACTTTTCGAGAAGGACCTGACTTGTAGTGAGACTCTCTTTGATGGTGGGTTGAAATTTCTTAACGTCACCTCTTTTAAGTAACATTTTTCCTTCTAACATATCCTCCTTTTTGGCTGGAAAGGCTATGGTCTGGACCATACACTCATCTTCTTCAGAATGTTGCTTGCTATCAGCTTCATCTTGAATTACATTGGCGGTGGCTTGAATATTATTGGCCACTTCTTTGGAAGTATTCTGGTTATTTGGCCTTACTATGTTTGAATCATTCAGGCTATTAATCACAGCATCTTTAATCTCTGACACTTTCAACAACTCCTAAAACGACAGGCTAATCTTAACCTTCTTGAGTTCTTCCAATACCAACATAGCCAGTCTTTTCATTTCATCTCTTGGGGGGGGAGGAACATTCCTTTGCCTGTACTCTTGTGCATCTTGTGGATAATCCGGAGTATTGCTAGCCTTTGGATCAGGGGGAGTAGAGAAATTGTTTGGAGGATGGATGTTGTCAGAGGTTCCTGATTTCTCTGATTTCTTTGGTATACTCTCAGACCTACGCCTCCCGAGGATTGGTGGAATACTTTTTTTATCCCTTCAACCAAGACACTATTATTCAAAGGCAGGAAATAATATTATGAGTCTTCAACAGGTTCATTTGCTGATGCTGGTGGAAACTGGGAACCAGGAGGTACCATCGGTCCATTAGCTGATGCTGGCGGAAATCTTCCATTCTAAACCTGGTCGACCCCTCCTTTTGGTAAATGCTTGTAACTTTCCACAACCATGGCTTGGTCATATCGAATGGTCGAGACCATTTCATATCCTATTGTAGGAGGATTTTCAGGTGCACCATTGCTACGCATCTCTTGCTGGAATATGTCAGCTGCAATCTTGAATTCAGGACACTGCAATTTAGAATGTTGATTTGTACTGTGGAGTCTACAACAACTGGATAAGGCTGCCTCTGCTAGAAACACTTTACTGGTAGGATGATTTTCTTGATTTTGTGAACTTGATGGGTTGTCTAATGGCGTCACCACGTTTCCATTATTAGGAGTTGTATTCCATGTTCTCCTTTGAAAGCCTTGATTGTTGTTTCCCTGATAGTTGTTTCTAAAACCTTGATTATTATTTCCTTGAAAATTTTGATTGTTCGCTTGTTGTCCTTGGTTAATTCTTTGCATGCTTTGCAGTTGATTATTTTGATTCCTCAAATGGGTCACCTCAGTTGACAGCTTCTTGACTTGTTCAATCAATTATTTCATTTTGTCCTTTTCTTCTTGTGTTCTTGAAGAGTTTGTTGCATTTTGCAGGTACACAGGTTGTGTTGGTGGGGCTTGTGAAAGTGCAACTCCAGGATGAAGTACCAATTGGTTTGACGGCTGCATACTAGGATATGTTGCTTGCAGAATAGGATTCATGACTGGGGTTTGATTTGCCAATGCTAGACTAACTGCTTGAATTTGGTTCGGTGTTGCAATAGGTCCCATATGAAGTAGCGGCCCAGTAATATTCTGCCCCATGTGCTTACTAACCTCAATAGCTTTTGCATATGCTATGTTTAGATCATTCAGGATAGGATAAGTTCTCACGAACATGGCAGTCAGACGATCTAAGGCTCCATAATAAATCTCTCTTGGGTCAGCAATGAGATATGGATGTTGCAACATCGTGTAAGCCCTATGGAACCTGTTATTGAAAGAAGTGATAGGCTCATGTTCTCTCCTTCGAATCTCAACAAACTGTCTATACAGCTCAGCTGGTGTGGTTGGGATACCAAACTTTGCAATAAATGTATCTTTCATCACATCCCATGTCCTGATTGACCCCATTGGTAGGTGAATGAACCAGAAGTATGCTTCTTCTCCTAATGAGTAGGGAAAGAGCCTACATGCTACATCTCTGTATTCAACTCACCTGTTGCAAAGAAGATCTTCGAACATCTTGATATGATCCTCCGCGGTATGATTGAAATCACTGGCATTGAATTTAGGACAGAAATTCTCAGGATTCTTAGGCATATCATGGTAAATTGCAAATTCTAATGGTGATGGATTATCGATCATCAATGTAGCGTCGTTGAGTGCATGAGAAGGAGGAGGAGGAGGAGGAGGAGCTTTGTGAGCCATCGTACTTCCCGAAGGTTGGAAACTTGATTGAGAACGTGATGAACTGACCTGGCTTGCTAGTTGAGAAATTGCTTGGATACTTGCTTGAATTGTTGCTTGTACTTGTTCTTGAAGATATGGAGCTTGTAATAACTCAGAAGTGCCTTCTAATCTTGGTTCAGATTCCCTTGGAGTATCTTCTCTTTTGGCCCGCTTCGACCTTGAAGTGAACTGAAGTTCAGTCAGATTTTTGGTGCCTGGTGTAGACCTCAATATTCTTTGGTGTTTTTCAGGCGAGAAAGAACCAATATGATCCAGCGTGAAGATCTGGTTTATGGAGATTACTGCAGGTTCCTTTGGTTACGAAGTTCTCGGGCAGCGGCTCTTTGGCGTTCTTCAGCTCTGTCTGCTTCTTGTTCCAAAATGATTCTGACCCTATTATACTTAGCTTCACTTCCCCTTAAGTTCCATGCTAGGTCATTCAATTCTGAAATAATGTCCTCTTGAATGTTGCCTATTTCCAAATTAGGTTGTACTACCTCATTCAATAGTCTATGTAGCAACACCATGATGATACATTGTTTATCTCAAATTCTGCTAAAAAAAAAAAAATTGATTTTATAGATAGTATTGTTCCTCTTGATAATCAAACTTTTTTATAAGAAAGTAAGTGCCCTCCTTCTAATGCCAATTTTGTTGATGTGTATTTTGTACATGACCAAACATAGAAGAAAATACCTAGAGGTATCTTATCCTCTCTTGAGTAAAGTCTCTGAATGCTGAAGATATAGCAAAAAAGGATCAATTGGGAGGACTTCAAGGTTCTGCTTTGTAGGATCTCCACTCGCGGATAATCACCAGTGGCTGTTGTGTTTGTTGTTTCTTCAAGGGGCCTTACGTACTTTCAAAGAAAGCTTGTCCGTGCTACTATCTTTCCAAATGAGGAAACGGGATTTTCATAACAATAACAGATTTTCAAAAAAGATCAAAAGATAAGGGTTTCGAGGAAGAGATACTTAAACTAATCCTAAGAATGACTTAATGAAGATTGGTCTTCATAAGATTCTACCAATTTCAGTATCGCCAAAGGATTACAACTCCACTGGAAATGGTGCGATCTTCTAAGGGTATTCAACGATTTTCAAATCACCAAGGAGATAGATACTATCAGGGCAATACATATCAATACTTCTAATGATGATTGAACTCTTAACCAATCTTAATGTTTCCAGTTGACCACACAAGGCGTTCTTACAATCAGTAAGAAGCTAGTGGTTTGGAATGTGATTCTTATCGAAGATCAGGCACAACATTCGTCCTTCAAACTTAAAATTTAAATGCTATATCTAGTAAGAGTGATTCAAGAAGATAAACAACCATGAAAGTAGCCACAAGGATTGCAACAAAACACCATAACTTCAATATTTCATGATCTCATAGCCAAATAAACAACAATTCTTCAACTTTCTCTCTTCATTACTCAATTTTGCTACAAACAATATTAAACTTATTTCTCTCCAACTTTCTAACTTTTCTAACCTCTTTTAAAATGAAATGAGTGAGGGCTTATATAGCACTCTCAAATACAATGAACGGCCTAGATCAAAAGAAGATCGATGGCTGAGATTTTGACACCTAAACCCTAATTAGGGTTTGTTACAAAAAAGTCCCCATTTAGATAAACATTATTAATCCATAGCCAATAAAAAAATGGCAAAAACAATGAGCAGACATAGACCAATAGGGATTAAGCTTCCACACCGTCTTATAACAACTTTTCATCTAGAACTTTGTTCCCTTTCCTATGCTCTTTTCTAGCATATTCAATGAATCTGGACACAGTTCCCTCAATCTCAGCAATGGGAATCTCAGGAAGATTCTTCATTTGTTCTTCCAAGTGAAGGAATTGATCAAAAGCAGTGAGAAGAGTCTTCTCCCACCCAGGCTCAAGTTCTTTGGTCTTCTCAATCAGGAACATAGTAGCATACATTTGATCTCGCTGCCTTTCTGTAACGATATTCTCTTCCTTGCAAAAGATGACCTTGATTCTGTCTTCCAACTCCTGGATGTCCACATCTGTCTCGATCTCAATCCGCCTCTAAAGGATGGTACACAACACCTCAAACACCTTGTCTTGAACTGGATGGATGGTGCCTTCAATTCGGCTGCATCTGGTGTTGACATCTTCAAAAAGAACTTCCTTCATCTAGAGCAGAGTTGACCACTGCAGGAGGCTATGGGTTCCTCCATCCATTATATTTTCTTGTGCTAGAATTCGTCTCAGTGTTTCTCTTATCACTTGTAAGACTGGGATGATAACATCTCTAGTGTGAGTGAATGCGGCTACAGTTATCATTAGATTGTGGATAATCTCAAGGACCTGGATAGCTCGATGAACTGTCTTCATCATCCTTGTTGCAAATTCCATGGCCAACTTGTAAGATTCATCAATCCAAGAACTCATGAGTTGGACTAGGCTTTTCACCCTCTCTGCCTCACTTATTGATTCAACAGGAAGTGCATGCAAAGGAGATATTGTTGGATCTTGTCGTCTCTAAGGTTGGTTAAGATGGCTAAAATAATTCCTCCAAGCACTGACCTTTGTTTCGAGCTTCTTATTCCTTTCCACTTCTTCTTTGAGTTTGTCTTTGAGTGCTTTCAGTGAATCAATTGCTTCTTCCATAGCCTGCTCGGAGGTAAGTGGACCAAGATCAAATGTTTCTAGATCATATTCTTCTACTAGAATCTCATCCTCATATTTGTCCACCACTGGTGTAGCTATCTGCACTTTTCTGGATCCTGTCTCATCTCTAATTACCTTTGACATCTTTGTGGCCTTCTTCTTCTCTATTACTTCATGAGAATTTTCTATAAGGCTTTCCAAGTCAAATACATGTTCTTCCTCTTCAACCACAACTACCCTTGTCAACCTCTCTTTTAGCCAATCCGAAATGGTAGATCTCTTTTCCCTCACTTGTATTTCTTTAGGCAAAGGTCTATCTTCTCGGAAAGGAGATGTTGCTTCAACATCATTCTTTTCTTCTTGTTGCTCATTAGCACCAACCTGGGGAGATTGACTTGATGAATGCTAAGGTGTCTATCCTTTTCCTTGTTTATCATTCTATACCATGGATTTCATAGACTCATCAATTTCATACACTATCTGCCTCTGATCTTCTCCATGACTTGCATCCTTTTCATGCCTCTTTTCATGCCTAGAAGATGTGCTTGGTGGGCGATCAGGATTTATTTTTTGCTTCTTCTTGGAAGGCTCTCTCTTCTGAGGTCCTTCTTTCCTCTTTGAACCTTTGAAATGAGAAGTATTCTCACTGACACTTGCCTCTCCTTCTTCTGGTCTTGTTTCCAAAGTGAATGTCATACATACATTCTGCTCCTTCAACTTTTTATGATGTACGTCCACCCATCTGCGGGTGCAAGATAAAACGGGAGTCATCAAAGCCCTTAGGTCTAAAACCTCGGGCTCATTCCAATCTACCTTCACCTCTTTATCTTCCTTCTCATAGGATGATTGGAGGTATCTACCACTATCCTGGGCTTGATCGGCTACTCTATAAATTTTGCATTTCCTGATGAGATCCAAGGGTAATCTGGAATGAATCTTTCTTTTGATCTCTACATCATACTGGACATTCATCCAAAAGTCTTCCACTTGAAACTCATGTTTGTACTTCTTCCCGACTGTCTCTTCTATATAACCATGAGGATCAAAATTCTCCCTTGAGGCAAAGGATGTGAATGAATATAGAGATAATTCTTTCTCCACATCTTCCGCAGCCTGAATATTAGGACACACTTCAATTGAGTTCCCTAGTATGATGGGTACAGGAATCCCATTTCCATGCTTGTGTCTTGATGCCTTCGCATAAGCTGCCAACTGCCTAGTCACCTCAAGTAGTATTATCTTGTCTGTAGGATATCTCGGCAACATGTAGGGAGGTGAAGGACATCCATGAACTCTGATGTATGTGAATTTTGGAAACTGAAGGAACCAAGCACCATGCTTCTTCACGAGCTCCTGTGCATCCAAAGACAGTCGATTGTGAATCCCTCCTTGCAATGTCCTGGTGATATACATTGTGAAGGTGTCATTGACTAGCTTGTAGTCACTTCCCGACGGATGATGCAGTTGAACATAAGAATCACAAACTCTTATTTCTCTGCGTCCTCTTCCAACAACTCCTCTGTGAGGTAGTCCTGCATACTCAAAACCTCCAATCAAGGCATATATAACATATGAACTCATGTGAAATGACTTGGTAGGCCTTAGTCTTATCAACTGCACGTTCAGGCTGTTGCTAACGATTCGAGCCCAATTGAACATTCCCTTTCCTTGGACGGTTAGTTGTATGAAGAAGAACATCCATTTGTCGAAGAAGAAAGCTTGAGAGGCAGCTGTGACTCGATTGAGCATGGTTATTAAGTCCTTGAATTCTTCTTGGAAGTCAACTCGATGTGGTGTATTGGGAATCTTGTTCAAGCGAGGTCTGCTCTTGAGTAGCCAATTCTTGTTATTGAAGTTCAAGCAGGAATCAGGGTCATCCTCATAGATAGACCTAGCTCCTTCTAGACTTTTATAGATCATGTCTCTATGTTCTGGGAGATGAAAAGATTCACTGATAGCTTCCTCTGAAAGGTAGGTTAAGATAGTTCCATCCTCGGCTACGATCGTCCTTGAGTGTGAATCATATTGCAGAGCACACTCGATCATCAACTCATGGCACTTGACTGCGTGAGGGAAACCTGCAGCCTTGATGATGCCACTCTCAATTATCTTCTTTGCAACAGGTGACGGCTTGTCGATGTAGGGCGCTTCTCGAAACTTCTTCACATTGAAGTTTCCTAGATTGGTGTCTCTGATATTGCTCCACTTGGACACGATCCTGGTCTCCAATTCGTTAATCCTTTGATCCTCCTTGATGAGAGCTTGTTGAGTAGTTATTCCTTCGGCCTTGGGGGTCGTCATTTGATACCTACACAAAAGCTTAAAGTTAGGGTTTGAGCATAATATTTTAAGGCATAGGATTTAAGACCTTTTCAAGGAAATAACTAAATATTAATTTG
Organism: Cryptomeria japonica; assembly: GCF_030272615.1. NCBI lineage: Eukaryota > Viridiplantae > Streptophyta > Pinopsida > Cupressales > Cupressaceae > Cryptomeria > Cryptomeria japonica. The sequence goes on along the minus strand of NC_081407.1, from coordinate 413,559,348 downwards.
AAAATGATATGATAAATCCTAGAATTATGAATTTTCAAATTAATATTAATTATGAATGGAAATCAGATTGCACAAGACTTATATTTTCAAAGGATTGCTATGGAAATCAAACTAAAATCTTGAAAAAACTTTCAAAATTCTGATTATTCATACCTCTTCCTTGAATTTTAGATGTCAACCTTGAAAAATGAAGAAGGAAGATGAGGATTTTTTGGACAAGGATGTTTGATTTGAATTTCTGGTCCTCTCTTTGATGGCTTCAATCTTCAATTAACCTTCAAGCTTCCTCCAAAATCTGGAAATTAACCTTCAACCAACTCTTCAATCAAACATTTGCTTTCAATCAACCTTCAAGATCTGGAAATTTGTCTTGAATCAGCTCAATTTCACACTGTAGACGTATAAAAATGACCATATTCCTAAATGAATATTTTATGTTCATTTCTCTATTTGATTAAATCCAATTTAATTAAATTATCCACCTTCTTCTATTTAATTAAGTAAATTACTCAATTTATTTAAATTAAATTCACTATACCCATTTAATGAATAAATCATTTTATTCAATTAAATCCCCCCTATCCACTTTTAATTAAATTCAAATTTAATTAAATAGTTATCCTAAATTAAATAAATCAAATTTATTTAATTGCAACCAAATTGAATTAAATCAATTAAATCCTATTATCCCTCCATCCACTTGCAAAATTCCAAACCCTTTTCTAAACCCTTCTAGAATCTTCTAAGCACTTCTAATTAACCTAACCCCTCCTCTAAACTTTGTCACATCCCTAAGCAAAGGGAAGTCACTTCTCAAAGCCTCAAAGTCTTTGATAACCATTAAAGGCTTTCAACCTTCAACCACTAAATGGCTCAAAGTCTTTGATAACCATTGAAGGTTTTCAACCTTCAACCACTTAATCCACAAAGTCTCCAATAACCATTAATGGTTAACTCAAACCCTTTTATATGGTTAAAACATTTGTTTTGACTCAACCTCTACCCAACCCAAGGGTCTCATCGGGCCTTTAATGCTTTGACCATGATTATCTCTTAATCATTTGCACAAAGGTTTATCCTTGGATTAACTCTTAATCCAGTGGGTAATCTTAATTTAGACTTGACCCTTAGCCTCTAGATAACCATGAGGTCTTCTCAAGCCTTTAATGCCTCCAACCTCTTCTCTCAACCCAACCCTATGTTGACACTTGTCACCATTTCACTGGTGCCAATTGTGCACATGGATCCCCAACTTTCAAACTCAACCCTTGATTAAACCATTCAATCTTGACCATCCATTGCCTTGTTTTTGCTATAAATAGAGCTCTCATTCCTCCATTCTTAACAATCATCTTTCAAATTTGAAGCATTACACTTATGCTCAAATTCTTTCAAGCTTTCTCATTTCATATATGCTCATCATTTAGCCTCTTTTAGATCAGGAATTAGACTAAATATGCATGCTAGAGTACTTTCTTTATCATTTTAGCTCAATCATAGACTAAATATATCATGTTAGGATAGTATTCATACTAATCTTGTCATCTTATCATCTAGTTTATTGCATTTCTAGAATCATACATAGCTTAACATCCATTTCATACTAAAATCTATCAAAGCATCCCTCGTTCTTACATTTGCCATCCCTAAACCATTTTGCTCAGTGATCTGAGAGCAAAAACATTGGTTTGAGGGACATTGTGAGATAGAGAACCATGGGACCCTCCTTGGGAAGCTGAGTAACACTACGTTACTCCATAGCTTGCATCAAGAAGTTCTGTGTGTGTGTGTGGACTAGTATCTAACAATATTTTCACATATTGAGTTTTATTCGCCCACTTTTCCCGCATACACACACCACTAGGTCTGCTCCTCAAATTCGCACAAGGGAAAATGAACGAATGATTTAAAATTTCAAAACACACCTCTCTTTATATAGGGCGCTCACCTTGATTTCCCTTAAGGCCGACTTGCCAAATAGGAAATAAAATAAAATAAAATTCCTCTTAAAGGATGGCCGACTTACTTGTAAAGGCAAAATAATGAATATTGAGCGCTCTAGTATAATTTTTAATTTTTTAAATTAATTTCCAAGCTAAGGGTGGATTTTTTCATTTATTTCAAGGCTTAGAGATTAATTAATTAAATTATAAATGTCTTTATTCATGCGAATTTGTCTTAGTCTCCCAAATGTGTTGTAATAGGCAAATTTAGTGAAAGACTATAGGCTAGCTTAGGGAATGTTAAAGCTTGATTAAGGCTTGATGAATCTTCATTCCTTAGGTATTAAAATATTCAAAGTTTAGGTCTCTTCAAGGAGGCTTGCTTGAATTTTTTATCTAGGCTTGTTTGCTTCATTAATCAACATCCTTACAACCTAGATTTGCCATCTCCCATGCTCTTGCCATCATAATTTTGCAACTTGCCTTCAACTTAGCCCAAACAAAGTGAATAATAGGTGTTCTCAAGAATTTCGCCCTGGACACTTTGGAAGGGTCTGGAGTGATTTTCTTGACTATGCCTTGAATACCTCATTTTCTTCACTTCAAAATCCTCCGGAAGGCGAGCATATGCTTGTTTTGGTCTAACAAAGCCTAAGATTTTAATTTTTTAGCCTTTCACATGGGTAAATTAGGTGCAAATGGGAATTTCGCTCTGGACCCTTTGGAAGGGTCAGGAGCGAAATTCACTTTTTAGGTCAAAATTCACCTTTGCTTGATCATCAACCTTCTCTAAGACCAAGGTCCATTCATCTCAACCACTGACTTGGCTCAACAATATTTTGAAGGAAACACTGCATTTTGGGAATTTCACTCTGGACCCTTTGGAAGGGTCAGGAGCGAAATTCACCCTTCAGGCCTAATTTCCAATCTCCTTCACTTCAACTCATTTAAACTCCTTCAGTTTGAATCTACTTCTCAACTTGTTAGCATTGGTTTGATCCTCATAAGGCGAAAAAGGTCAATTTTGTTCAACAACCTAGCCAAGGACAAGACCTATGCAGAATTTCGCTTTGGACCCTTTGGAAGGGTCAGGAGCGAATTTCTCATCTGAGCTCAAAATCCACATTTTTGAAAGTAAAACATCTTTCCAAGGCACTCTAAATAGCTTCTTTCACTGTAGTCCAGGCCTAGTTTCACTCAAGTCTTGAAGGAAAAAGTGTTTTTAGGGTTTTTCGCTCTGGACCCTTTGGAAGGGTCAAGAGCGAATTTCTTTGCTTGTAGCTCATTTTTCATCATTTCAACTTCAATCCACCTCACAAGGCTAGGAAATAGTTTTCTTCTTTCATCCAATCCAAGTTTGACTTGATTTTGCAAGGCAAAATAAGTGATTGAAGGATTTTCGCCCTGGACCCTTTGGAAGGGTCAAGAGCGATTTTCCTCCTCTAGCCTAAAATCATCATTTTTGGAGACAACCATCAACTCAAGGGCAATCTCAAGGGCATCTTTTACCTTGGTTTGGGCATAGCTTAGCATAAATTTGAAAGGAATAGGTAGATTTTAGGATTTTTGCTCTAGACCCTTTGGAAGGGTCAGGAGCGAAAATCTTGTTTTAGGGCTATTTTGCCATCCTTTCAACTTCAAATTACCTCCAAGACTTAGAACATCTTGCCTCACTTCTCTCCAAGGTATAAAAACCAAAATCTTGACTTGATTTGCAAGGAAGAAGGGTTATCTTAAGAATTTCGCTCTGGACCCTTTGGAAGGGTCGGGAGCGAAAATCTGATTTGGCTTCAAAATTTGCATTCTTGGCAACCAAAATCCACTCTAAGGCAATCTAAATGACTTCTCGTACCCTTGTCCAAGCTTGACTTTGCTCAAATTTTGGAAGAAAAGATGATTTTAAGGATTTTCGCTTTGGACCCTTTGGAAGGGTCAGGAGTGAAAATCATTTTTACGCTCAATTCCTTCATCTTTCATGGTTTCTAGCAACTCAAAGTCACTCTTAGGGGTAACTTCTCCTTGATTTTACCTTATCCCACACTTGATCTAGCAAAAAATTGATAGCAAAGAGAGGTTTTGGGAAAACTCGCTTTGGACCCTTTGGAAGGGTCAGGAGCGAAATTCTCATTCTTGACCAAAAATCATCATTTTTTCAACTTGAAACCTATTTGCAAGGTAGAATTTCATCCTTCATTGCCCTAGGAACAAGGTTTCAAGCCCAGGAAAGGGCAAAAGGGTAGGCTTGTGAGGAATTTCGCTCTGGACCCTTTGGAAGGGTCAGGAGCGAAATTCTCATTCTTGGCTAAAATCCTTCATTTTCAACTTTACCAAACACTCTCAAAGGCTAGATCATGTTCATTCTCCTTCACATCATGTCTTAGACACCAAATCTTAGTCAAACAAGGAAAGAAATGCATCTTAGGAAGATTTTCGCTTTGGACCCTTTGGAAGGGTCAGGAGCAAAAATCTTGTTTTGGGCTAGATTCTTCATTTTTTCAATTCAAAACAACCTCAAGAGGCAAAGACAAGTTATTTCTCTTCCATTCATGCCATAAAAGACCAAGAACTTGACCTTCTTCAATGCAAAAATATGAGTTTTTAGGAATTTCACTCTGGACCCTTTGGAAGGGTCAGGAGCGTAATTCTCCTTTAGGCCAAAATCTTGTTCTCCAAAATCAATCAACTCCATCTCCAGTCAAAAACATATCAATTCATCCTGAAACATGCCTCAGAAACCAACACTTAGCCAAAATTGGGAGGGCAATGTGAGTTACAAAGATTTTCGCTCTGGACCCTTTGGAAGGGTCAGGAGTGAAAATCATGGTTTGAGCTTGATTCTTGACCTTTTGAACTCCAATTTTCTTTGAGAGGCAAACAAAGACCATTCTTCACGCATCCCCATCAAGATCCTGCCTTTAGCCAAGTAAAAATGAGAGCTTTCAGGAATTTCGCTCTGGACCCTTTGGAAGGGTCAAGAGCGAAATTCATCCTCTTGGCTAGTTCCTTACCTTGGTTCATTTCATTTTCCATCAAACTTGATCAAATCAACTTCCTTCTTTCACCATCAAGACAATTCTCCATCCAATTTGGTCTAGGCAAGGTCCAACTGGGTTTTTAGGGCCCAAGGTAGGCAAGAAAGGTAGATTTTGCTCTGGACTCTTTGGAAGGGTCAGGAGCAAAAATCTCATCCTAGGCTGGCTTTAATCATTTCAAAGCCTAAAAGCTCTTCTTCAAGGCGAAAAATGTATCAACTTTCTCAATTACGCCTCAAAAGTCAACAATCTCAATCATTTCCTTCCAAAACTCTTTAATTCATCATCCAATGCATTCATTCATCAATTTCTGAAATCGCCACTTTCATCCCTCTCTGACCACTGACTCTACTCAATCGACTCAGACCTGGAAGAAAACAAGACTCTAACAAGAAAACCATCAAACTAGACCTACCCTAACCTTAGACCTATTCACCCTCTTCTTCAATCTCACCATCCTGATTCTTCTGAAAGGAAATACTTCATTAAGGCAAACTTAAGGTTCCAGGCAGACAACTAACGACCTCCCAAAACTAGGCTAGACTCAGCTTGAAAGAAACCCTAAAAAGAGCTTTTAGAGATTAGCCCTAATCTAGCCAGCCCAGGCAACCACTCACTCACTCAAAACCTCAAGCAGAGAGAAAAACTAAGGGAAAGCAAAACCCTAAGAAAAAAGAGGTGGTCCCCATTCTGATGAGGCGATGTGTGAAATGGTCACAACTTCACTACTCAATTTTGCAACAAAGAATTTGTATGGTTTCAAAAGATTTAATTTGGGCTTCCTATTGTGACAAAAAACATGTCAAGGATGTTGTCCCCAGTCCCCAAAAGGGGCACTGTCCCTCAACCTCACTAGAGACATTGCCCCCAAACCCCCATAAGGGGTGTTGTCCCTAGACCCCCATGAGAGGCACTACCCCTCAACCTTGTTGGAGTGTTGCCCCAAATGCCCATGACGGGTTTTACCCCCCAACCCTATTAAGGTCTCAACTCTTGGACCCCCACTAGTTATTGAGATCTTGTTACATAAGAAAAATAATTATAATGAGAGCATAACAAGGAATTGTGATGAACTCTTTCAAGTGTGCTGACTTAAACATTATTATTACAGAACTTGACAAAAATCTCTTTAGATGAGGCAACTTCTACATGTGGCATGGCTAGTGAAAGGGACATTGTAACTCATTTAGAGGCTGAGATTGTTTTTTGGCCTATGATATGTAATAAACTTTAATTTTGATTTATATGTTATGGAAATCAATAATATATTCTACAAATAAAGGTTACAGCGTAAAGGTTACTCAATGTGCTTAGTTTTGTATGTTTCAGTACTATGCACCCTTGAAGAATGAAAAATGTTAGTGAAAGAGATAATAAAGGTTACAAGTAACAGGCACGTGCTTTACAAAAGAAACTTGAAGATGTCCAGCATTGTATAGTAAGGAAAAACAACAGTAATTATAATACAAGATGGGCACCCATAGGATTGCCCCTATACATATTTAGTACATCCTCCTTTGACATAAAGTCATGATGAGTGAAGGAAGAACTGAAAAATTGAAATTAATCATGCATTAATTGCCATCCTTATAAATCAAAGAGGATCAAATAATATACAGGCTTTCCGAATTTCCTTTTTAGTGCCAGCTTCCTTATGGCTCATTTACATACTTTCCCAGCAAGATGATATCTTTGACTCCAAGTATCAGCCTTTTGTCAATTAAAAAAATATGGTTCATATAGTGCGCCCATTAAATTCACAAAATTCATCTTTAATGTAGAAGAACTGTGATAACAGGCACAAACATGCTGATAAGCAGACAAGATAACCTAAATCCATTTAATAATTTTAATCACCCTTATTTATGTATCCCATCTGTAACTTGTATTGATACTCTTCTTTCCACGTAAAACAGTCATTAAGCCATTCCCCACTGTGACTCCGCCGTTTGAAATCTCTCCTCCTATTTGATCCATTAGACTCAAAAACTGCAAAATCAAAATATTTTAATTGATTCTTACCTACACACCTTTCTCAAAGCACATAAGAACAAATAATTGATGGCATCTTGAAGAGGTTTAAACAAAAATGTATGAAATTCAATCAAACATAAATAGAAACATATAATGTTTTCTATTCCTATTATAACTTCATACTTAAGTACCTTCATTTAAGCTGCAAGTTCTTGCACCAGTAAATATCTCATCAGGGTCAATATATTGTTGACTGATGATATGTGGAATCAAATTCTCTTTCCTGTAAACAAAAAAAGTGTCAGGAAGCTATGAAAGTTTATAGTCTTGTCTGAAAAAAAACATCTAAACAGTAACTTATCCTCATCTACCTTGCCCATAGTGGTATGATTTTTCCTGGAGCTACATCATCGTTGTCCTCCTCGTCTGAACCTTTATAAGGTGATATTTCATAAGATTCAATATTGATGTTGGATTTTGATGATAGACTTGCATTGCTGTCCAACATTGACTGCCCTTCTGTTTCAAGTGTACCTTTTGCAAAACTAGTTGACATGCTCGATACCTGTGATGCAGCAGCATAAACAAAGTTGGAAACATCATTTGTGCCATAAGGAGCCCAGTACAGACAGTCTCCAAGTATCTTGTATGCAAGTAAAATATTTTTAAAAAATTTGTTAGTTGTCAACATTCTATATGCAATTAGCTGACAGGTCTAATTGATTGCTACAGGATCTGAATTGGTAAGTTGTACCAGTTTACCTTTCCAGCATATGCATTTGGGGCCTGAAGTGTTGTTTCATTATGCTGATGGACGTCTTGCATGTGTTTTGCATCCTTTGATACAAATTTGTTAGACTTGGCATCCTCCTCTATCCGCCGTCTGCGCTCAGCAGCTTCCCTTTCCTTCTCTATACGGCGCTGCTTCTTTGCCTCTTCCTCCATTGCCTTCCTCTTACGCTCATAATCATCCTGTTTCAAAATGAGCAGTGTTTAGATAATATCCTCATATAATTAAGTCCATTGATGTGGGAAATATGTTATGGTTACTGTTCAAATACCAGAGCTCGGCGCCTCTGTTCTTTTGCTTCCTTCTCTGCACGAAGTTGTTCCTCAAGTTCCTTCTGCTGTTTCTGTGCTTCTTCCAATCGCCTCCGCTTTTCCTCGCGGTCTCTCTTGTCCATCTCTTCCTTTTTCCTCTTATTTGCTGCAGCCTCTGCTGCATTTTTTTTCCGTTCTTCCTCTTTCTGTTTTTTCTCCTCCAATTTTCTCAATTTATCTTGCTCCAATTTATTCTTTGCTTCTAAAGCTCTTCTTAACTTCAAATCAACACCAATCACAGAAGTGCCTGCCTGGGACTGCAAGGTGCATCCCACTGGCTTTTTTCTTGCCATGCCACTTGATATTGATTTATTACTGTCACTACAGGCAATACTTGATTCTTCACCTTCTTTTTCACCACGCCTGGCTAGTTCCTTCCTCATTTTGCGTTCTTGTTCCCTTTTCTCTTCAAGTCGTTTTGCAGCTTCAGCAGCCTCCAAAGCCTTCACTTTGATATCTCTCTTTCCTGCAGGAAATAAATTGAATTTTAAACATTTTAAGAACATAAGGTCATAAATACAACAATGCTCTAACTCAATACATCTTATATGCAATAGAATAAGAAGAAAAGCAATAAATATCTTTTTTTGTCCATCCTTGCTCAATATGTTCTAAGCATTTTTGTTACAACCTTCCTCATCTATTGTTTTAATTTTTAGACCTCATATTCTTTTTTTGTCCAACCTTCCTCAATATAACTGTATCTATTTTCTCTGGCCATAAGAATGAATGAGAAAATATATACTTTAATGCATTATCTGTTAATCCTCTTCAGATTTATTGAATTTCACTCCTATTTAAAATTTTAGATTCCTATTGATTTCTTGCATATGCAAGCCTAACCAAGCCTAACCACTTGAGACAATTAAATTTCTGAAACCATCTATTCTGAGAATTTCAAATGCTAAACCTTCTATGCTTTATTTACTAAAAAAATATTTTTGTAGTCATTTGAAGGTCTGCTTTTAATCCTTTTGTAATAGTGTTAAGCAACTACAATTCTGCACACATAAAGGTGTTTCTCTGCAGATGTGAAAAAGTTTCTCCTAGCAGTTCAAGATTTCAGAATCCGTGATTTGTTTTCACTAATGGCTCCAAGGAATGATAGGTTGAACAATTTTTGCCAATAGAGCATGTTACAGATGGTTTAGTCACTTTTTTCGCAATTAATGTTTTGCATGTTCAATAACTTAACATTTTCTTTTGGCTATTTGTTTAATACTGTAAGATGAGAGTCAAATAGGGCCCCATTAATTGGTCCCTGGAACACTAAAACATGCTTTATTCTATATCTTGTTGCGGGACACTACTGGTTTGAAAGTTTCTAAAATGACTAAACACATTCAGGTATTATAATAATGTCTTCTTAGGACAATAATGGTCATGATTAGTTTTAAATTTAATTTCCTGTTCTGTAATCTTTGTGTATTATGTGGACTGACAATTTGAATGCTGTTGAAAACCTTTGTTACATGTGCATGGCTTTTTGAAATGTAATGGTCAAATCGGTTCTTGAAGAATTCTGATATGAATAAATTATAGTATGTCATCAAGCAATGTACTAGAAGCTGCAATATGTTCTACTCTTTCAAGTAACATCACCCTTTTCAAAAAGATTTCATCTTCAGCATTTCGTCTAAGAGCAAATCTTATGCTTACAAGAGACATAGAACAGTATCATTCATGTTGAGAAAGTTCAGATGTGGAAAGTGATTCTGAAAAATCGGATGGGGATGAAAGTGGGGAATCAGGCTATGAAGAACAAGATAGACTAAATACAACAGATTGTGTAAGAGAGGGTGTCCACAGCACAGGTAAAATCCTTCCAAGGATTCAAGGCTTCTATGAGATACCAAAATCTGGATAAGATGATTCACAAACACTTGCTTCTGCAGGTACACAAGAAATTCCACCTTCAATGGAAGGTAGGAATCAACTTGAAGCATTAGAAGATGAGAGCAACGATGGCGAAGGGAATGACAGTCGAAGAAGAGATCTTTAAACTCAGTCCAAAAATGATAGTTCTAAAGTCTATAGTAATCATACGGTATACTAGTGCTTATAACTAGACAATAGTGACTAAGTAACAATGGCAAGGTATGAGGAAGCTTAATACCCCACAGGTCAGTATAGGGCATAAATGACAGTGTTAGGTTTTAAAATGATAAAAGGTAAATGAAAACCAAGAGAGTCAAATGAATCATGACATGGCACTATGGCAGTAATAACAACTGTTGAATAGGACAGTGATCTCGAAGTCTAATAGGGTGTGTATGAAGTAATGAAAAGAAAATAAAGTGTTGTACACGGACCTGTTAGGACAGTGGCAATGGGTATGCAGAAAACTATAGGATGTGTTGCCTTATGAATAACCATGAAAAAAAAATCTGAGATATGAATACATGTCACAAGACCCTATACATGTCAAGTAATAGTCAATACTGTCAAAATGCAGTGACAACCTTATGAAGGTACAAAGGAATAACATACAAAAACCTAAAATTCACCCCAAATGACAGTGGCAAGACACTAGTAAAGGCAATATAGAACATTGCTAAACATGACAATATTAAACATTTTCTACAGTAGCAAGCACCATGAAGAGGAGTGAATAGAAAGTGTCTCTATACAAGCACGATCATCATTGAAAGCACAACCATCACAAAAGGGCAAACATGTAGCCTATACATATTAAGCTTATGACAGTCATCATGCATCATAATAAAAACTTCCATAGAGAATAGAGGATAAGAACATAACAATGCCATGAAAAAACATTGGGCATATGCCAAAGGATAGGGAAGGAAGAGTGTGTGAGAAGGCAAATGCTCAAACACCATGAAGTAAAAGTGTAAGATCTTTTGGTGAATATAGTTAGTTTGCCAAACAGAGATAATATGTATTCATAATATATTCATGACAAACAATAGCAAAGCACTAGTCATAGGACAACAGTCATGAAATCATGTAAGGACCAGTCTACAATGACAGCACAGTCCCCTGGGTGCACCCATGGCAAGAGGACATGAATGCTATGCAAGAGTTGTAATGGTCCAATGGAATCACCATCATCCACTAATGCAACCAGAGTTTAAAGTGGAATCAAAGCATAAATATGTTTATAATGGAAACAATATCATCCTTTATTCACTCTCAAAAACCACCAAGTATTAAAAGAGAGAAAAAGAATGACCGTTGTAGAATCTTACAGTTCCCAATTCACAAGCAGAAATAGCAACACACAAAATGGGTCACCAAACTCACAGCATGCTTCGACAAACAACAATAGATGAGACAAAAAATTGAACAAATCGAAACTCTGTCTGAAACCTGTATAACACTGATGAGAACAGAAAAAGTAATGAATCTTAAACAAATATCAATTAATGGAGCACAAGAATAACCCTTCTACATTTTTGCGGCATCTAGATAAATCTGTTAGACTTAAAAAACTTTATTGTAGAACATAATAATACAAACTATTGCTACCATATTCATGCCTTCATAGAGGGTAGAGCGATCAAAGCATGAAGTTCTATCTTCATGGCTTCAGTATCTGAAAGCAGGGGTGTAGGCTGTTGAGATAAGCTGTATGCATCTATGATTGGCAGGATGTTTTAAGATCAGGACAAGATTTTTTATTCCATTTAGTGTGATGTTCATTTCTGAAGCACCTATGAGTTGGTTCCTTGTGAAACAGAGTTCACAAAGATGCTTTATTATTGTGTTTAAAGTCATTTACTGCAATAAAATTTAATATCAGGCATATGTTTTCAGATACACGAGTATTGTAGAAGGATCCTGTATGATTAATTGAATTCTAAACACTTAATGTGGGATCTCAGAAGCCTATTATAAAATACAAGCTCTGCTAGAATAAACTATTTTCTGACATTTTCTTCTTCTGCAGACTGTGTTACTTCAAGAGGCTTTAGAGGTTTCTTGGAAGAGGTCAGGCCAGAAAGTTTGGATCAAGTGACTCAGGCGTGCTTCATCTCCAAGTGAGCTTGCTAAGGTTTGAACTTTTAAAAAAAAAAATCTGTCACTGCCTTTGTCAATCTGATGCTTATGTATGCTAATGCTCTAACAACACTTAGTTACAAGAGGAGCATTTAACTCATAACAACACCACTGCAGAGTTAGGGTGGCCAGGTCGAGCAGCAGACTTGCTTCCTCTAGTTTGGCTGCAAACACAAAAGATATTCAGGAAGGATGACAGAGAGACCACCAGTGATTAAATTTTCTACTTGTTTTATCTCGGATTGATGTGTTAATAACAATACCATCTGTTGCAGGCTTTATTCTAACCCATTGTATGGTGTGTAGACATGCATATTAAATGCTAGCAATCAGGTTGAAATCTGGACAACCCTGACCTGGCAAAGACCACTGGGAGGATCATGTTGATGTAGAAGTGAAACATTGCAAAATGCAGATATCTTCAAATTCTTATATAAAAATAAGTGCGACTTCCTTATAGTCTGTGTACACAAGTCTCTTAAAGTTAATGTCTCAGTTTATGTTTTTATGTCCATTAGATATCCTTAGCTGATAATGCAGTGGTGTATAAAATGGGGAGCCTGGTTTTAGATGTTTTCGGGAATTCCATCCTGTGTTATGTAGAATTAATAACAGGGGCTATGATTTTAGTATTTATGATGGTTAATTATTGAATTATGCACTAACATGTTATCACTAGTATCGATCTCCAAATGTAATATCCCTCAATAAATATTAATATACAATCAATTAATTGTGCTCTTATTAATATTATTTTTATAATTTTATAAAATCCATGTCTATATAGTAATATATAATATTTAATAACAATCACTAATAGTAATATTTGATATAAATATGTATATTAATCTTTGTTTAAATATTAATTTGATATTAACTTTCAATGTTATTAATATCAATCAGGGAGAGATTATTCTTGATAAGGCACGAATGGTTGGCAACTTAGGTCGTGACTCTTCACAAAGAAAAGTCACGACTCGACTCTACTCTCCACGGATTATATAGAGAAGCTCTCGCGGCTAGCCAGGGGATGGAAGATCAGCGGTCAAAAGGGATCAGCCTGTCAGAAAAACTGTCTGCAACGGTCTGTATTCCTTACCCGATGTTAGTGAGGAAATCTTAAAATATGATAAACTATTAATATTATTAAATATTGTTCAATGACAATCATGTTCCAAGATAGGAATCAAATGTAGTAAATAATGAATATCACGTTCCAGAATAAATGCAATATAATAAAAATATATATCTTAGAAGAAAAACTAACTGGTTAACTAATAATAGAATAGCAGTTAAATATACAATGTTATACTGGGTATTTACAAACATAAATACAGTCAGATACATAGAAATAGAACTGGATATTTAAAAATAATTATGATAACAGTTGAGTTATATAACTTTAAATCGGTGTAATAGTGGAATTACTTTGATATATACTTGCCATCACTACCAATAACTAAGGAGAGGTGATGGACTGGTTTCCAAGAGGGGCCCTAAATCCAGTCAATAGGTTGTTTCCCAAGAGAGGGTGGGGATCAGCAACCCGAGAACCTTGAGGACAGGGTCCAGAATGTTGTTGTGTAGCTAGGTCGGATCCCTTCTAGGGCTGACCTAGTGCACAAAATGCCAAGTGGCCTGTCGGCCTTGGCATTTGGATATCTCAGTTGTATGAGTCTAATTTGGGGCAGGCCCTATTTGGGTGAGCCACTTATGTGTAACTTGTAGTTAAGTTAAATGTAACTTGCAACTAAGGGAGACTCATATGTAACTTGTAATATATAGGTATGACCCTATCCTTGGAGCCAAAAGTATATGGCCGACTTGAGGTCTATTAGGAGGTATTGATTCATATATATGCAAGGTAATTATTTCATCAATAGATATGAATTCAATAACATGGTGGTCATGTAGTGTGCTCGGGGGTGATGATAAGAGCTTATTGTCTATGGTTGGGAAGGCAACAGATCTGATGTTTGCCTGTGGTTAACGAGCACTACCATAAAATCAACATGGTATCAGAGCAAGTTCCTTCTAAAGAGCCTAACTGCTTGAAGGTAGATCCTGTGCTTTTGAGGGAGTTCAATCAAAGTAATTTGCAGACTGAGAAATCTAAGTGCAGGCAAAAGTCGATTACCGAGCCTCTCAACTCAGCCGTGAGCATCGCATATGCTCTGCGGCAAGTAACGACCGTTGAGGTGCCGATGATCGCCATAGATCTGTCGTTAGTGCTCAATGACAGATTCAGTCTGATGCCTTTGCGTTGAAAGTCGCCAAGCCTGGTATCGAAATACTGACAATAAGTCGAGTCGCTATGGACATCTTTGTCCGTTTTAACATTCTATATTTGAATTCTCCATTCGGGGAGGAGAACATGTTGTGGAGGATTCTCTCCGGCGATCGTAACATTTTACTAGCAAATGAAAGTGATGGAGTTCACTCGCTTCACAACGCTCGTGGCTAGAGACATTGACAAGGTGGCAGCAAGCATTCTGAGGATTGAACGAAGCGACGCAAGTCGGTACGCGTGCTATCGACTGCTCAGTATAATGGACGGTTGAGATCGAGCAGCAGCATAGTGGCGAGTTTTGTGATGATCACATTAAGTTGTACACAAATGTGAAATGTGTGCGTATGGGGACGAAAGGGAATGGAGGCACCTAACGATCAGGAATGGTGGAGAAGGCCTCCGTGCAATAACGCCTTGCAACAGCTCTCATATCATCCTAGAAGCTTCGAGAGTCACATGAAGCATTCGTTTCACTGAAGCCTCCATAGGCATCAGATGATATTGCAACTGAAGGTCCAGTTATTCGAGTTCTTACTTATGTCACTCTTGAAGAGCATCTAAAGTTTGTCCTAGGATGGGCACTACAGCTTAGCATTCTAGCACACCCTACTACAAGTGGATTTTTGTCACATTTATGTGGTTGGTCCATCACTTTGTTGTGGATGGTATTAAAGGCAGTTCTTCAGATGATGCTTAAGCTATGCTCCAAGCAGATATTGTGGACAGATGATGAGTGATGGCAAGGGCCAAAGGCCACGCAGCCATCAGATCATCACTAGGTGCTTCGATGTGATCAATCCAAGTGAATGGAAATTCCATTGCTGAGCAAAATTATAAAAGATAAGTACTCTTTATGTTTGAATAATGCTACATCATTGAATAGTGAATCATGTGTTGACATTTCCCCTGACTATCATTATCTCTCTCCGAAATGCTTCCAGGACGAATCAGAGATTGCATTCAAGGAAGATTGCTTCCATTTCTTCGCAAAGGAAGAATCAGCATTCAGAGGGAGTCTGACATATCGTCAGAAGTAACCTTGGACAAAGAGATTAGAAGGTTGATATCTGCTTCAGAGGGAGCTTGACATTTCAGCTTCAGAGGAAGCATGACATTTCAGCTTCAAAGGGAGCTTGACATTTTAGCTTCACAGGGAGATTGACATTTCAGCTTCAGAGGAAGCCTGACATTCCAGCTTTAGAGGGAGCCACCTCATCATGAAGATTTGGTTAATGCATTTTTCTCTGTGATGGAGAAATTTGAGGTGAAAGCCCTTGTTAATGAGTTCTTCTCTATGACGGAGAATATCGACCTGCAATCCCTTGTTAATGAGTTCTTTTCTATGAGGGAGAAGTTCGAGGTGCAATCCCTTGTTGATGCATTCTTCTCTGGGAGAAGTCTGAGGTTAAAAGCCCTTGTTCCACCCTCTGCGAGTGTATGAAAGGTGGATCCACCCTCTGCGAGTAGGCGTGGTGGAGATGCATTCTTCTGTGGGAGAAGTTTGAGGTTAAAGCCCTCGTTCCACCCTCTGCGAGTAGGTATGGTTGATCCACCCTTTGCCAGTAGGCATGGTGGAGATTCATTCTTCTCTAGGAGAAGTCGGAGGTTAGAGCCCTTGTTCCACCCTCTACGAGTAGGCATGGTGGTAACGCACCCTTCTGTAGGAGAAGGTTGAGGTGAAAGCCCTCGTCCACCATCTGCGAGTAGGCATGGTGAGCATACCCTTTGCGAGTAGGTATGGTGGGTATCATGGAAGAAATTCCATGATGTGCTTGTTCACCCTCTGGGAGTAGCTATGGTGAACATATTATTCATGGAAGTAGCCATGGTGGTAGTCACTATGTGACTTGGTTATTCAAAAGGAATCCTCCCTAGCTAAGAGGGAGTGTTGTTGTGTAGCTAGGTCGGATCCCTTCTAGGGCTGACCTAGTGCACAAAATGCCAAGTGGCCTGTCGACCTTGGCATTTGGATATCTCAATTGTATGAGTCTAATTTGGGGCAGGCCCTATTTGGGCAAACCACTTATGTGTAACTTGTGATTAAGTTAAATGTAACTTGCGACTAAGGGAGACTCATATGTAACTTGTAATATATAGGTCTGACCCTATCCTTGGCGCCAAAAGTATATGGCTGACTTGAGGTCTATTAGGAGGTATTGATTCATATATATGCAAGGTCATGATTTCATCAATAGATATGAATTCAATAACATGAAGGTCATGTAGTGTGCTCGGGGGTGACGATAAGAGCTTATCGTCTATGGTTGGGAAGGCAACAGATCTTATGTTTGCCTATGGTTAACGAGCACTACCATAAAATCAACATGGTATCACAGCGGGTTCCTTCTATAGAGTCTAACTGCTTGAAGGTAGATCCTATGCTTTTGAGGGAGTTCAATCAAAATAATTTGCAGATTGAGAAATCTAAGTGCAGGCAAGAGTCGATTACCGAACCTCTCAACTGAGTCGTGAGCATCGCATATGCTCTGCGGCAAGTAATGACCGTTGATGTGCCGATGATCGCCATAGATTTGTCATTAGTGCTCAATGATAGATTCAGTCTGATGCCCTGTCGTTGAAAGTCGCCAAACCTTGTATCTAAATGTTGACGGTAAGTGGAGTCGCTATGGACATTTATGTCCGTTTTAACATTCTATATTCGAATTCGAATTCGAGGAGGAGAACATGTTGTGGAGGATTCTCTCCGACAATCGTAACATTTTACTAGCAAATGAAAGTGACGAAGTTCGCTCGCTTCATGGTGCTCGTAGCTAGAGACATTGACAAGGTGGCAGCAAGCATTTTGAGGATTCAACGAAGCAACGTGAGTTGGTATGCGTGCTATCAACTGCTCATTATAATGGAAGGTTGAGATCGAGCAGCAGCATAGTGGCGAGTTTTGTGTTGATCACTGTAGCCATACACAAATGTGAAATGTGTGTGTATGGGGACGAAAGCGAATGGAGGCACCTAACGATCAGGAATGGTGGAGAAGGCATCCATGCAATGACACCTTGCAACAGCTCTCACATCATCCTAGAAGCTTCGAGAGTCACATGAAGCATTCATTTCACTGAAGCCTGCATAGGCATCGGATGATATTGCAATTGAAGGTCCAATTATTTGAGTTCTTACTTATGTCGCTCTTGAAGATCATCTGAAGTTTGTCCTAGGATGGGCGTTGCAGCTTAGCATTCTGGCACACCCTGCTACAAGTGGGTTTTTGTCGCATTTATGTGGTTGGTCCATCACTTTGTTGTGGATGGTATTAAAGGCAGTTCTTCAGATGATGCTTAAGCTATGCTCGAAGCAGATATTGTGGACAGATGATGAGTGATGGCGAGGGCCAAAGGCCACGCAGCCATCAGATCATCACTAGGTTCTTCGATGTGATCAATACAAGTGAATGGAAATTCCATTGCTGAGCAAAATTATAAAAGATAAGTACTCTTTATGTTTGAATAATGCTACATCATTGAATAGTGAATCATGTATTGACATTTCCCCTAACTATCATTATCTCTCTTTGAAATGCTTCCAGGACGAATCAGAGATTGCATTCAAGGAAGATTGCTTGCATTTCTTCGCCGAGGAAGAATCGGCATTCAGAGGGAGTTTGACATATCATCAGAAGTAACCTCGGACGAAGAGATTAGAAGGTTGATATCTACTTCAGAGGGAGCTTGACATTTCAACTTCAGAGGAAGCATGACATTTTAGCTTCAGATGGAGCTTGACATTTTAGCTTCAGAGGAAGCCTAACATTCCAGCTTCAGAGGGAGCCATGTCATCATGAAGATTTGGTTAATGCATTTTTCTCTATGATGGAGAAATTTGAGGTGAAAGCCCTTGTTAATGAATTCTTCTTTGTGAGGGAGAAGATCGAGGTGCATTCCCTTGTTAATGAGTTCTTCTCTGTGAGGGAGAAGTTCGAGGTGCAATCCCTTGTTGATGCATTCTTCTTTGGGAGAAGTCTGAGGTTAAAGCCCTCATTCCACCCTTTGCGAGTAGGCATGGTGGAGATGCATTCTTCTCTGGGAGAAGTCTAAGGTTAAAGCCCTCGTTCCACCCTCTGCGAGTAGGTATGGTGGATCCACCCTCTGAAAGTAGGCATGGTGGAGATGCATTCTTCTCTGGGAGAAGTCTGAGGTTAGAGCCCTCGTACCACCCTCTGCGAGTAGGCATGGTGGAGCTACCCTCTATGAGTAGGCATGGTGGTAATGCACCCTTCTCTGGGAGAAGGTTGAGGTGAAAGCCCTCTTCCACCCTCTGCGAGTAGGTATGGTGGGTGTCATGGAAGAAATTCCATGATGTGCTTGTTCACCCTCTGGTAGTAGCTATGGTGAAAGTATTATTCATGGGAGTAGCCATGGTGGTAGTCACTATGTGACTTGGTTATTCAGAAGGAATCCTCCCTAGCTAAGAGGGAGTGTTGTTGTGTAGCTAGGTCGGATCCCTTCTAGGGCCGACCTAGTGCACAAAATGCCAAGTGGCCTGTCGGCCTTGGCATTTGGATATCTCAGTTGTATGAGTCTAATTTAGGGTAGGCCCTATTTGGGCGAACCACTTATGTGTAACTTGTGATTAAGTTAAATGTAACTTGCAACTAAGGGAGACTCATATGTAACTTGTAATATATAGGTCTGACCCTATCCTTCGCGCCAAAAGTATATGGCCGACTTGAAGTCTATTAGGAGGTATTGATTCATATATATGCAAGGTCGCGATTGCATCAATAGATATGAATTCAATAACATGAAGGTCATGTAGTGTGCTTGGGGGTGACGATAAGAGCTTATCGTCTAGGGTTGGGAAGGCAACAGATCTGATGTTTGCCTGTGGTTAACGAGCATTACCATAAAATCAACACAAAATGGGTTAAGGGCTTGGATCTGTAAACTTTGAGGGAAGCCTATTGAAATTGGTATCAAAGCGCTTTGGCAACATAGTCATTATCTTCCTCTTAGACTGGAGTAATGCAAGGGTTAAAGAAGTTAATCCTTTAGAATTAATTAATGAGCAATTTACTTGTCAATCAGTCAAATCAATGGAATATGGAATGACACACATTTGATTATTTTTGCTGAACCAGTTTCTTATTTTAACTAATCTAAGTCATATTGAAATAAGATTAATTATGATTAAACAAGGGACATTACACCAAACTCCTATCATTTATCACTTCTCTATCACATAACCAAAGGCTATCGAAACTCATATCAGTTATTTGGAGTGCTGAAGCCTTTGAGTATGTGTAGCCTTTATTAATTTAATGAACGGAGAGTATTAAAATAGGAAGTATTATTTCCTTGAAAAAGGTGTGAAGACTTAAACAGTAAGACTATTTTCTCAAGTTCAGACAAGAATTTACCTGTCATAATTGATGCTGCTGCCTGTTTCTGCTGAACTAATGGAATAAAAGATTTCACATTGCATAATATGTTGCTCGGTTTCTGACTGATCCTTGGTGAAATCTGGCTCGCAAAGTTGCTACCAGCTCTTACATTGGGCGTTTTTGAATCATCCTTTCTGACGGATGAACCATATCTCTTTTGCAACCCATTTATATTCTCCTTTACACAAGCCTGCCCTCCAAGATTTGAAAAATTAAAACATTTTGGGCTCAACAAAGCTTGCTTTTTGGACAGATTCAGTCTTTTGTCCGTGGAGCTTGTGATGATGCTTTCACAGAATCTTCCACCTGGAGTAGATAAGGGAGAATTGTGTTTTGCTGAGTCTGTCAAAATATTCTTGGTACTCAGAACACTTTTATTACTCGATGAGCCAAATCTTTTTCCAAGCTTATTTGTTGCAGTGTGGTGATCCATACTCTCCTCCTCAACCAGAATTTCCTCTTCAATAGGAAAACATCCAGCATGCTCTCTGTTGATTTGAACTTGCTTTGCAAACAAGTTGGAGTCTGTGTCCGTGGAATTTGTGACAGTTCTGTCAAATAACATTCCACCTGCAGGGGTCAATGAACCTGAATAATCAATGGCTGATGGATATTCCCTACCCCAACATTTGATGGAATTTTCTGAGTGGTCACTAGAGTCTGAGAAAATATGAGTCCATCGAGCATCTGATGGTGTGTGTTTTCTGCACTTCAACATTTTATTAGGCATTGGAGTGAATGAGTGAAAACCATTGTACAACTCTGTAGCTTCCATATCCCTTTTCACAAGGGAATCTTTACCACCTGTAAAAACCTCATGAAACTCTAGTCCAAATTGATTGGAAGGCTTCTTATTGACTGCAACTGACTTACTTAAACCACACTGACCCAACTCTGTAACCACATTTCTTTTCAATAAAGGTGTCCTTATCATGTCGCATTTGTCCATGCCACCTAGCACCTTCTGGAAAGAGAACTCTGAAATAGCCTCATCTGAAGGTACAGTCTTGGAATCACCCTGTTGCCCACGATCTTGAGGACTAGTCACTTCGAAACTGTACCCAAATGACTGAGATTTTGATGGTGTAGCATGTAGGTGAGTTTTATCCAGTAAAAAGGAAACAGAGGTGCAATTTGACGACATGCCATCAACTTCAAATTGAGGCAATCCTATACAACTCAAAGAGCCTTCCTTAATCTTGGCATAAGCTGTGTATGAAGGTAAATTTCTACTGAAAACTTCATTCCTACTCAGACATTTTTGCTCTGCCAAATCTGTCAAACATGAGAGTCTTGGATATCCCATCTTCATAGATAATTTTTCTCTCTTAAATTGCTCGTTCAATAGGAGCCTTGCCATTTGTCGACATTCAATGTCTTTGGGAGATAGATTTTCATCCCTCTTCATTTCAGAAGACAGAAAAGCATCCAAACTTCCTTCTTGTGGACAAGAGAAATCTTTTGGTGAAAATATCACCATGTCATCATGTCTCTGTTCATCGTTTTCAACCAAATCATTTAGACCAACACCATCAAGAGTAGCACCCTGAACAGATGTGTTATACTCATAAGCCTTTGAACATGACTCACTTCGCAACAACCTTGGTTGCCTGGCAGAGCTAAATTCTTCTTGTGCAAGGGATCGTTGCTTCTGATATCCAGGCCAGGATTTATTTTGCAGCTTCAGAGCTCGATCTTCTTTCCAGGGAACCATGTTTCTAGAAAACGATTTGCCTCGAATCGATGGAATTCTATCTTTTAAATCTACAGGTGTATTTCTAGGGGCATCACACAAAATTTCTCTCTGCCTCATACCAGCTTCAACCTGACAGAAACTTCGAAGATCAGAATCTAAGGCCCCCAACTTCCCTGGGGAAACCCCTGATTGAAGAGGAGAAAGAGAGGATTCATCATGTTTTTGAGCCCCAAACTCTGTAACTTCTACCATCTGAGATGTCAGATCCTCCTCTTCTTCTGATGGGACCTTGACACTCATATCCATGGAAGATGTTGGCCTTCCGTTTTGGGGAATCAAA
Organism: Cryptomeria japonica; assembly: GCF_030272615.1. Lineage (NCBI taxonomy): Eukaryota > Viridiplantae > Streptophyta > Pinopsida > Cupressales > Cupressaceae > Cryptomeria > Cryptomeria japonica. Next base: position 413,537,557 of record NC_081407.1, on the reverse strand, counting down.
CCACCTTCTTCACATTCACCCATACCATGATTCAGAGTGCTTCTCACTGGATCACAATCACTCCAAGACGGCTCAATTTTGTTGCCATATGAGCCCTCTAGTACACCGGTCTTGACTGAATGAATGGATAGATCCTCCATTACACCTGGAAAACTCTGACAAGAGACACGCAAAGCTGCTGCAGACGAAATTGTTTCAAGTTCCATTTCTGTGGACTGCTTACCTGCATCATTGTTAAAGGAGGATGATCTACAAATAGATGTTTGCTGAAAAACATCATGACTAATTGGAGTTTCAGTATCTTCATTCCCTGTTAATTCTTCCATTGCAACTTTCAGACCAGGTGAACCTTCTTTGTGAGAAACATAGTTTTGGTTTTGGTTACCTTGCGAATAGAGCATTTCAGATGGCTTACACAATCTTGCGAACTTGCTAAATGGCATCTCCTTCTTTAATAAAAACTCTTCCCTCCCTGCTATAGCATTATGTGCTTGTTTTATGCTAACAAGCAACTTACTGTCACTCATTGTTTCTTTCACTAAAACACTTCTGGAACGATCTAAGCCCACACTTCGGCTCCTCAAAGTATTTGCTGGATGAGGTATGCTGCATTGGGATGTCAGCATCTCTGGTAGCATTGAGCTCTTACTGACTGAACTTGAATCTACTTGTACAATATTCCCGAATGCTTTCCTTTCAAGTGGGTGCAAGCTATCCTGAAGTTGACTCGGGATCTGCATTTCTGGAGTTGTCATGTGTGAGAGTTGTCCATTTTCAGCAATATTTGAGGTATCCTGCAGCTGAATAGTTTCTATGGCATCCAAAGCTTCTGACTGTTCCGCATCTTTGGCATTCAAGGCTTCTGACTGTTCCGCATCTTTGGCATTCAAGGCTTCTGACTGTTCTGCATCTTTCATGTCAGCACTGTTTCCACGGCAAGGCCTTGGAGATGGCCATCCTTCTGCACATTCCTGAACTATTTTTGGTGTGTCTTTCTGCGGGATTCTCTTACAATCCATGTCATTGGAACCCTCACAGACTAAATCCAAAGAATTCAGTTTCACCTCTCCTGTCACTATTTCTTCTCCATGACCAACATTATCTCTCATAGCAACAACTTCCAACTGAATCATGACAGGTGCTGCTGAATTGTCTTTGTTTTGTTGAAGGGTCATCGCAGGACTTGAGGATGGCCAACCTCCTGTACATTCCTGAAATACTTTTGTTGTGTCTTCCTCTGGGACTCTCGTACAATAATCCATATCATTAGAATACTCACAGACCAGCTCCAAGAAATTCGGTTTCATCTCTACAGTCACCATTTCTTCTCTGTAGGCAGCATTATCTCTTATAGCATTAATCTCATTGGTCTCAGTAGCATTAATCTCATTGGTCTCAGAAGATGAGTTACCTCTGTCTCTTGTTTGCGGTGCCACTGCTACGACAGGAGAAGGAAATAAAGATGGGCTTTCTCTGCCGCCTGTTTGTGATGGAACTGCCTTAACAGGAGAAGGCAATGGAGATGACTTGCCTGTCCGTCCCGTTTGTGATAAGGCCACAATGACAGGAGAAGGCAATGGAGATGAGTTGCCTGTCCCTCCCGTTTGTGATAAGGCCACAGTGACAGGAGAAGGCAATAGAGATGGTTTGCCTATCCCTCCTGTTTGTGGTAGGACAGGATAGAGCAATGGAGATGAACTGTTTCTCTCTCCTGTTTGCAGTGAGACCGCCATTTCAGGACATGCTGATGGAGACACCATGGCAGCCACATTCATAGGCTCCTCGGGAACCTCAACCGTAGTCTGCAACTTGTGCCTGGCACGGGTATTCCTCGTGGCCTCGGGCTGCTCTTTTGATTCTATAGCCTTTCTCTTACCAGTCTCCTTTTCTGCACTGAGAACAATCTGGCATTGCCTTGCCTTGGATCGTGTAATTCTTCCAACAGGCAATGCTGCTGCTACATCACTCTTCTTTTTCTTCTCCTTAGCCCCCACTCTCCTTCTCCCTCCTCTACCACCCTTGTGGACTACATTGATGTCCTCTTTTTCTTCTTCTCCACCTCCTCCTTCTCTCTTCTCGTCCCTTCTGTCCCTGTGGGCATTGAGCAAATTCTCTCTGGCAGGTGTTGTCCCTCCAACCCTGCAGTTATCCTCACCACCACCATTGTCACTCTCTCTTTCTTCTTGTTTTTCCAACTCTTCAAGTCCATCCACAAAGGTATGTGGCAAATCCGACTTTCCCTCATTTCCCTCCTGGGTGTCCTGACAATGCCCTTTCCCCACCACTGGCTCGTCCCCAGCAATTTGCCGACCACCATCTCCATTTTCTTCAAACCTCCCTAAATTCTTTTCAAGCCTACGTCTCTTAGTAGCACCCTGATAAAATGCAGGCCGATCCGCCGTGGATGAACCCCGCTTCGTACAGAAATAACCCTCATACGCCTCGGAAAACCGCCCATTCACTGCCACAAATCAAAATTTAAAAAAGAACACCCATGATTTAAATCCTTTCACTGCAAAAAGAAAAAATACATAAACTAATAATTTGTAAACCCTAGCTATTGGGTAGAGTTGTTTTTACATACAGCTGATGCTATTTATCGAATTCTTGTGCTTTGAGGTCTTAACAGCTGCTCCTGAATTGGCGACCAACGAGGGCGGTGGATCAATTCCTTTGAGGAAACAGATGGAAATTAAGGCCTCGTTGTAGAGTCTCTGGTGTGATTCAAACTCTCGAACCACCTCATTTTTCAAATCAAATATCCCTTGCAGAACAATTTCTTCAAAAGTAGGCTCCTCCATGGCAAGCAGATGTAATTCTATCTGTCTACTCAACAAAAATCAGTAAAATACCATCATCCGTAATATGCTGCTTCTCCCGCTCATGGCTTGCTGCTTGAATAAACCGGCTGCAACGGGTACGGCCTTTTCGGGACTTCAAAGATGTGTGACGGGGATTTTCCCAGGGGAGATACTCTTGTGCTTTGCTGCTACTGCGCTAGGGGCTCTGCAATGTTATAATCTTGACGGAAATTGTCGAAATTCACCGGTTCTAGATATTCAGGATTACAGTCTGTTTTTTGAAATGGTCGGCCAGATTTTTGGGAAATTTTCTGTCATCGGATCTGCGAGTGTCCGTTATGAGTAATTTAAATTTTAGGGTTGAGTGAACGGTGCTTTTCTATCGGCGGTCGCAATTTCAAAATAATTTAACCGTTGAAGGGGTGTGGGGAAGAAGAAGAGTGAGAATTTTAGTCGTCATAGTTTTGTTTTTTAACATTACTACCACAATATTTTTTTATATATTAAATTAAATTATATATTTAATTAGTTTATATTATTTTGCTGTGTATAATTTTTTTAAGGTTTTAATATTGTTAGATCAGTTTTGTAATTTATTAAAATTGAAAGTACAAGTCTAAGGTGGAGCTACAATTCTAATGGCGTCTCTTATATAGCATTTTGAGGGATTTGAACCTTGGTGGATGATGAAAACAAGAAACATACTATCATCTTTACCAATTGTGCTCCACCAATCTATATCTTACAACATAAATTGTAATGTAAAAGTTGATGTAAACATATATCGGCAAGGATTATTGTCAAAGTGGCTTGAGGTATATTCCTGGCCTCATTCCTTATTTAATGGAACTTTAGGAGACTTAAATAGTTGTGGATGGTGAAATAAAAAAATATACCATCATCTTCACCAATTGTACTCCACCAATCAAAACTTTACAACACATAAATTTTAAAATTATAATCACCATCAATTTGTATATACAACTTTTGAGATTATATTTTACAATCCAAAGTGGCTCAAGGTATATTCCTAACCTCATTCCTTATTTAATGGAGCTTTAGGAGACTTAAACAGTTGTGGATGGTGAAATAAAAAAACATACCATCATTTTCACCAGTTGTACTCCATGAATCAAAACCTTACAACACATAAAATTTAGAATTATAATCCTCGTCAATTTGTATTTACAACTTTTGAGAGTATATTTTACAATCCAAAGTGGCTTAAGGTATATTCTTGACCTCATTCCTTATTTAATGGACCTATGGGAGACTTAAACATTTGTAGATGGTGAAATTAAGAAACATACCATCATCTCATCAATTGCAATCCACCAATCAAAACCTTACAATATATAAATTTTAGAATTATAATACTTATCAATTTGTATTTACAACTTTTGAGATTATATTTTACAATCCATAAGTGAAAATAATAGTGAAGAAGCTCACTACATATATATAAGTTTTTCTTGTAAAAATTGATAATTTTAGATGGAAATGAGGGAATAATTTTATGCACTAATTATTTAAACATGAATCTTATTTCATTTTCACATTATTTAGTCTTGGGAATACATTTATGAAACTTGACAAATGTTTTGGTGAATTTTTTAGCTTAAATAGGCCACTTCATTGATTTGGGTGCTTCAACAAATTGAGGTTGTTGCAAGTTGTGGGAAATACTAGAGTTCAAGGGCATAGGTTTTATGAGGCTCTAAACTTGGATCGCTTATTTCATTTCTTCATTTATTGTTATGGCACTTTAATTTACACCTTACATTTCCCAACTCATACTTTCTAATTGTATCATACTATAGTGGTTTTACATCTATATTTTATGTTTTTTTATATGTATTATTTCTTAATAAGTACATAATTACTTATCTCATGAGTACGTACACACCTAGGAGCATTCCATAACTAGTATTTCACATGTGAGATAAATAATTTTATTATAATTAACTCATGGGATGAATTGTTGAGACTCAATTTGACAATTCAAATTTTGATTGAGCCTCAACTCCTTTATGCATTTAGACCTTATTTTTTCTCATCACATAAAATCAATCTAAGAAGTATTTTAATGGGTATCTTTTTGTCAAGGTTCCCTTGTTATTATTCTCCATTACCTCACATGTACCTATCATAAGTGGGAAGTTACTAAAATTTAAGAAAAATCCAAGTTTGGGTGTGCTCTAATCATTTTTCATTGTTTTCAATGTAATATACTTTTGGTGTAGAAGAAATTATCTCATGTTCTACCAATATCATGTATCCTATTTTGCATGAAAGCCCCATATAATTCATTTACTCTTTCAATTCCTTTCAATACCCTTTATTCTAACTCATTTATGGATTTTTCAACTAGATCTTTGATATTTTTTCCACATTCTCCTCACCTTTTCATATGTAAAAGGCTCTTCCCACCCTTTATTTATTTTCTTTGTTCACTTTCCCTTTTGTGAGATCCTAATTGGGATTTGGACGATCCTCTTTCCCATTATCCACTTCCACTTCCAATCCAATCCTTACAAGTTTTTATCCCCTCTCCTCTCTATCCTTGTGGTCTTCAAAGGAATATCCAAATATTTCTTCCCCATCTCACTTCATCCACATTTGGCATCCATTTTCATAATATTTTCATATAAATTCCCTATTTCCTCTCTTGTGGACTTCTGATGTCCATTCAAACATCTCGTATTCCCTCTTACCTCTAAACCTTCATTGTATTCCTACAATTATTCAATTTTCTCACTTAATGGGATTTATAGCACATTTAGATATTTCAACTCCTTCGAGGTCTCTTGTTCCATATCCACTTCTATCATGCACTTCATACCTTTTTTTTTTGTAAATTTCTCTAAGGCCTTTTCCCTACTTTTTATTTCTTATTTGGGCATCATCCTAATGTTTGAATATATTTCCTTCCACTTGGACATCCTATCCTAATGTCTATTCCAACACCTTAATCCCAAAACTTCTAACTGTTATTTCATTCCTTTTATTCACCCATTTACAAAGTTGGTCTAACTTTCAAGTAACCATTCATTTGTCCATTCCTCCTGTCTAATCTAGATCTAAAATTGCACACCCTATTCTCACATCTTATTCCTCATCGAATTTCTACAAGTCTTCCATGTCATCTCCCAATCACTCCAACAACTCCCATAACTATCAAAACTGACATTAATGCCTAATTTCTCCTACAACTACTAGAACATGATATTTCCCACCCAAAAATATTTCTTATCCTAATGAAGTAAACCCAAAATTCAAAATCAATGGTGGATGATGAAGAGTACTATGCCACCATGAATGTGGTTGTTGGAATTTCAAGCATGAGTTATCTCGATGCTACCATTGAGCTACCATTTCAATAGATTTTATGAGATTTCAAATTTATCCACATGCAATGTGTTGGGACTCAAATATGTTGTGTATTTTTTTCTTGAGCTCCTTCTATTTTTTGTGACATGGATAAATTTGACTCATTATTGATAATTGATCTAATACATTCTAAAATGGATCCCCTAGATGTCAAAAGGTGAAAGAATCCATAAAATGTCTTATTCTAGTCCATTCCAGTGTCTTCCTTGGTATTTTGTATGTTTGATGACCTTTTAGAGTTTTGGGGTTATCCATACCTACATACCTTCCCTATTGATCCTAAAAACATATCCATGCTCTTGGAAAATTTAATAGTGTTGGTTTCTCAAGGTTTCAAAGTTTCTCATACTAATATCCCTAGCATGTATTTCTTGAAAGTACACATTCTCCCTCTAAGCCCCTTATTAGATTTTTAGAGTTCCTTATTTCCCAACACCATTCCATTAACATTCCTAACCCTTGAAACTCGAAAGTCTATTCAAACTCCAAGTCCTTTGCATCCATCAAACTTTCAAACTTCTTCATCCATATCACAACCTAGTACCTATTCCCTTGGATCTCTTCTCTCTAACCTCTAATCCATTGCAATCATTTTTTTAATCTTTCGCTTCATGTATTCATAGTTTCTTGTCCTTGAGTAACAATTTCTTTCCTTCCCTGAAGTCTTGAAACTATCACTCCTTTGTCAACACCAATTAAATTTTTACTTTTAGTTGCCCCCTATCTCCATAACTCTTTAGAGGTATCCTCAATGCTTTTATCTCAACATCTTGAAAGCCTTTTCTTTATCAAGGTTCCCATGTTATCCTTCCCCCTTTCCTCATCTATTTTAGCATGGCTTCTTAGTCACCCTTGATCCCCCAATTACCTAATGCTTTGATCCTTGGTATGGAATATGGATTTTCTTCAACCCCCAATAGTCTAAAATTCTATTCATTTTCTACTATGAACTCCACCTAACCTCATAGATGACTCTAAGATCTATTAATGACCTAGTTTCTCCCTATAACTATTAGATTAAATTTGGTGGCACACAAAAATTGTTCTTTATGTTAGCATGCATCTAAAGGAGAAAATGACACTTTTCCCATACCCTAATTACTTGCAATGGTTGATATTAAAAGGCCTGATATTTGATATGCCACCCAACGCTAAAATTTATGTATATTTTTCAATTGATTTCCTTTCCTATCTACGTGAATCTACATGCCATTAATGTTCAAGGTATTGAAAATGGACAAAAGATGGTTTTCTCACTATTCCAAATGTTTGTTGATCCCAATGGGGTAATTTTGATATGAAGCATTTATCACAATGACATCTAGAACATGGGTGATCTTTGTAGTGCCAAATTTGAATGCCTTCTCCTTCACTACTTGACTTCCCAGGCGGCCAGTTTATGTGTGCAAGTTTTTCATTCATTCAAAGTGTTGGTTCTTTGGGTTTATACTGGCCATAGTTTAAAATAGTATATGGTTGGAATGTTTGATAATTTATCCACCATTAACACTACTCTCTAAGTTGTAAGGAGGTAGCTTGATGGTATGATGAAAGAATAAGTATCTGGTAGATTACTGGGAAGGGGGGGGGGGGGTTAATTAGTAACTAGAAAAGCTGATACAAACTTCCCAAACCCAAACTCAAACATGCAATGTAATCTTATCAATGAAATACCACTGTCAAGATCAATACTCATAAAAATATCGGTTGACTATTACAACAACTTAATAGTAAACAACATTTAACTTGTAAACATCCAAATGCTTTATCATATGTCAATGCTTCACTTCTCAATCTTAGGTCCCAGAGACAACTGAGAGGGGGGGGTGAATCAGTTGTCTAATAAATTCAACCAAAATTAACTTAACCCAAACTTAATGCTTAATGCCGGTAAACCAAACTTTATGTCGGTAGACAGTTTTATCAGTTAATTGCAGTACCGGTAAAGATTAATGCATGAAACAGAAAGACAATAACATCCACAACACATAACACAAATATTTGTACGTGGAAACCCTGTAAGGGGAAAAACCATGGTAGGAAGCCTTACCCACAATCAAATGATACTACTGTAGATAGTATGTGTGTACAATATGGAGTCTACACATGCAAAAAGACCAGCTGCCTAGAGCTCATTGCTCAATCAAAAAATGAGAGCCACACTGACTACAATTGGATGGTTGAATCCAATGATTATGTACTGCATAAAATAGCATCTTCATATGCTAGATTCAGTACCGGTTTAGTTCTGATTGCCTTCACAAAAACCTTCCTTCAACCTTCAAATGATGTATGCGTGTATAGCTCTGCTTATTTTCGCATATACTTTATTACAATTATTTTTCCCAATTGCATATCGATCTCATAAATGAGATCTTACATTTATACCATAACCTAAGACTAATTGAATAGGTCGGCTCACTAAAATATATTACAATAAAATCAATTACAAATAAATCAATATCTGATGCATGATGTCAGCTCAATGCATTTACAATAATGATAAATCATCTCCATAACGTGTTGTGCTGATCTGGAATAGATATGCCTGCTATTGCATATCCTGGACCTATTTTCTAGTAATAGCAAATATGAAAACCTGAATAAACAAATAACCAAATCGCCAAAACCAAGTGATCAAATAATGTCTTCAACATAACCAAGTAGTCTCCAAGTCATTCCAAGTGCTAGTGAACAATATAATCTGTCGGTGAACCAAATACCGGTCACTGTGCATAAGTCTCTGACTTGCCAGTGAACATAACCAAAGATCTCCAAGTGTTGATAAGTGTTGATAAGTGATGACAGGTGTTGACATCAATGACAAAACCATATCAACATATCCAAAATACCAACACTCAATGCATCCAGTTATCATGCCTTAGAAGAAATAGTTAATCCAATCAATCATAAGATCATAACCACAAAAACATTCACCACATGACACAAGTATTTATACGTGGAAAACCCAAATAGGTAAAAACCACGGTGAAATGAGACTCGCAAGATAATATCTGAACTCTTCTGAAGTTTGCCCTGTTAGGAGCCAAACCTATTAAAGCTTTTACAAAATGTCTTGTTAAGAACTGATCCTGTTAGGAATCACCTGGTTAAAGGATTGACTACAAATGCCTTGTTAGAAGCAAATACCCTGTAAGGAGTAACCTTAGTAGAGGATTTGAAAATCCAATCTAATGGACCACCTTGTTATAGGATTTAATAAGTAACTAAGCTTGTTAGAGCTTACCCGATTAGGGGATTTCAATTCTATTGTAATTGTTAGAAAACAACAAGAGATTCTTGATCTATCTGAATAGCACTACATTTGCTTGATCAGATCCATTTAAGATTCTATCTGCCTTTACTCAAACTGCAGACTTATTCTTCGGTTTGGCAATCACACACTCAACTGGTTTCTGCCAACTCTAGACAAAACAACGTCATCGACCTTAAATACAAATCAATTAGGCCGGTAACACAACAAAAGTTCAATCCTCTCATCAAGATTACAAACAAGTTGGTACAAGCATGACCCTTGGATTTTATAACAATCTTTACACATCAATCAAGAAAACCTCAACCACTCCTTAATTACCGCTTCATCGAGCTCAGTAACTCATCGTGTGTTTTGCATTATATGCAAATACATTTTGTTCATTCCCTAGACAAACAAACACATCAAAACATTTTGAACTTGTCTTCATACAATGACCTTACGTGTCACCATCATTATCGCTCAACCAACATAACCAATTCAACAACCTTAATTGGTTAGGGTTTAACAAAAACAATTGGTAGGGTTTACCGGTTACATAACATAGAAAGGGTTTAACCTTTTACTCTGATTACTGGTTCAACTCACAAACTTACATACCGGTTTACAATAACCTTCACAAAGTTCTTCCTACCGGTTATAAGACAATATCAACAACATCATTAATATCATTACTGGTTCAATTAACATTAATGACAACATAGCATATCATTAATGCAATCTTCATGCAAATGCCAACAATCTCCCCCTTTGGCATTGATGGCAATACAAAATATCAACACCATTGCTTTGATGTTGTGATTGTGAATAGGAATCTTGGTTTACATTACCAAGTATTTACATGCTCTCACTACCTTCAGTCTATCATTGGTTTTCCTTCCCATAATCACATAATTCTTCTCCCCCTTTGATAGCAATGCCAAATTGAAAGTAAAATATGTAATGTTAAATTTACATTGTGCATCAACAACATACTGCAACTTGATGCTCCCCCTGAGGAATACATCCACTTCTACATCAACCCTTATAAAATTTTGCAAGTTATTCATGGACTGATGCAGTCAACATTATGTTCAACTGACTTCATGAAGCGGGACAACCACTAACTGACTATTAAGATACTTAAAAGTAGTCTTAGGCAGAGGTTTGGTAATAATATCTACAAGCTACTGCTTGGTAGAAACATGCTCTAAGATAACATCTTTGCTTTGAACTTTTTCCCTCAAGAAATGATACTTCAATTCAATGTGTTGGGTTCGTGCGTGCAAAACATGATTTTTGGAAATATTTATGGCACTTGTGTTATCACATAAAATCTTTATAGGTTCTGAAATCTTCATCTTAAACCCTTCCAAAATGTGCCTCATCCAAATAGCCTATGTGTAATTCACATAAGTTACAACATACTCAACTTCAATAGTAGATTGTGAAGTACAACTCTACTTTTTACTACTCCATGAAACAAGCCTTCCTCCAATAAAAAATGCTCCACCAGTTGTGCTTTTCCGGTCATCAACATTTCCTGCCCAATCGACATCTGTATATGCCTTCAAATCAAAGTTTCCTTCATATGGATACCATAATCCATAGTCAACAGTACCTTTCAGGTATCTGAAGATTCTCTTGGTTGCTATCAGGTGTGTCTTCTTACGATTCCTCTAGAATCTAGCAACTATACCAATTGAATGGGCTATGTTTGGTCTGTTGTGAACAACATAGTGCAATTTGCCAATCATTGACCTATATTCCTTCTCATCAACAGACTTAGATTCATCTTCCTTGGACAACTTACAACCTGTAACCATTGGTGTCCCAACTAGTTTACAGTCACTCATGCCAAATTTCTTCAAAACCTCTTTCACATACTTAGACTGTGTAATGAAAATACTATTCTTCATTTGTTGTATCTGCAAACCTATGAAATTTTTTATTTCCCCTACTAAAGACATTTCAAACTCATTTTTTCATTTCATATGCAAAACTATTGCTCATGACATCATTACCTCCAAATATAATATCATCAACAAATACTTCACTGGCCAGTATTTCATCTCCTTCAGACTTGAGATGTATGTTACTATCATCATTGGTTCTCAGAAATCCTATCTTCATTAGATGTGTATGAAGCCTTTCATACCATGCTCTGGGTGCCTACTTTAATCCATATAAAGCCTTATGCAATCTGCATACCATGTCTTTCTCATCAGTCAAAGCATAACCATCTGGTTGCTCTATGTATACCTCTTGTTCCAATATCCCATTCAAAAATGCAGACTTAACATCCATTTAATATACCTTGAACTTTTTATGGGCTGCAAATGCAAGTAAAGTTATGACACCTTCTAGTCTTGCTATTGGTGCAAAATATTCTCCTTAATCTTCTCCTTCTTCTTGTGCATAACCCTTGTAGACTAATCTTGCCTTGTTGCGAACTACAACACCATCTTCATTCAATTTGTTCATGTATACCCATTTAGTACCTATAACATTCTTATTTACCAGTCGGGATACTAGGGTCCAAGTGTTGTTCTTCTCAATTTGATCCAATTCCTCCTCCATAGCTTTAACCCAATGATCATCACCAAATGCCTCCTTAGAAGTTCTAGGTTCAATGGTGGAGATCATGCAAGAATTCTCTCTGATTCTTCTTCTGGTTAGTTCTCCAGCATCCTTATCTCCAATAATCTGCTTAGGATTGTGATTTAATCTCACATGTCTAGGAATAACATGATCATTATCTTCAGGTTCAACTTCTTCATTGTCATCATCTTCTTTTGAATTTAATTGTTCTAGTTGAACTGGTGCATCAAAATTTGCTTTGTCGGTTTCAGATTTCACAGTTTCTGGCTCCAAAAACAAAATGCAAGGATCTTCATCCTTTTTCTCTGAACTAGTGCATTCTGAGACTTCAGGAAATTCATCCACTCGAACATCAACACTCTCAACAATTTTCTATGTCCGATTGTTAGAACATTTTTAGGCCTTACTCTTGGTGGAATAGCCAAGAAATATGCCTTCATCACTCTTAGCCTCAAATTTGCTAATGTAATCACCTCTCTTAATAAAACATTTGCTTCCAAAAATAACTAACATCAAGTGATCTTCCATACCAGTTGTTCATTGTTTAGACAATTGTGCTGACAACTTCTCTCCAAAAGGTTTTCACTACACCTTCTTGTATCAACATTGTCCTAGTAGCTTCAACAACTGACTAGTTGTTCCTTTCTGCGATACCATTCTGTTGTGGTGTCCTTGGTGTAGAAAGTTGTTGTTTGATACCATTCTCTTCATAGTACCTAGTGAATTCCTCAAAAGTAAATTCACCACCTTGATCTGTCCTCAGACATTTTATCTTCTTACCGCTCTCTTTCTCTACTAAGGCCCTGAATGTCTTGAGCTTACTAGAAGCTTCAATCTTATCCTTCAAGAATGTGGCCCACATCATCCTTGAGCAATCATCAGTGAGAATCATAAAATATTTGTCACCTTGAATGCTTTTTGTTTTTATTGGTCCACACAGATCTGTATGAACCAAATCTAACAAGTGCTCCACTGAGAAGGTTTTGCTTTTGAAAGTTGAAGAATTCATCTATCCTAATTGACATTCTTTTCAAAGAGCATTAATCGGTTTGTCTAATTAAGGTAAACCTTTCACTATCTTGGACTTACTCACTTTAACAATGTTATTAAAGTTTATATGACAAAATCTCCAATGCCAAAGCCATCTATCATCTATTTTAAAAATAAAACAGTTGCTAACTTTAGAATTAAGATGAAACATGTTACCTTTAGTTTGTTAACTGGTTGCAATCAATTCACCTTTGTTGTCAAAGAGTTTGCACATACCATTTTTAAACTCCAGTGGGTATCCTTTGTCATTAAGTTGTGCCACACTCAAAAGATTGTGCTTTAGTCCTTCAACCCAATAGACATCATCTGCACTGCTCTTCATGTTAAGAGAAATAACTCCTTTACCTTTAACCATGCAGGGTGATTCATTGCCAAATCTAACAACACTGCCATCAAATTCTTTCAAGGAAAGAAATTTGCTCTGATCACCGGTCATATGATGTGAACAACCACTATCAATGATCCAATCATCAGAGTTATCCATCCTGGATACTAATGCCTTCTGGTCTGATATCTCTTCCTTAATAGCTACAAACACAATATCTTCACTAGCATCATCGTCAGATTGTTCATCAGTGATACCACTATCAATAGCAATAAGACAATCTCTTTTGCCTTTACCCTTATACTTCTCAAATTTATCTCTCGTGTTCATTTACACCATTAGGATAATCAGCTGCTATGTGACCAATCTTGTTGCATGCAAAACATTTTAAAGGTAATTTACCTCTGTATTTACCAGTGCCTTTGGGCAACTGCTTTGCCAATAATGCTTCAAGCTCCATTAAATTGTCTTCATCATCAACATCTCTGCTGGATCTAGATTCATAACCATGACTAGTATCTCTACTTTTTCTCATAGATGGGTTAGAAACAGAAGCTCTAAATGCAAACTCAGATTTTTGTACACTACCATCATAACCATTTAATTCAAAAGCAGTAAGCTTTCCAATGATGGAGTCAAGAGTTACCTTAGTTTTGTCAATGGACTTCAGCTCCTGAATAGCTACAACTCGAATAGCATAGACTGGTAGCAGGGTTATCAATACTTTACCGATTACTGTGGCATCTTCCACTTTCCCTCCTGCACTCTTGATTTCACCGACTATTTCCTTTATCCTTTGACCATACTATTGGATATTCTCACCTTTAGACATCCTCATGTCATCAAAATTTCCTCTTAGACTCTCTTCTTTAGCAATCTTAACATGTTCATAGCCGCTATAAATCTCTTCAAGTTTTTTCCATAGTTTATATGCACTTTCAAGACCATGAACATCTGCATAGTCAGCATCAGACAAGGGACTGATAATAGCCTCCAATGCTTGATGATTTTCGTGTTGTTCTTTCTTCTGATCATCAGTCAGAATTCCAGTAGGTGCAATATACTTAGTATCCATATGATCCCAATACTGACTTCCCAGACTCTTGATGTAAATTTTCATTATGTCGCTCCATATCCTATAGTTTTCTTTGTTGAACTTCATACCTTCTTCATCATGATCTAGCTGATCTTTTCCTCAAGTTGTTAGGCTTAGACCTTTAGAGGACCTAAATAGCTCTGATACCAATTGATGGTATGATGAAAAAATAAGTATCTGGTAGATTACTGAGAGGGGGGGGGGGGGTGAATCAGTAACTAGAAAAAATGATACAAACTTCCCAAACTCAAACTCAAGCATGCAAAGTAATCTTATCAATAAAATACCACTGCCAAGATCAATACTCATAAAAATACTGGTTGACTGTTACAACAACTTAACAGTAAACAACATTTAACTTGTAAACATCCAAATTCTTTATCATATGTCAATGCTTCACTTCTCAATGCATCTGGCTATCATGCCTTATAAGAAATAGTTATTCCAATCAATCATAAGATGATAACCACAAAAACTTTCACCACATGACACAAGTATTTATACGTGGAAAACCCAAATGGGTAAAAACCACGGTGAGATGAGACTCACAAGATAATATCTGAAGTCTTCTGAAGTTCACCCTATTAGGAGCCAAGCCTGTTAAAGATTTTACAAAATGTCAAGTGAATAACTGATCCTGTTAGGAGTCACCCGGTTAAGGGATTGAATACAAATGCCTTGTTAGAAGTAAATACCCTGTAAGGAGTAATCTCAGTAGAGGATTGGAAAATCCAATCTAATGGACCACCTTGTTAGAGGATTTAATAAGTAACTAAGCTTGTTAGAGCTTACCTAGTTAGGGGATTTCAATTATGTTGTAATTGTTAGAAAATAATAGGAGATTATTGATCTATCTCAATATCACTATATTTGCTTGATCAGATCCATTTAAGCTTCTATCTGCCTTTACTCAAACTGCAGACTCGTTCTTCGGTTTTTCAATCACACACTCAACTGATTTCTGCCAGCTCTTGCCAACTCTAAACAAAACAACTTCATCGACCTTAAATACAAATCAATTAGGTCAATAACACAACAAAAGTCTAATCCTCTCATCGATATTACAAACAGGTCGGAACAAGCATGACCATTGGATTTTATAACAATCTCTACACATCAATCAAGAAAACCTCAACGGCTCCTTAATTACCGCTTCATCGAGCTCAGTAACTCATCACGTATTTTGTGTCATATGCAAATACATTTTGTTCACTCCTTAGACAAAAAAAAATGCGCCAAAACATTTTGAACTTGTCTTCATACAATGACCTTACGTGTCACCATAATTACCACTCAACCAACATAACCAATTCAACAACCTTAATCGGTTAGGGTTTAACAAAAACAACTGGTAGCGTTTACCGGTTACATAACATAGAAAGGGTTTAACCGTTTACTCCGATTACCGGTTCAACTCACAAACTTACATACCGGTTTATAATAACCTTCACAAAGTTCTTCCTACCGGTTATAAGACAATATCAACGATAACAACAATATCAACAACATCATTTGTTAGAGTAAAGGTTTTAATTTAATCATGTTGATTAAATTACCTTTATTCCTCTCTTAAGATTTCACTTTAGTTTGCATTTGTGACATTTAATAATTATATTAATTATTAAATGTCTACCTATTAGGGTTTCTTTTAGGGTTGCACAATATCCTTTTATAAGGATTCATCATTGTAATTTATCTCTCTCTTGGATGAATACATTTTTCAGCTTTCAGAGCACCCTTGCTTGTTTGTCTCCATCTCTTCTTTCTGTGACAGGTTATTTGCATGCAGGTGATCTTCGGGGTTTGTGAAGTTGGCTTTCTCAACTTCTACATGGTATCAGAGCTCCAGACCTGCTGCTTCCTGTTCGTCTTCTGAAGAATTTGGAGCTACGAGGATTAGATCTGACTTTCAGGTTTTGGTTGCATCAGATCTGTGTTTGTCTTCTATTTTTTATTTTGGAATAGGGGGTATTTTTTTTCGGTGCACTTTGAGCCCAAACGGACCTCACTGTTGAGCTTGTAGCGCCCAAAAACCCCTATTTCCATATAAAATTCGTCCGATTTGGACACAGTTGCTCCAGAAGGCAAAATTTTTTATGCCCCAAGGCCGTACGGCCCCAGGGCACGCAGACCGAGGCAAAATCAAAAAAAAAATATATAAAAAAAGCGGTTTTTTGTTTTGAGGAAGGCACAGCCAGTTTAAAACGCAGCGCCGCCCAGCGGCCACTGCCTGCCTGCCGCCGCCGGCGGTCACCACCGGCCGAGGCCAGGCAGCTCCCGTCGCGCCGCAGGCGACGCTCGCAGCCGCCGCGCCGCCCGTGCTCCGCTGCCCGTGCTCCCAACCCGCGCGCAGCCCGCCCTCCGCCGCCCAGCTAGTGCGCCGCCCGCCACCACAGCGCCGCCCCTGCGCCGCCGCCCCCTGCGCCCGCCCCTGGTCGCCCAAAGGACCAGGGGCTTTTTTTTTTTAAGCCCTTGAGGGCTTAAAGGGCCTATTTGGGCTTTTTTGGAGCAGTTTTACTAAATCGGGTATAACTCGGGCATTTTAGCTCGGATTTTCGAATGAAAATAGGCGTTGGAAAGCTGGTTCCGAGCCCGATCTAAAAGATGGAGATCTTTTTTTCTGATTTTTCCGTTTTGTAGTGTTTTTTGCCAGTCAAAGTCAGAACAAGTTTTTTGCACTCCAGGAGCCATATCTTTTGCATACGGACTCCATTTTTCGAAAGCGAATAGGCGTCGGAAAGGTGGTTCTGTGATCTTTCCAGATCTATCATGTATTTTTCCAGAATCTACACCAGGTACATTTTATTCAGTACTTTGTTTTTTAACACATCTGTCACTTACTTGGACGTTTCAGACTTGGAAATAATTTGTTTGCATGGGATGGCTTCATTTGATCTGCTTTATCAGTATTAAAGTCATTTAGTCTCAGATTTGTTAATTTGAAGAGTTATCATGGGTTTTTCTACTCACCCTTCAGTTGTATTTCTAGAACGGGGTAATTATGAGTCATGGGCAAAGGGCATAATTACACACTGTAGGTGGCTTAATATTTTGCCTTATTTGTATGATCTCATACCTGAACCAGCAACTTTAGAGGGAAAACTAGCTTGGGATATCATTAGAAATCACATAGTAGGAGTTATTTTGTCTAGTGTTGATTCTGACACTGTGTGGGCTATATCGGGCATTGATTGTCCTCACTCACTTTGGACACGTCTTTGGGAGATCTATGGAGACCCCAGTCTTTCTCCATTCCCAAAGGATCCTGCTTCAGATTGTCTTGTACCCATTGGTTGGAGAGATAACACACCTTTTGATCATACTACTTTGAAGGAACTTCAATATTTAGACACCCTTACATATTCCGATGAATCAGAGGATTGTCTCACAGTTCCTACTCTTCAGACTGAGATTATATATGCATCAACATCATCTCCTTTTGTTCCTGATCAGTTTGATATTGCCTCTTCTTTGGCTCCTATTGATTCAGCTAAGCAGGACATCATACATCTTTCAGACATGGCTACTTGGGATTCTTATCTTGCAGGCATTTCGTCTTTGTTTGTAGAGTCCTATATTGTAGACTTGGAGGATTACTTTGAGGATTTTCAGCTCCTCTTTGTTGACAGCCATATTCCAGCTGTTAGCCCACCATCATCTGTGCATTCAGAGGTTGCAGTTTTTGAGTCTTCAGTTCAGTTTGGATTTGACATCTTTTGTTTCAGTTCAGACAGAGGGATTCTTCAGCATCCTATTATGGCACACATCTTGAGACAGATTGATTCTTCTCTCTTCACAGGGTTTCTTCATCTTCGTCCTTTGGATCCATTTCTTCCCAAGGGGAGGAATATTATATGCCGCTTCAGGATCTCTTTTTGGATTCTACCTCAGGCATCCATATGTGCGACAGGAGTTTCTTCATTGTGGGGGGGGCTTCTAGTCTCTTTCTTTTTCTCCTATGGAGACCATTGTATATGTACTTATATGATAGAAGTTGTCTATGGGGGGTATCATGTTATCCACCTCCTATCCTTATGTTATTAGTGCATTTATTTCTTTCATCTCGTTTTGGAGTAGAGTTTTTCCCATGAGGTTTTCTCTATTTCTCCACTTTACAGAGATTTGGTTGTAATTGGGTACCTGATCAGGCCTTGTTGCCGGGACCCAAGTTTACTTTCTTGCATTGTAGTTACCTTTGCTTTCTTGCACATGTTTGTAACTGCACTTTTGCTCATCTTAAGGGGGGGTGTTAGAGTAAAGGTTTTAATTTAATCATGTTGATTAAATTACCTTTATTCCTCTCTTAAGATTTCACTTTAGTTTGCATTTGTGACATTTAATAATTATATTAATTATTAAATGTCTACCTATTAGGGTTTCTTTTAGGGTTGCACAATATCCTTTTATAAGGATTCATCATTGTAATTTATCTCTCTCTTGGATGAATACATTTTTCAGCTTTCAGAGCACCCTTGCTTGTTTGTCTCCATCTCTTCTTTCTGTGACAGGTTATTTGCATGCAGGTGATCTTCGGGGTTTGTGAAGTTGGCTTTCTCAACTTCTACATCATTAATATCATTATCAGTTCAATTGATATCAATGACAACATAACATATCATTAATGCAATATTTATGCAAATGCTAACATAGCTAATGTAGCAAATGTATGTAAACAATTGTGACCTTGTTTTGTTGTTGTTATTTTAGATTTTTTTTTGGAGTGAGAGGTATGGTGAGCCCTCTTCTTGCAAACTTCCACCATATTTTGTAGTAGCTACAATGGGTATTTGAAGATATTGTAGCATTTAAATCTTTGTATTAGTGAGTTTAGATAAATAATATTAAGAATAAGTGTTTATTTTATATCATACCTTTGTTGTTATTTATAGTTGTTTGATTGTCATGGTTAAACATAACTCCATTTCCTAATATGGCACTAGTTAGTAGGAATCTTAACCTTCCATGCACCTATTTAACTCTTGAAAATCATTCACTGGTAGTATATGAATTAGACATAGATTCCAGTATATTATTGTTTATGATTGAATATTACAACCAAGGATAAATATTAAGTGAAATGAAATGTTATGTTATCAACTATCATTTACAAAATGTTTATGCTTTGCTAATGTGAAAAATTCTAAAAAGAAATTATCTCAATGGATTACATTATCATTATCATCTATAGATATATGTGAAAAGTATTCAAATTATCTATAGAGAGGCTATGTCAACTAGTTAAACTTAACTCAATGAGTTCTTATTGCCTAGGTTAAGTTTACATTTGGATATGGTTGTTGTGGGTAATATTAGTATTATTTTTGTTTAATTTAAGTGCATATTCAACATGCCTCTAGGAATACCCTCTTAGTTTAAGTCGATCCCAAAGATTAGGAGAGATTGTCCACTCTCAATGTTAACCTATAACCATCCAAATTCTCTTATGAGATTATAGTCGCTTTCTTGAAGACAAACCCCGACCCGTGAAGGTGGGAAATAGCCCTAAGATTTTGGAGAGTGATTTTAGAACCTAACATATCATCAATGAAATTCAATCCCAAGTCAAATTTTTACAAGGTTTAAGCTTCCAATTTGAGTGTTACAAAAATTAGTTCATTCCTCATTCAAATGGTCAATCATTTCTCTATTTTCATTTAATTACAATATCAAGCAAGATCTAGGGTTTTAATCCCTACATGTTCAATCATCACTAGAGTATCTCATCTTACAAATCACAAAGAGGTAGCTATCCTATTGCATATATTTTTAACTAAATGTATCCTTGGTTAGTTGTGGATTTTCAAGAAGACTCAGACCAAGTGAAGAAGTGTAATAGGTTCTTCCTAGCTTGGGGTTTTCCCTCACCACATTTATGAGCAGGAATGCAACAAGTATTTGAAAAGTTTCACAAAATTATAATGCATTGCAAAAATTATGAGTAATGGGCATGTCCTTATTACATATGTATTTTAGGAAGTTTGGAGATGCATTTTTAAGAATGTCTGATTGTTGATATTCTCTTTTGTCAATTTTATGTGCTTTGTCTTTTAGTTCATGAAATCATTATAACCTAATAAAATGCACTAATCTTGGAAGAGTTAATCCTTCATGCACCTTAAAAAATGAATATTTACATTAACTAGTAGCTAAGGAGCAAGAATGAGCTCATATGCACTTCGTGATTCAACAAATTACTCGAGTAAAAATATCTTTAGTGACCCATAACAAATTTTATCTTAGACAATCATGTCCTACATTTCTTCATCAACTTAATAGAGGCTATATGTGTAGTAGCTTAGATCTGGTCTAGTGACAAATTTTGGGGCGAGGAATATGTTTGGATACTACTATAACTCACCTATTTGTATACCTTTAGTTGTGATTAAATGTTGTTGAAGATTACCTCTAGGAAAATCATCCTAGCTCTTGTCCAACTAAGCCTAAAAAAAATCAAAGAATATCCACTATTTGGAATTTTTCTATCACCAGTCACTCTTTGTTGATGACTTGATTAATCCACCCTCAAAACCCTAGAAAGTAATCGATTCCTCTAAAAGTGTGAGCATTGATTTTAGGACTGAACATGACTTACAAAACATATATGTTGAAGTCTTTATTCGATAATACCTAATGCATAATAAAAGACATAATATAAGGGTCTTAACATTCCCTCTCCCTTCAAAACCTTTATCCTCAAGGGTGAATGTGGGGAAAGTATTGTTATAGTCACTAAAGTGGTTCCCATGTTACATCTTCTAATCACAAACTTCTCCTGTGTACCAACACATTTATTATAGTGTGCTAGTAGAGTTGGTGTGAATAACATTTAGGATAGCCTCTAGTTATTGAATTATGGATACCTTTGTATTGGGCTCTATCTATCTAAACTTGAATGTGTTGGCCATGGACTTCTTTGAATATAAAACATGAAAAGTAGGATAGATCTTGTAAGATGATGGAATTTCCAAATTGTAAGTGATAAATCCAATTCATTGTAAAAATAAACAAGAATCATAGAAATT
Organism: Cryptomeria japonica; assembly: GCF_030272615.1. Classification (NCBI taxonomy): domain Eukaryota; kingdom Viridiplantae; phylum Streptophyta; class Pinopsida; order Cupressales; family Cupressaceae; genus Cryptomeria; species Cryptomeria japonica. The sequence goes on along the minus strand of NC_081407.1, from coordinate 413,516,019 downwards.
GAGAGCTAATTTTTGGAAACATTTTAGCTCCAAGGATGTTTTGTTGTATCAATATAGGCGACTATAAACCACACCCCCTTCATTTAAGGCACACTTCAAGTGATGATGATCTACTTACTCATTCATTTAATTTTAGGACATTGTCATTTATTTTTTATATCTTAAATAAAGCTTTCCAAGTGGTTAGGTACAATTAACTACCTATACTTTAGAACTATTGGGAATGCATGACATGATAGATGGAAATAGTTAGCCATAAATTGCTTTAGATTTCTATTTTTTAACCATTTGATAAATGGTGTTGTGCCACCATTTATCTAGTGTAATCATTTGAGTCAATGAGTCAATAACTCCTACATAGTGCAACACAAGTAAGTTTCCAAGAACTCATTGATGTCTACTACACATTGTGGGCTTGACCTCTAGTACTGCCCATTGATGAGTTATCATAAAACCTTACACTTTAATAGATTATCATCTTATCAACATAGGTGTTGTTTGCAAACTATATTTAATAGGTAGGTTTATATATTATACTAGTAAACTTTCTACTCCTAATTAACCTACTCAACAATAATTTAAAAAGGAATTCTTGTTACAATAAAAGGTTTTACAAGTAAATAGAAAAGAAAACTTTTGAGAAGAATCTTAAGGGAGTCTACTTTTACAATCACATCATAATGCATCATTTTCAATCTTCAATTAAGTGGTAGCTTGTCATTTTCTTTATACAAGTAGCTAGGAGTGGGCATGCCAAAATAGGAGCATGTCCTTAATTGGCTTGACCCTTTTGAAGTGGTCCTTCCAATACTAGATGTAAATATGTTGTTTCCACATATCCTATGTATTAATTATTGCACCATTTCTGCAACAAATTTAGCAATTATAACCTTGATAATTCAAGATAAAAACTGGAAACAAGTACATTATCCTAGTCAAGATAATTATTAATTCTTTATCATTAATTATTTTAGCAAGAAAAAGGGGGTTTTCGTCAGTAAGGAAGTTAATTTATCCATAATTGATGAGGCAATATTTTTCTTGATTACACTCCCCAGTGCTTAAAGTATTGTAACTCCTCCTATTTTCTATTGCCTATATGCGACCCTTCTTCTACAATACTCGTATTTGGTACTATTGTCATATACAATATGTAGATTTGGGTATATTTATTTGGGATTATGAATATACCCCTATTGCTCTCTACTATCTCCCATCTCTATATTTCCTAGTCATTTTGTTTGATAATGATATTAACTAGGGACTGGATGAAGAGCTTAAAGTGGCCTAAACCTCATTCCTACCCATCCTTCCCTAAATTTTTAGAAAACATGGCAAGATATTGTATCTTTCTTCACATGCTTCATAGACAAGTTTAGGTAAATCTAGAAGGGAATTTTGAAAATCTTGATATGAAAGCCTTATATTGTCATCTTTCTCCCTCATTAGAGCATAGTAAATTATTTTCTTGATTATATGTAGGAATCCTTAAAATTTATTAATTTGGTGTCTCATCAACAATCTAATGATTTTATTTGCCTCAAAATATTATTGGTCCCTTTCTCTCCATGTTATCTATTTCTTTCTAAGAAATATAAAGGACCTTAATTGAGCCTCACCTACAAATATGTTAATAATGAAATGCATTTGTTTTTAAATCAACATGTGTGAAAAATTCACAAAAAAATATTTTGTTTAAGAGAACTACTTTTTTATGCTTCTAAAAATTATTTATCATTTGGATCTTAAGGTAGTGTTGGAAATATATTTTCATTGATGTGAAATGAGTATCAACAAGTTGTGGTCATTGATGTCAAAATATCTAGAATAATGCAATTGCTTGTCATGTCATATTAAACCTATTTATGGTGCATTTTGAGTTGTGGTTGTACATGTGGCTTACTATGGTAATGGATTTAGTTAGGATATATCTATAATATCATGTTGTGCATCCATTCATTTATGTGGAAGTGATCTAAAAGTCTAATTTGAAAATTTTGAGGTAAGTTACCCAGATAGTGAGCTTGTTTTGGTAACTTATTGTGATCCACATTTCTTCATGATTGAGAATTATGTCTCATGGTTTTAAAGGAGAGTATCTATACATGATTCATCATAATCCATAGTTTTTGGAGTTGGTGTGTAGCAGTTAGCAACTATGAAGTGATGAAAGGGTCACATGCAAGTGAATTATTGTGTTAGTAATTTTAGTTTGATATGGTAGTTCCTTGTGTCATTACCCTCCAAAAGTAGCATGTGGATGACCGTTGGGACTAGATGGGACTATATTAGGAACCGCATGGCATGTTATATCTTCTATGGTAGTGTATGGGCTATTTGAAATGATCTATTAGACATTTGGACATGCTTGGTTAAGGAGTATCTGTGTGGCTAACTTGTAAATATTATTTCTATGTCTTGGGTTGACAGATGAGTTAAATTCTAAATGTAAATAATATATATGTCTAGGATCTATCCTAAGTGTGTAGTTGTTGAAAGTGTCATTGGAATGCTATGTAATTAGGGATTTTATGCAAATATTTGAATGTGTAATGTGATTTGCATTCCAATCATGTTTGTTATTATCAAAAGATCATATGATATGTGGGAGAGTGTCTAAAGGCTAATTGGATCAAGTGCAAGCTAAATTAACAGTTTTGAAGTCCACAAATCATATCATTGTAATTTGATTGGACTAGTATCTTACCTACTGAGTCGATGCTTAGATCTTTGTGTTTGGGATCAATGTATGCAATAGGTTGGTTCTTGCAAACACAATAGCAGATTGGTGTCTCTGATAGGTTGGTTGCTACTTCATAGTTTAAGTGATTGAACTCTTTGTGAGGCTAGATTTGGGTAGTAGATCCATGCAACTATTCTCACCATGCTTTACCCATCTTGGGTTTCCAGATATATTTGTTCATCATGTGGATGTGTGTTCTTTTATGTTGTTTAATTGCTACATCATTAAGAAAAAATGATTAAGTTGAATTGATGTTTATGATGTATGCTTGAAGAATTCATATTGGGGATTAATGTTTAATTGAGTTGAGAATTTTTGATACATTGATCTATCCCCACCTCTCAGTATATTGTGTGCCCTTCAAGTAGGTCATACAAAATTCTTAACAAAATAAATTTTAATACATGCTCCTTAGAAAATATGTTGTGGAATCTTGAAATTTTTTTGTAGGCTAAAAGGGCCTCACCTATTTTTTAGGCCCTCAATTTTAATTCATTTGAATGCTCATTCTTTTCTTGCAACACAAACATCTAATCATTCAATTTATAAATCTTAAATCCTACATTCTTGAGAATATGACAAAGCTCTATACATACCTAAATTACTTCAAGAATTAACAGACCTTAAACTTTAACAAATTATCTTCTTTTCAACCCGGGTATTGTCAAATGACTATATACAATAGGTAGGTAAATATCTTGTGCTAGTAAACTTGGTGCTCCTAATTAACCTACTTGACTATTATTTGAAAATAAATTGCTTATTGTAGTTAAAAGTTTAAAATATGAAATGGAAATATGGCTAAAGTGAAGTTATAACTAATGCACTATTGTTGACACTTAAAAATTGGCTTGCAAGAACACTTACACAAAATTTAATCTAGTGCAACATACAAACATATAATAGTAATATTTAACAAAAATACTTATCTACGATAATGACATAAGTGGCTAGTTTTTTAAAGATTTGAACTCAAACTTATTAAATCACATGCACAATTTTCCAAAATCTGTAAAAGATAAAACTAGATTATATTATGAATTTCTTCTTCCTAACATAAGGGAAGAATAACTAATTATATTGTTCATACAAGTGATAAAAGTGAAACCTAAACGTGTATTCTATATTTTTTTCTAACAATTATATTTTTGTTTTGGATTAAGGCAAAAACAGGTTTTGAAGGGGCCTCAAAACCCTTTACAAAGAAGATTCTAAAAGGTTTAGAATCAAATAAAAAAACCAAGAAGAGACAGGCTGTAAAAGATAGAACATTACAACTAGCAGCCAAAGAACCAACAAAAACCCAATTGGGTGACAATTTGAACATCCACATAGAATTTCTTAAGATTTACCTTTTGTGGTACCCTTGTGAGATCGAAGAGTCATGTCAAAAGAGGGAGTGGATGTTTTAGAAATTTTTCTAACAATTATATTGATCTATATTATTTCATCTCAAATTATATGAACATGTTTTATTATAAACATTTTTCAATCATTCAAACCTACCATTTAAGTCTTTCATAGAAATCTTTAATACAAAATAAATGAAAAAGGGAGTGATTTTTTAAAGAAGAAGCCTATGAGGTTTCTAAGAAGAATCCTACAAGGAGTCTACTTATAGAATCACATCATGATGCATTGTTGTTCTATTTTCAAGAAAGTGACAAGTTATTTTCTTTATGCAAGGAACTAGGAGCAAGCATGCCCAAGCATGAGAACATTTGTCTTAACCAACTTGACACTTTTAGAATGATACTTTTGACACTATATATACTTATTTTATCTCCATATACCCTATATAGTAGAAAATACACACTTTCCATATCAACTTGTTAGCAATTATGTTGAGAAATACACATGTTTAATACGAAATATTGTGAAATTCAATATCTATCCAAATAATCAGTCAAAGAATGAGATACAAGGCTTGGACAACTACAACATGAAAATCTAAAATTAAGTTTCCTCAATATAAAAATACCAGGCTTATATCCATTTTCTTTAGGATGATAAATAACAACCAACATATCATGCTTATCAAAACTAACTTATGTGAAATTATAGCCACAATAAATAAGCATACCATTGCCATAAGATAGTATAAATGAGGAAAAATTAGAAAACACAAGAGCATTGTGTAACATAGGATTTATGTGGAGAAACCCTTGCAAGAAAAAACTCCACCAAGAAGAGAGACCAAGTATCCATTATCTTTCAAACACAATTACAATATGTCACACACTTACATTATCCTATTTTCATCCAACATGGAAGCACCTACTTACCAATGAGAAACCTTCTTATGCCTCCCACATGTCCTTGTTCCAACAGAGTAACTCTACATTCAATTGTTTCTCATAAATTATGCATCAAAAGAGTTGGTTACATATAATGACAAGAGCTCTAAAACCACTAAACAAGGTGTCCAAAATAAGGCTCTTCATTCCAAAATTCCCCAACCCTTGGGTTGCCTCCACAAAATGTAAAAGGACACAATTTTTGGCTCTAATACTTTCCTCCAACTTGGGCACCCAAACAAGGAAGATAAACATTACATAAAATTCAATGAATGATGGAATACCAGGATACACATGTTTCCTTTTCTAAGAACCCACTTAATGAAGCCCAAATGTAACTCATTTTCCACTTCCCATTTCATTAATTATCTCATTCTAGGCTTCCACATGTGGGGGAAAAAATAATTATGTCCATAACTGACATTTATCATTGCTACTAAAACCCATCACCTCTTATGAATGTATTACAAAGAATACTGAGAATAAATATTACAAAATATTTTTCCAATACATCCTAAGTGACTTGGGACACTTTCAAAGGATATTGGAGCCATGACATAGGATTTACAAGGTATATGGTACCTTAATCCTAACATTCTCCCACTTCAAATCATACATTGTAAATACACCATAGGAATCACACATAAGGGAAATGTGCCCCTTAGCCATCCATGTACTATCTGAATATTTACCATGCTCTCATGATCCAACAAGAATTTGCAAAATCAACCATGATAACCACCATCCAACCAAAAAATCCTCACATCCTCCAACATGCCATCTATGGAAGAAAAGGAAACATGCCAAGGTGAACCATATCAGCTATCATTAAAACGGGCACCAATATTTGCATGAACACAATCATCAAATTCAAATGATAAGAAAGGCTGTAAGTAGATGTCTTCCACCACCTTAAATAGGAGCCACAATAAATCACAATTCATCCATGCTAATCATACCTCAAACTGGGGTATCTCGTCGCATATAGAACTACATGCCTTTTACAATCAACTCTAAACTGTAATTAAATCTCCATATATTTGTCCTCCTATCTTAATGCAACATACCAATGCACAAATGACAACAAACAAGGCCAACTATCAAAGTATACATTAACACTAAAATAATATCGTGAATAAATAGTTTACATTTGAGCCATCCCACTACAACCAAATGGGAGATTAACCCAAACAACTACATAACTCATAGAAACCAAAATATCAAAGAGGATAACTAAATATATATCAAAAAACTTCAAGTGCAAGAGTAATATCAAACTAAAAATAAGTCCTCAAAACTATTACATTTAAAACAAATTCACATGAGAAGACAAGATACAAAATAAATAATACATTTGATAAGTAGGCAAACAATACCTCTCAAATAATTCACCTGCTAAGTAGACCAAGAGTGGGATACAAGATTGCCTTTAGCATACAAAACCAGGTAATTAAACCTTACAATAAATGGCAATATTCTCTTCAGGTCCATAATGGATTTGTAACACCCCACCAAAGAAGCTCGGAGGATCTAACCTAGCTAACTCAAATAAGAAGAGAATTTTTTTTTTTATACATCTTAATGAGAATCCTAATGAAATTCTCAATAAGAGATAACTTAATGAACTCAAATGCACAAATGAAAAGAAATAAAAACCAAATCATCCTCTAAGGTTCCTTAACGTTATTACTAAACAACTCGTAAAAACATGAAAGGAACTATATCTAACATAATTAACAATTAACCATATGTTATGAGATGAGTATTAATGAGAAAGTTAACACATACTAAAAGATTCATTCCTATTTTATTACATAATGATAAGAGACTAAATGCATTCAATTAACCTTAAGTCTAGATTCATTTTAGGACCCCAATCCAAATGTTCCTATAATGCCTTGAATAATAAATAACACATAATTTTTCCATACATTGTTGGTATTTTGGTATGGTTTTGTCATTGATGTCAACACCTACTAAAACACTAGCACTTTGGAGATCCAGCAGCATTCACCGGCAAGCAAGTAACTATTGCACAGTTACTGGTATATGGTTCACTGATAGGATATAATGATCACCGACACATGGAATGATATGGAAAACACTTGGTAATGTTGAAGACATCATTTGGACATCTTGTCCTGAAGTTTTGTTCATTGGTATATTCACAGTTGCATATTTGTTGTTACCGACAAATAGGTCTAGGGTTACACCGGCAGGTTTACCTTTTCTAGATCAGCATGGCACGCTATGGAGATGATTAATTATTGTTGTAAATGTATTAAGCCGACATGTTCAATCGGCTATTGCATCAGATATTATATTGTTTGCAAAATGTTTTTATTGTAATATCTTGTAGAGCTGACCTACTAAAATTGGTCTTAGGTTATGGTATAAATGTAAGATCTTATTTGTAAGATCATGTGTGGAATGCGAAAAAGGATTGTGTGAAGGTATATGCGAGTTTAGGAAAAGCTATACACGAAGACATCATTTGAAGGTGAACTTAGGTTTTTGTGGAAGCATATCAGCATTACACCAGTACTAAATCCAGCATATGAACATGCTATTTTGTGCAGTACATTCTTATTGGATTTAACCATCCAATTGTAGTCAGTGTAACTCCCATTTTGTGATTGAGCAGTGAGCTCTAGGCTGTAGGCCTTTCTGCATGTGCAGACCCCATTTATGTACACTTACTATTTGCAGTAGTATCATCTGATTGTGGGTAAGGTTTCCCACCGTGGTTTTTCCCCTTACAGGGTTTCCACGTACAAATATTGGTGTTATGTGTTGTGGATGACTTTGTGTTTATGTTTCATGCACTAATCTTTACCGGTATAGAAATTAACTGTTAAAACTGTCTACCGACATACTTAACTGGTTTACCGGTAATAAGTATTAAGTTGGTTAAATTGTTTTTGGTTTGAATTTAGTTGACAACTGATTCACCCACCCCCCTCCCCCCTCCTCTCAGTTGTCTCCAGGACCTAACAATTGGTATTAGAGCTTAGTCCTCTTTTGTAGAAGTTTAACAGCTTGAGGAGATCCAATGTCTACTAACTATTTCAGGAAGGATAGTCTTAAACTTGATGGAACCAACTATGGCACATGGAAGATCAAAATGGAGACACATCTTAATTGCATTGGAAAAGACATCTGGGAAGTTACAAAGAATGGTTATACTGCTGCTATACCTGGTCAGCCCAGTCCAGCTAACTTGACTAAAGATGAAGAAAATGATTGCAAAGCAAGAGAAGCACTTTTGAGCGCATTATCAGATCAACAAATCATGGGACTATCAGATAGGTCTACTGCTAAAGCTATTTGGGATCATTTGGAAACACTAAATGAAGGAGATTCCACAGTCAAAATTCCAAAACTTGAAAGCTTCCGAGTCAGGTATAAACATCTGAAAATGGAAGAAGATGAAAGGATTTATGTTTTTATGGAAAGAGTAAATGAAATTGTTTTGGGTATTAAATGTTGTGGAGGAACATTAAGTGAGGATGAAATTGTTTCAAAAGTTTTAAGAGGATTTCCATCGGCATACAAAATGAAGGTTACTGCTATAAATGAGTTAAGAACAATGCCTAATACATCAGTAACTAGGGATACATTGATTGGAAAACTTTCAACTTTTGAAATTGAGGAATTTGGTCCTGTTGCTACTATTAAGACAAATTTAGCCTTTAAAGTATCAACATCATCTACTCCATCATTTGACAAATCTGATTGGAAAGCCTTTTATGCAAGAGAACTTGAAGAAAGCAGGAAAGAAATGAAGAACTTGAAGAACTTGAAGCACTATTTGCAAGGAAAATGCCTAAAGGTCCAGTTGGAAGTAAGTATGAAAGTAAAGCACCCTTTAAATGTTTTAACTGCAATAAGATTGGTCATATGGCTTCGAGATGCCCTGATAGACATGCTAGACTAAGAGAAGAAGCTAGAAGAACATACAAGCCTAATCCTGAATATCAGAGATCCAAATTTAAGAAGAATAAAAACAAATCTTGTTACATTGTTGATGAAGGCGTGACTGATGATTCTGATGAGGATCCGATAGACAATGGATGGGTTTTTGTTGCTATAACAGAAGATCAACCGGCACCTACTGCTCAACTGGTAGAACAAGCGCTAGCAGCTAAAGTTGAAGTAAAGAATAAATGGATCATTGACTCAGGATGCTCACATTATATGACAGGAGACAAAGGTAAATTCTTGAACTTTCAAGAATACAATGGAGGCTTAGTGAGATTTGGAGATGACAAAGCTTGTTTAATCAAAGGTAAGGGTACAATATCTCTTGATGGTAAGCATAACACTGACAATGTCTACTATGTTGAAGGATTAAAGCATAATCTTTTAAGTGTTGGTCAATTAGTTGAGAAAGGATTTCAGTTACAATTTAAGAATGGAAAGTGCAAAATCATGAATAGAACTGGTTTAGAAATTGCAACCGGTAATCAGACTAGAGGTAATATCTTTCATTTGAATAACAGTGAAAAGACATACTTAATTGCACATATAGATGAAAGTTGGTTATGGAATAAGAGACTCTGTCATGTAAACTTTGATTGCATGGTAAAGATCAGTACTACTAAGGCAGTTAGAGATTTACCTAAAATTGTCAAACCTCAGAATACAATGTGTAAGGAATGTCAATTTGGAAAACAAGTTAGAGCTAGTTTCAAAAGTATTACAAAAAAATCCAATAATGCTCTTGATTTGATTCACATTGATTTATGTGGTCCAACTAGAACTAAAAGCTTACAAGGTGATAGATACTTCATGCTAATCATTGATGACTACTCTAGAATGTGTTGGGTTACTTTTCTCAAAGAAAAATCAGCACTTGGAAAGTTCAAACTGTTCAAAGCAATGGTTGAAAATGAAACCAGTAAGAAAATCAAATGTTTAAGATCAGATCAAGGATGAGAATTCATATCTAAGGAATTTAATACATTCTATGAAGTGAATGGAATTAGAAGACAACTATCAGCACCTCAGACACCACAACAGAATGGAGTTGTTGAAATGAAAAACAAAACTATCTTGGATGCAACAAGAAGTATGTTATCAGAAGAAAACCTACCACATGTGTATTGGAGAGAAGCAGTCAGTACAACGGTCTATATATTCAACAAAGTTCACATCAAAGATGAAACCGGTAAGACCCCTCATGAACTATGGTTTGGTAATACTCTTACTCTTAAGTATTTCAGAATTTTTGGAAGTAAATGTTATATCAGAAGAGATGAGTATATTGAAAAATTTGATCCTAGAAGTGATGAAGGAATATTTCTTGGTTATTCATCTAAGAGCAAGGCATATAGATGTTTTAACAAAATATTACAGAAAATTGTTGAGAGTACAAATGTAAAGATTGATGAACAATTTAGAGGAACTCCAAGGTATATAGACTCTGAACCGGCAATAGAAAGTTTGACAAATGAACCTACACTAAATCCACCAGTACAAAATGAAGATCCAGCTACCCCGGTACCATCTGAGGATTCCATAGTAATTCAAGAACAACAACAAACAAAGACACCCCGGTATGTAAGATTGAATCATTCTGAATATCAAATAATTGGAAACAAATTTAAAGGAGTTATGACAAGAGGAAGATTGGCAAATGAAGAGGTATGTCTTATTTCTCAAATTGAACCATCATCTGTTAATGAGGCATGTGAAGATAAATTTTGGATTAAAGCTATGGAAGAAGAATTAGAACAAATTGAGAAAAATAACACTTGGACATTAGTTCCCCGACCTAAAGATAAAAATGTAATTGGAACCAAATGGGTATTCAGAAACAAACTTAATGAAGATGGTAAGGTTGTTAGAAATAAAGCAAGACTAGTGTGTAAGGGATATTCTCAGAAGGAAGGAGTTGATTACAATGAAACCTTTGCACCGGTAGCTAGAATTGAGGCAGTCAGATTATTTTTGGCTTTTGCAGCACACAAGAAATACAAAGTTTATCAAATGGATATTAAATGTGCATTTTTGAATGGAGATCTTGAAGAGGAAGTCTATATTGAACAATCTGATGGATTTTCTTTGACAGATGACAATGATATGGTATGCAGGTTAAGGAAAGCTCTGTATGGACTAAAACAAGCTCCAAGAGCTTGGTATGCAAGATTGGATAAGTATCTTTTAAAGATTGGTTTACTAAAGGAAATGCAGACATCAATTTATATTACAAAATAAATAATGTTGACATCTTGATTATAGAAGTATTCATTGATGATATAATCTTTGGAGGAGAAGATGGATTATGTAAGGAATTTTCTATTAAAATGCAGCAAGAATTTGAAATGTCTATGATTGGAGAAATAAAATTCTTTTTAGGATTGCAGATTTCACAGACTGACAAAAGTATATTCTTGAGTCAATCCAAATACCTAAAAGAGTTACTAAAGAAATTTGGGATTTAGAACTCTAAACCGGTAAGCACACCTATGACTACAAATGACAAATTATCTCAAAGGGATGAATCTACACCTGTTAATCCAACTAGATAAAAATCTATGATAGGAGGTTTACTGTACTTGACACAAACTAGACCTGATATTATGAATGTAGTATGTATTATTTCAAGATTTCAAATTAATCCTAGAGAAAATCATGAATCAGTAGTAAAAAGGATTTTCCGGTACTTACAAGGCACTATAAATCTTGGATTATGGTATCCTAGAGATGAAAACTTTGAATTATGTGCATACAAAGATGCAAATTGGGTAGGAGACATGGATGATAGAAAAAGCACCACCAGCGGAGCATTCTTCCTTGGAAACATACTAGTTTCTTGGTTGAGTAAGAAACGGAGTTGTACATCTTTATCAACAGTAGAATCAGAATATGTTGTAGCAACAACTAACTGTACACAGGTATTATGGCTTAAGAAAATGTTGAAAGACATAAAGGTAAAATGCAAGGAACCTATTACTATATATTGTGATAACACTGCAACAATTGATATATCTAAGAATCCAGTACTACATTCTAAAACAAAACATGTTTCTATCAAACTGAATTTTCTAAGGGAAAAAGTTGAAGAAAAGGAGATAAAACTGGTTTATGTGAATACTAAGGAACAACTTGCAGATATCTTTACAAAACCTTTGCCCAAGGAGACTTTTGAATATCTCAGAGATTAGCTTGGAGTCATACCACCATCAGTAGAGACCTAGGAAGTTGATGATTGTCATCAACCGACAGAATTAACAGACAAATCTTTTATTCTGGTTTTTGATGAGGAAGCTACTTCTCAGGGGGAGTAGTTGGTATATTAAATTGATTGGTATTTTGTATATGAACTTAGTTTTGTTGTAACTTTGGCATTTGATGGCAAAGGGGGAGAGATATCTATGGAAAAACACATTATCTTTTGAGGAGAGATTGGATAACACATGTTGCTCCTAGGGGGAGAAATTGTTGTTTGGGAGAGATTATTACTCTTTGTATGTATTTTGATTTCTGGTTATGATCTTTTTGGAGATTGTTGGTGTTTGGTATTTGGCATTTCTGTTTTGGCACTTTGATGGTTTTTCCATCTTGTGTTTCCATAAATGCCAAAGGGGGAGATTGTTGGTATGGTTTTGTCATTGATGTCAACACCTACTAAAACACTAGCACTTTGGAGATCCAACAACATTCACCGGCAAGCAAGTAACTATTGCACAGTTACTGGTATATGGTTCACTGGCAGGATATAATGTTCACCAACACTTGGAATGATATGGAAAACACTTGGTAATGTCAAAGACATCATTTGGACATATTGTCCTGGAGTTTTGTTCATTGGTATATTCACAGTTGCATATTTGTTGTTATCGACAAATAGGTCTAGGGTTACACTAGCAGGTTTACCTTTTCCAGATCAGCATGGCATGCTATGGAGATGATTAATTATTGTTGTAAATGCATTAAGTCGACATGTTCAATCGGTTATTGCATCGGATATTATATTGTTTGTAAAATGTTTTTATTGTAATATCTTGTAAAGCTGACCTACTAAAATTGGTCTTAGGTTATGGTATAAATGTAAGATCTTATTTGTAAGATCATGTGTGGAATGCGAAAAAGGATTGTGTGAAGGTATATGCAAGTTTAAGCAGAGCTATACATGAAGACATCATTTGAAGGTGAAGTTAGGTTTTTGTGGAAGCATATCAACATTACATTGGTACTAAATCCAACATATGAAGATGTTATTTTGTGCAGTACATTCTTATTGGATTTAACCATCCAATTGTAGTCAGTGTGACTCCCATTTTGTGATTGAGCAGTGAGCTCTAGGCTGTTGGCCTTTCTGCATGTGTAGACCCCATTTATGTACACTTACTATCTGCAGTAGTATCATCTGATTATGGGTAAGGTTTCCCACCGTGGTTTTTCCCCTTACAGGGTTTCCACGCACAAATATTGGTGTTATGTGTTGTGGATGAATTTGTGTTTATGTTTCATGCACTAATCTTTATCGGTATAGCAATTAACTGTTAAAATTGTCTACTGACATACTTAATTGGTTTATTGGTATTAAGCATTAAGTTGGTTAAGTTGTTTTTGGTTTGAATTTAGTTGACAACTTATTCACCCCCCCCGCCTCTCAGTTGTCTCCCGGACCTAACATACATGTATAGTAAAATCATTACAACTAACCATCATGAATCCTATCCTCACTTTACTTAAATAACATCATAATTACATCATTGTTTCCAACATTGTTTACATCATCTTCCTTGTAACTGCATGTCCCAATTACAATTGCAATTACATTTGATATATAACAAAGCAATAATATAAGAATGTATGAATCTACCTCTAATCTACAAAGTAAATTGTATCCAAGAGAAGCCACTTGAGAGAGAAGAAAAGCCAATCCATGCAATGAATAGGTCCAAAATACCCAATGGAAGTAGGAAACTACCACCCGATCATGTGGACCTCAAAGGACCACCCCCCATGCTAGGAGATAGACATATGGTCCACATTCACACAAACAAGGGATAAAGGTAAACAAGGTCACTACCTATGACCATATGATAAGAACAATAAACAAGTAACATAGAGATGATCAACATAACAAAGATATCTCCACAAGACAAATCCAGAGGACGTACAAATTACAACACAAGAGTAGGACACTAGTGCACACAAGGGGAGAGTGTCATCACATAGCCTAGTATGGGTTGTCCTAGTAGGTCTCCATAGACCCCGACCCCCATCCTAGGTTGTTCAAGTAGTCTCTCCTGACCCCCGACCCCCATACAAGACTCATGTGGAACCAACATACATTTTGTGAAGACAAGGCAATTGATCTTGCCATTTCAGGCCTTCCCAATCTCATCCCGACCCTGAAAAAGCACTCCAGGCCATGAGTGGGGCATCACCATTATCTTGATTAATGTTTAATACTACCCAAATCCTCTATGTTTATTAATTAAGGTTATCACTTACTAGAACAACTCTCTGAATGCCACTTAGGATCCCGACCCCCATGGAGAGCCACTCTCCCTTATGACAATATGCCTACTTAATCCCAAATAAAAGCATAAGATGAAACATGAATCATCATCAAATGAATAATATAATATGACTCCATTAAGTCTCATAACAAAATTATGAACATCATTGCATCCATATAATATTATAATCAATATCTCAACATAAGAGCACATAGGGCTCAAATCAACATAGAAATACATAGAGATAAAACCATAAGATAATCAAGAAACCACATTCATCCACAAATAAATCCACTTAAGACAATCTGATCCAAATTTGATTGGCAAACAAAGCATAAACCTCATACCCAGCTTCTGGAGCCCCCGAGAGGCACCAAAACTGATGAATAGAGTCAAACAACAAGTACGGGATTCGAACTGAAATGTCTCCAAAAATTTTAAGGATTTATTTAAGATCCTAATATTCCCTCAAAAATATATTAATGATTCATTTCAAATCTCAAAATGGATTCACAAATAATCTCGCTAAATCAATCAAAAACAACAAAATTAATCAACTAGACTTGCACTATAAAGGAAAACCAAATTGAATGTAATATTGTAGGACATCATGTAAATATATTTTTTGACATTTAACAACAAAATACAAGGTCTAAAACATGAATTAACACAAAAGAAAATGATATATATTTTATTTCCAAAATCATGATAAAACTACACTATCTGATTCACCCAAATCCCCACAAACTAATTTTGCTTGAATAACAAATAGGAATAACAATATATAAAAAATATTATAACCATAATAAGAGAAGAGTAATTCTCAAACATATCAAAAAACATCTTACTCAACAAGAAATTAGAAGAACTATAATTGAAGATGACTAGAAACAACACAAAGATTTGTTTAAAAAAATAGCCTCTAAAACTCAAGGAATGGGAATGCATTCACATCCCTCTTACCCCATACTTTCCCAAAAAATAAAATAAATTCAAATAACAGAAAAAGCATTGAAAACAAAATTCTTTTCTTTTCAAAACAAGAACATATCATTCTCCTACATTTGGGTCTCAAAACCCTACCTTGGGTCCTGCGGACACAACACAAACTAAAGGAATTTTGATGAGAGAAGAAGCCCGGATGAAAGCCATGCTCAATCAGATCAATCCAACCATCACTAAGCCACAAAATGTAGTGTCTAAGAACCAAAAATACCTCCTTCAACAATCTCAAGTAATCTCCCACAAAAACCCCTTTCAGTTGCATAAGAATTTAATAAAGGAAAGAAAATTCCAACAAATCTCTCTCTTTTCTCATCGCAATCCAAGCCTTTCAATTTCTAGAAAAAACACCATTCATGAGTAGCCAATATTCCCCAAAAAGTTTCCAGCCCAAAAATCCTCCGTCCACCATGCTCTCCCCCCCAAAAAATTAAAAACAAAGAATAATAATTCCCTCTCAACCAATTCACGGGAAAAACCAACTCTCAACCTCTAGACTGATTAATTAAAATTAATAAACCTTAACTCCCACACAACCAATAAAAACTCAAGAGATATTAAAACATAAAACACTAATATAAATGGGTAGAATCACAATGCTGGTTCCCACTTTTTTGTACATCCTGATTTTTGTTGGAATCATACATTTTTTAGAAAATATAATGATTTAAGCTTTAAGAGGTCCCATTTGAAGTAATTAATTGAAGAGAACTAGATCAAATTAGATCAAAATTTCTTGGATAGAACCTCTCTACTTCTAAATCATACTTGCAATGGAGTCTCCAATGCATCTATCAAATGTTGATAAAAAACCAATTTTACATTAGCTTTTGGGGGGTCAAATGAATTCATTTAGAAGTTTTGTTTTTTTAAGTATTTAGCCCTTATTATAAGCTTTCTAAATAGTATAATTTTTAATATATTTAATTTCATTAATATATTTTTATTTTATTTCTTATGAATGTAGGGTTTTCACCGAACTTGAACTTCTTTGTTCAATGATTATAGAAAAATAGTAAACATCACCCAAAAAATTTTGAAAAATATTTATGCTCTAGGTATTGAAGTCCTCTTTCCAACAAAAAATATAAAATTGATTTTTTTTTACATATACAACAAGTTATATAATATCAAATGGACATATGTCAAAATTATAGTTAACTCGACTTCAAATCTTAATAAAATATAAAATATTGAAGATAATGTTACAAAACCAATTGCAAACACTAGATATGGATGTTACAAAACCAAATTCGAAATAATCACATTCATATCTATTATAGAAAAAAAAAAATGCTATACAGAGTGAGTATCACTCTTTAAAAATGTTGTTTTTTTAAAAAAACTAGTTCAAAATTACAAAAATCACTAGTTCACATCATCTACATATTCCTTACGATTTAGAAGTAATAGGTGTCTAAATCTCTTTCAGATCATTTCCCAGTAGAACTCAAATTGAGTGAAGCGGCTCGCAAAGGAAGAAGCAATTTCAGATTCCTTAGCATGTGGTGGAGAGACCCAGGGTTCTTAACGCTCCTTAAGAATTGGTGGGTAGATAGTAACATTTTTGGGGGCTCATCGAGCTTTTGTTTTGTTAAAAGATTAAAATATTTAAAGGGGAAGATCAAAATTTGGAACAGAGAATCTTGTAAGAATATCTTTGCAGCAGAAATAGAATAGAGGAGGAACTCAATCATTTAAATATGATAACTATTTCACTTGGGATGACAAATGATATGTATCTCAGAGAAGTCTCCCTTAAACAGGAACTTGTTGAAATCCTTCGCAGAGAAGAGGTCTTTTGGCGTGATAAATCCAGGGAGCTATGGATTAAAGAAGGAGATGCAAACACAAAATTTCTGCATGCCTCTATTAAATCCTTCAGGTCCAAAAACAAAATTTCTAGAATATTTGATCTAGAAGGAAAGTTGCATTCTTCACCTGAAGCCATAGAGGAGACGATAATTAGCTATTTCAAAAATCTGTTGGGAAATGCAGTCGTACAATATCCGGAGTCCCACTTGCTTGTGGATATCATTCCAAAAGTAATATCAGAGGCAGATAACCGATCTTTATGTTGTCCCTTTACGCTTGATGAAGTAAGAAAAGCGGTTTTTGATCAACATCCTAACAAAGCGCCAGGACCAAATGGGTTCACAATGGAATTTTATCAGAGATGCTGGGAATCCATGGGGAATGATATTCTCAGAATTGTGGAGGATTTTAGAAAATAGGGGAAGTTCGTCAAAGAGATTAATCACACGAACATTGCTTTAATCCTGAAGAAACAAGAATGCATATCAATTATGGATTTCAGGCCAATTTCTCTGTGCAACTCCATATATAAAATCATATCAAAGGCAATGACTAACAGACTTAAACCAATTTTCAAAAATATTATATCGCCTGAGCAACATGGTTTCATCCCGGGACGTGAGATTACAGATAGTATCATCATGGCAGCCAAAACCATCCATTCAATGCAAACTTCCAAATTTCAAGGTATGGTCATAAAACTTGATGTTTCCAAGGCCTATGATCGGGTCAAATGGAGTTTCTTAATAGAGGTACTGAAGAAGTTTGACTTTGATAATAAATGGATTAGATGCCTAGTTCAATGTATTTCAACTATTTCTTTTTCTATTCTTGTTAATGGCTCTGCATGTGGTTTCTTCAATGCTTCTAATGGGCTACGACAAGGAGATCCATTGCCACCAATCCCGTTTGTTCTGATGGCAGAAGTGTTAGGAAAGAAAATAAAAAATAAAGTGAATCAAGGTATTTGGAAAGGGTTCACAGTCAATGAAAGATTGAGTCTGGTGTCCCACGCTCAATTCGCAGATGATAACATTATTTTTGGTTGTGCATCAGAAAGAGAAGCTATGATCATTGGCAGTGTATTGGATGCCTACGAAAAAGAATTAGGGAAAACCATGAATAAACAGAAGTCTCACATATACTTCATAAATTCCAACAAGAAAACCCAGGAGAAAATTCTCAGAGTTCTGCAATTCAGTCAAGGAACATTCCCGATTCAATATCTTGGAGTTCCTTTATTCGCAAGAAAAGTAGGCAGTAGACTATGGGAAGAAGTTGCAAATAAATGTAGAGCCAAAATAGTCCAATGGAAGAACAAATGGCTCTCGCAGGCGGGGAGGATACAAATGATCAAATCAGTGCTTGCAACCATCCTGATTTATTATTTGTCATGTTACAGAGCTTCACAATAGGCATTGTCGATGTTAGACGGTCTATTAAAAAGGTTCATATGGGAAGGGGAAAAAGATGGAAAAAAGATTCCATTAATAAATTGGGAAACTATATGTATGCTCAAATCAGAAGGAGGAGCGGGTATCAGGAAGATGGACTTGCAGAACTTGGCATTGGGAGCAAAGCTGGCCTGGAAGATGTATAGTAGCCCCAATAAAGGCTGGTGCAAATTGATGTCGCTTAAATATCTGGATTCAAATGAGCCAAAAAGAATTTTCACTACGGTGAATTCAATTGGGGGCTCTCTGATTTGGAAATTCATTTGGGAAAGTAGGAGAATCATTATAGATCATCTGTCTTGGAAAATAGGAGATGGTTGTAAGGCTAAATTTTGGAGGGATTCTTGGAATGGTGACATAGATTGGATTAACGAGATGGAAGTTGCTATGGGTGATCGGGTCGCAGACTATATTCAAGAAGGGTGTCGTCCAAATCTCCCAATTATATGGAAGATGTTTGATAATGATCAGAGTAATAATAGTGCAAAGGTAAAGGAAATTCTTCGAAATAGAATTGTATATTTATCATCAGAAAAAGACAAGCTTATGTGGAATGCATCAAAATTAGGAAGTTATAAGGTCAACTTGGGATATGATTTGCAAAGAAGGCAGAAAAAAGAGGGGGAATGGCTGACTGTCCTATGTTGGGATAAGTGGGTGTTACCCAAAGCAGGGACATTTCTTTGGATTGCTCTGCATGGGAAAATTCTCACTAGTGACAGGTTGAAGATAATTGGTATCCAGGGGCCCAGCAGATGCTGTCTCTGCAAAATGGTGGAAGAATCAGTAAATCATTTATTGTTCAAATGTAATTTTGCTAGGAAATATTGGGATTGGTTACAAGAACAACTTCAAAATTATATGGTAAATAATGATTCATTTAAAGAATTTATTCAAGCTTGGCCGACAGGAGGGAGATCCTCTAAATGGGGTAGTTTGTGGGTCATGTCTCCCTCTTTGTTGGTATGGCATGTGTGGAAGGAGCGAAACAAAAGGATCTTTAGGGAAAAAGAGATGGAGGTCAACATCCTAATAAACAAAATTCAAGGGGCCATTGAAGAAACTATTAATGGCAAGATATGTGGTAGTAAATATAAATATTATTCAAAATGGGATAGGGAAATAGAGCAGGTGTGGAAATTGAAACAAAGTAGCACCCATATCCAAGGAATCGATCCTATAGAATGTAAGAGCATGAAGTGGAACCCCCCCCCACCCCCCCCCCCCATGGGTGGACAAAATTACTTCGATGGGGCTAGCAAAGGAAACCCAGGTCTGTCAGGTTATGGAGTGGTTATCAGAGGCGAGAAAGGAGATTTCCTAGGGGTGGTAAATGGGCAAGCCGGTATGTAACCAATAATATAGCAAAAATAACTGCTCTTGAGGTAGGACTCAAATGGGCATCTAATAATGGATTAACTAAAGTGGTGATAGAAGGAGATTCGAAAGTGATTATTAATGAAATTATTAACAAAAACTTTTTGAATTGGCAGCTGAGTTCATGGATCCCAA
Source organism: Cryptomeria japonica (assembly GCF_030272615.1). NCBI lineage: Eukaryota > Viridiplantae > Streptophyta > Pinopsida > Cupressales > Cupressaceae > Cryptomeria > Cryptomeria japonica. Next base: position 413,495,717 of record NC_081407.1, on the reverse strand, counting down.
GAATTTATGAACATCTGCAAAAATTAGAGGATTTTCAAATCCAGCATATATATCGAGAAGGCAACCAAGTTGCGGATCTCTTAGCAAATCACATGTTAAATAATGCTCTGCCACCAGTCTTATCGAATGCAAATTCAATCAACAAAGATATTTTGCAGAGATTGCAAGAGGACATCGCTCATATCCCTAAGTCAGGAATTGGTTGATTGAATGATGGATTGGTGGTAAAGGATAAGAGAAGGTATGCTCTTATCAGAAGATTCACGAGGATGGGCAAGCATTCCCTCAGTTTTGATAGTCCGTGATCAAACAACATTATGACTTAGAATGACTGGGAAGGCTCTAGAACTAATTGGTCATCGATAAATAGAAATGTTGGCTCGAATCAAACCACTTCGCACAAACAAAATGGTTCATAGGTTTGGATTAAGCTACATGTGCTGAGAGGAGACGCTAGGAGAGCAATGCGAATGGCTATTTGATATAGATATTGATGTTCAGACTGCACTTCAGGGAATTTTAGTGGATGCATTCAACGAAGATAGACACTGGTGTGACAACTTTATATATGAGATAATCCTATGCCTATTGGTGGATGTCTTACCATCAAAGGAAGCGTGCGTGGAGAAGCTAGAGGGCTTCATTAGGGAAGAAGACATTGAAGCAGTAGGAAGAGCGGTGCTGGAAGTAGAAGAGGAATGGGCCAACATCCTTGGGTCGTACTTCAATCCTCTGGTGTTTCTCTCAGACAAGGAGTGTTCGGACCCCGAAGATGAAGTCCAAATTGCAGCCAAAGCCATCAGAATGAGGAAGGAGGAGTTCATGGTGGATGCGTGGGAGGTGTTAAGAGTTGGTGTCAAGAATGCTGATTTGGAGCCCTTCAGAAGGATGATGCTCCATGAATACGGTTGGCTGTCTGAAGAAAATGTGGACAAGGTGGTAACCATAGGCCTGCGGATGGCTACCATTCTTAGGCTTATGTAACCAATATTAGAGATAGAGCTAGAAATGTGGAAGGCCTACTAGGCAATATGTATGTTTTTACTTTCGTTTAATATAGGGCGCTATCCCCATCTTGATAGCACTTGCCTAAAAAAAAAAGTGTCTAAATCTGAAGTTTTTTCTGAAAATAAATATTGTAGTGTCAAAATTGGCAAAAAAGTGTAACCCACTATTGTGGCTTCACCCAAATTGGGTGGAATTAGGGTTTCCTACCAAAACAAATTCAAACATAAAAAATACAATTTCTAATACAAATTCACCTCCTTAAAAATAGCCACCATAAAATATGCATCCTTAAACATTAATAAAAAGGAAAATAATACATTATGCACACACGCACACACACACACACACACACATTATTAATACTCATTAATAAAATACAAACCATGTAATTAATACAAATGAAAAAGATAAATAATCACTTCCACACCCACATAAAGACATAACTAGGGTTATCAGATATTGCGTTAATGACATTCTGATTAGGTAACCATGTGGCAAGGGTTATTACCCTTCTCTAGAGAAAAGGTTATAGGTTGGGTTAATTGGGCCAATATTCTATCTCCCGCAACCACCATTGGGATTATTTAGGCACACTCTGACCTGTGAAACCACATGGAGTCCATGCCTTGTACCTGCAGCCCTGCATCACAAATGCACACATATAAAAATATAACATATGCAACCTGTACATGCACATCGATGAAGGGAAACCATGACATCATATGTCTCTCCTAAGAGAGTGGTAAGACACTAGCCTCTCGCACCAAAATAAGGAACCCACACATAATACATGAATCCAATCTCAATGCATTTCAAGTATCATAATCAATCACACCTTGATATCTAACTAAATTTGTTAGAGTATGGGTTAGTATTCATAAAACAATATGCATCACCTATTCATTGCTTATTCGTAAAGGAACATAATCAAAATCCATTACAATATATACATTAACATGACATATATCAACTTTAACATCATAGAAAAGTCTCATAAGGATAAACTATCTTCCATACCTAACAAGACCACTAGAATTAGGGTTAGCACCTAATATAATCTCACAAATAGTAAACACGGAAGAGGTATCACACATAAACCTAACTTCAAAATTATTCACGAACATAGAATCACCATCATCAAACTAATCATAATGAATCTACCAATGTCAAAGAGAATATCAAGAAAAAGAATAAAATAAGACACAAGGAGTATCAAAAGCACAAACAAGCTCATAAATATCTTACACATCCAGTCACAAAGGAGGGATTGGGGAGGGGCACTAAAAGATTCACAACCATAACCAGGTGTAGGCTCCTCATCTTTCTATTGAAATCTTCATCAAAGTGAAACTATCTCAATAGATTGTCCCAAAAAACATGAGAATTCTTAGCCTCACCCAAGTCTCTCTGGTCTCCATGAGAATCCACCAATCAATCCATGCCATCTTCATATGCAACCCTACAAAATCATGAATCTCCAAGTAAATGATTAATACTCAAAACCAAAGAGAATAAACAAGACCATTGTCAAAGTCCCAACTGTATAATCAAGAATATAAACATGACATCATGATTTAACATTTCCTCCTAGGAGGTCATATTTTACAAATGCACATATCATAAACGAGCACCTCACAAAAGATTTAAGAGTTCTCCATGGTAAACTAAGATGTTACTATCTTCAGTCACATAAAGATAATCATCCATTATCAAATGATGAATCCACATTACTGCTAAAGCTCCCACTAAACTACATAACCAATCTCTCTAAGCATTCTTTTAACCATCTCCTAACTAAATATTCTCCATGGACCCTACATGATCAAATAATTCGGCACCAAGAGCTCCCAAAGAGAAGATCCAAACCATTGTCTCAAAACCAAGAAGATACAACTATTACAAAGAATAAAAGATGTCAAACTCTCACTTCAATTTGAAGACATCATCCAATAGCTCCACATGACACCAACAACCATTGCAAAAGATAATCCATATTATAATCAAAGATTGTTCATGGTTCACTACAAATTGCAACAATCATAGCTTATAACCAAACTCTCAAAATAAATAAAATAGAACATAGTATGTAACTAAATAAATCTCCCACTAAAAGAGATATCAATTTATACATGGATTTATGACCAATATTATAACCAAAACTCCATTAAAAGTGAACATAGCTTCTCATGCACCATAACTACTGCTAAGAATCAAATGAACAACTGCATCAATTACTCTAAAAAAATATTTCTTCACTGTAATTAATGCAACAATGTAATAATGGTGACCAAGAACAAGGCCTAACATAATCCACATTTGAAAATTTTAAAAGATCTACGCATATGCAACATCTCAAAAGGAGAAATGCATAGTCAATGATCTAATCTCAGATTAATAAAAAAGATTCAACCCCACATTAGTATCATGAAAAATAAAAATAATCAGACATAACATGTGGGTTTCCAATGCTCAAACACTAGGATCAACACTAGACCTAATTCTCCAAACAAATCCACATAGGAGAAAACATAGATCAATACATGTAACTGCCTTCATTCATGAAACGTTTAATATAGTCTTATCACATATCTACATACCACATATAAAGTTACACATGTAAAACCTACAAAACCATCTCTATAAATCTAAAATCCACTTAAATGTCTAGAATTCCACATCAAACATATCATATGAACAATGGAATAAGTATAGATCTACAAAATCACAACTATAAATAAGAAAAAATTGTAATCCAATAAGAAAATTAAAGTTATATAGGATCTAATAACAAATAAAATATATTGGCTCCATAACTCACAAAGAGGTTAGTAGTTTATCTTCTAGTTCTTTCATCTAACCATTGGCTAAAACCATGAACCCAACATAAGCACTACATTTTGTAGTCCAAATAGTTGGTGTTTTTCTATGTGACTAGGATATCAATACCCATCTAACATGAACACCTTCTCACTGCACATGACCACAAGTTAAATGAAAAAACTACCAAATAATAGGATGAACACATATTTCCAAATAAGAGCTCAAAATTACCAAAACAAAACTTACTTCGTAAAGATCCACCATCATGATCTTCCAATGCCCAATATAGATAACATTAACAATATACATGGTTTCCAATCTCAAAGGTGTAAAAAAATCTAAATCGAACACAAAATTGATTGTATCCCTATAAGCCTTCAACAACATTTACTTCTTTCTAATAGATTCTCACAAGCTCTCTAAGCTAAGAAATAAAAAATAGAGGAATGCCCAGAACTAGTAACCTTCAGTTCTAGTATTAAATGTTGAGAAATATACAAGTTTAATACCAAAGGTTGTGAAATTCAATATCTATCCAAATAATTAATCAAAGCTTAAATAACAAGGCCTGGACAACTACAACATGAAAATAAGAAACTTATATGCAAATGTGAAATTAAGTTTCCTTAATATAAAAATACCATGCTTAGATCCATTTTATTTATGATGCTAATTTTTTTTACATATAATGCTTATCAACATGCTTTATGTGAAATTATAACAACAATAAATAAAGCACAAAATCACAATAATAAAGCAGCAATAAGTCACAAATCAATGACATAAGAGCATCACATAAAACAATACTTATGTGGAGAAACCCTTGCAGGAAAAAAATCTACCAAGAAGAGAGGCCATATATGCATTGTGTTTGAAACAAGATTATAATATTTCATGCACCTATATTCTTCTATTTTCATCCAATATTATATCACTTATATATCTGTGAACAACCTCATTATGCCTCCCACTCATCCTTGTTTAGATGTTGAGTAACTTTACATTCAAGTACTTCTCATAAATTCTACATCCAAAGAGTTATATATATAAAATTGCAAGAGCTCCAAAACCACCGAATAAGGTTTCCAAATAAGGTTCTTGATTTCAAACATCCTTAACCCTTGGATTGGCTTCATGGAATGCAAAAGGCACTAGTTTTGGCTCCAACACTTTTCCTTCAACTCGATCGCCCAAAATTGGAAAATAAAACATTACATTAAATGCAATAAATGATAGAAGAGACATATGTTGCCTCTTCCAAATACCCACTTGGATAATCCCAAATGTCCCTTATTTTATCATTTCCCATGTCATTAATTACCCCATTCTAGGTGTCTATATGTGGGAAAAATAATATTAAATAATCATGTCCACAACCCACCATTACCATTGCTAGTGGAACCCATCACCCCTTATGAATGTATTAGGAACAATAGTGAGAATAAATATTATAAAATTTATTTTCTAATACATCCCAAGTGCATTAGGACGCTTTCTAAAAATGTTAGAACCATGAAATAGAATTTACAAGGTAGATTGCACCTTAATCCTAACAATTTTTTTTTTATCAATAAAAAGTATGCACCTTAATCCTAACAAGTTAGATCCTTATCCTCTCAATATAAAAACAAGAAACATGTGCATTTTCCTAATCAAGATAAATAATAATTCTTTATATAATTGATTATTTTAACATTACAAAAGGGTTTTTGGTTGGGAAAAAAAGTATTTTATCCAAAAATTGATGAGGCAACATTTGTCCTCATCACCTACCATACACTTCAACAACTTCAATTTGTTGTAGCACCCACCATGTACATTTGTAGCTCCAAAATCGATAAAGTAGTCTACTTATACTAATAATTTTATTAGATCATCTCTCAAGTCTCAATAATCTATTCCCAAGATCAAACTCTCAAAACCCTAGGATCACTTATTTCATTCTTTATTTGTTTGTTATGGCTCTTAATTTACATGTAGCATTTCCCAACTCATGTACTTGTTAATTAGGTCATATTTTTATTATTTTTATTTCTATATTTTATGTTTGCTATATGATTTATTAATTAATAAGTACATATAGAGAATTACTAAGCTCATAAGTAGATATGCACCTAGAAAATTCATATAAGTAATCTTTCACATGTGAGATGAATATATTTATTCTAGTTGACTCATTAGATGAATTAGAAAGCATGTGTGAACAATCCTTTATTTAATAACACCTAATACATAATAAAAGAGTTATAATATAAAGATCCTAGTGTGACCTCACCCTTCAAAATATTTATCCTCTAGATTGAATATGGGGAAACCATTTATGGAATTCCTAGGGTGGCACCCACATTACCTATTCTAATTGTACACTTGTCCTTTGTACCAACACATTTGAGATAGTGTGGTGGCTGATTTGGTGTGAATAATATTTGAGGATAGTCTCTAGTTATAAGACTATGGATCCCTTTGTATCCAACTCTAGCAATGCTATCTAATCTTGGAAGTGTTATCCAATGACTCTTTAAATAGAAAATTTTAAAAGTAGGAAAGTAGGACTTGAATCCTAGAAGATGGTGGAAAGTTCTAACTTTTAAGTGGTTAATCCAATCCATTATAAGACTTGATAAAAAACTTAGAACTTGAGAGTTGATTTTTGGATACATTTTAGCTCCAAGGATGTTTGTTTATATTGGTATAGGTGAAGAAAAACCATACCCCCTTTATCGAAGACTTACATTGAGAAATTACAATCTACTTGCTACTTGATCCAACTATGAGCCATTATCAAATTATTCTTTAGGACATGAATCACATTTTCTATGTGCCAAGGGTTGAATCAACTACCTATACTTTAGAACTATCAAGAATATTAGGTCTAATAGATGACACTGGTTAGCTATAAATTGTTGAAAATACTATAAGACTGAGAGGAGGGGGGTTAATCCATCTGGACCTTAAAATGTTTTATTTTTTATCTTTTAAACTTAAAAACATAATTAATTTATTACTATAATTATAAAACATGAAAGCACAAAGCACAACAAACACATGAACACCAAATTTACGTGGAAAACTCTAAGCAGGGAAAAACCGTGGTGAGAATCACACTCACAATATGAATAAGTGATTATAATGATTTAGGCTTAGGGAAAAGGAGCTCACTGCACCTAATTGGACTTGCAAGACTAAGGTGTGCAACCTTAGGGCAAGACACAAAGGACTTGCTTTATTGAGACTCACTATATGAGGGCAAGATACAAAGAACTGCACAAGCTACCAAAAGGAACACAATGTCTTTCAACATGTATAAAGAATAGATGAATTGAAATGGACAAGAACTCCTTGTTGGCATTACAGTAAGAAAGATTGTTGATATTCAATAAGGATATTGAGAAGGTTGTTGAAGATTATTGATATAACTGAAGAAGGATGATAACTATCTTTATAACATTATTTTGTCATTGATGTCAAGAAATTGATTATCTGATTAAGTATGATGTTGCCATATCTTGAGAATATTGATTAGAAGAGAATTAAGATGTCAGTAAAAGACACAGAAAGAATGTGATGAATAAAGGGAGGAATAAGTTATTCAATGGGCAATTATTACCGAGTTAGACAATGATGAGATCATGATGTTTAGATTGTTTTGATATCCTACATATGATATTGATTGTAAGGTAAATACTATACTATGCAACCGAGAAAGGAACCTAGTCAGTAAACCCTAAGGTTATCGATATCGGTTAATGAAGGTGAAATGTCTACCGAGTAAAGTTTAGTATTTACCAAGTTATGACAGTGCACATGGGATGGATAAAAGCATTATTTAATGAAGGAAAATGATTAGCTGGAAATGTATAAATGATTGGTATGCCATGTATGAAGTTTGTTAAGGATCTATGGCGAAGGAAAATCGGCAGAAAGATCTACAGCGCAGATTGAACCGCAATAACCTTATGCAAGTTCCAAGAAGGGAATGCAAGTCCCGAGGTAAGGTAAAACATTTTCAGATCGAAAGGATACATTGAACCTAGTCAAGTTTGAAGATCTGATGGCTAAGATTGATCATGGGAAATGTGATCAAGGAGATTTAGCGGTTAGCAATTGTTTATAAATAAGGAATTGTTGATAAACAATGTATGTGGGCAAGTGTATGCACATGGATGCTACATAGTGATTACCGAGCATAGAAGCTTGAAGACCTATTTGAATAACAGAGTAGAGAGCCCAGCAGAGGGACAAGGTAAGTCCTATGACAAGATTGTTTTGAGCAAATAAGAATCCGCTTTAGCATTTTAGATGTGAAGTTGCAAATAGATTTTATTACTGTTATTTTGTAAGTGACAAAAAATCTCTTAACCGAGTGGACTTAACAGTCTTATACATAAACCCTCTAGCAAGGTAACATTCTAAGTGAGTGTTTGAAATCCTTTAACAAGATCACTTCTAACAAAGTGAAGATCCTAACAGATCTGAGGGAAATCCCTTAACCGGGTCACATCTAGCAATGTGTTTGTAATCTTTAATAGGATTTGCTTTTAACCGAGCATACTCTAGAAGAGTATATTTCTTAGTGGGTCCGAAATTCCACTGTGGTTTTTCCCTATTTGGGTTTCCACATTAAATCTGGTGTTATGAGTGTTGTTATGATTATGTGTTCTTAAGTTTGCATGTTTAACAATTTTTGGTTAAGTTGCTGAAGTATAAGTTACCGAGGTTGAATTTGTTGATTTATGGAAGTTTAAGTTTGTATGATTCACCCCCCCCCCCCCTCATCTTATTAGCTATTGGCATCTATACTTTACATCAAGTATCAGAACTAACAATTGGTATCAAAGCTAAGGACTCTGAAAGAAAAAGTCTAAAGGTACTTGAGGCAAAGATACGAAGATGTATAAAAGGGATGCACCAAAGCTGAACAGGTCAAGTTTCTCCACATGGCAGAAAAGGATGAAGCTACATTTATCAGGAATTGGAGAATATGCAACATATTATCTAGAGAATGATTACATTGGACCGAGCACCAACCCTATGACCTTGGAAGAGATTAAAGCAAAGCAAGAACATATTCAAGCTATGATTGAAATAACATCAGCATTGACCGACTCAGAGTTTAATGATCTAGAAGGCTGCAATGATGCAAAAGCAACGTGGACTAAGCTCACATCTGTGTATGGAGGTGATGAACATGTTCAAAGAGAAAAAGTAGATAGTCTAAGAGGACAAATTGAATCCATGAGGATGAATGAAGGTGAGAACATAACCCAAAACAGTACAAGACTAAAGGAGATTGTCAATCAAATTAAAGGAGCGGGTGGAACTATTGAAGAAAAGGATATAACAAGTAAGTTGTTGAGAACCCTTTTACCAGCTTATGCTATTCGAGTCTCTGCAATAAATGAATTGAGGTCTGTACCTAACATGCTAGTTTCTTTGGATGCTACTATTGGTAAGCTACATGCATTTGAGTTAAGTAATTTTGATAACAGTGGGTCTTCGGTAAATAAAGTAGAATCTGCATTCAGTTCTTTTCATATTGGTGAATCTGATGATTACAATGATAGAATGAGTAAGTACTTCGAAGGAGATCACAATGGAGCAAGTGAAAGATTTCACATGAACATGGAAAAAGTGCACAGACTATATGAGGAAATCAAGAAGCAAGAAGAATTTGAAGCATTATTAGCCAAAAGGTTACCGAGAGGAAAAGGTAAGTATAAAGGAAAGCTACCTTTAAAATGTTTCAATTGTGATAAAATAGGACATATGGCTTCTAACTGCCCTGACAAAGAATCTAGTGAAAAGAGAGAGTACCAAGATAACAGGCAAAAAGGTAACCAATACACAGGACACCGAGACTTCAAAAGGAGAGATAGAAAGACATGTCTAGTAGCAGATGAGGAATCCAACGATGACAAATATGATGAAACTGATACTGAGGAAGTTGTTTATGTGGCTATTAAAGATGGATCTGATGAGGAAAGGTATGAAGAAAAAGCCCTAACATCTCACATAAATAATAATGATTCTTGGATCATAGATAGTGGATGCTCACATCATATGACAGGTGATAAACACAAGTTTGTTAAATTAGAAGACTATGATGGAGGCTATGTAAGATTTGGTAATGATGCACCATGTCCGGTGAAAGGTAAAGGATCTATAACACTTCTTGACAATGCTAAATGTGATGATGTATACTGGAATGAAGGATTGAAATACAATTTGTTGAGTGTAGCACAACTAAACAATACAGGATACCGAATAGAATTTCAGAAAGGAATTGTCAAAGTTCATGAAAAGCATGGAAAGTTAGCTGCTACCAGGACACAAACAAAAGGTAATACATTTCATCTTGACTCAACTCAGAACAAGTGTATTTATGCAAAGATAGATGATACCTGGTTATGGCATAAAAGGTTTTGTCATGTAAATTTTGATAATCTGATCAAAATAAGTAAGGAGCACCGAGTAAGAGGTCTACCGAGTCTTGAAAAACCTGAGAATTCTATGTGCCAAGGATGCTAGATGGGTAAGATGACAAGATCAAGCTTTACAAGTAAGTCCTACACTTCTAAAGGAATTTTAGATCTAGTACACACTGATCTTTGTGGTCCTATGAAAGTTCAAAGTTATTATGGTGATAAATATTTCATATTATTTGTGGATGATTACTCAAGGATGATGTCAGTTATGTTTTTAAAAGAAAAATCAGAAGCTTTTCAAATGTTCAAATGGTACAAGGCAAGAGTTGAAAATGAAACAGGAAGACAACTGAAATGTCTTAGATCTGATAGAGGAGGAGAATTCACTTTTGATGAATTTAACTTATATTGCAATGATCATGGTATAAAGAGGCAAGTATCTGCACCGAGAAAACCCCAACAAAATGGGATAGCCAAGAGAAGAAATAGATCAATTGTGGATTGTGCAAGAACCTTGATGATAGAAAAGAGGGTACCTCAAACATTTTGGAGAGAAGCAATCAACACTGCAATTTACGCCCTAAACCAAGTTCAACTGAAGGAAGGAACTATGAAGACACCATATGAGATCTGGTATGACAAGAAACCTAATGTAAGTTACTTTAAAATCTTTGGAAGTAGATGCTATGTTCACAAAGATGACAGAAATGGAAAGTTTGATCAAAAAAGTCAAGAAGGAATATTTCTTGGACATTCTTCTAGAAGTAAAGCATTTAAATGTCTGATCAAATCATCTAACAAAATAGTGGAAAGTGCAAATGTGAAAATTGATGAATTTGCATAAAGAAATGATGAAGGAAATTCCAAAGAACCAGAAGATTATGAAGAATTTATTTATGTTCAACTGAGAAGTACTACCGAGAATACTGCTAAAGAAAATGAAGATAATGTCCAGCTACTAAGTGATGAAGAAGATCATACAGAACCTACCGATCCTATATTAGCCAAATATGTCAGAAGACATCATGCATCAAGTCAGATTATAGGAGATAAAGATGATCCAGTGATGTCAAGAAACAAATTCAGATAGAACACATGTCTTCTTTCTGAATTTGAACCGAGAATAGTGAAAGAAGCATTTAACAGTGAAGATTGGGTAAATGCTATGACAGAAGAGATTGATCAAATCAAGAAGAATGACACATGGACACTAATCCCAAGACCAAAGGACAAAAATGTAATTGGTACTAAGTGGATTTTCAGGAATAAGCTAAATGAAAAAGGTGAGGTCATTCGCAACAAAGCAAGACTAGTTTGCAAAGGTTATGCTCAAGAAGAAGGAATAGATTATGGTGAAACCTTTGCACCTGTGGCTAGACTTGAGGGAGTAAGAACATTGTTGGCATATGCTACTTTCAAAAATTTCAAGGTATATCAAATGGATGTTAAATCTACTTTTTTGAATGGTATACTAGAAGAAGAAGTTTGCTTTGAACAACCTGAAGGATTTGTTGAAGACAAGAGTAAAGATCAGGTATGCAAACTGAACAAAGATTTATATGGTTTGAAACAAGCACTTAGAGCATGATATGAAAGATTGCACTCTTATTTAATCAAGATTGGTTTTATAAGGACAAGTGAAAACAACAATATGTACATGAAGAAAGATGTGGACAATGAAATATTGATCTCAACCATATTTGTTGATGACATTATATTTTGTGGTAATGACTCCTTATGCAAAAACTTTGGAAATGAAATGTGCAAAGAATTTGAGATGTCACTAATCGGTGAAATAAAGTATTTTATAGGTTTACATATATTGCAAATGAAAGATGAGATTTTCATTACTCAATCCAAGTACATAAAGGAAATCTTGAAGAAATTTGGAATGGAGGATTCTAAACCTGTAAGTACTCATATGACTACTAACTGTAAATTATCAAAGACTGATAAATCTGCATTGGTTGATGAGACACTTTACCAATCTATGATTGGAAAATTGCAATATGTTGTGTATAGTAGACCAGATATAGCACATGCAGTAGGTATTGTAGCAAGATTCTCTGCAGATCCTAAGGAAACTCATATGACAGCAATCAAGAGAATTTTCAGATACCTGAGAGGCATAGAAGATTATGGCTTAGTATATGGAAAGAGAAATAATTTTGATTTAAAAGTTTATACTGATGCTGATTGGGCAGGAAACATAGATGACAAGAAAAGCACAAGTGGTGGAGCTTTCTTTTTAGGAGAAAGACTAGTAAGTTGGCTTAGCAAGAAACAAGGATGAATTTCTCAATCTACAACAAAAGCTGAATATGTTGCTACAGCATTGAATTGCAACAATATAGCATGGATCAAACAACTGTTGGAAGGTATAAATGAGAAAGTTACCGAGCTAGTAACTATATTTTGTGATAATACTAGTGCCATTAACATTTCAAAGAATCCAGTGATGCACTCTAAGACAAAGCATATATCTATAAGTATCACTATCTCAGAGAAGAAGTTCAAGAGAAGAAAGTTGTGCTGGAATATATCAATTCAAAGGAGCAATTAGCAGACATCTTCACAAAGCCACTGCCAAGGGACACTTTTGAGTATCTCAGAAGCAAGTTAGGGGTCCTACCCCTATCTTCTACTCACTGACCGATTTCGGTGAAAGCATCAATTCGATGAATCTATAGAATATTATTTGTAGATTGATGCTGATTTACACACTTTAGGAGGTCACCTAAAGTTGTGCAAAAAAATGAATAGAGACAAGCTGATCTGACCAAGACTGAGATGTTACCCAACAAGGCAAATCACTTCACAGAGGAAGGAATCATAATTTAGTTCTTTTACTTTTTGGCATTGTTGTCAAAGGGGGAGAAGACTAAATGGTTGAAAGACTAAATGGTTGACTGCATGATAAAGCCTTGAATGATGGAAATAACAGAAGACTAATGACAAGGGGAGTAGATTGAAAAATGAAGAAGACTAAATGCAGGTCAACAACTCAGAAGCCTATTGAAAAGGAAGAAGACTTCAGAAGATTTTAACAGATCAAGGACAATAGGAGAAGTCTAACAACAATTTGAATATCTTGTTGGTATTACCATTTAATTGTTGGTTTTGCCATCAATGCCAAAGGGGGAGATTGTTGGCACTACAGTAAGAAAGATTGTTGATATTCAATAAGGATATTGAGAAGGTTGTTGAAGATTATTGATATAACTGAAGAAGGATGATAACTATCTTTATAACATTATTTTGTCATTGATGTCAAGAAATTGATTATCTGATTCAGTATAATTTTGCCATATCTTGAGAAGATTGATTAGAAGAGAATTAAGATGTCAGTAAAAGACACAAAAAGAATGTGATGAATAAATGGAGGAATAAGTTATTCAATGGTCAACTATTACCAAGTTAGACAACGATGGGATCATGATGTTTAGATTGTTTTGATATCCTACATATGTTATTGATTGTAAGGTTAATACTATACTATGCAACCAAGCAAGGAACCTAGTCGGTAAACCCTAAGGTTATCAATATCAGTTAATGAAGGCGAAATGCCTACCGAGTAAAGTTTAGTATTTACCGAGTTACAATCAAGTTATGATAGTACGCATGGGATGGATAAAAGCATTATTTAATGAAGGACAATGATTAGCTGGAAATGTATAAATGATTGGTATGCCATGTATGAAGTTTGTTAAGGATCTATGGCGAAGGAAAATTGGCAGAAAGATCTACAGCACAGATTGAACCGCAATAACCTTATGCAAGTTCCAAGAAAGGAATGCAAGTCCTGAGGTAGGTAAAACATTTTTAGATCAAAAGGATACATTGAACCTAGTCAAGTTTGAAGATCTGATGGCTAAGATTGATCATGGGAAATGTGATCAAGGAGATTTAGCGGTTAGCAATTGTTTATAAATAAGGAATTGTTGATAAACAATGTATGTATGCGAGCAAGTGTATGCACATGGATGCTACATAGTGATTACCAAGCACATAAGCTTGAAGACATGTTTGAATAATAGAGTAGAGATCCCAGCAGAGGGACAAGATAAGTCCTATGACAAGATTGTTTTGAGCAAATAAGAATCTGCTTTAGCATTTTAGATGTGAAGTTGCAAATAGATTTTATTACTGTTATTTTGTAAGTGACAGAAAATCTCTTAACCAAGTGGACTTAACAATCTTATATGTAAACCCTCTAGCAAGGTAACATTCTAAGTGAGTGTTTGAAATCCTTTAACAAGATCGCTTCTAACAAAGTGAAGATCCTAACAGATCTGAGGGAAATCCCTTAACCGGGTCACATCTAGCAATGTGTTTGTAATCTTTAACATGATTTTCTTTTAACCGAGCATACTCTAGAAGAGTATATTTCTTAGTGGGTTTGAAATCCCACAGTGGTTTTTCCCTATTTGGGTTTCCACATTAAATCTAGTGTTATGAGTGTTATTATGATTATGTGTTCTTAAGTTTGCATGTTTAACAGTTTTTGGTTAAGTTGCTGAAGTATAAGTTACCGAGGTTGAATCTGTTGATTTATGGAAGTTTAAGTTTGTATGATTCACCCCCCCCCCCTCTCATCTTATTAGCTATTGGCATCTAATATTTGTAAAAAGTGACATTTATGTCATACCATATGATTTATTTTATAGAAAGGATAGAATTATAATATTAAAATATCAATTTGTAACATTAATACCTAGTACATAGTGTAGGCATATAAAAATGGTCAACGCTTGTAGTGTCATACTTTAACATGTACAAGTCAGCTTCTTTTTAGGGTTTTCATATTTTCTAACAATTCTTCTATGTCGTGCATTTGATATTTATCATTTGTTGATATTGTGTCATTCTTCTGCCCTATTTTCCTATTCAATTCTAATCTCCCGTATTTGAATTAGGTCTTGTCAATATCAATCTTGATTCCCAATCAGTGATTGTGATCAACTTGTCATATCAATTGGACACTATTTACCCCTAATCGGTGTCAATTAGGGTTTGTCCTAAATCTATGTCATTTGCAATATCAGTCATCTCTAATCAATCAACTATCAATTCGGATCATTTTGGATCATTTCCAATCTTCAATTATCAATCTTTTTGTTTATTTTGATTGATTTGTCATTGATCTTTATCAATCTTTATCGAATAAATCTTCATCAAATCAACCTTTTTTTATCAATATTTGATCGATTTTTCATCGGTCTCAACCAGTCATCAATCCTTGTCAATTTGAATCGATTAGTTATTGATACTTTATCAATTGTCATTTATCAATTTCAATCTCTTTTTCATCTTCGATCGATTTGTCATCAATCTTTGTTAATCAATATCAAATTCTTATCAATTGTTTCTTTGATCACAATCACCATCATGTGTTTATTTCTTTAATTATGTCATGACCTAGTCTTAACCTAATTCATCTTCCTTTCCTTCTTTCTAGGGTTTAATAATTTCTTTAATTGTTAATCCCTTTCTAACATGTCCTTCTTAGGTTAAATGAATTTATTCATTTATCCTATATATTTTGAGTCAAAATTAAATGATATGTTTAATTGACTAATTGTTTCCTTTTGTGAGAGAAAATAATAAATGAAAAATTATTAATTTCTCCCACCTTTTTCTCTCCTAAATTTTCCCCCTGAATTCTCCACTAATTAGCCACCCTTTTGTGCATAATTTGACATAATTAAAAAGCTATTTTCCCTCTCCAATTTGTCATAAGTTAATGAGCTCTTTTTTCTCCCAATTTGTCATACTCAAATGACACTTTTCCTCTCAATTCGTCATAATCAAGAGGCACAAATTGCTCTCAATTTGTCATCCTCTTGGCACAAAAATTTGTCATTTAATTTGTCATAATCATGTCATCAAATCATGCCAATTCAGGAATCATTTGCTCTTTTTCAATTTTGGAGACTTTTGTCCTAGAAATTTAGCTCTCTTTTCATTCATTTTCTAACCACACTTCAAGTACCCTTACACTGTCATTTTCAATCCGTCTTTGCTATCATCTTGTTTGCAAATCATTTGCACTTTATAGGTGGGATCCACACAAATTTGAAGGAGAAAGAAGAACAATGGAGGAACAATGAAGGTAAGACATAATTTGCTTTGCATTTTAGATTTAGTATTTCATCTTCATTCCTTTATTGAATGTGTTAGGTGTTGATTTAATATAATTTTAGGCTATTTGGTTGGCTTAATTTGATGTTATTATGCCTTTGCCTAATTCCTACCTCACACATGATTTTTTTCATAATTTTTTGTTGCATATTTTTTTAGTTAATTTTCAAAGTCAGCGTAATTATAATTTAGACATAGGTGTATGTCATATTGAATAGATTTTTTTTATATGAATTTGAATAAAACAAAATATTTTTGGAGATTAATACCTAGGGAATTGTAGCATCATAAATTGCATTTGCATACAATTTCATCCTCGCTGGGACCTCAACTTAGCGCTTCGGTTTTTGATGCTTGATGCCTATTTTGATCCTATTCACACCACCTACAATCTTGCATTTCTATCATCTTCCCTACCTTCCCTCCAAGCTCAAGTCTTGATTGTTAGGACCAGAGTGCTAGAAGCCCTGGTCCTATCAATTAGGGCCCATTTTTTGTCCTCACAATGGTAATCTCAAATAAGTGGGAAATTTGATCCCATGTTGGCTTACTCCAAACATTCAATTAATGTTTGGGTAGTCGAGCATAAAAGGAGGCCTAAGTATCTCATTTGAAACCTAATCCGTCTAATGATCCTAATTACGTTCTAGAAAATTTGATTCAAGTTAGAAAATAGTCAAGCATTCATCAAGAATTAGAGATAAAGTGAAGTCAAGTTTATGCATTCAAGATGGCATCCATGATAAAATTCTTATGAAGACATTCTACAAGACACCTGAAAACCCTTGCATGAGGATCAAACAAAATTTCATCAAGGCATACATTTCAATTACATTTTATTTCAGATCCAACCTTTCCCTCAAAAGGAAAGCATCTTGTTGTTCCATTTTTGTTACTATTTAAATTTCAAGGTTAATTCCTAAACCGAGGTTTGACTTGAGGTAAAATCGTATCCACAACATCTATCCTCTATCTCTATGTGCAAGAAATAGGTTCAAGAGTTGTACTCAAGGATTTTGACAGAGTCAAAAATGATGAACAAGTTCAATTTTGATGAAATGAAATTTAGAAGACCAGGACGAACATGTTCTAAACATCTTATTTTGCCTAGTTTGTGACTTTGTAAGATATCTATAACAGTTTATTTTTAACAAGTCACTTCAATTATTCATTGTTTTACTCTAATTTAACAATTAACTTCTAAATTCAACTAAGAAAGAGGTTAACTAACTGTAGCATCATAAATTATACACCCTTAATTAGGTTGTCCAATTTCATGCTTAGGTTAGCACCCACCTTAGTGTGTCACATTATAGGAATTAGTTTATTAATTTAATTAAACCTAAGTCCCCTATCATCAATTTACATATCATAAAATTGGGACTTGATCATAGGTGCACCCCTTTTTATTTAATCATGATTTAATCATAATCTTACCCTAATTTAAAGCTTCAAGATACATTTCACACATATACACATCTTGGTTTAAGCTACCGGGATAGATTTAGTATTAGAATCACATTATCTCGCATCCCTATAAAATCAATTTTTTTTTTATAAGACCAGGTAGTATACTACTTGGTCCCGAAATTTTCCCTAAATTTAGGGAGAATATTAAGGCAATCTTACCCTATTGAAATATTGCTTGGTGTAAAATTTCATCAATTATAAGTCAACCTTTTATCAAACTTAAATTCAGGGTTATATATATATGGTGGTTCTTTCCCTCATTTCATGATCCTAATCTAGCAATTTTGAAGGAGAATTGTTGTGAAGTGAAAGTATTGCTTTTTATGGAGTCTCAGATCTACAAATTCATCTATTAATCAATTCACTGCCTATTGATTAGCTTGTACCTTTTCCTTAGGATTTAGTATGATTTCATGTTGTTTTCATGTCTCTATATTGAGCTTCAAATCTACATCACATTAGTTTTTAGATTTTTATTATTTATTTAAATTTTTATTTCAATTATGATTCAAAGCATTCTTATTACAAGCATTTAGGGTTTGCTGAAAAACTCAGGGTAGAACTCTAGTTTGCATTTAGCTAAGAGCAATCTTAGAAACACGTAAGATTCAAGAGCACACACACATTTTTAGTTACGATATCACCTATTAGTGGAGGTGGAAATGACCAAAACAATGGAGTTGACTAAGGCAAACCCCTATATAGCTATAACACCACCATTTTTCAAATTGCAAGTATAGTTGCAAGTTTCCATCAGAGAAAATAGTTTTCGAAAGATCTCAACAAGCATGTACAAACCTCCTGTCAAAATTTGGGCCTAGTTTCTAGGGACCAGGGTGCCCCTTGCCCTTGTCCTCTAGGACTAGGGTGCCCCACATCCTATTCATCCTTGTTCTACTATAAATTTCCAAGACAATACTAAGACAGTCTCAAAAATTGGATCTCCAATTTTCAGCTCATCGCAATTTCTCAAATCAGGGCATACAATGCCCTGGTATTGTCAATTCAATCTCATTTTTTATCACTAGTATGCAACAAAATTACATTCTTAGATTTTTACTCATTGCCTCAATTTTGTTATCAATCAATTGATTTTTCTTGTCATTTTATTCACTTTTTCTTGCATTCTCATCTTAGCTTTACATTACCCCTACATCTTACATATTCCCTTTCAGAGCAATGAAGGAATAGAAATCCTAGAATTCTCTCTTGACTCTCTTTCACAAGAGTTAGTCAAAGAAGATCACTCCTCTAGGTGATTTCGTATTCCAATTTTTGATGAAAGTGGAGTTAGGTCCTAATAATACCCAATCCCATTTTCACCCAAAATATTTTGGTGAATCCATGAAGCCTTTTGCACTCCTAACAAACTAGTTATTACTATGCAAGGAGGTTATCCCACTAAGAGTCCTTATGAGTATGCTAAACAAATTACCTAAGAAATTCATAATTTAGTTTCTCATACCTATAATACAAGGAACAATAGGTATTGCAATCCTCCTCTAGTGGCCTTTTCTTCTCTTCCTTCTTCTCAACCCATTCTTTTGGACCAACACCTCGTATATCATGAGATCTTGGTAAATAGTATGATCTTATCGAACAACTTAAAGCTACTCTCACCAAGATATCCATTTGGGATTTAATTCAAACTTCATCCACACATCATGGAATATTACAAGATGCTTTAAAGAATTTAGATGTCCCAACCATAATGACACATAATAATATGGCTTCTTTGATTAACTCTAAGAAAACACCTAAAGCTCAAATTGTGTTCTCAAAAGATGAGTTACCTTCTAAGGATATTCAAAATCAATAGTCCTCTTATGATTGTTTTCATTTCAATGGTAATGCTATAAGATGAACCTTAGTGAACAATGTATCTAGCCTTATAAGTTTGTAGCATTGATTTATTACATAAGATTAATGTGAATGCCTCTCTTATTAAACCTGAATTTCTCTTTCTATTCATGGTTTTAACAATTTTGCTAGAGCTTCTTTAGGTACTATAACCTTGCCTATTAACGTAGGACCTGCTATTTTACCTACACTTATTCAATTCATTCCCAATAGCCTTACTTATAAACTTTTGTTAGGATGACCTTGGATTCATAGTATGCAAGTTGTGCCTTCTATACTTCATCGTCAAGTCAAATTCATTTATAACAACAATATGTATACTTTGCACACTAGTACTAATTTATAGGCTTGTTTGCAAACCTCATCTGATTCCAAATCATTTCCAAGTAGTCCCACTTATTTTACCATTCAAGATGAATCATAATCTCCTCCCGAAGATACTTCTTCATATGAAGAGGCACTCTTAGATGATGATTCGGGGTCTCTAGATTTTACACCTTTTATAGGAGAATATAAAATCCCCCCCAATAGAGCCTAAGACTAAAAAGAAGGATGATATGGTTGAACTTGAAAAGCAACCCACTTTGTCTAAACAACTTAGTAACAACTTTGTGGCTACTTTAAAATCAAACACTTCTTCTACTTCATCTACTTATGGCATTGAGACATATGAGGCCCCTCCATCCCTTACGAAAATGACTAATCTTTATGTTCCTAGTTTTCACATCTTAGATAAGAGTGGATATGATGCAGGAGCATCCCCAGTTCTTGGCAATCTTGCATCAACCAAAAATATTTCCTTTTTGTTTTGCTTTTTGTTTTGCAGTTTCAACATTTCATTATGCATTTTATGGTATTGGCTCACCGGATCCCAAGGAGTTGGATTTTTGCTCGAGGAATTGATCATGTACCTTATTTCCAAATCATGGAGCATTTGGATCATTTTTCAGCAAGTTATCACTACCGATTTCTAAGATAGTTTTCTAGTACCGGTTGCGTGGACCTATTTGCATTGTAATCTACAAGAATCTACTAGATCCCTTCCATAGCTTGCGTAGCCCTGAGTGTTGATTTAGATATTCCTTAGCGTGTGGTTGACCTTCCCTTTGATCCACAATTCATGCTTTGGATTTTCCAGAGGAATTTCTTTGGCGGAGGCCGACCTTGTTGTTCTTACACGTTAGGTCTTGTTCTTCGGCTTTCGATCCCTTTTTGGGCTGACCGGATCCCCATGGATCGTACAAATAATTGCAATTGAGCATTAGAATAGAGATTAGTTAAGAGATAAAACATAGTGTTGGCATATGTGCAGAGCATGATGACATGATGATATTGTATGTTGTCATTGATGTCAATATGCTGAAGTATGAACCAGTATGTTGTAGTAAGCAAACTGGCAAGAGAATCGGTATGATGATGTAAACCGGTATTTATGAAAAAGTGAAGTGGTATGTTTGTTCAAGGTGAACTAGTATGTTGGAATGAGAACCGGTAAATGGAAGTTTTGTATCGGGGCTTCATTTGGCATGACTACTGGTTGGTAGTCTTAGCTTCAGGGTTTTCGGTTGATGCATTCCAAGATTGTGCAATTCAACCGATGACATCTTGTGATGAGTTAGCATTGTAATGAAGACCAAATAAGTGTTACCACGTCAGCCTTGTGTGCGTGAAGGATTTCCTTGAGGATATTGCATGGAGATTGATCCCATCTACCTCAAGAATGTGTGAAGTCTCTGTAAATGGTGGAGAGCACATGATGAGTTATCAGCTTCCTAAAGTGACAAAGAATGAACATTGGAGAACATCTTGAGATATGTTCAATACTGTTGTATTCGATGCAGTGTGATTAATGGTCAAGATTGAACCGACCGGATTGTTAAACCTAAATGTTTAGGGTTTAGGGTTTATGCTACTGACCTATCTGTTTCCTATAAGGTCGATGATATTTTTCATTTTGAAGTTGTTGGCAAATGTTATGTGTGTATCCACGTGAAGAGATACTTGATTCTTGCCAGACCAGAGAAGTGTGTTGATACCTATAGAATGTGATTGCAGAAGAGGAGGAGCTAAAGTGGATCTACCTTGGCATTGAGTGCTGTTATCAGATCAGTGTATTACCTATTGACTTCTAACCATTTCAGCAATTGGAAAATCCCTTAACCGGGTAGCTTTAACAGGCTTTTGTGTAAATCCTTTAACATGATGACTCAATTCAATGAGTTCTTCAAATCCTCTTGCAAGGCAAACTTTAACAGGGTTCTAACCTTTAACCGATTATTTAGCCATCCCTTAACTAGGTGATCCCTAGCAGGATCGGTTCCTAGTAGAACCTATTGTAATAGTCTTTAATCGGACTAGGATCCTAATAGAGTGGACTTCAAAAGAGTTCAAAGAGAAGCTTGTGGGTATTCATCCCCACCGTGGTTTTTCCCAGTTGGGTTTCCACGTGAAAAATTAGTGTGTCATGTGTGGTGCGTTTCATGTGATGGTTTAGTGTTTTATGTCAAACTGGTAAAATATGTTGAACTAGCAGTCATTATATTTTTGATGATAGAGTACTTGTTTATGCATAAGGGTGAAGTGGAAATGAGGTATTAGATTGTATGGAAAGCTAAGGGTTACCAATTTATGTCTTTCACATTCTCAACATTTTATCGGTAGTAATTTGATTTAGACCGGTGTTATTGCTTGCCAGTCAAAGTTCAGTGTGTGCAGTCAAACCGGTTTAGGGAAAGTGTTTTTGCTTGTACTGATTCACCCCCCCCTCTCAGTACCAGTTTGGTACTAATTATTCATCATTTATTCATCATTACATAGAAGATAGATCTTAAGATTTGAGGTCCCAATTGTGACCTGTTCTGTAATTAAGCATGTTTTAGTAGACCAATGAGTCATTTTCTGTAACCTGGTTGTTACCGGTTGATTGTAAAGAATTTTCATGATATAATTCATCTGGTTCTGCATTGCCTCCATCATATCCTTGTATTTACATTGTGTTTACTCTTGCTAATCAGTCTAGATTTATCTCTTTGAGGTCCCTCCTAACCAGTGACTGCACCAAGTGGTATCAAAATGAGCTTTCATTCTGGAGATTGTGTTGTCCTAAGAAATTTTATTGTAGGCTGGTGGACCGTGGATCCGACTTGTAGCTACAGAGGACTGGCATGAAGATGGCATGAAGAGGAAATAGGAATGGTGGAGCGCGTGGGAATGCAAACCCTGCTGTGATGGAAATGTTGCGAGGAATTGCACCCTGGTTGGAAGTTGTTTAGATAGCCTAGAGAAGAGGCTGACATATTGAAGATATGAGTCAAGATGAAGGAGAAGAAGCCCCGACATAACAAGTAAACCCACCAGCGATTGGTCCAGACGAAGAAAGGTTTTTGAGGGTTTTGAGTAGGGCGAATACTAAACCTCATTTTACCCCGCCGAAATATGATGGAAAGTTAGATTGAGATGAATTGATGGATTGGATCTCAGAGATGGAGAAATATTTTGATTTTGAGAACACTGCAGAAGAAAGAAAGGTGAAATAGGCCTGTACCCGGTTGAAGGGTCATTGATGCAGGAGCATCCCCAATCTATGAGCAATCTTGCATCAACCAAAAATATTTCCTTTCAGTTTAGTTCTTATTCAGTTAAATATGATTTTTTTTTTGTTCTTACTGATAGTTGATTTCTTTTCATTGCAGATCTTATTTTTGGTTTCCAGGCTGGTTCATGTGCTTAATTTCTTATTTTTAGTCTATTTGGATTCTTTTCTGGCTAGTTATCGCTCTCGATTGACTGTTTCTGGGTTTCGAGATAGTTCTTGTGCTTAAATGTTAACTTTCCTTTATTATCAGAGCGGTTCTTGGCATGTGGATCTATTTAGGGTCTTGTTCGATGTTCTTTGGTGTGTGGTAGACCTTCTTTACTGATCTGCACTTCTCGGTTGTTATTTTTTGAAAGAATTTATTTGATTCTTAAGGTCGACCTAGTTACACATTTCATTTTTCTGCATTGGTAAATGTAATCTTTTATGACCGACCTAGATATGTTTCAAAGGGTATATATGGTATTATGTAATTATTTGTAGGAAAGAAGAGGTAGAAATCAGAATAGGATTGAGATTGGTAATTCGTGATCCAGTTGATTCTGAGAGTCCTGGCTGGATTGTATCTAGCTTGTAGCCTTCATGTAACCGATTAACTACCAGATGTTCTAAGATCATTGTATGATGATAACCAGTTGGTTGTCGGAAGTTCTTAGGCAATAACATGATTTGTTGTTGTAATCTTGCTATGTTTTCTTGTTGCATAAGCCGGTTAATTCTCTTTGAGGGTTTTATCGGTTGTGGTTACATCAAGTGGTATTAGAGTTGGTTATGAACCGGCTAGTGGAAGAGTTGTTTACGAACCTTGAGGCATTCCTTTGGGTGGACAGATTGCCAATTGGAGGCAGATTGCACGTGTGTTCAATAGATCTCTGAGGAGGCAATTGAAACCGGTAGTCAGATCACTGTGTTGAGGCAATTCACTGGAGCGGAAGAGGAGATGATGCTTAGAAGGACAAACCCTTGAAGGGTAGAGAAGATAATGGAGGACTTCAAGAATGAAGTGAGGAACAAAATCCAAAACGCATTGGCTGGTTTGTGGAGAAACCCTGAATCTGAGGATGAGTATGAAGAAGTCAGTGAAGAGCTTGAAGCGGAAGAGGCTGAAGGACTAGAAGATGGAAGAGAGGAAAGATTCTTGAGAGCAGTGGCACAAGCGAGTAAGGTTCATAAAGTGGAAGTTTCAAACTTTTCTGGAATGCTAAACCCAGAGGATCTAATTGATTGGATCAGAGAGCTGGAGGATTACTTTAAGTTTGAGGATGTCAAGGACCCTCAAAGAGTCTGGTTGGCATAGACTAAGTTAAAAGGACATGTTGCCTTATGGTGAAAGGAATTGCAGAGAGACAAAGTGGAGAATGGTGAAATGAAGATCACCTAGTGGAGACAAATGGTTGCAAGATTGAAGGCCAAGTTCATACCGAGAGACTATGAGTTGGAATTGTTCAAGAAGTTGCAAAACCTGAAATAGAGAAACATGATTGTGAAAGAGTACACTGAGGAATTCTACAAGGTGATGATTAGATTTGGACCTAGAGAGATGGATAGAGAAAAGGTGGCAAGGTACATAAATGGACTTACATTTAACATCCAGGATGAGATGAGTATGTTGAGGGTTTCCACTATTGAAGAAGCTTACCAATATGCTTTGAAGGTTGAGGAGAAGGTGAGAAGAAGACAACCAAATAACCCTAGAGGGAAGGAGAGATTCAAGGGATAGATGAGTACAAAGAAGAAAAATGTTGAGGAAGAATCAAAACCTAAGTGGAGTAAAGAACCGGAACAAAAAACACAAAGGAAAGGTAGTGGCAGTACTGATAGAGAATTTCCCGATAAATATTTCAAGTGTGGAGAAACCAGACATAGATCTTATGAATGTAAGCAGGGAATGGCAAGAAGTTGTGTGGTAAATGAGGAACCAAAAGGTGAAGTTACTGAAAATGATTGTACACTGAAGCAAGGAGAATCCCCTATGTTTAGAAGAGTCATGATGGAGCATAGAAATGAGGATACTAGATCTACTCAGAGAAAGAGTCTTTTCCGTACTGTGTGCAAATCAGGTGGTAAGTGTTGCAAGGTTATTGTGGATAGTGGAAGTATTGATAATTTGGTATATGAAGAGATGGTAGTGAAGCTTGGATTGAAGAGGCTTGAGCATCCTTGTCCTTACAAGGTAAGTTTGTTACAAGATGATCAAAAGATAGAAGTAAAGGAGCAATGTTTGGTGAATTTCAATATTGGGCCTTTTAGGGATGAGGTCTTGTGTGATGTTGTATCTATGAGTGCTTGTCATGTCTTGTTGGGAAGACCTTGGTAGTTTGATAGAGGAGCTATTTATGATTGTAGAAGAAACCTAATCACTATTGAGAAAGATGGGCAAAAGTTCACAATGACTTCTTTGAAGGAGAAATAGAAGGAGGTGAAGAATCCGACTCTTGAGAAAAGTTATAGTATTGAGAAATTGGTTGCAGAGGTAATACCAAAAGGTGACATGAGTTTGCAAAAGGATTTAATAAATAAGCCTAATAGATAGATAAAATCAGATGACAGAGAGATTATGGTGACAAACTGAATGAAGTCTTGTGGTAGAAAAAAATATGAGTTGCAGAAGAAAGAGAGTAGTAAATAGAGACAATGTGCAAATCTGAATCAAAGGAAGAGAAATAAAGAGAGTCAGGGGTTAGAGAAGTTGGTTGAGACCCCAAAGGAGCTAAAGAAGAGATTGGCAGATAAGAAATATGTTTGGATCAGAAATGAGCATGGGGTCTTTATCCCGAATTCTTTTAGATGTTCATGAGTTGCCTCTCATTAAACATCTCTTTCTACTCGAGGTGTCTGATGCAGGAGCATCCTCGGTCTATGAGCAATCTTGCATCAACCAAAAATATTTCCTTTCAGTTCAGTGTGCAGTTTTATGTGTTCTTACCGGTAGGTACTGGTAGTTGCTTGCTTTTCATTGCAGACCCTATTTTCGGTTTCCAAGCTAGTTTATGTGCTTAATTCCATATTTTCAATCCATTTGGATTCTTTTCTGGCTAGTTATCGCTCTTGGTTGACTGTTTCTGGGTTTCGAGACAATTCTTGTGCTTATCGATAAACTTTCCTTCATTACCAGAGCAGTTGTTGGTGTGTGGATCTATTTGGGGTCTTGTCCAATGTTCTTTGGCGTGTGGCCGACCTTCTTTGTTGATCCACATTTCTTGGTTATTTTCCAAAAGAATTTCTTTGATTCTTAGGGTCGACCTAGTTACACGTTTCATTTTTCTGCATTGGTAAATGTAATCTTTTATGGCCGACCCAGATATGTTCCAGAGGTTATATACATGGTATTATGTAATCATTTGTAGGGAAGAAGAGGTAGAAATCATAATAAGGATTGAGATTGGTAATTCGTGATCCAGTTGATTCTGAGAGTCCTAGTTGGATTGTATCTATCTTGTAGCCTTCATGTAACCGATTAACTACCAGATGTTCTAAGATGATTGTATGATGATAACCAGTTGGTTCCCAGAAGTTCTTAGGAAATAACATGATCTATTGTTGTAAACTTGCTATGTTTTCTTGTTGCTTTCATTGTGTTACTCTTGCTGCATAAGTTGGTTAATTCTCTTTGAGGGTTTTATCGGTTATGGATGCATCAGTCATGCATCTCTTTGGTGGGAGAATTTGCAGGTTTATAGATAGGGAAGAGGTAAAGAGAAGATCAAGACATGGGATCAGATGGTTGCTAAGTTGAAATCAAAATTTATGCCAGTTGATTATCAAGTGAATTTATTCCAAAAGTTGCAGAATTTGAGGCAGAAGGAATCTAGAGTGAAGGAGTACACCGAAGCATTTTACAAATTGAATATCAGATCCAGGAATGTGTTGGTATTTTGGATATGTTGATAAGGTTTTGTCATTGATGTCAACACTTTTCAACACTTGAGAAACACTTGGAGATCTTTGGTGATGTTCACTAACATGATTAGTGACATATGCACAGTCACCGGTATTTGATTCACCGACAGGTTATATTGTTCACTGACATTGAGGATGATCTATTATCATCTAGATATTACTTGGTTATGTTGAAGACATTGTTTGGACACTTTGTTTTGGTGATTTGTTCATTGATCTAATCGGGTTTGCATATTTGTTGTTACCGACAAATAGGTCCAAGATATGCATTGATAAGCATATCTATTCCAGATCAACATGACACGTCATGAAGATGATTTATTATTATTGTAAATGCATTGAGCCGACATCATGCATCACATATTGATTCATTTGTAATTGATTTTATTGTAATATCTTTTAGTGAGCCAACCTATTCATTTGGTCTTAGGTTTTGGTATATATGTAAGATCTCATTTGTGAGATTGTAATAAGAAAAGTGGAAAAGAATTGTAATAAGGTATATGCAAATATAAGCAGAGATATACATGCATACATCATTTGAAGATTGAAGGAAGGATTGGAGAAGGCAAATCAGAGCTTAACCAGTACTGAATCTAGCATATGAAGATGCTATTTCGAGCAGTACATTATCATTGGATTTAACCATCCAATTGTAGTCAGTGTGACTCCCATTTTGTGATTGAGCAGTGAGCTCTAGGCAGTTGTCCTTTCTGCATGTGCAAACTCCATATTGTACACACATACTATCTGCAGTACTCTCATCTGATTGTGGGTAAGGTTTCCCACCCTGGTTTTTCCCCTTACAGGGTTTCCACGTACAAATAACTATGTTATGTGTTGTGCATATTATTTTTCTTTCTGTTTCATGCATTAAACTTTACCGATACTGCAATTAACTGTTAAACCGTCTACCGACATTAAAGTTTGGTTAAAGTATATTTGGTTTAAAATTTATTAGACAACTGAATCACCCCCCCCTTTCAATTTCCTCCAGGACCTAACAATTGGTATCAGAACTTAGTCCTCTTTTTGTGGAAGTTTAACAGCTTGAGGAGATCCAATGTCTTCTAACTATTTCAGGAAGGACAGTCCGAAGCTTGATGGAACTAACTATGGCATATGGAAGATTAGGATGGAAACACATCTAAATTGCATTGGGAAGGACATATGGGATGTTACAAAGAATGGCTATGTTGTTCCTACTCAAGGTCAACCTATTCCACCAACCTTGGCTAAAGATGAGGAAAATGATTGCAAAGCAAGAGAAGCACTTTTGAGCACATTGTCAGATAAACAAATCATGGGATTATCAGATAGATCTACTGCTAAAGCTATTTGGGATAAGTTGGAAACATTGAATGAAGGTGATACCACAGTCAAAATTGCAAAACTGGAATGCTTTTGGGTCAGGTATGAAAATCTGAAAATGGAAGAAGATGAAAGGATTTCTGCTTTTATGGAAAGAGTTAATGAAATTGTTTTGGGCATACAATGTTGTGGAGGAACCTTAAGTGAAGATGAAATTGTTTCTAAAGTTTTAAGAGCTTTGCCACCGACATATAAAATGAAAGTTACTGCTATAAATGAATTGAGAACAATGCCTAATACATCAGCATCTAGAGACACTTTGGTAGGAAAACTTTTAGCTTTTGAAATTGAGAAATTTGGTCATGTTGCTACTATTAAGACAAATTTAGATTTCAAAGCATCATCATCATCTGTAGCATCATCATCATCATCTGAAAAATCTTATTGGAAAGCCTTTTATGCAAGAGAACTTGAAGAAATTAGAAAGGAGAATGAAGAACTTGAAGAACTTGAAGCACTATTTGTAAGGAAAATGCCTAAAGGTCCAGTTGGAAGTAAGTATCAAGGTAAAGCACCATTTAAATGTTTTAACTGCAATAAGATTGGTCATATGGCTTCTAGGTGTCCTGATAGACATGCAAGATTGAAAGAAGAAGCTAAAAGAACATACAAGCCTAACACTAAATATCAAAGGTACAAATTAAAGAAGAATAGAGACAAATCATGTTACTATGCTGATGAAGGAGTTACTAATGATTCTGATGAGGAACTGGCAGACAATGGATGGGCTTTTGTTGCAATAACAGAAGATCAACCAACACCTACTATTCAACCGGTAGAGCAGGCCTTGGCAGCTAAAATTGAAGATAAGGATTAATGGATTATTGATTCCAGATGTTCACATCATAAGACTGGTGATAAGAGTAAATTCTTAACCTTTCAGGAATACAATGGAGGTCTAGTAAGACTTGGAGATGACAAATCTTGTTTGATCAAAGGAAAAGGTACTATATCTTTTGATGGTAAGCATAATACTGATAATGTTTACTATGTTGAAGGTTTGAAGCACAATATTTTGAGTGTTGGTCAATTAGTTGAAAGGGGATTTTAGTTACAATTCAAGAATGGTAAATGCAAAATCATGAACAAAACTGGCTGAGAAATTACAACCGGTAATCAGATTAGAGGTAATATCTTTCATTTGAATAACAATGAGAAGGCATGCTTGATTGCACATATTGATGAAAGTTGGCTATGACATAAGAGACCATGTCATGTAAATTTTGATTGCATTGTGAAAATCAGTACAACCAAGGCAGTAAGAGATTTACCTAAGATTGTTAAGCCTCACAATTCGGTATGTAAGGAATGTCAATTTGGAAAACAAGTTAGAACAACTTTTAAGAGTATACCAGAAAAATCCAATAATGTTCTTGACTTAATTCATACTGATTTATGTGGTCTAGCAAGAACTAGAAGTTTACAAGGAGATAGGTATTTTATGCTAATCATTGATGACTATTCTAGAATGTGTTGGGTTACTTTTCTCAGGGAGAAATCATAAGCTTTTGGGAAGTTCAAACCATTCAAGGTGATGGTAGAGAATGAAACCAGTAAGAAAATAAAATGTTTGAGATCAGATCAAGGAGGTGAATTCACATCTAAGGAATTTAATACATTCTGTGAAGTGAATGGAATTGAAAGATAGTTATCAGCACCTCAGACACCCCAGCAGAATGGAGTTGTGGAAAGGAAGAACAAAACTATTTTGGATGTAGCTAGAAGCATGATATCAGAAGCAAACCTACCTCATGTGTATTGGAGAGAAGCAGTCAATAAAGTTGTTTATACATTCAACAGAGTTCACATCAAAGGTGAAACTGGTAAGACCCCTCATGAACTATGGTTTGGTAATACTCCTACTCTTAAACATTTCAGAATATTGGAAGCAAATGCTATATTAGAAGAGATGAGTATATTGGCAAATTTGATCCTAGAAGTGATGAAGGAATATTTCTTGGTTATTCATCTAAGAGAAAGGCATATAGATGTTTTAATAAGAGATTGCAAAAAATAACTGAAAGTGCAAATGTGAAGATTGATGAACAATTTAGAGATAATTAAAGGTATATAGACTTTGAGCTGATAGTTGAGATAATCACAAATGAAGCTACTATGAGCACACCGGTACAGAATGTTGATCTAGTCACACCGGTATCATCTGAGAATTCCACAGTGACTGGGGAATAACAACAAGTAAAAACACCCTGGTATGTAAGATTGAATCACTCTGAAAATCAGATAATTGGGAACAAGTATCAAGGAGTTATGACTAGAGGAAGAATGGCAAATAAAGAGGTATGTCTTATTTCTCAAATTAAACCAACAACATTAATGAGGCATGTGAATATAAACATTGGATTAAGGCTATGGAAGATGAGTTGGAACAGATTGAAAATAATAACACATGGAAATTCGTTCCCCGGCCTAAAGACAAAAATGTAATTGGAACTAAATGGGTATTCATAAATAAACTAAATGAAGATGGTAAGGTAATCAACAAAAAAAACAAGATTAGTGTGTAAGGGATATTCACAGAAAGAAGGAATTTATTATAATGAAACCTTTGCACCGGTAGCTAGAATTGATGCAGTTAGATTATTCTTAGCTTTTGCAGCACATAAGAACTATAAAGTATATCAAATGGATGTTAAATGCACATTTCTGAATGGTGATCTTGAAGAAGAAGTTTACATTGAACAACCTGATGGATTTTCATTGACAAATGACAAAGATATTGTTTGCAGGTTAAGGAAAGCTTTATATGGACTAAAGCAAGCTCCTAGAGATTGGTATGCTAGATTGGACAAATATCTTCTGAAGATTGGTTTCACTAAAGGTAATGCTGACAAAAATCTATATTACAAAGTAACTAATGATGACATCTTGGTTATTGAATTTTTTGTTGATGATATAATCTTTGGAGGAGAAGATGGATTGTGTAAAGACTTTTCTAATAAGATGCAGGAACAATTTGAAATGTCTATGATTGGGGAGATAAAATTCTTTTTAGGATTGTAGATCTCACAGACTAATAAAGGTATATTCATAAATCAATCAAAGTAACTGAAGGAATTACTAAAGAAATTTGGCATGAAAAACTCTAAACCGGTAAGAACACCTATGACTACAACTGATAAGCTATCTTTGAAGGAGGAATCAACACCTGTTAATCCAAATAGGTACAAGTCTATGATAGGAGGTTTACTGTATTTGACACAAACAAGACCCGATATTATGAATGCAGTATGTATTGTTTCAAGATTTCAGAGTAATCCTAAGGAAAATCATGAATCAATAGTAAAAAAGATTTTCTGGTATCTACAAGGCACAACAAATCTTGGTCTATGGTATCCTAAAGATGAAAAATTTGATTTATGTGCATACACCGATGCAAATTGGGCAGGAGATGTAGATGATAGAAAAAGTACCACCAGTGGAGCATTCTTTCTTGGTAGTAGATTAATCTCTTGTTTGAGCAAGAAACAAAGTTGCACATCTTTATCAACAACAGAATCAAAATATGTTGTAGCAGCAACTAATTGTACATAGGTATTATGGATTAAGCAAATGTTGAAGGAAATAAAGGTAAAATGCAAGGAACCTATAATCATTTACCATGATAATATGGCAGCAACTGATATATCAAAGAATCCGGTATTTCACTCAAAAACTAAACATGTTTCTATCAAATCCAATTTTCTGAAAGAGAATGTTGAAGCAAAAGAAGTGAAATTGGTTTATGTAAATACTAAAGAGTAGATTGCAGATATCTTTACTAAGCCTTTGCCTAAGGAAACTTCTAAATATCTTAGGGAGAAGCTTGGAGTTATACCCTCACTGGTAGAAACTTAGACAGTTGATGTTTGTCATCAATCGACAGAATTAACAGAGAAATATTTTTTTTTGACTTTGATGAGGAGAGCTACTTCTCAGGGGGAGTAGTTGGATAAATTGATAAGTCGGTATTTTGTGATAAGTTCTTTGAACTGATTGTATTTGGTTTTGTATTGCTTTGGCATTTGATATCAAAGTGGGAGAGATATCTATAGAAAAACACATTATCTTTTGGGGGGAGATTATTCATTTGGGGAGAGATTGTTACTATCTGTATTTGTATTTTGATGATCTCTTTTGGAGATTGTTGGTTTTTGGTTTTTGGCATTTCTGCTTTGGCACTTAGATGGTTTTTCCATCTTGTGTTGCCATCAATGCCAAAGGGGGAGATTGTTGGTATTTTGGATATGTTGATATGGTTTTGTCATTGATGTCAACACTTGTCAAAACTTGATAAACACTCGGAGATCTTTGGTTATGTTCACCGGCATGATGAGTGACTTATACATAGTCATCGGTATCTGATTCACTGACAGGTTATATTATTCACTGGCACTGAGGATGATCTATTATCATATGGATATTACTTGGTTATGTTGAAGATATTGTTTGGACACTTTATTTTGGTGATTTATTCATTGGTCTAATCGGGTTTGCATATTTGTTGTTACCGACAAATAGGTCCAGGATATGCACCGACAAGCATATCTATTCCAGATCAACATGGCACACCATGAAGATGATTTATTATTATTATAAATTCATTGAGCTGACATCATGCATCACATATTGATTCATTTGTAATTGATTTTATTGTAATATCTTTTAGTGAGCCAACCTACTCATTTGGTCTTAGGTTTTGGTATATATGTAAGATCTCATTTGTGAGATTGTAATAAGGTATATGTGAATATAAGAAGAGCTATACATGCAGACATCATTTGAAGATTGATAGAAGTTTTGAAGAAGGAAAATCAGAGCTTAATTAGTACTGAATCCAACATATGAAGATGCTATTTTGAGTAGTACATTATCATTGGATTTAACCATCCAATTATAGTCAGTGTGACTCCCATTTTGTGATTGAGCAGTGAGCTCTAGGCAGTTGGCCTTTTTGCATGTGCAGACTCCATATTGTACACACATACTATCTACAATAGTATCATATGATTGTGGGTAAGGTTTCCCATCATGGTTTTTCCCATTACAGGGTTTCCACGTACAAATAACCGTGTTATGTCTTGTGTTTATTATTTGTCTTTTTGTTTCATACATTAAACTTTACTGGTACTACAATTAATTGTTAAACCGTCTATCAACATTAAAGTTTGGTTAAAGTATATTTGGTTTAAAATTTATTGGACAACTGATTCACCCCCCTCACCTCTCAGTTGCCTCCAAGACCTAACAACATGTTGATGATGAAGATGAACCAGTTGCAAGATATTTGAATGGATTGCAGATGTCTATACAAGATGAACTTAGTTTGATCAAATTGAAGAGTGTTGAAGAAGCTGACCAATATGCCCTGAAAGTAGAAGAAAAGATGAACAAAAGACATGAGCAAAGACAAAGAGGTAGAAGTGGAAGGTTTTTCGGAGGAAGATTTCAAGGAGGAAGAGGATATAATAGAGGTAGAGGAACCTGTATGGATCAGTAACATGACAAGGAAGTGAGTAAAGAAGGTAATTTATACCAGAAGGATGATAGAAATTTCTACCGGAGGAGAGAACTGGATGGCTACAGGAATGAGAATTTTGGAAAAGATGATAGAAGACAAGACAAGAGAGTGTTTAGAGGAACTTGCTATAAATTTGGAGGAGAAGGACATCATGCTTTCGAGTGTAAGAAGACAGAGAATACTGGGAGAATAGCAATGGTGGAAGAAAGTCCCACCAGATCAGTTAATAATCCAAAAGATGGAGAACTATTGATGATGAGGAGAACTTTGTGTCATACCAGAGGAGATGAAGAGCCCTTGTAGAGGAAGAATTTGTTCAAGACCAGATGTAAGGTATCTGATAAGTGCTATAAAGTTGTTATTGATAGTGGTAGTTCAGATAACCTTTTTTCAGAAGAGATGGTGAATACATTGAATTTGGAAAGATTGAAACACCCTAAGCCTTATCAGATAGCATTGATTCATGATGATTATAAGTTGTTAGTAAGTGAGCAATGTTTGGTGAAATTGAAATTTGGGAATTATCATAATGAACTCTTGTGTGATATTATACCTATGGATATTTGTCACCTTTTGTTGGGTAGACCTTGGTAGTTTGATAAATAGGCAATACATGATTGGAGGACGAATACATACACTATTTTGGCCAATGGGATGAAGCAAACCTTGTTTCCCTTGGAGGAACCTTTGAAGAGTGAAGTCTGTACGAACACTAGAATCTATTCGGTGGATAGAATGAGACATGAGAATGTGTGTTTTGCCTTAGTTCCTAAGAAGATTGAGAATCCAGAGCATGAATAAGAACAACCAGAGGAGATAAAAGAGTTCCTTATAGAGTATGAAGACATCATTTCAGAAAATGTGCCTGATGGATTACCACCTGTGAGAAGTATCAATCATTGCATGGACTTGGTCCCCATAGCTAGTTTGCCTAACAAAGCTGCACACCAAATGAGACCGATAAAGAATGAAGAGTTGAATAGACAAGTGTAGGAATTATTGAAGAAAGGTTTGATCAGAGAAAGTTTGAGTCCTTGTGCAGTACTAGTAGTATTAACACCTAAGAAGAATAGAGAATGGAGGATGTGTACTGATTCCAGAGCAATAAACAAGATCACAATAAAATATCAGTTTCCTTTGCCTAGCTTGGATGACATAATGGACTGTTTGAGTGGAGCCAAATACTTTACAAAGATAGACTTGAAGAGTGGATATCATCAGATCAAGATCAGAGAAGGAGATGAGTGGAAGACAACATTCAAGACAAATGAAGGACTGTATGAATGGTTGGTGATGCCTTTTGGGTTAACTAATGCACCAAGTACTTTCATGAGGCTGATGAGTGAGGTATTGAAGAAATTATTAGGTAAGTTTGTTATTGTATATTTGGATGACATTCTGATTTTCAGTAAGACAAAAGAGGAACATTTGTTGCATTTAAGACAAGTTTTGCAGAGGTTGAGAGAACAAAAGTTGCTAATAAATCTTAAGAAGTGTACTTTCATGAAGGAAGAGTTAGTCTATTTGGGATTTGTGATATCCGAGGATGGTTTGAAGATGGATCCTGAGAAAGTAAAAGCAATTGTTGAATGGCCTACACTAGAAAGCATTGTAGAGGTAAGATCATTTCATGGATTGGCTAGTTTCTATTAGAGGTTCATTAGAAATTTCAGTTCAGTTTGTAACCTATGACTGAGACAATGAGGGGAGATAGGAAGGAGTTCAAGTGGACCACCAGAGCAAACAAATGTTTTGAATTGCTGAAGCAGAAAGTGAATGAGAAGTCTGTGTTAGCTTTACTGGATTTCAACAAAGTATTTCAAGTGGATTGTGATGCAAGTGGAATAACAATTGGAGCCATATTGAGTCAGGAAGGGAGATCAGTAGCTTATTTTAGTGAGAAATTGAATGATGCTTGTAGGAGATATTCAGTGTATGGTCAAGAATTTTATGCCATAGTTCAAGCCTTGAAGAAGTGGATACATTACCTATTGCCTAAGGAGTTTGTGTTGTATACGGATCATCAAGCTTTGCAGTATTTGAATAGTCAGAGTAAGTTGAATAAAAAGTATATGGGATGGGTAGAATTTTTGCCGAGTTACACCTTTGTGTTAGAGCATAGAAGTGGGAAATCTAACAAAGTTGTTGATGCATTGAGTAGAAGAGGGAATTTGATGATAGAAATGAGAGTGACAGTATTAGAATTTGAGGAGTTGAAGACCTTGTATGATGATGACCCAGATTTTGTAAAACCTTGGAGAGCATGTAGAGAACTGGTTACGGTAGACAGAAGCAAGTGGTTGGGTTATTTCATTCAGGATGGGATGCTATTCAGAGGAGTTCAATTGTGCATACCTAAGAGTCCTATGAGGGAGAATTTGATAAAGGAGAAACATAGTGGAGGATTAGTTGGACAGTTTGGTGTTGATAAAACAATAGCAGTGGTGAGTGAGCATTAATTTTGGCCCTAGATTCATAAGGATGTTAGGAAATATGTGCAAAGTTGTAGAGTTTGTCAAGTTGCAAAGGGTAGTAGTCAAAATGTGGGATTGTATAAACCTTTGACAGTACCGAAGAAATCTTGGCAAGATATAAGCATGGATTTCATACTTGGATTTCCTAAAACACAGAGAGGGAATGATTCTATATTTGTAGTAGTGGATAGATTCTCGAAGATGGCTCATTTTATACCTTGTAAAAAAAAATCAGATGCAGTGCATATGGCTGACCTATTTTTCAAGGAAGTGGTGAGATTGCATGGATTACCTAAGAGAATAGTTTTAGATAGAGATACTAAGTTTGTTGGTTATTTTTGGAGAACACTTTGGAAGAAGATGAAGACAGAGTTCAGTTCTACTTTTCACCCACAAACTGATGGAAAGACAAAAGTAGCTAACCAAAGCTTGGGAAATTTGTTAAGATTCTTAGTTGGAGATAAAACCAGACATTGGTATTTGATCCTTGCACAATTAGAGTTTTTTGGGGTAGTTTTGAGTTTTTAGTTGAGTCATTTTTGTAATGTGACAGACAAAATTTTTCCTAAGTGTTGCCATCAATACCAAAGGGGGAGATTGTTGTCTTGATGATGATTTTGTTTTAATATGTTGATTGATGACTTGTATTGTGTTGTCATTGATGGAAACCATGTTTTGTTAGTCATCTAAGTCTTTTAGTCCAACCAGTAAAGCCTAATCGATAGAGGAAGTAGTTAAACAGTGAACCAGTAAAACAATGACAAAGCTATGTTCAAGCGACCAGTACAGAAGATCAGTGAAGAGTTAAGTGTTGTGGTTTGGAATGTATGTTCATGACATTAGAAGGAGTCTATGATCAGAACTGCATCAACATATTCAAATTTTGGAGTGAGTTATGATGTTCTGAGCAGACAGTCTTGAAGAACAGTTAATCAGTAGAGCAAGAGTTATCTAGATCGGTAAATCGATAGACAATGTTTTATTTTTGAGTTAATTTGTTTGTGGCCAACATGAGTAAAGTGTAATGTGCAAGATTGACTAGATACATTGTACCTAGGAAATTGTTCCAAGGGTTCTTAGCCGACTTAGCAAAGTTATTTATAAAAAAGAGTATATTGTGTGATGATGTATCAGATGTGAGATATATAGTGTGAATTTGATTGTGTGGTGAAAAAAGAAGCTTTGTATTGATGTTTAGTTGGTGTTAGAAGTAGATTTGAAGCGTATCTAATTAGACATAGATGTGCTAGCAATAGACCAGTCACTTGTTGTTCCCTAACAGCTGCAGCAAGATAAAATCTTGTAACAAGGTCATTCCTAACAGGGTGCGGTAGGATCCTCAGAGGTCCAAAGGTTAAATACCTTAACAGGATCACACATTAACTTGTGGTGTTTAAATCCCATAGTTGGTTATCTCCTAACAAGCCTTATCGTAATAGCTCTTAACCAAGATAAGACATTCTAAACCGGGTGCGCTCCTAACAGAGCAGTTGTAAGACCTTAACTGGTAAGATCCCTATTCTGCAGATAGTTGATCTTGTGGGTACCAATTCTCACCGTGGTTTTTCCTATTTAGGTTTCCACATGAAAAACATTGTGTTATGAGCTACATGCTTTATTGGGTGTTCACTTATGTGGTTATTTTCCTTACATGCTTGTTAAGTTTCAAATTGATAAAAGTGGTGATCATATTTGTGTTGTTGTTTTTGCTTGCATTGATTCACCCCGCCCCCTCTCAGTGCCTTATAAGTTTATCAGAGTTTTCCTACAATAATTTAATAAACAAGAGTACTGGAAGGACACCTTTTGAGATTGTTACCATAGCACACCCTAGGGGTATATCAAAATTAAGAGATATTAGCAGTGAAGATCGAAGAATTTTAGAAGCAAAAGAATTTGCAGATCACATAAAGGACTTACATATTAAAGTTAAGCAACATTTGGAGGACATGAAAAATAAGTATAAGGAGAAAGCAGATGAGAAGAGAAGACATAAGGAATTTGAAGTTGGCGATGAAGTGATGGTGTATCTGAGACAAGAAAGATTCCTGGTTGGAACTTATAACAAGTTGTAGATGAGAAAGTTTGGACCTTGCGAGATTTTGAGAAAGTTCAGTTTCGGAAATGCATATGAAGTGGAGTTACCAAATATTCTAAGTATTTCACCTATATTCAACATTGCAAATCTAAATTAGTATCATGAACCAGAATTCAGTGAGGATAGTATTGCAGACTTGGAAAAATAGTTGCCCCGGAAGGAATCGGATCAGATTGAAGACATTTTGGAGAGTAGGATTGGGTGTAGTACTTGGAGTAGTCAACATAAGGAGTATCTTGTGAAGTGGAAAGCCAGACCAATTGAAGATTCATCTTGGATTTTTTAGGAAGAGGTATATTGCCTAGGTTTTCCTCTGACCCCAACAAAGTGAGAGAATCACTTTCCAACAACTCCAGATCTCTAATGCAGGAGCATCCCCAGTTCTTGGCAATCTTGCATCAACCAAAAATATTTCTTTTTTGTTTTGCAGTTTCAGCATTTCATTCTGCATTTTCTGGCATTGGCTCACCGAATCTTGAGGAGTTGGATTTTATCTTGAGGACTTGATCATCTACCTTATGGCAAACCGCGAAGCATTTGGATCATTTTTTGGCAAGTTATTGCTACCGGTTTTGGAGACAATTTTCTGGTACTGGTTGCCTAGACCTATTTGCATGTTTAATCTACCAGATCCCTTCCATAGCTCGCGGGGCCCTGAGCATTGATTCCGATGTTCCTTGGCATGTGGTCAACCTTCCCTTTGATCCACACTTCATCCTTTAGATTTTTTGGAGGAATTTCTTTGGCGAAGGATGACCTTGTTGTTCATACACGCTAGGTCTTATTCTTCGGCATTTGAACCCTTTTTGGGCCGATCGGATCCCCTTGGATCATATAAATCATTGTAATTGAGCATTAGAATAGAGATTAGTTAAGAGATAGAACATAGAATATAGATCTTAAGATTTGAGGTACTAATTGTAATCTGTTATGTAATTAAGCATGTTTTAGCAGGCTAGTGAGCCGGTTTCTGTAACCCGATTGTTACCAATTGATTGTAAACAATTTTCATGATATAATTCATTAAGTTCTTCATTGCCTCCATCAGATCCTTGTGTTTTCATTGCGCTTACTCTTGTTGACCAGTCCAGATTGATCTCTTTGAGGTCCCTCCTAACCGGTGACTGCACTAGGATATAATGGCAATTGTGGTGTAAATGAACAAGGGAGAAAAGATCCTTTAGAGAATCATGCCCATGAGGCATCTTTTAGACCTGGATATATTCACTCTAATCCCATGAAAGCATCTAAGAAACCATCACTTAATGTCAATGCCATAATTTCTTCTAATTCTCTTTCATTCATACATCCCCAATTAATTGATTATGACTTATCGCCTTCCCTTGACATCTTTTCTACAGTTGATTCATTTGCTTAATTCTTAGGTGTATATGATAATCTTCCTCATTATCACCATAATCATGGTTTTCCTAATTGTTTAAATGTCAAGACATACTTTGGGAAAGAGACTACATTAGGAGGTGGTAGTGAAGAGATTCTCCATGAATTTCCTCGACCAATGGATGTCCCTCAACAAAGAAATCTTCTTATGAGTGATACTACTGATGTCAAACTATATCCTTACAATGAGGAGAAAATCATAAAGATTGAGAAGTGCTTAAGAGATGGTGAACAAGATGAATATTCTTCTCTATTATATGAATTCCCTAAAATATTTTCTTGGATTTATTCAAATATGTCTGGCATTGTCCCAAGATTGTGACTCATAACATAGTGTTAATCCCTAATGCTAAACCCGTGAAGCAAAAGATTAGGAAAATGAATCCCAAAATAGTCTTGCTGAAAGAGAGAAACTTCTAGAAGCTAGCTTTATTCACTCTAGTGATTATTCTCCCTGGATTTTTAATATTGTTGTCATTGCCAAACCTAATAATAGAATTAGATTGTGCACTGACTTTCACAATATCAATAAGGATTCTTTGAAGGATGATTTTTCGCTTCTGAACATTTACATGATAGTCAATTCTATGACCGGTCATGCTTTGGTATCTTTCATGGATGGTTTTTATGGATACAATCAAATATTTATTAATCCTCAAGATCAATATAAAACTGCTTTTACAACTCCTTGGGGTACATTTTGTTGGGTTGTGATGCCTTTTGGATTGAAAAACACCGACACCACCTATCAACGTGTTATGACCCTTATCTTTCAAGATTATATGCATAAAATTTTGAAAGATTATGTTGATGATATCCTAGCTATGTGTTGGCAATTGACACTCATCCGGTGATTTCTGGTGGTTTTCGGTGACTGATTTTTGGTTTAGGGTTGTTATTGATGGAAAATATTCATGGAGATTCATTCTAGTGGTTGTGATTCTTCCTATTCAGAAGTAGGTGTTAACCGATATTCCAGGAAGAACAGAGTAAATTTTAGGTCCGGATGCTTTCCGGTGATTGCGGTGCATTGAATCGTGTTCTTGTTGACTGGGCCAACTTAGATACATCATTTTATCATCATTTTGGTGATCCACATTTATCTTTTTGGATCTAGTCAAGCCGACATGTATCTACTCGTTACACCTTTAGGTTGACATGATGTATGATCTATTTTTGGGTGTTAGTATATAAGTTTGATGTAGGTAATCCTTTTTGGTGGATGATGTGATTATATGCAAGCGATAGGTGATCAAGAGTCCATTTTGGTGTAGTTTCACATGTGCATTCTTGATCTAGTAGCTAAATGAGACAATGTATAGGGCATAACAAAGCAGAATAGAGAAGGTGATCCAGTCAGTTAATTTGTGCTTAACCGAAACTCATCCAAGCATGATAGTTTCTATTTCTAAGTTCATACATTGTAATTCATCACTGTAAGAGTTGTGTAAGTCAGTGAGACTTCCCTAAGGGTTGTATCCTTCCAGGTTATTGTAATTGAGTAGTGAGCTCTAGGAAGTGTACCTGAATTCCTGTGCATTCCCTAGTTGTAATATTGTTTTTGCTACTGGCGATAGTAAAATAATATTATGGGTTCAAATCCCACCATGGTTTTTCCCATTTGGGTTACCACGTAAAAATACCAGTGTTGTGATCTTGTGGTTGTTTGTTATTTGTTTTTGCATTTCAATTTTAAGTCCATGCTTCTGGTGGTTAAAAGTTAAGTTTGAAAATCTATTAGTCAGTAGATCACTGATTCACCCCCCCTCTCAGTGATCCCAAATTCCAACAATTAGTATCAAAGATTAGTAACTTTGAATAATCCTAACCGCTTGAGGAAGGTCTGGGAGATTGATTCAATGGATTCCAGTTTTTAGAGACAACTCAGTGTGGCACTTGAGGATCTTGATGCTGGTAGAAATGAGATCTGTACCTTGAAGAAGAACCTGAATGTTGCTGATGATTTTATTAATGACCTAAAGGATCAAGAAAATGTCTCTAGAGAGAAGAAGGAGGAATTAATGGACAAGTTGAAGAAGAAAGAAGATGAGATCATGGAATACCTGGAAAAAGCTGATGAAGTTAACAAGCTTGAAAGAGAGAATGTTGCTTTGAAGAATGAGATGCAATCCATTGTGATGAGACTGACTAAGGAAATTAAGGACCGAAAGAAGAATGAAGAGATTCTAGCACAATCATTGAAGGAAAGAGCAGATGAATGCTTCAGGCTTACCTATGAGAATGATCAATTGAAGCTTGAGCTGACACAGTCAAGAAATAATGGTCAAGAACTTGAAAGACAGGTGGCCACTTTGAGGATGAACTTGCTACTGCTAACAAGTAAAAAGACAAATTCAAAGATAACTCAACAAGGCTTGATGAGATGCTAAAGATTCAGAGACATGGAAAGGACATGCGAGGACATTGATTTGAGAAAGGTGAATCCTCCAAATTTGGACAAGGAAATAAAAAACCTGATTGAAGAAAAGCAAAAACCCTCCGGTAAGACAACCTAATGCTCATAAATTCACTGGTAGATGCTTTAATTGCAATAAGTTTGGTCATATGGTTAATCAATGTAGAAGTAGGATGAATAATGGAGTGAACAACATGAATAATGTTCCTACATTTACCAGTCATTGTTTCATATGCAATAATTTTGGTCACAAGTCAAATGTGTGTAGAACAGTGATGAATAATTTTCAGAACAAAAGATGTCATGCTTGTGGAATGTTTGGACATATCGCTAATCAGTGCAGGACAAGACCAAATCAGATGAACTTCAGACCTATGCAGAATAATGTTGTTTGCCAAGCATTCAACAAAACCGGTCACATTGCAAAGCAATACAGAAGTAAGAACAATGTTTCGGTAGACAAGAGTAACTCAGATGAGAAAGGAAAAGTGAAAGTAGAATAGATCAAAGAGAAACATGAGAAGATGTGGGTTAATAAGGATGAATCCAAAACTGACAATGGGTCTGCACCTGAATCCGGTGCAGGACCTTCATCCGGTAACTAGGGCTTTATGCCTTAGGGGGAGATTTTCATGCAGACTCTAAGAACTCCCTCTTCAGTGGTCTGCAACCAATTCCAAAAGGTTGTAGAAGGATTGAATCTTATATACAAATGGTATCCAGAATTTTCATAAATATCTGGTGCTCTGGTATATAATTTCATAAAAATTATGGTAACCAATTGTTGCATTTATTATAATGGAAAATTAGGTTTTTGAAGGATAAAAGCGCATTTTGAATTCTCATTTGTCACAATGGGATCAAGCGAGTAGAGCACAAAAGAGAGCAAATAAATTTAGTGATTTCTACAATGATTTAAGAGACTCCAAAGCAAATTTCAGCACCTGGTTATGAAGCAAGGTATTTATCTATTTAGAATTTCAGTTTTCAAAAACCCTAGCATTTGAAATGGCTTTAGTTTCTTGTATTGCAACTCGTCTGGTGGTTGAGATTAAGGATAGGGATCGTATAGTCTTCAAGAAACACGCTTTCAAGTCAGCTGAGGATGGTCCAAAAGTTGCATTTTCATCGGTACCCTACGACATGCTACATAACAAGGATATCAGGGCCTACATTCACTGTGACCTTGAAAAGTTTGGAAACACAGACATGTTGGACTTATACAACAATCATTTGGGTGACAGTTTCGAAAATCTCAAATCTGAATTCAAGGTGCTTTAGGACAAGAGTTTCTCACAATTCATGCATTTTTCATTGTTTGACGAGGCCGAATGGATCTGCTACATTCTTAGCCATGTGCATGATGAGTTCATATGACTTGATAGACCGCACAAAATTACCAAGCAAACAATCTATGTTGTAATTGGTCTAGTCGAAATTGATGATGTACCCAGTTTGAGGATAGTGTCAAAAGAGATCGTCATAGCCACTAAAGGATTCAAATTTGACAATAGAGCCATGACTGTTAATGACATTTTAGAGAATGATGTGAAGTTTGCATGAATGGTAGTTAGATATAAGGTTTACCAGTCC
This sequence comes from Cryptomeria japonica, assembly GCF_030272615.1. NCBI lineage: Eukaryota > Viridiplantae > Streptophyta > Pinopsida > Cupressales > Cupressaceae > Cryptomeria > Cryptomeria japonica. Next base: position 413,451,627 of record NC_081407.1, on the reverse strand, counting down.
AACCGGTACAACTCTGTCTCTAGTACTGCTATTTACTTTGCATATCAGATGCTCAAGGATGATAAAATGTATGAGTTGTGCATTGCACTTCTAAATGAATTGTTGACTAATCTGAAGAAGATCAAGCAGGATAAGAAGCATACATTTAAATATGGTACATCCTTATTTTCTTGGCTTTATACTTCCTGAATGAGATACCATGTATCAAAGGTAAGGTCCAATGGGCATATGATAGACCGGTGGCCATGCAGATCAAGGAAGGACTAAGGGGAGTTGGAGATGCAACCATGAGGATATCTACCCTATGGGGATACTTCAAAACCTTCCAATCTACAATGAAGAGAAGGGAAAGGATTCCTAAGGAGGTAGTTGAAAAATATGAGCAAACCATTTGGTGCATGGTAGACAAGGAACAGTGTCTGATGGAAGCAGTGGAGCCCCATATAGTATGGATCATTCCCATGGGGTATGAATTTGACTTTATTACACTTGAGGTGTATTCTCAACACCTTTTGAGTCAACTGGTGGATCCCATAGAAGGGAGATTTGGTACACTCAAGGAAAAAGACATCAATCTGCATATGCAATTCACTGCCCATGCCCGAAAGAGAAAAGTCACTAAGATGGAAAAAGAAGTATCTTCTCAGATGGGTTTCATAAGGAGGAGGTGAAGAAAGCAAGGGATAAATATGTGCAGAAGGAGACTAAGTATGCTCCTACTCCGGTGGCACAACTTGCAAAACCTAGCCCATCCAGAAAAAGGTGTGCTGAAGCAGAAGAAGAATCCTAAAAGAACCTATGTTGCAGTATCTCCGGTGGCCTCTGAAACTGAGTCTGAGGAGGAGTTAGGAAAGGAAAAGAAGAAGGGAGAGTTTGTCAGAGTGGTAAGGAAGCTACAATCTGGTAGAGCCCAACAAAGCAAAAAGGAAAAATCAGATCCTGCTCCTACCACAAGGCCTAAGAGAGAAAGGAAAGTGAAGACTCATCGGAGTTTAGTGCACAAAATAGTAAATCTGAATCTATTCCCTCATTGATAGAAGATCAATTGATAGAGGAAATAATAGTTCATGGCAATTTGAAGAATATTGGAGTTTGTTATGAAAATTTAGATGAAGGAGATATGAGGAAAGTTGAGGAAGCAGTTGTATTATATTTACATAATTTTAGCAAAACATTGATTGAATTAGAAAAGACCATTCCAAAGGATTTGTATAGTTTGATAGATGCTAGAAGGATGCTAAGACAACAAAGGCTAAGGTTGCTGAGGCTGATAAAGGCAAAGGCATAGTTGATCCGATAACTGCCACTCCTCTGGTTACAGAGACCCGCCTCAGATTCTGATTAATCTCAATGGTTCTGTTGATCTTGGGAATATGTCTCCTACTAAGAAGCTTATGCTTGTAGCTATTGTGCAAGCCCAAGCCAGTCAAGATCTGGTGAAATCAGAGACTAAAGATACAAAGTTAATTTTGATGTCTATAGATGTTTCGCAGAAGGTGGCCCCTAGTGTATAATTAGATTCAAATAGAAGCCCCTCGATAAATTATTGCACTTGATTAATATTGTAAATACTAGTTTTGATTCTTTGGGGAAGATTACTACACATAAATCTTTGGATAAGTTTAAGGAGGTTAGAAAATAAATATTCCAGAAGATGATTGAAGATGATAGGGTGAGGCTGAATAAGAGATTGTAGATTATTTCTGACACATTGTCAGAAGCCGGTAAATTGTATAAATCTTGCCTCATTTTGCCTAAGTTCACTATTGATATTGATAAGTAGATAGGTTTTTACCAGGGAAAGATTGCTGACATCTCTCAGTCCTTTGATCCTAATGTAACATTAACTAGAAGTATTGAAGGACATATTATAACCTTAAAATGATCATATCTCAAGTCTTCAAGCAGAAAAGGAGAAATTTTTGAGAAAAATAGATGAACTTCGGAACCTGATTGCCACTCGGTTAGACACTATGCTAAGTAATAAGGTGGATTGTATGAAGGAGATGGCCTGACCTATATCATCAGAATTAAGAGAGCTATAAATTCATGCTACTAAATTTTAATGTATTTATCACAGTTTTGGACAACTTGAAGAGTGGGTGGGATACTCACCTAGGACTTATAAAGACTACTTATGCTGACATCTTCAAGTATTTATAAATTTCTTTGTATATAATTCTTGGACAAAACCCCATCTTTGACATTGCTGTCAAAGGGGGAGAGGAATGGTGAAAAATATACAATATTGGAGAGTGGAATTCTTTGTCTAAGGGGGATCCTTAGAGATTCTTTTGATTCTTTTGAACCGGTGTTCAATGCTAAACACTCAGTCATTTTTCACGAGTGTTGCCATCATGCCAAAGGGGGAGATTGTTGGCAATTAACACTCATCTGGTGATTTCTGGTTGTTTTCAGTGACTGGTTTTTGGTTTAGGGTTGTCATTGATGGAAAATCTTCATGGAGATTCATTTCGGTGGTTGTGATTCTTCCTATCTGAAAGTAGGTGTTAACCGGTAGCGTGCTAACTGATATTCCAGAAAGAATATAATATTTTTAGGTCCGAATGCTTTTCGGTGATTGCGGTGCATTGAATTGTGTTCTTGTTGATTGGGATGACTTAGATACATCATTTTATCATCATTTTGGTGATCCACATTTATCTTTTTGGATCCGATCAAGCCGCCATGTATCTACATGTTACACCTTCAGACCGACATGATGTATGATCTATTTTTGGGTATCGGTATATAAGTTTGATGTGGGTAATCCTTTTTGGTGGATTATGTGATTGTATGCGAGTGAGAGGTGATCGAGAATCTATTTTGGCACAGTTTCACGTGCGCATTCTTGATTCAGTAGCTGACTGAGACAATGTATAGGGCAAAACAAAGCAAAATAGAGAAGGTGATCCCATTAGTTAATGTGTGCTTAACCGAAACTCATCCAAGCATGATAGTTGCTATTTCTAAGTTCATACATTGGAATTATGAAATTCATCATTGTAATAGTAGTGTAAGTCAGTGAGACATCCTTGAGGGTTGTAGCCTTCTGGGTTATTGTAATTGAGTAGTGAGCTCTAGGCAGTGTGCCTGAATGCTTATGCATTCCCCATATGTAATATTGTTTTGCTACTGGCCATAGTGGAATAATATTGTGGGTTCAAATATCACCATGGTTTTTCCCATTTGGGTTTCCATGTAAAAATACCAATGTTATGATTTTGTGGTTGTTTGTTATTTTTTTTCTGCATTAAAGTTTTAAGTACATGCTTCTGGTGGTTAAAATTTAAATCTAAAAATCTATCCGTTGGTAGATCACTGATTCACCCCGCCCTCTCAGTGATCCCTAATTCCAACACTATGTCTATTTCTTATCAAGACTATGTTAGGATCCTTCGCCAAATTTTTGAATGAATTCACAAATACAACATGTGCTTGAATCCTCAAATAAAAAAAATTGGTGTGGATAATGGAAAACTATTAGGATTCATTGTTCCACATCATGGCATTGAGGTAGATACAAAGAAAATAGATGCCATTGTGATCGTGCCACCTCCTTGAAATATATCTCAATTGCAAAGTTTATAAGGAAAACAATTAGGCTATTTGTAGGTTTGTTTCACAATTTGCGGATCAAACTTTCCCTTTTACTCAATTGTTTAAGAAAGATACTACTTTTTGATGGAGTTGGATTGTGAAAAAGCTTTTGAAGATCTAAAAATAGATTTGGCCAATCCTCCTATTTTACAACCTATTATTCCTAGTCAACCTTTCCTTCTATATATTGTTGCTTCTTCTCATGCTCTCGCAACTCTATTGGCACACCATAATAGTGATGGCAGATAATGTTCAATTTATTATATAAGTCACACTTTACTTGATTATGAAGTTCAATATACAACAATAGAAAGCAATTTATTTCTCTTGTGTTTGCAAATCAGAATTTAAGACATTATCTTTTGAATGTTGAGACACATGTTATCATCAATTTAAATACTTTAAAACATCTCTTTTCTAAAAATGATCTTTCAGGATGCTTGAAAAGATGGGTTATGTTGTTAACCGAATTTGACCTTAAGTTTGTTTCCTAAAAAGCAATCAAAGGACAAGATTTCGACCATTTGGTCGATGCCCCTTTTCCTCTTACTTTACCTAATTAGGATTCATTTCCTAATGATTTTGTTCTTCCCCTAGATATTGATAATACTTAGGAATTGTACTTCAATGGATCTAAGTGTCGAATTGGTTTAGGTATCAGTGTTATTCTAACACAACCTTTCAAAAAACCAATTCCTTTATCCTATTGCCCTAATTTCCTATGTACTAATAATATTGCTGAGTATGAAGCCCTTATCGCTAGTCTAAAAGTGGCTTTATCCTTTAATGTTCAACATTTGCGTATCTATGGTGATTCACAATTTATTATATGATAAGTTATGGGAACCTATCAAGCTAAACAAAATAAACTATCACAATAACATAGCTTAGCCTTATCATTGTTAAAAAAGTTTGCTTTTTATATCATAGATCCTATCCCTCAAAAGGACAATCGACTTGTGGATGCAATGGTGAGAACTATGTAATACCCGCCAAAATACCCTAGAGAAAATAACTAAACTAACTAAGAAATGGAGATAATTTCTTTTTTTAAATCACTTACTAATGCAACATAGTAAACCATCATAACATCTTAGCATAGATTCAACGGCCTCAAAAGAAGTTTTTGAGGTCCTTGAAGGCCCCACTGGAACTGTGTCTACACTTCTATCACTGTTGTATACATAAAAGTAAGTGAATTTTTTGTTTTTTGCATGATTTCAAATGATTGAATTCTTGTTTTTATTAGTTTTTTGTTTTTGCATGGTTTCAAATGATTAAATTGTGATTGTTTAATATCTCCATAAGAATGCATAAAACATCATGAACATAACCATAATTAAATACAACATTTAACACAAGCAGAATCAACATCTTAACCATAACGTATATCCATTCATTCTTTCCCTAGGATACTTTAACGTCACTACTTGCTATCAACATAACATTAACACATCGATACCATATTAACATTCATTCCATTTAAGGTATTCTTAATACCTTTCCTAATATGAGATTATGATCTACCAAGGCATACGCATACAACCCCATTAATTAGATAGGTTCATTTTACATCACCAAATGAACTATTTCTATTCCCCCTTAATCTTACATCATGAAACTACCTACATCTTTCTTCTACAAATGAAACTAGATTATTTCATTGAGATTATTCCTACAACGTGAGCCATATGATAATACATCATTTTTTTTCATTACAAATCATAAACTTTACATCATCAAGCTCTATTACATAAGATTACATGATATAAGTACATAGTCTTCTTACATTTAAAATGCCATCATGAATACATTACACTATCTCAAATACATAGAAATTAGTTGCACATTCATTCACCTAATGAAGAATCATAGAATCCATATCCATTCATGCTAGCACCAATGAAGAACATCCCAATGGAAGAAGGCATCAAACCACCCGACCATGTGGAACCAAATAGGAACCACCCCCCATGCTAGGAGATGACATGGGGTTCCAATTCACTCTCAAGTCCTAGGCTGACACCTAGAAACCAAGGGAGTCAACATGACAACCAAAATATAACAACCAAGAACACTGAATCCAATCACATCATAAGGCTAAGTCATAAATCAATAAACTCCCAGAGGCATAATCAACAATAAGACATAATCATAATAGACACATGTAGGGAAGAGTTTCATCATATTCTATCATCACAAAGAAGGGCATAAAATATAATCTGTGAATATCGAGATCTCCACCCAACACTACAGGATCTCCACCCACGCTCCTGATAGATATGTGGAGCCATCTCAACCTTTGATCAATCAAGGGAGTTTGGCTTATCGTCTCCATGATCTTCCCAAGCTCATCCCGAGTCTCCACTCAAGGCTATGAGGTGGGGTACAAAACAACATATTAATTATCTTGATTATGTGAATTCCTAGTTACCCAAAACCACTAATCAATTATTATGGTTATCACTTGTAATTAATCATAAACTCTTCATGTGGTTCCATGATAGGTATAGACATTTTTCTAGCAGTCTATTGCTCATGCCCCTGGTCCTACACATGCAAGAGGCCACTCTCCCAACCATGGACCATAACCTTAGGGGAATACACACATCAAGTAACATCACAACATCATCGTGAAGACTCACAGATTATATAAACATGGTCACAACATCACTGATACAATCTAAAATATAAGATAATACATAAGCTCCAAAACCGAGCAAGAGCCTCCATCAAAACAATGCAATAATGAACCAATGCATAAACATGAGATCAAAGACCAATATACATTACTTCCAATCCTCAATAGTGAGGCAATAACATCCCACTAGAGCTCTCGTAAACATTCCTCGATAATGAGGCATTCTTCCTCTTGCTAGAGCTATATAATAGATAGGCATAATCCTCAACGGTAAGGCACAAAACCTCTTACCAGAGCACAAAATAACCATGCAAGAATCAAGATGACATTATAGACAACTATAAGAAACTCAATGAAATCCCAAAATGCCTCTAGATAAAGCCCAAAATCAGACAAAACCATCACAAAGATCAAAACTCATAAATCCTGCATCCTAAAAGCAAATTAGCGCATCCAGAATCTTGTCTAGAATTCTAGGGATCCAGATTAACATTTTGGGTCATTCTTTTAGTGTTCCTAATCTTAACTTTAGCATTCTAGGTATGCAAAATGGCGTTTTGGGTTTTGAATGCAAAAATCAATGAAAACGAGCAAAATCAATAACAGTACTTGCCCAGTTTGCAAAAGGACTCCCAAATTGATCAAAGGACATTTCCAAAAGATGCGAGAAGTTGAAAAATCAATAAGAAAACATAGGATGAAGGCATTATGAACATACAAAGAAATATTTATATCAATCTCCAACTATAATCGCACTCAGATGTGTCAGAACTACAACAAATCGTGCACAACAACTAGGGAATATAAAATAAGACTAGGAAAGATATAAAACAAAAATTCAAAGGAATTATATTGCCCAATCAACACTCAATGCCAGCCATAGGGAAAACTAAGACCAATTTGCAACTCACAGAACTTAGGAACAACTTCCAGCAAAGTATCAAACACTACCTATCTTGGTGGGTAAGTGCAAGGTAATGGGTCACAAATTGGTGGAAGTCCACGCATTGGAAAACGTGCTCTTAGAAATGGGGGGGGGGGGCATTTTTGCTTCGGGCCCCCCGAGGCAAAAAGTAATGGGGGCTTGAGGCAAAACTAAACGGGCCCCCGTTTTGTTCTCAAACGGGGGCCTACTTAAAAACGAAACGGGGTCCCATTTTTAAAAAATGGGCCCCCATTTTTAAATCCGATTTTACCCATTTTTTATGGTTAAAAAAGGAACGGGCCCCCATTTCGTAAATGGGCCCTCATTTCATAAACGGGCTCCCATTTTCAAAATGGGGGCCTGTTTTGTGGAAGTTGATTCTACAACCCGCCACTTACCTCGGGATTAGGTCTGGGATAGGCCTGTGATGGCCACACCTGATACATGGACCCGCAAATTCAAATCTCCATGAATGAAAGGACAAATATGAACTTCTGAAATAGTTTATGTGCTTCTAATTGGAGAATTGTTATACGAAATTAAAACCATTTCAGATTATACTGTCTAGATTCTAAATATATAATTTTTTTTAAAATTGATTATTTTAACTATTTTTCATTTAATTTATACTAAATCGAGTCCATAAACTTCAAATATTAACTAATTTTGTTAATTTAATAACTTTTTTATTTTAATAAATTTTGAAAAAAAAATTATGTCATCAATCTACACAAAGTCCTTTTCTATTTAAAAAAAAAATCAATTTTTTTTTAAGTTTACGTCAAATTATGTGGGCCGTACACGTCAAATTTTTAAAAAGATAATTACAGTCATTAAAAAATTAATTAAAAATAATAATTTAAAAAAAAAAGACAAAAAAATATGCTCATCAATCTTCAATGTGTTACAAACCATTTCCCAAAACTATTTGAGAAAATAATTTTAATTGTGTCAAAAAGTGTGGGTCGTACACATACATGGTATGGTTTTGAAAAATACATTTTTAAAACATAGTTTTTAGAACTCCATTCAAAAAGTTATTTTTTATTATGTGGGTATTAATATAAATTACATATTTGGAAAGTAGACTCAAAGGGATATCTTTTATATTATTGACTTTTTCCAAGATTCAATCTCCAAGTGTTTCAAAATTTAAGCTCAAATGAGACAAAACCTGAAAAAATTAGGGAAAACACGTCCACTTTTTGGCCAAAAAGTGGACTCAGCTTCTTTCACTGACTGTGGCAACTTACTCAGAATCATAAGGAGATACGAAAGAGACATAATGACATTCTATTATCATTCCTCAAGCTCAATAATCACAATCACATGAAAGAGATAACACAAGTCTAAATGGGGATATGCAGAGAAGACATTGCCGACAAACACCATTTCGAATTTTTTACAAAACTCAAATACAAAATTCAATCATTCAAAAATTTCTCCCCAAACCAAGTTTACAAATTCAAATAACAAATTCAATCCCAAAAACAATCTTTAAAAAGTTGCATTGCAGACAATCTTTTCGAATAAAAATTTCAGAGAGAGGCCAAGCTCCAACTTGGAAATCGCAATCCCGACAATAATAACTGACGAAGAGCAATGAATCCAATGACTTTAAAATTCAAATCTTTAATCAAATCTCCCAGCAATCCAAGAAGAAAATTCAGACGAAATCCAAAAACTTCAATTCAAAATTGCAGAGATGCCAACCCTGACAACACACAACAAACTCCATTAAATAAAAAATTAAACTTGAAACTATAGAAAATCACTGGCCAATCAGAAAATTCCAATAAACTATAGATTATACCTACTGTGCATAATACAGAGGTAAATATTATTTAATAGTTTTATTTACTTACCCATTCAAAATCAACCAATAGAAACAAGGGGTAGGTAACTATATATTATATATTCATTTATCAAAAGTAACAAGATAATAGTTGTATAAACACAAATAAGTAATTAATAAATAATACCTAATAATAATCAAACAAATGAATTAAATGGGTGAAAGCCATATAAATAGAAATTCATAATAGAATATAAAATCAAATCGATAATAAAACATAAACAATAAATAAATAATAAAACAATAAACAATAAATGAATAATCAAATAATCAATCAAGCAATAAATCAAATCAATTCATAAATAATCAATTTAAACAATAAATCAAATAAATTACACTCAATAACATTAATCAAGCCTCAATAATAAATAATCAAAATAATTAAATCTCCATACTATATGATAAATTAATTTAAACAGTACATTAATCCAATTATTAATTAAATAATAATCGCACATTGACATCACCTCAAGCAACCTGACAAAAAAGGGTTAACATCGACACAAGATTCTAACCACCACTTATGCCATGACAAAATTGACAAGGTGAACAACTAAGCCTAGAGTATGAGAGGGAAACACATGCCATCTCTGACAACTGGCCATTGGGATATGATACACTCAAACCTGTGAGACTAGGTGGAGTCGATGTCCGGTACTTGCAATCCTGCAACCACCACAATACGATACATATACAACACACACACACACACACACACACACACACACACATATAAATCATGATAAACAAACAAGTGAAAAGAAAATCACAACACTATATCATGCTCACAATGAGTGACAAGGCATCATCCCTTTCACAAAGACAATCACACAATAACAACATCAATGCATCATATGAAACCATAATCAAGAGATAGGGGTTATAAGTATCATAACATCATAAATCATATAGTCCACATAGAAATAGCGAGTGCATATAAAACATCCAATGTAAATTCATCCATCAAGTATTTCAAAATGTATCATCAATCATATAAGTCATCCAACATCATGAGTCATATCAAATATCCATTATCATCAATAAGCGCATATAAACCATCTAATATAGGTCCAACATCAATATAGTCTAGAATGTATCCATCATCCACATGAATCATCAAATAACATATGTACACATAAGGTATCTAATACCATCAGTATCATCAAAAGTCAGGATAGAGTCATAAGTAGTCATCAAAGAATCAAACATATGTCTAAACAAGTCTATCAAAGCATAAATCAAAATGTCTAGGAGGGATACTACACACTACCTCTCTTATATCTCTTGATGATACGTTTATGGATTATAAGTTCATCATTCATAATCTCAACTCACCTACTATTACCAATGATCTTAGTGAGGTAGCTTGTTGTTATGCTTTAGATCCCGATTAATGGTACTCTCATATCTTTTGGTACTTGGCTTATGGTACCTTTTTGGAATCTACAAGTAAGAATACTCAAGCTCAAAATCATAAAATCATTACACAGTACATCATTTTTTCAAATGTCCTATATCGACGAGGTTATATTGGCCTCCTTCTTCATTGTCTTAACAAATCAAAGATCCTGATTGCTCTCGAGGAGGCACACTCGGGAAATTTCAATCGATATTTTGGGGGAAAATATTTCGTTCAAAGGTTGCTCTGAATGGGATATTATTAACAAACCATAGAAAGAGATTCCATTTCTTTTATAAATAAGTGTCATTAGTGTCAACAACATGACAATTGATTCATGCTCTTGCTCATGAACTTAGGTCACAAGTGGCTTCTTGGCCCTTTTCATTATGGGTTTTGGATCATATTGGTAAAATTTAAGCTCCTTCATCACAAGGTCATGCTTTTATTCTCACTACTATAGATTAATTTATAAAGTGGGTAGAGGTTGTTCCTCTTCAATCCACTACCACTAATGTAATATGTCAGTTTATTTTAGATAACATCATTTCTCAAATTGGTATACCTTCCACTTTGATTTTTGACAATGGTACTCTATTTAAGAACAAATATGTGAAGAAATTCCTTGAGAAATACCACATCCAACATCAATTTTCTACCATGTATTACCCTTAATCAAATGGTCAAGTTGAGGCTTCTAATAGGATTAATGAGAAAATTATTCATAAGACTCTAAATAAGCATGGTAAGGATTGGCATACTCAGTTGCCCAATGCTCTTTGGGCCTATCAAACAAGTGTTTGCATAGCTATAGGTACAACTCCTTACAATCTTGTTTATGGTGTTGACACAATTATGCCTTTGGAATCAGAGATTCCTTCACTAGGAATTTCTCTAAAGGCGATAATCGATGATGATTATTATAGGGAACAATGTCTTCAACAACTTGAAATGTTTGATGAACAACACATACATGCTCTCGAACATATTCAAGCCTATCAAAAAACTATACGACACAATAATGACAAGGTTATTCAACGTTCTTTCTTAGTGGGTGATTTGGTACTCTATTGGAATCAAAATATCATGAATTCTTTGATGGGTGAAAAGGGAAAGTTCAGTCTGAGTTGGCTTGGACCATATGTAATTACTAATGTTTACGGATTAGGTACTCATAAAATAACAGACATAGAAGGTATGCCTCTTAAGGAACCCATAAATGCTATTCATCTTCGTAGATATTATGCTTGATATTCTTCTCTCTCTTTCTTTCCTTCTTTTTATTTCATCATTATTGAATGGTATGCTAGCATGTCTTCATTAGAGCATGTGGTATTAGATAGTTGTTTAATATGCATTGCTTCATTTTTTACAAGAAATTCTTGTCTTGAATTCATTATGTATTTTCTTAGGAATTTATATTTCTTTATGTTAGCTTATCCTTTCAATCTTTCTATGTGTTATGTTATATTACATGATGTTGTGTTTAGTCAAGACATACTTTAATTATATCACATTTTGCCATGTACTTTAACATTATTACATTACATCATCAATAATAGCATTCAATTAAACAATTATTATTTTTAGTTAAATTACACATGTATCAATTTAATCATGATGACATTGAGAAATCAATCACATGAGTATTATATGGAGCATACATGCAATCTACCAAATTTGTTAATTTTAATCAAAATAATATAACACATTGTTTTGCATTTATATAAACACATTTGAGACAAACATACATACATACATACATATGTATGTGTGTGTGTGTGTGTGTGTGTGTGTGTGTGTGTGTGTGTGTGTGTGTGTGTGTGTGTGTGCATGTATGTATGTGTATATACGTATGTATATATATGTATGTATATATACATATACATATACATACATATATGTATATACACATACATATATGTATATATGTATGTATGTATATATATACATACATACATACACACACATATATATACATATACATGTATATATATAGATACATGTATACACACACACACACACACACATATATATATGCATATATACACATACACATACACACACACACATATATATATGCATATATACACATACACATACACACACACATGCATATATACACATACACATACACATACACATACACATACACATACACATACACATACACATACACATACACATACACATACACATACACACATACACACACACACATGCATATATACACATACACATACACATGCACATACACATACACATACACATACACATACACACATGTGTGTGTATACATATACATATACGCATATGTATATGTATATGTATATGTATATGTATATGTATATGTATATGTATATGTATGTGTATATATATACATATATACATATATACATGTAGACATACACATATCTATATATATATGTAGCGTCCTAAAATTGCGACACTTGCAATTTCGACTGCATTTGGGTCTTCACGATGGCGGCACAACGTTGAACCTGAATGGAGACCCCGAAACCTGTTTACAACACCAAAAACTGCAATTTTCTGCACCTTGGCATGATCCCTCCTTGCACCCTGCTGTCCCGGGAGGTGGGACCATGGCGCCCAGTGCCCTGGTCCCTGGCCCTATTTTGGGCCCGATCTCCTTTTGGGCATCGGGTCTTGAAGTTTGCAAATTGGAAAATATTGTTTCTAGGTCGGCCTAAGGTCAGAAAAATCAGTCTCTCAACCCTAATTGACAAGTATATAAACTACTTTTCCTCTCCTAGAAAGGGAGGAAGGAAATAAGCAAGAGCAAGAGGCGAAAGTGATATTCAAACATTCAAACATTCAAGCATTCAAGTATTCCTTCAAGCAATTGAGCATTCTAAGTCTCTATTCAAGGCTAGGTGTTGCATTCAAGACAAGGATTCAACCATTGAAGAGGAGATCACTTACAACACATAACACATAACATACATTACACCTTCGCATGTAAGAATACAAACATTCTTACAACAAGGTTGCAGGTACGTGACTGTAATTGAAGATCTGGAATCCTTGTGCAGAGACGAACAGGTCCCCCTTCGTTTCGCGGATTTTTCGGAGGACCGTGTGCACGCCGGGCGCCATCGTACCGTTAACTTTCGCTCAAATTTGCAGAACAACATCATCTCGACATTTTACTGCTAATTCCAGGTCCGCAGCTTCATCCCATATCCCTATCTTTGTTTACAAGCGAATCTTTCTTACTTTACATGCATTCCTAGTTCAATCATTCTACCTATATTCTTTACAAAAGAGGGTATCCTTGATGTCTTAACCCTTGAAACTCATTTAGAATCCAATCCTGCATTGTGTGGGATTGGATCTTGTGGGTTTCAACCCCTCTTTTGAATGTAAAGTCTCTCCTAAGTGAAAACCATCAACCCTAGTGACCTCCCTTCTCTCTCCTTGGAGTTGGGGAGGGGAGAACAACTAGGGTTCAATTTTTTCTGCTTTACATTTTGGTGAACCCGACGTGAACATCCTCATTCTAATTATTCATGGTTAGATCTGAAAAATTTGCTTCCTTAATTACATTTCCATGTTTTTTGCAAATTTTAGAGGCTAATTGCATAAAAACCCTAAAATTTTCTTTTTAGTAATTAAACTTGTGGAATGTTTAATTGTTAATGCTTGTTTCAGATTTACCCTTCTATTGCAAATTGTCAATTCATATTTGTGCTTTAATTCTGAAAATTAAGTGGTTAAATGTCAAAACCCTAATTTTTAAGACCTTCTTGATTCAACCTTTGACTGATAATTTCACTAATCAAAACACTTCCAAATCGGCTGTAACTTTGGATTCCGCAATAAAATCACAATATCTCTCATCCCTGAAAATTTGGAAAAAAGTTGCGAGGACCGTGTGCACCCCGAGCGCCATCGTCCCCGACATTTTTTCTGAAATTTCGGGAGCTAGATCTTACTGTATTTTTCTGCTAAAATCCAGAATTTTGGCTGATTTTATCAATTTTAACACTTTCAAAATTAAAGTCAAAGTTGGTCTAGTGATTGCTTGGATAAAGGCTTATAATCATTCAAAAAATTGTTGAAATTGAAATTCATATCAAAATTGTGTTTCTTACAGTCCTAAATCTGAAAAGTGTGTTGGCATTCATTCAAAATTTCAGTGCTTTATTCAAATTTTTGCAGTTTGTGACTTTTGAAATTAAGTGTTTAATTGCAACAACCTTGATTTCCACTTTCAAAATTGAATTTTACGTGAAATTGAGTCAATTTTTAAAATTTCAAAACTTGCATTGCTTTTAGTATTCCCTCTAAAATCATAAAATTCAAAATTTCAGTTTCCCCCTCTTTTTCAAAATTCAAATTTTACATTTTTCAACAATCTTGGTAGGGTTCAATTTTGAGATTGCAACTTTAATTTGGCCTATCTACAGATCATAAAATCACTCAATTTTTTTAGATTAGCTTAAAATCATCATAACTTTCATCCTTGAAAATTTCGAAAAAAGTTGCGAGGACCGTATGCACTCCGTTCGCCACGGTCCTGGACATTTTTTCCGAAATTTTGGGAGATTGTCCTGATTGCATTTAACAACTTAAATCTAGGAGATTGGCTGATTTTATTGAAATTTGCTACCTCTAAAATTCAAAATCTTCTCTCTCTCTTTAGTGCATGAGTTTTACAACAATAAGCCCTACTTACACTATTCCCGTTAGACGAAGCCTTAGAATTAAGTCTTTCCAAGGTTTAATTACTGAGGAGATGGAACCTAATTTGAATGGCCTATTTAACGAGGACATGGGTAATTCCTCTAATACTCTTAATGATGAAGAAGCTCTCCATGAGGTTTCTGTAGAACAACTTTCAAAATTGGATAACCAATTTGATGATTTTCAACAATGGATGTCTCAAGAATACCCCGATAGCGAAGCTCTTTCATTAATTGAGGGTCTAAAACGTATGGTTCAAAGTGATAAGAATGGAATTGATATTTTGCATGGTATTGCACACATTGTGGATTCGAATGTGATGCCTATGAAGAGTTGTGCCGAAACTTTAGGTTATACACAACCTCCTACTCAAGTTAATCATTCTATTCCTTTGACAACTCCTATTGCTAGTATACCTACTTTTACATCAAACATAATGACTACTTCAATACAAGACATTCCTCCTATGATCACTAGTCATGAGGGCAATCCTTCTTCTTCAATCAACCCTCTTCCTTCATTCAATCCAACTTCTTCATTCATTCCTTCAATGAGTGTCCCTATTTCATCTCCACAAATAAACATGACGCAAGGGGGCAATTCATTTAACCATTCCATTCCTCCTTGTAGTGTTCCTCCTTTCCAATCATCTCCTATGACTAACTATCATAGTGTCCCACCACCTTACTCTCAATCAATACCTTCTTTCAATAACATAATACCTCCATCACAATCTAACACGTCTAATATGAACTCTTCGACTGAAGCGACCATTAACAATCTTGCACAAACTGTCTCTTCTTTGCAGCAACAAATTGCCTCTATGAATCAATCTAAGTTTAGTGTGCCCACATTTGATGTCGCGAGCCCAGTTTCTCTTGACATTGTTTGAGCTATTCCCCCTAAACATGTTGAAATTCCGCATTTGGAGCTTTATAATGGTAAGGGTGACCCTCTAACACATGTTAAGACCTTTCAAACAATATGTACTGATTTTGCTTATGACCAAAGGTTGCTTGAAAAACTGTTTACTAGAACATTAAGAGATAAAGCCCTACAATGGTATTGCTCGTTGCCTTCCTATTCTATTACTTCTTTCGAACAACTTGCAAATGCTTTTATTCAACAATTTCAAAACAATATAAGTCCTAAAGTTACTTTGATTGATTTAATGCATTGTAAACAAGGTGTTAAAGAAAAAGTGACTGATTTCATTGGTAGATATAAGCATTTGTATGCTCAAATTTCTTTTCCAGTACCTGACAATGACATTCAAAGAATCTTTATTTCTAATTTACAAAAAGATATTAGAGAAAAACTTCTGTTTTCTGAGTTTACTTCTTTCCAACAGTTGTGCGCAACTCTTCACAATTATCAACTGATTGTGAGTCAAATGGAACAAGAAAATCCTATGGCTCCGAGTGATAAGGGTGATAGTAGTCAACAACCATTTGGGAAGTTTAAACCGAACAGAGAGTCCATTAAATTCAATGAAAATATCATCAACATCAATGTGAATGTAGCATCAGGTGTGCCTCCTATTTCTAAGTTTTTCAAGAAAGAAAGAAAGTTTACTCCTTTGAATGAATCATTGCATAGTATTATGAATAAGTTATTGGAAAAAAATGTGCTTACCCTCCCTCCTATAAAGCAAATAGATCCTACAAAGATTAATTCACCCTATTTTGATAACAAATCTTTTTGTCAATTTCATCGTCATCCTGGGCATGATACTGAAAAATGTTTTGCTTTAAAGAGTAAAATTCAAGATTTGATTGATAATAATACTATCTCTGTTTCTAGAGTGAATGATAAAGGTAACACATTTGTAGCTCCTCCTAACCAAAATCTTAAAATTTTTACTGATCCATTGCCTTCTCATACCTCTAATGCAATTGATACTAATGATTCCTTTGTCTCACCTGATGATCTTGTGTCTATGACTCCGAATGTGATTAACTTTGTAGAGCAGCAGAAGATCCCTAAGGAACCTTCCATCACATTTGATTCCAGTGAAACTATCAGGGCACCTGATGGTCCTTTATATATAGTTGCAAAAGTCAAGAATACACCTTGCCGTGGAGTGCTTATTGACCCTTCTTGTATGGTTAATATCATTATTGAAGAATTTCTTTTTACTTTGCAATTGAATCAAGTGATCTATGACGAAACAAATGTGGTTGTGAAATTATTTGATGCATTTTCTTCTCCTGCAATTGGTTCTATTACATTACCTATTGAGGTCCATAACAAATCCCTTGATGTGAGCTTTGCTATTATTCCATCATCCGAACAATTTCATGTGAAGCTAGGCTATCCTTGGCTATCTTCCATGAAAGCTATTGCTTCTCCTATTCACAAGTGTTTGAAATTTCCCCATAATGGTGAAGTTGTTACTGTCAATCATAGCCTCTTTAAACCAGCTGAAAGAACTTCTAGCGTTCCTATTGATTACTTTTGGCCTAAACAATTCCAATCTCTTCCTCCGCGAAGTGATCATCTTTTCAAATCTTATCAAAGGTGGAAAAAAGATATGATCCTATCTCTAAGTGAACCTAGAACACCCAAACTTGATATTCCTATCATTCTTGAGAAGGAAGTTCTTCCTTTGAAAGATAAAACTAATGTCTTTCCTCAAGAAGATTCCCAACCCATCCCTATGAATGTGGCTATGCCTATGACTAATAAAATTCCTAAAAGTAGACCTATACCTCCTCGTCATGATGGACTTGGTCTCCTTCCTAAACCAAATATTCCTCCCTTATATGGAGCAGTTCCTCCTCCTTCCTCTTATGGAGAGAAGAGACCTTCCTCTTCTCCTATTATTCAACCTAAGAGACCACAACCTAAACACCCAAGTGAAAAGGATGAGAACATTCTTCCTCCTCAATCTTCTCAACTTCCTACTAAGACTAGAGGAAATCGTTCTGCACGTGAACGCCGACGAAAGCGTCGTCTTAAAGCTCAGGTAGCTGCTTCTCAAACTTTGCAATCCCCAAAAACACCTTCAGCCAGTATTATTCCATTTTCTCCTCAGCCAAAGATTGAGACGAAATCTCCTAAACATAAGATGCATGATGGTCTTGATCCTGTGCGAGTTAAAGATCCTATTTTTATAAATCTTGATGATGATATAGATGAAAATGTTACTCCTCTTCATTCTGATAGTGAATATGAATATGTTGATGTTGATAACCATTTATCTAACAAATTTTCTAAAGCACTTATCCTAGCTCCTAGACAAGAACAACGTGGCTTGGAACATGAACATAGCCCTTGTTTGGATCTTGTGATAGCTCCATCTGCCGTGTTGGATGTTCCTCCTCTAGCATGTTTCCTACCTTCCCAAAATATTGATCAGCAAGATCGGGGGGTAGATGACGTGCTAGACTAGTTTCATTAGCATAGCAGACTCTCTCCTCCTCTCTTGATCTCTTTTGTTACTTCTTCTATGTGTTATTCTCATTCTTCTATTTGTTGTCCTTATTGTTGTCTACTTGAGGACGACTCAAAGCATTGAGATCTCTTTTGGTCTCTCTCATGTTGACTCAAAAGACACATGTGTTCCCTTCTTCTAGGTGACCTTCCTTGATTGGGGAATGAAGAACAATTATGCATACATACATATGATATACATGAATTATCATACAACATACTAACCCCGAGGAAAGTGAAGTCACCTTGTGCTTTGTGTTTTGTGTCTATTATCCTTGGGCTTATCTCACACTTGGGGGCTAAATCCTTGTGATAACGTGCTCCTTTCTCATTTCTTATATGTATCACTACCTTAAAGCAATCACCCCTGGTGAGGCATGTGCGATCGCTTTAACGTAGGGGGGCATACATCCCGTTCATATCTTTTCAAGATACTTGAAAATTTCTTGACAAATTTAGCTTTGCCTTGAAAATTTTTGATATCTTTCTTCCACGACTCATAGTGAGGGAACCTTACTATTGATAGTCATGGTTCTCCCTCATGATCTTCCCTTTTACTTTGTCAATCGAAGTCGTAAGATCCTTAGTCCACTGGGGGCTTGGTGTATCTTGCCTCCTTGACGTGGTGAAAGTTTTTCAATGTTGTTTCCTTGTACTTTACCGGAAGTATCAGCATACGCTTATACTCCCGCTAAAGTGGGGGCTAAATGTAGCATCCTAAAATTGTGACACTTGCAATTTCGACTGCATTTGGGTCTTCACGATGGCGGCACAACGTTGAACCTGAATGGAGACCCCGAAACCTGTTTACAACACCAAAAACTGCATTTTTCTGCACCTTGGCATGATCCCTCCTTGCACCTTGCTATCCCGGGAGGTGGGACCATGGCGCCCAGCGCCCTGGTCCCTGGCCCTATTTTGGGCTCGGTCTCCTTTTGGGAATCGGGTCTTGAAGTTTGCAAATTGGAAAATATTGTTTCTAGGTCGGCCTAAGGTCGGAAAAATCAGTCTCTCAACCCTAATTGACAAGTATATAAACTACTTTTCCTCTCCTAGAAAGGGAGGAAGGAAATAAGCAAGAGCAAGAGGCGAAAGTGATATTCAAACATTCAAACATTCAAGCATTCAAGTATTCCTTCAAGCAATTGAGCATTCTAAGTCTCCATTCAAGGCTAGGTGTTGCATTCAAGACAAGGATTCAACCATTGAAGAGGAGATCACTTACAACACATAACACATAACATACATTACACCTTCACATGTAAGAATACAAACATTCTTACAACAAGGTTGCAGGTACATGGCTGTAATTGAAGATCTGGAATCCTTGTGCAGAGACGAATAGGTCCCCCTTCGTTTCGCGGATTTTTCGGAGGACCGTGTGCACGCCGGGCGCCATCGTCCCGTCAACTTTCGCTCAAATTTGCAGAACAACATCATCTCGACATTTTACTGCTAATTCCAGGTCTGCAGCTTCATCCCATATCCCTATCTCTGTTTACAAGCGAATCTTTCTTACTTTACATGCATTCCTAGTTCAATCATTCTATCTATATTCTTTACAAAAGAGGGTATCCTTGATGTCTTAACCCTTGAAACTCATTTAGAATCCAATCCTGCATTGTGTGGGATTGGATCTTGTGGGTTTCAACCCCTCTTTTGAATGTAAAGTCTCTCCTAAGTGAAAACCATCAACCCTAGTGACCTCCCTTCTCTCTCCTTGGAGTTGGGGAGGGGAGAACAACTAGGGTTCGATTTTTCCGCTTTACAATATATACATATGTATATATACATGTAAATATACATATATGTCTATGTATATATCTCTATGTGTGTATGTATATATATGTATACATATGTATATATGTATATATGTATGTGTGTGTGTGTGTGTGCGTGTGTGCGTGTGCGTGTGTGTGTGTCTATATGTATATGTATATGTGTGTATATACATATACATATATATAACCATAGTTTTCAATACAAAATATGCAATCATAATCACTCATACAAAATGTGGTGCTCATATCACCAACTATATGGATGGTGGCTACCTAAGCTCTCTAGCCCCTAGCATGGTGGTCCCACATGTGTATATCGAAGGGATGACGTGGAACGTGACTCCTCAATGAGCTCCTCCTATCCATATATATCATGATATCTCTATACATTGTCGACTCTACTTGGGCCTCTATAAGCTCACACTATAATTGCTCCCTCTCTTCTCGTGCAATCTCTAGCTCTACTCTAATGGCATCAAAGACATATTCATGCCATCTAACACTTAGCTGAGACCTACAAGGACTATGGAATATGGGATTATGTGATAATATCACAAGGTACATGATAGATAAGTCACACTACCCTTGTTCTCTAGATGTAGAGAGAGAGAGAAAGAATTCCATATTAATATATCATCACTAATAAAATGCAATTAACTCTAAATTTTAAATGCACTATCTTACTTTGATCCCCTTCCTACCAAGTAGGATCAAATAAGGTAGGAGATTGAGTAACTGTGTTTGGGGACATGACCCCACTACTCTCTCCTGGCTCATATTGCCTCGATACCTCAGAGTATGGCATATATGGTGATGATCTATGTATCCTTAAGGTAGGCCTCTGTAGAGCTATGTCATCCTCCTCTATCCTCTACTGATGAAGGGATGACATCTTAGATCTCATCTCGAGCATAACCAGGATCATCTCCCTCATCATGTTCCTATTCTTGTACCTCTCCATAGATCTTTCTAGGCTCTTTAGATGCATCATCTCCTCCCTCATGGTTGCGTGACTTTGCTAGTCTCACCCATGGATCCATATTCCCTCTTGGGTAGTCTAGAGGAAATATGGCTCTTGGATATGAAGCCTCCTAGTATTTGGTATAGCTCCATTGTACACCTGTATCATACTCCAGTGGGGGGATGTATTTGTTGCACCTCTTCTCCACATCATCATTTGTAATCTCCACATCTTGTATTGTAGGTCTAGGCTTGGCTCCTAGTCTTAGAACACTACGAGAGTGTCATATCTAGATTGGTACAACTATAAAAATAGCCCTACTCTAGACCAGCCTACCTCATCACTTTGTCAAAATAAAATGAAATGATAATGTAACTGTGGTGACCCTCTAATAGTTTGTCCTACGACATATGACGTAGTTGTACATGTTGTTCTGCCCAATCACACACTTATCTATAGGGCCTCAATACGATATCATTGGGCCACATACAGTCTATCATAACTCTCCAATACAATAACTCTCCTCTTTGCCAAGGTCTCGTGCATGGATACATGTGTGCTCAAGGTTCCTCAAGTACAAAATCCATGGGCAACCTTGCAGGTCATGTACACATGATATGCTTGAACATCTAGATCTAGAGGAGGGTACATGTCATCAAAATATTCCCCTCATAATAAACATCATCTCCCAAGTAATGGTAGAGATGCACTAACATGTTGCATCCTCATGCAAACACAACACAATTCTCCTCCATCTCGTGTATGGCATAGGTCAATCTTTCATGCATTTGACTACCTCAACCATTTGGACACATGGCTAGTGCCACTGTAGAAATCATCAATCTCCTCACCAATGGAACATCACCTGTCGGATGTAGTAGCCATTGGATAAATATCCAACCCATCATCTCTCTGGGTGTCACTTTCTTGACATAGTATATCTAATCTCTCCCCATCTCTACTCATGATCGAGTTGGATGATATCTCATAGTCCTCCCTCTCACTGGTAATTGCAAGATATCATATACATCCTCTAGTGTGATTGTCATCTCTCTGACAAGAAGGTAGAATGTGGATATATTTGGGTCTCATCTTTCCATCAAGGCCATAAGAATTGGCCCATGAAATTTGATCACATACCCACCATAAGCCAATTAGTTAGAGAAGCCTCTATTAATCCAATGTAGGGTGAGGAATTTGACTCTAAAGATGGTTGTATATGTGACCTGAGGTATGCTCCCACAAATATGGTATCTCCTGCAAGAATCAAATGTCATGTATTAGTATCATCATCATCAAAATTTGTCCTAGCCCCATGAAGGCCATCTGGTGCCCCTTTTTTGGGACCATGGTACCTAGACGTGGTTGTGGTGCCTTGATGGGACCATGACGCCCTTAGAGGACTAGGGCGCCCAGGTGGGACCATGTCACCCTGGTGAGACCATGGCGCTAATTCTAGGTGTCCCATGTCAGAATTAGGATTTTAGACAACCAATCTACCAATCAAAAGATAGTAAATCAATAAGGTACAGGTTGGTGGGCCTACCTTATGTAGTGGGATGTCCTTTAGGACCAATTGTTTCAGATTCTTCATCTTGGTAGGCACTTTGGGTTGTTAACATGACATTTGTTACTTTATGAGCTACTCCTTTGAACTACGAGACAAAAAGGTGAATAAGACAAATGAATAGTTTTCTTATCACTATTTAAAAGGCAATTCTTTTTAAAATCCTAATTCTGGATTTATACTCAATCTTCACATTTTGGGCTAGAGAGCTTTGATTCTCGCCTTGTTGATTGTGCTAGAATCGTGCTTCGGTTCTATTTCTTACCAAATTGTTCTCCATCAGTTTTTATCTTGTAGTAAACCTTTATGTGAGCATTTTTCATCATTTTTCCCTCAAAATTCAAAGTGGTAAACATCATACCTTGTTTCAACATACTAATTAGCAAGCCAAAATAAGAGATAAATATAGCTACCCTCAAATTTCATCATTCTTAGCAATAATTTTAGGAGATTTTGTGATTTCAACTAACAATGTGGTTCCTAACATTGTATAGAAAATACTATTGGGGGATTCATTCGACATCTTATGGACATATCCTTTTTCCCATGAATGTTTACTTTTCTGTACTTTATCTTGCATATGCATGTAGTGTCATATGATCGCTAAAGTGGAGGCTATATGTAGCATCATAAATTGTAAACCCTTAATTAGGTTATCCAATTCCATGCTTAGGTTAGCACCTGCCTTAGTCCGTCCCATTACATTTTGCATTATAGAACATATTTAGGCATTTAATTATTAATTTAATTAAACCTAAATCCCCTCTCATCAATTTACATATCATAAAATTAGGCCCTTTATCCTAGGTGTGACCCTTTTTATTTAATCCTAATCTTACCCTAATTTCAATATTCAAGATATATTCTGCACATATACACATCTTTGTTTGAGCCACCAAGCTAGATTTAGTATTAAAATAACGCTATCTCGCATTCCTAGAAAATCATAAAAATTTGATAGGATCAGATAGTATACTACCTGGTCCCGAACTTTTTTGCCTAGATTTTGGGAGAATATTAAAGTAGTTTTAACTTATTCAAATCTCACTTGGTATCAAATTTCATCAATTCTAATTCATCCTTTTATCAAATTTAAATTTAGGGTTTCATATATATGGTGGTTTTTTTCCCCTCATTTGATGATCCTAATCTAGAAATTTTGAAGGAGAATTCTTGTGAAGTGGAAGTATTGTAATGCCCACCAAAATACCCTAGAGAAATAAACATAATCTAACCACAAATAGAGAATTTTTTTTAAAGTCATCTAGTAATACATCCTTATAACTAAGCTCATCTAACTTATATTTATCAATTGTAACATTTACCATCTTAATAGTATACATAGAACATCATGAACATAAACATAGATCATATAACGCGAGCGAAATTAAAGCTAACATAACATCTAACATCTTGTCACACATTTCATTCATGTAACCATTCAATCTTTCCCTAGGGCATCTGAACGACACTACTTACTATCAACATCTTAATAATTTAACCATATCATGAAGGCTATAACATACATTCCATTAAGATCTATTCATTTCTTTCCTAACATGAGATTATGATCTACCAAAACATTTATCTAAAATTCATTAACCTAAGTTCCATTAGAGTATCAACTCAAATGTTCCTAATATCCATTCATTCCATTTACATATGCAAGAATAGAACAACAAGTATTATTTTATTTCCCAATTAGGACATCATACCATTATCAAAGCAAGATTCCTATGCTACAACAAGAGTGCACTAAATATAACATCTAATTTTCTATTTCATCATAAAAACTCAAACCCATACATAAGGAATAATTTCCACAATAAGAAACATATGGTAAACATCTTATTACCTCATTACAATATCATAGTCTTTACAACAATATCTTTTCCTATTACAAAGAGTACTTGATACAAATGCATAATATTTTTACTTTTACAATACCATAGTTAATAATCATTAAAATCTCAATATATAGGAATCATCTACACATCCACTGCATGAAGAGGAATTGTTGAATCCATAGCCACGCTCACTAACACCAAAGAAGAACATCCCAATAGAAGAAGGCATCAAACCACCCCCCGTGCTAGGAGATGGCATAAGGTTCCAACTCGCACTCAAGACCTAGGCTGACACCTCACAATTGAGGGACTCAACATGACATCCAAAGAACAACATCAAGAATCAAAGATCAAATCACAACACATGGCTAAAACATAAATCAATAAACTTCCATAAGAATTGTCAACAACAAAGGCATAAGGATAATGGACACATGTAGGGAAGAGTGTCATCACATGCTAACTTCATGTGGAATTTATCTCTACCTAGGAGCCAAAAAAGGGAGACCAGTTTACCAATCCAATGGTCTTCCCAATCTATGATCTCAAAATCACCTCCCCGGGTTTGTCCAATTGGAGCATAACAACAACAAATTATTTATCTTGATTAGGTGAATTCCTAATTACCCAAACCAACAAATTTAATTATTATGATTATCACTTGTAATTAATCATTAACTCTTTATGTGGCTCCATAGGTCTAGACCCCCTCTTAGAGATATATTTCTCATGACCTAGGTTATACACATGCAAGAGCCCACTCTCCCAAACATGGACCATAATCGTAGGGTAAATAATAAACCAAGAATAACATCATAGTCACATAAAGAAACCTTCCAAATGACATAAAAACAATCACAACATCACTGAGCACATACTGAACATATCAAGGTACACATGACCATATACATGGAAGAGTCTTCACCAAACAATGCCTAACAATCAAAGAGACAAAACATAAAAATGAATCATATATCATTCCATATCCATTTCTAATCCTCAAGAATGAGGTAATATGCATCCCATTTGAGCTCTAAAATTCATACCTCAACAATAAGGAAGTCTCCCTCTTGATGGAGCAATACATGTATATGAAACCTTCTCAACGGTAAGGGATATAACCTCTTACTGGGGTACAAAAAAAAAAATGAAAGATGAAATGACATCAAAGACAACTCAAAGAAGCTCAAAGAAATCAAAACATGCCTCTGGAGAATGCAAAAATCTTGGAAAATCACTCAAGCAAGTCAAACTGACATTCCCCACACCTCTGGAGTAGTTTAGTACTCATGGTTCATTGTTTATCACCCTTGGAATACATATTGGTGCCCTTGGGTCATTCCCCAACATTTTTTTGGCATTTGTGTGAAGATTGCATTAATGAAATGTTCTGTTGTCATTGATGTCAATTAACTGGTAATGATATTGTTGTAATGTTGTTTTGTAACCGGTAGGAAGAGCTAGTGAAAGGAAACTGTAACCGGTAGGTAAGTTTGTGGAGTGAACTGGTATTGCTAAGTATTGGAGAGTTGAACCGGTAAACCCTACCTATTGATTTGATAAACCCTAACCGATTAATTCTGGTGAATTGGTTAAATTGGTTTATGATTTGATGATGAGCGGTAATGATTATGACGCATATTCATATTGTATGAAGAGAGTTTCAAAGTGTTTTTAGCGCTTTGAGGTAATGGTTTTTGTCTTGGGAATGAGCAAGTATATTGCATGTAATACAAAGCGCGTGATGAGTTACTAAGTTTGATGAAGTGGTGATCAACGAGCAATCGAGGCTCTCTTGAATGATGTGTAGAAATTGTTATGTAATCCAATGATCATACTTGAACCGAATTGTTTGTAATCTCTATGTGAATTAGGTTTTGGTTGTGTTACTAACCTAGTTGATTTGTTTATAAAGTTGATGAGTTGTTTAGTTTCAGAGTTGGCAAATATTTTGTTGAGTGTGTGATTGCCAAACTAGATGATGTATCTACACTTTGAGTAAAGGCAGATAGGAGCATGAAAAGGATCTGATCAAGCAAGTGTAGTGCTATTCAAACAGATCAACAAAGCCCTGTTGTTTTCTAACAATTACAATAGTTAAATCCCCTAACCGGGTAATCTCTAATAAGCTTGGTGTTACTCAAACCCTCTAACAAGGTGGTCCATTAGCTTGGATTCTAAATCCTTTACAAAGGTTACTCCTCATAGGATATTGCTTCTAACAAGGCATTATAGTCAATCCCTTAACTGAGTGGTCCCTAATAGGATCTGTTCTTAACAGGACTTTTTGTAAAAACTTTAACAGGCTTGGCTCCTAACATGGTGAACTTCAAAAGAGTTCAGATAGTTATCTTGTGAGTCTCATCTCACCGTGGTTTTTCCCATTTGGGTTTCCATGTAAAAAATATTGTGTCAAGTGGTGAATGTTTTTGTAGTTATGTTTTCTATGGTTGATTTGCTTAACTACTTAATCCACTTTGATAAGTCATGATAACCGACAACAACATGAAATGAAGTTTTACTTATGTCAGTAAAAGTATTTAGATGTTTGAGAGTTTCAATTTGTTTATTGTTAATCTGTTGTAACAGTCAACTGATTTAGCTTGACAGTTTTATCTTGACAGTGATATTGCATCGATAGTTCTAAGTTTAATTTGAGAGATTGATTTTGAGATTGGTGAAGTTTATCAGTTTTTCTTTCTACTAATTCACCCCCCTCTTAGTAGTTGACTGGATCCTTGTTCTTTCATCATACCATCAATTGGTATCAGAGCATCTCAGGTCCTCTAAGGTCTAAGCCTAACAACTTGAGGTAAAGATCTTGTAGAACATGATGAAGAAGGAAGGTCTGAAGTTTAACAGAGAAAACTATAGGATATAGAGTGATAGAATGAAAATTTATATCAAGAGTCTTGGAAATGAATACTAGGAACATGTTGGTACTCAATATGTTGCACCTAGTGGGATTATGACTAATGATCAGAAGAAAGAGCAACAAGAAAACAATCAAGCACTAGAGGCTATTATTATTTCTTTGTCTGATGCAGAGTATGTAGATGTCCATGGTCTGGAGACTACATATGAGGTATGGAAGAAACTTGAAGAGATTTATAGTGGTGATGAACATGTGAAGATTGCCAAGGAAGAGAGTCTAAGAGGAAAGTTTGATGACATGCAGATGGCTGAAGGTGAGAATATGCAACAGTATGATCAGAGGATAAAAGAGATAGTTGGTGAGATCAAGAGTGTAGGTGGTAAAGTGGAAGATGCCACAGTGGTTAGTAAGGTATTGAGAACCCTGCTACCAGTCTACGGTATCCAAGTTGTATCCATTTAGGAGTTGAAATCTATTGACAAAACTAAGGTAACCCTTGACTCCATCATTGGTAAGCTTACTATTTTTGAATTAAATGGTTATGATGGTAGTGTTTAGAAATTTGAATCAACATTTAGAGATTCTGTTTCTAACCCATCTATGAGGAGAAGTAGAGATGTCAGTCACAGTTATGAATCTAGATCTAGTAGAGAAGTTGATGATGAAGATAGTTTGGTTGAGCTTGAAGCATTGTTGGCCAAGCGGTTGCCCAGAGGTACTGGTAAATATAGAGGTAAATTACCTTTGAAATGTTTTGCATGAGACAATATTGGACACATAGCTGCTAACTATCCTAATGGTCATAATGAGAACAAGTGAGAGAAATTCAAGAAGTACAAGGGAAAAGGTAAAAGAGATTGTCTTATTGCAGTTGATGGTGGTATCACTGTTGAGGAATTTGATGGTGATGCTAATAAAGACATTGTGTTTGTAGCCATTAAAGAGGAAACATCTGATTAGAAGGATTTAGTTTCATGAATGGATAATTTTGATGATTGGATCATTGATAGTGGTTGTTCACATCACATGACCAGTGACATAGCAAATTTATTTCTTTGAAGGAATTTGATGGCAGAGTAAGATTTGGTAATGACTCACCCTTCATGGTTAAAGGTAAGGGAACTATTTCTCTTAATGGAAAGAGCAGTGCAGATTATGATCATTGGGTTAAAGATATGGAGGAGGAGCTTGAACAAATTGAGAAGAATAACACATGGACCCTAGTACTCTGACCAGTAAATAAAAATGTGATAGGTACTAAGTGGGTTTCCAGGAACAAGCTGAATGAAGATGGTGTTGTAGTTCGCAATAAAGCTAGATTGGTTTGCAAAGGTTATGCACAAGAAGAAGGAGAAGATTATGGTGAGACTTTTGCACCAGTGGCTAGACTGGAAGGTGTTAAAACTTTACTTGAATTTGCAACACACAAGGGATTTAAAGCATACTAGATGGATGTAAAGTCAACATTTTTGAATGGAATACTAGAAGAAGTATACATTGAGCAGCCAGATGGTTATGCTCTACTTGATGAGAAAGATATGGTATGTAAGTTACACAAAGCATTATATGGATTAAAGCAAGCACCGAGAGCATGGTATGAAAGGCTTCATTCACACTTGATAAAGATATGTTTTCAGAGAACTAGTGAAGATAACGACATATATCCCAAATTTGAAGGAGATAAAATACTAGTTAGTGAAGTGTTTGCAGATGATATCATATTTGGAGGTAATGATGACATGAGGAATGACTTTGCAAATGAAATGAAAAGTAAGTTTGAAATGTCTCTAGTGGGAGAGATAAAATTGTTCATAGGTTTACAAATACAACAAATGAAGAGTGGTATTTTCATTACACAGTCTAAGTATGTGAAGGAGGTATTAAAGACATTTGGTATGAGTGATTGTAAACTAGTTGTGACACCAATGGTTACAGGTTGTAAGTTGTCTAAGGAAGATGAGGCCACATCTGTTGATGAGAAGGGGTACAGGTCAATGAATGGAAAATTGCACTATGTTGTTCACAACATACCAGATATAGCTCATGCAGTTGGTCTAGTTGCTAGATTTCAGAAGAATCCAAAGGAAACACATTTGATAGCAAGAAAGAGGATATTCAAATATTTGAAAGGTACTATTGACTATGAATTATGGTATCCATATAAAGGAAGCTTTGACTTGAAGGTGTGCACAGATGCAAACTGGGCAGGTAATGTTGATGATATGAAAAGCACAACCAATGGAGCATTATTTCTGGGAGGAAGACTTGTTTCATGGAGTAGCAAGAAGCAGAGTTGTATTTTACAGTCTACTGCTAAAGCTGAGTATGTTGCAGCTTATATGAATTGTACCTAGGCTATCTGGATGAGGCACATTTTAGAAGGTTTCAAGATGAAGTTTACATAACATGTAAAGATCTTATGTGACAATACTAGTGCCATAAATATTTTAAAGAACCCTGTATTGCACAAATGAACCAAGCATATTGAATTGAAGTATCATTTCTTGAGGGAAAAATTGCAGAGTAAAGATGTGATCTTGGAGCATGTTTCTACCAAGGAGCTTCTTGCAGATATCTTTACTAAACCTCTGCCTAAGACTACTTTTGAGTATCTTAGAAGTCAGCTAGGGGTTGTAGCCCTTCATGAGGTCAATTGAGCATGATGTAGATTACATCAGTCCCGGAGCTACTTGCAGAATTTTACAATAGGATTGATGTAGGAGTGGAGTTATTCCACAGGGGGAGCATCAAGTTGTAGGTTGTTGATGCTGAATAGTGAAGTTTTACATAGCATGTTTTACTTTTAATTTGGAATAGTTGTCAAAGGGGAAGAAGAACTATGTGATTATGGGAGAAGAACTAGTGACAAGCTGAAGACAAGGAGAGTACATGGTAAAATGTAAACCAGGATTCCTATTCACAATCACAACAATCAATGGTATTGATATTTGTATTGCCATCAATGCTAAAGGGGGAGATTGTTGGCATTTGCATGAAGATTGCATTAATGAAATTTTTATGTTTTCATTGATGTCAATTAACCGATAATGATATTATTGTAATGTTGTTTTGTAACTGGTAGGAAGAGCTAGTGAAAGGAAACTGTAACCGATAGGTAAGTTTGTGGAGTGAACCGGTATTTCTAAGTATTGGAGAGTTGAACCAGTAAACCCTACCTATTGATTTGATAAACCCTAACAGATTAAGTCTGGTGAACTGGTTATATTGGTTTATGATATGATGATGAGCGGTAATGATTATGACACATATGCATATTGTATGAAGAGAGTTTCAAAGTGTTTTTGGCACGTTGAGGTAACGGTTTTTGTCTTGGGAATGAGCAAGTATATTGCATGTAATGCAACGTGTGTGATGAGTTACTAAGTTCGATGAAGCGGTGATCAAGGAGCAGCCGAGGCTCGCTTGAATGATGTGTAGAGATTGTTATGTAATCCAATGGTTATACTTGAACTGACTTGTTTGTAATCTCTATGTGAATTAGGTTTTTGTTGTGTTACCAACCTAATTGATTTGTTTATAAGGTTGATGAGTTGTTTAGTTTCAAAGTTGGTAAAGTTTTTGTTGAGTGTGTGGTTGCCAAACCAGATGATGTATCTGTAGTTTGAGTAAAGGCAGATAGGAGCATGAAAAAGATCTGAACTAGCAAGTGTAGTGCTATTCAAACAGATCAGCAAACCCCTGTTGTTTTCTAACAATTACAACAGTTAAATCCCCTAACCGAGTAAGTTCTAACAAGCTTGGTGTTACTCAAATCCTCTAACAAGGTGGTCCATTAGCTTGGATTCTAAATCCTTTAAAAAGGTTGCTCCTCACAGGGTATTGCTTCTAACAAGGAATTATAGTCAATCCCTTAATTGGGTGGTCCCTAACAGGATTTATTCTTAACAAGAATTTTTGTAAAAGCTTTAACAGGCTTGGCTCCTAACAGGGCAAACTTCAGAAGAGTTTAGATAGTTATCTTGTGAATCTCATCTCACCGTGGTTTTTCCCATTTGGGTTTCCACATCAAAAATATTGTGTCAAGTGGTGAATATTTTTGTGGTTATGTTTTCTATGGTTGATTTTCTTAACTACTTAATCCACTTTGATAAGTCATGATAATTGGCAGTAACATGCAATGAAGTTTTACTTATGTCATTAAAAGTATTTGGATGTTTGAGAGTTTCAAGTTGTGTACTGTTAATCTATTGTAACAGTCAACTAGTTTAGCTTGACAATGACATTGCATTGATAGTTCTAAGTTTACTTTGAGAGATTGATTTTGAGATTGGTGAAGTTTATTCATTTTTCTATCTATTGATTCACCCCCCCCCCTCTCAGTAGTTGATCGGATCCTTGTTCTTTCATCATACCATCACGTTTTGGGTGCATTTGGCAGCGTTTTTGGTTAAGATGTAGAAACTCAGGTGAAACTTGCAAATGATGAAAGGGAACTTTCCCAAGCCTGCATAGGAGCTCAAAACAACCCAAAATATCAACACAAAAGGTTTGGGAGACTAAATTTTTTTAAGGAAATTACAAAATTAAGAAGTTTCATACTCATAGAAAGAAAGCAACAACAAATGCATTCTCCCATATTGCTCAAATTGACCCTTCAATTGATCAACAACAAGGGAAGACTCAATATCATTAAAAAAACCTCAAAGAAACAACACTAAGGATATACAAAGCCCAATAACATTCTCAGACCTTTCCAAATGGTCTTTTGTCTAGAATTGGAAGTCACAATAAAGCAAAAATGACTCTCGACAAGCTACAGGAGAGCCAAAACTCACAATTTAAACATTGTGATAAGGAAGATACAAAAACCATAATAAAAAGGGAGATCTGACTCCATTAAAATGCAAGCAAGATAAACACTCAATCATTGAAGAAAAATGTAGAATAAAACACTTCTCGGAAATCAATATTTTCATAATTTGAAATCAACCAAATGCAAAAAACCTTTTTCCACAATCTCTTCCCATACCCAAAATTAATTTTTTAAAACTAAATATGAATCTCCCAAATACTCTTTAAAAAAATTCCAAAAGACAATCTTTGATCAGGCACTATGTAGACAATTTCCTTTCCAAAAAACAAATGCAAAAGATGCAAAAGCCAACCCGAAAATCAAAATCCAAACAAATGATGAATCTAAGAAGAGGAAAATCCAACAATCCAAGCAAGCCAATTTTCAATCTAAGCTCCCAATCAAATTCAAAATCCAAAATGCAGATCAAAATCCTCTGGATGGTAACCCAACAACATTTGCAAGAAGCTCCATAAATAAAATTAAACTCCAAACTATAGATAAATATCGACCAATCAGATAATTCAAAGAAACAATATATTATACCTACCATGCATGATTTCGAGACAAATATTATTTATTTTTATTGTTTACTTACCCATAAGCAATAAATCATACCCAATAGAAATCAAATAAATGAATTAAATGGGTGAAGACATATAAATAGAAATTCTTAATACAATATAAAATCAAATCGATAATAAACAATAAATAAATAATATAATTGTAGACACCTAAAAGTTGCACAATGAATTAAGTGAATTTTATTCATTCCTAATTCTTCCAATTAATTAAATTAAGATTTAATTAATATCCCTATTCTTCTAATTAGCCTATTAATTAAATTAAAGATTTGATTAAATCCATTTCCTCTAGCCTAACCTATTAATTAAACTAAGGTCTGATTAAGTACCCTTAGCATCCTCTCAATCCCTCTCAAGGTGACATTTGTCAACTTGGGATTGGATTGAGTCTCTCCCATGGATTTATAACTTTCAATCCTAGCCCTTGTTGATATTACTCAATCTCAACCATTGATTTCTCTATTTTCCCTATAAATAGAGCCAATTCCTTCTTCAATTCATCAAATCCTCTTGTACATCCAAATTATAGTCATTTTGCAGGTTAAGGAGCCCAATAAAGTCATATTCAAGCATCCAAGCATTAACATCATAGCATTTTAGCTTTATTTAGCATGTTTTAGGACATCATCTAGCTTAATTGTATATCTTTTCATAGCATCTTATCTTCATCTAGCTTAAATACATCATCTTAAATTTCAATTTGGAATCAACATATTTTCATATCATCTTCATCATCTTGAGCATTTAGTCTTGCATCTTGCATCCTTCATCTTCATCTTCATCTCTTAGCACTCACTAGAATCCTAGTTGCATCCATTTCGATTCTAGTAGTATTTTCCATACAACTCGTTCTCTAGGTTGTCATCTTGAGGATCAAGTTCTCTTCCAAGTGAGGGCCACCTTCAATCTTAGAGATATTTAGAGATAGAGAACAATGAAGCGATTTTAGAGTTTTTAATCTATTCATATGTTTTGATTTCTAACATCTAATGCAATGCTTCATTGGTGTGTTTGAAGTGTTTTCCCTCTTGCGGGTGGAAGACCATATTTCTAGCATACATCAATTGGCGCCCATCTTGGGGCTCACGTCCCTGAATTTAATATTTTTGCAAGATTTTTGTGTTGTGAGAAATTGCAGGTTCTGCTTCAACGTGAAAGCTCATATGAGGTTTTGTTAGTTATAGTGTGATTATGTTTATTTTGTCGTATGGGAAGCTGAGAATTGTCGTACGAGATTCTATTTCCTTTGTCGTATGGGCAAGTGAGAATTGTCATATGGTTAGTTAGGAAATTTAGTACGAGTTTCTATTTACTCATATGAAAAATAGAGAGGCTTTTTGGCTTGATATTAGGTTGTGGAAATGTTTGAGAGGGGTTTTAGACCTCCAAGAGTTATATTGCAAAATCTAGTTTTTGGAGGATCTTCCCAATTTCAGACAGTCAAATTCCAGGGCATTTCAAGATCAAGAGTGAAAAAAATTGTAACTAAGATTTGATATTTCACTAACTTTTTTTTCTTGTAGGTTTTAACAAATTGATGCAGGTTTGAAGGAGTTAAATTAGGATTTGATTTTAGTTTTTCTAAGTTTTTTCCTAAAGTTGGTTAAAATTGACCTCCTTTTCTTTTCAAGGTAAAAAGAACCTCACAATCTTCAATTGTGGTCTAAAAGGAACCACACCTGCAAGGATAAAATTTACAACAAACTTCAAACATTTCTTTTGCAAGTTAAAGTTCACATTTCAATTTGGGTTCTAAAAAGAACAAGAAAAACTTTCTACTTTCTTGCAAAGGTTAAAATTCACAATCAACATTTACTTGCAAGGTAAAAGGAACAAGCCATGATTTCCAAATTTGTAAAGCGGTTTACTTTCAAGCAATGTGTTTTCATTTCGTTGACTAGGATTTCCATTCCTAGTCTAGAGAATCATTGCTATGAAGGATTAAAAAGAACACCATTTTTTGGTTGGAGCAACATCTCCAATTAGAGGTTATCAAACAATTGACTTGAAGGATAAAACAAACTTTTGAGTGCTTTGTCTTAAATGGTAGGTATATGCTCTCCCCTTAATTGGGTGATAAAAAAGCCAAACCCACTCTTTTTATGCTTTCATTACCTTTAAGCATTTTACAACCTTTAGAGGGTCTGTCTTCCCGAATGCCTTGAGGGGGCTAGTGAGAAGAGATCGACCCAAGTGAGTATGGATAAAGCCAAGTACTCTAACTCACTATAATCAAATTGCCTTTTGAGATGAAAATCTCGGGGGACAGAGCATATTTGAGTTATCTCATATCGGGCACTTTGTAGGGCCTTGAGGTCTCAATCATGCTTGTGTGACTACATCTTGTGTTGGTACTTTGTTGGGCTATACGCCTTAATCACGCTTGTGTGACTTCAAAGGTTATCTTCAAACAAAAGCCTTTACTAAAGCCATAGTGATAGAGACTTAGAGCCAAGTCAGTTTCCAAACATTGGCAATATCATAGTGCAAGGGTGGAGAAGAATCCACCCCCAAGATTACTCACCATATATCTCCCAAGATAACTACCCAATTGTGAAGCAATTCACTTTGGGTTAAATATATGGAAAAAGGCAAAAAAAAGGGGCACCCTCTAGGGGGTGACAAGGTTGTTTGAGTTGATGGAGTATCGAGACTAGTGGGCTATGATATTGTTAATAACCTTTGAATAAAGAGTCTATCTGATGTGTATTTATTGTGATCCAAACTAGTGAAAACATTGGGGATTTGAACACATCCTCAAAGAACATACACTAAATGTTTAGCATGAGGATGATCATTGTCTTCATGTGTGATATGTTTTCTTGTCATAAATGCTAAAATATCTTGCAAAAACATCCAAAAATCAAACTCAAAAATCAATTCAAAACAAGGAGGGGTCATAGGTGAGAGAAACTTTTGAATCCAACAAAGCACCTTTGGAGGTGGTTATCAGCATTTCAACTATCTTTAGGCAATATTTTCATTCAACCAATTTCGAGGAGTATCAAACCAAGTGATCAAGAGTTTATCATCCAACTATCTCAACAACAATACCTAGCTAGGTATTCAAGTTAGTAAAATCAAGTTTCCATATCAGGAGACTTTATCCATATCATTTGACGTGCTTTGTCATAGGGGCCTATCGAACACACCCTCTATTCAACTTAGGAATCTTAAGTATCAAAAATGAAGTATCCATCAAGTCAACAACATCAACCTATCCAAACTGAAAGTTTGATCACTCCTGTGACCATCCCTTGTCACTTGAAAAAGAATTTTATTCAAAGGAAATGAGTCCTAGCCTAAATCAAGGTCAAAATATCATGCCTCACCAATCTAATCTCATTTTTTATCAAGATCCCACCCATCAAGAATCTTATGATGATCCCCTAAGATTTTGGTATTCCATCCACGATGATCCCCTTTTATCTTAAGAGAAGAGTCCCATTCAACATCCACCTCCTAAGAAAGAGAATGATATCCCTTCTACCTCCTTCACTAATCTAATTCAAAATAAAGAGAATAGCAAAAAATCAAATGATCCTACTCCAAGTCAGGATCAAGATCATAGAATCCTTTCATTCCAGAGTCAAATTCTTCATCCCCCAAATCCATTTTAGGCCCTTTCATTCCAAAGTTAAACTCTTCATCCTCCAAATCCATTTTAGGTCCTTTCATTCCAGAGTCAAACTCTCCATCCCTTCCATCCATCTCGGGTCCTTACCTCACTCAATCTGCCAATCCATCACCTCAAATGATCCATAAGAAAGATCAACAAAGGCACCATCTTTGAACTTCTTTCAACCATCTATCTAAACATCTTTCCAAAACTATTCTTTCATCATTTCCTTTATCTATTTTGGGTCCTTATGTCCCAAAATTCAATTTTCCTCCATCTCTTCATCACTTCTTGAGTTGTGTACCAACACTCATCTTGAATACATTTCCATCTATCCTTGCACAAATCTTCAAACATTCTATCTATTATCTAACACCTCTTTTATATCCTTCCATCCCTTTCATTCAATCCTTTGCATAACTCCTTCATCTATAAAATAGGCATTTGTGATATTTGTCACATGCTTGCGCATGCTCCAATCTCATGTTCAGTCCTTTTTCTAGATATCTATTCATGAAACGCTTCAGAATTTGAGGTTGTTCCTCTTTAACATTTTCTTTTGGTTGGGATGCACACTCAATCCAAAAAATAACCACTTATCATATCTTGTTACCGACATCTTTGATTACTATATCTCATACACTTAATAAATTTCTCTAAATCATTGCGATCTCTTATTAGTTGAAGACATGGCTAGTGAAAAATCTAAAATCTTGCTTCAATGCCACTATAATTATCAGACCCATGTAAGTTTCATCACTTACAAGCCAATGCAAGAAAAATAAAGAGCAAAAAGACAATATCAAAAGATTAAAAGCATGATCAAGAAAAGAAAAAGAAAAAATGCAATATCAAAATGCTTGGCTATGGGAACATGCAAATAACTCCATCGGGGCTATGGATGCCTGACTGGCAATGGAGCAATATTTGTGAGATTACAACGATAACCTTGTCGAGGCTATGCACGCTCATTGGGAGAGAGGTTATATCCAAGATGCTTTTGAAGTGAGGTTAGCTCATGTAGCTAGCCACGTTGGATTTTTAAAAGTACAATGATCATATGAGCCAAAATAAACCCACTTGCACACACATGGGTAATCAAAGACTAAGTACCTTGATCCAGTTTGGGATTCTTCTTCCCTTTTTATTCTACTTCCTAGTTGCTAGATATGTTTGGTTGAATTTTTAGGAGGTTCTAAGTGTGGGTTGAGTCTCTACCTTTGAAAAAGTTCAGAAACACTTGTTCAAGTGGTCCTAAGTACTGTGACAATCTTACATATCACCTTTCTGCAAATGGAAACCTCTATGCTTGGGGGTAAAGTTCATCCACTCTATTCTTCATACCACATCTCCCATTATCCTTCCAGTTCTATCTATGATCTTTCTTGATGCTAGTCCATATCCCTTATCCTACCTATTCATTCCTTCCATTATCCCTCACTATCTATGATCTTGTTTCTCCTATCCATATCCTATCTCTATCCATATCCCCTTTTTCATCCTCGATCTTGATCAAAACTAAGGACAAAACATAATTTCAAAAGGCTCTTGACATGTCTCCTCATAAGATACCTTTGTCTTTCACCCATTCATCTCCACCTCAATAGTTTAGTCATCCACTTATAATATTCCTTGTCTTGCTATACATTAGGGCAACCAAATACATCTTTCTTCTAATCCAAAAAGCTCCAAAAATCATAAAATGTCCAATAAATAAATAAATCAACAAAATCAAATAAAGTTGAAAATCAAAGCTTGAACCCATGGTCCATCCATCCATCAAATCAACAATAGAAAAACTCTCAAAGTCTGCAATCAAAGTGATCACATGTCTTGTTAATCAATTTATCACTCGAAATCTATCAACATCAACATGTCTTATACATGGATAGGTACACTCGAAACCAAACAGATTGGTCTTATACAAAGTACTCACTCTTTGAATCCAAACATTCCTATCAATCATCGAGTCTTGTTAATCAATCCATCTATCAAAATCAACATCAACATGTCTTATACAAGGATAGGTACACTCGAAACCAGATAGATCAGTCTTATATGGTGTACTCACTCTTTGAAACCAGACATTCCTATAAATAATTGAGTAATCAAAGGAATGGCATAGATTAGTATGACTATTGGATTTTGTTCTAGTTAGCCTTATCTTTATCAATTGATGGCGGTACATGTTTCATCTTTCAAAAAATCATAAAAATCCAAGTGCAATAAAACCAAGTGGTGAAAATGTAGAAACAGGCTCGCTATTTGTGATAGAGCAGTTCCTCCATCTATTTGTACATATCATATCCACCCATCTGATCCATCACCATAAATTCACAAATGCTTATCAATCCTAGACATACTTAGCGTAGTCACTATCCTTGATTTATCAAAATTAGTTATCCAAATCATATCCCACCATGGCTTGGTGATCAATGTAAATATCCATATCAAAGTAGTATCAACAGCAAGGGGAAAAATCCTAACCTCGTTGGGGGAATTTCACCTTGAAGGTTTTAGACATCAGACCAAACATGTGGTAAGACAACAACCATACAAGAGGCTAGACATCAAGGAATTGAACTGACTTGAACTGAACAAAAGATCTATTTGCAAGATGATTTCCTTGACAAGAATACATTTCCAACATACATCAATTGGCACCCAAATTTGACAAGAATACATTTCATATGATAATTCTTCCATTATCATATTGAATCTCGACATCAATTTCATATCAGTCTCATATCGACACCAGCTTCATATCAACTTTTCATATCAAATCAATTCTTCATATCTGGGGCATCGTATCGAATCCCGACATCAATTTCATATTAGTCTCATATTGAATGAATAAAATTAGATGGTGGAAGCATTAGGGATAATTAAATGAATAAAATTCAAATCAAACAAGCATATCAACTTAACAAGAATACATTTCAAGATGTTTTACTTGACATGAATACATTTCCAGGATACATCAATTGGCACCTAATATAAATTTAGATGGTGGAAGAATTAGGGATAATTAAATGAATAAAATTTACTTAATTCATTGTGCAAATTTTTGGTGTCGACATTTTCCCCCTCCTTGAGTTAACGTGTGACCATATGTTAATTAAAAAAAAACGCTCAATTTGTCACCAATTTTTTTTAATAAGATGTCACCAAATTTGTCGATATGAAGCGCTGATGTGATTTTGTCGATATGAAGCTGATATGGGACTGATATGGAGATTCGATATGATAATGTTGTCTTCAGTGAACCAATTCATGTAATACTGATATAGAGATTCGATTTGATAAGATTGAGATTCAATATGATAAGACTAATATTTGATATGATAATGTTGTCTTCAATGAGACTGATATGGAGATTCAAATAGGTAGGATAAGGGATATGTTAACTTGTTGAGTCTTCCAAACATGTCAGGCTCTTACATAAACCACTAGTGGTTTTCCTCTTTGGGCAAGTTAGCCTCCAAATTCTTCAAAAGGCATTAATGCCTCTTACAATCCCACACCCCTTAGACATGATGGTTGTCCCTTTAACCATTTTCCCATGTTGCACAAGAGTTTACCTCTTGGGTAATAGCATGCCTCCCTAGTTAATGACATTATCCATGATGTCACTCCTTGAGGTTATCTCTGATTGCTTGATTATCATCTAATGCTTGTTTAGCATTCCCTCAAGCCCTCTTAAGGTGACATTTGTCAACTTGGGATTGGATTGAATCTCTCCCATGGATTGATAACTTTCAATCCTAGCCCTTGTTGAGATTACTCAATCTCAACCATCCATTTCTTTATTTTCCCTATAAATAGAGCCGATTCCTTATTAAATTCATCAAATCCTCTTGTGCATCCATATTATAGTCATTTTCCAGGTTAAGGAGCTCAATCAAGTCATGTTCACGCATCCAAGCATTAGCATCATAGCATTTTAGCTTTATTTAGCATGTTTTAGGACATCATCTAGCTTAATTGCATCTTTTCATAGCATCTTATCTTCATATAGCTTAAATACATCATCTTAACTTTCAATTTGGAATCAAAATAGTTTCATATCATCTTCATCATCTTAAGCATTTAGTCTTGCATCCTAGCTTGCATCCTAGCTTGCATCCTTCATCTTCATCTTCCTCTCTTAGCACTCACTAGAATCCTAGTTGCATCCATTTTGATCTAGTAGAACTTTTCATATAACTCATTCTCTAGGTTGTCATCTTGAGGATCAAGTGCTCTTCCAAGTGAGGGCCACCTTGAATCTTAGAGATCTTTAGAGATAGAGGACAATGAGGCAATTTTAGAGTTTTTAATCTATTCGTATGTTTTGATTTCTAACATCTAATGCAATGCTTCATTGGTGTGTTTGAAGTGTTTTCTCTCTTGCAGGTGGAAGACCACATTTCTGGCATACAACAATTGGCACCATGCTATCAACATATCATATTGACATGAATTTCATATCAGTCTCATATCGACACCAGCTTCATATAAAATTTTCATATCAAATCAATTCTTCATATCTGGGACATCATATCAAATCTCGACATCAATTTCATATCAGTCTCATATCGACACCAACTTCATATCAACTTTTCATATCAAATCAATTCTTCATATCTGGGACATCATATCGAATCTCAAAATCAATTTCATATCAATCTCATATCGACACCAGCTTCATATCGACTTTTCATATCAAATCAATTCTTCATATCTGGGGCATCATACCGAATCTCGACATCAATTTCATATCAATCTCATATCGACATTAGTCTCATATCAACTTTTCATATCGAATCAATTCTTCATATCTAGGGTATCATATCAACAATTTGGATGATATCATTATCATATTGAATCTCCATGTCAGTCTCATATCAACTTCATATCAACAAAATCACATCAGCGCTTCATATTAAAATCAACTTTTCATATCGAGAGAATCATATCGACAACTTTGGCAACAACATCATATCAAAAAATCTTGGCGACAAATTGAGCATTTTCTTTGAATCAATATTGTAAGGAAAACATAGTGCAGAAATGCCTTCCTAATGTCAATTAATAGGGAAGATCATGCAAGAATGTAGTTTAAAACTTTTACAGAACGTTAAGAATAACATTGACAAAACACATAGAATCAACATAGAGACAGAACACCAAGAATTATGTGGGAAAACCCTTTCAAGAAAAAACCCACCACCAATAGTTGAAACACTTTATTTCTAGTAAATGAATTTACAATAAAGTTTCAGTCTGCAACTACAGGTATTCGTTCTCAGATTATCACGAACTAGACACTACAATTGGATCCTGGATATCAGTTGCACCATAGTTATCCAATGGCTACATATATCAGATTGTCGACAGTTCATCTGAGCAACTGCACCAATGGTTTGAAGTATAACCGTCTACGTCAGTCTACATTAATGAGAAACACAATATCCCACATGCACCAGGAAGTTGGGTCGGTTCGTATTCATATACACCGACAAGATCATCTTCAAAGTCCAAGTGTTTATCTTTTGGACTCTGGTTCGAGCACACACTCGTAGTCGGTCTCTACTCCACTTGTTCAACCTCTAGCTCACATCTTTGCCAACCTATAACGGACTCACCACTGGAATCAAGCTCTTCTTTGTCACTAGCTCATGATGGAAAGACTAACGAGCCCCATCACGACCTAGCGACCACCATCGGATCTTCTGCGATAGCCATCCGATCATCTGCGATCTGCTTGGCCTTTAACTCGCCTTAGCCGCTCTCCTACTGGGTCCCACCACTTGGTCGCCATGTCACGAGGGATAACATTTCGGGCACCTCACAACCTCAGTACAATGATAGCCACTAATAGTCCCAGAATTTTACTCCATCGTTGATCTTCGTCGGATCTGTCGTTAGATCTTCTCAATTTGCATGACCCTTATCTCACCTGAGCCACTCACTTATGCCACATGTCACTTCTTGATTGGCTCTGGAATCCCTACCCTGCCACCTTAGCAAGACCTCACTATCCATCGGGATGAAGCTCTTCTTTGTCACTGGGTCACGATGGATATTCTATCGAGCAGTTTCCCATTGTTGGGACTCATAAAATTTGAGTCAATTTGAGAGGCCCATTTCAAAGAAGGGTAAAATGAAGCTAGCATCCTCCCCTCATGTGCTTATGAATAGTGAAGGCAAATGAAAGTTTCAAACAAATGCAATTGGCATAAAGCTAATCTTCCCCTGCCCTACGTGGTATGATTAATGGGAAAGGTATTAATTGAAAGCTTTCAAGAAAATGCAAGGGCCTACGTGAGAATTGGAACTGTTGAAACACCATTAAAACTTCCAGGCGAATGCAAATGCCAGAACAGACCAGGAGAATACGCAAAAGCATTTATCCCACATTAGTAGTGGGAAGGAACTTTTCAGTATTTAAATACATGGCTACACACTTCCATAGTGTTAAAGCTTAAGGGCTTTTGACAAGAGCTTCTTGGCGACCTAGTGGATCCCACGCATGCGCATGCATCTCGAGGCAACTAAATTTTGCAGCAGATGGACGAATTAACAAATGAGCAAGTTGCAGATGAT
The DNA here is from genome assembly GCF_030272615.1 of Cryptomeria japonica. Lineage (NCBI taxonomy): Eukaryota > Viridiplantae > Streptophyta > Pinopsida > Cupressales > Cupressaceae > Cryptomeria > Cryptomeria japonica. The sequence goes on along the minus strand of NC_081407.1, from coordinate 413,408,430 downwards.
TCGACGACCATCGCTATACCATGACATAAAGGTGCACGACAGTTATTTCTTGCGACCCAACGATAAACCGCTAGCGATGGACTATGGCCGACAGTTAAGGTAGATGGTTATGAAGAGATTCATTCTAGTGGTTAGTGAGGCCATGCTAAGGTGTTAGGGAAAGGACTCCAAAGCCAATTAGGGGGTGACACGTGGTGATGCAGAGGGTATAAGACCAAGGTTTGGTGGTGGGTCCAATGGTGATGAGATGGAAGTCAAGTGGCATGTCATAAAACTCATAATTTGACTTATCGAACAAACCTTGGTCACGATGGATCTCTAAAAGGATTCAACAAAATCATCAGTTCCATCAACATAAAGTACATCGAAGAAATCAGAACTGGTCCCGCTAATAAAATAAAAAGTATCGATGAAACTACAGAATTGATGAGACATGTGAACAACTCGCTGAGGCAAGAAGTTTGGCTGAAAGAATAATATCGAACAAACCAACATAACCAAAGACACATGGTGGGTATGGTGACAGGTGATGTGGTGGTCCAGTGGCGGGTCAGGTGGCGCCTAGGTGTACTCATGAGAGAACCAGAGGTTGACACATGGTGACACGCGGTAGAAGAGAGTAGCTCAGGCGAGTAAAAGGTCGAGTAGGTTAGAGATGATCCAACGATGGTCGTTGTACTGTGGTTGTGAAGTGCTCGATGAATACCCTTCTCCGATCAACGACAAAGAATGTGCAGAAAAGGGGCAAGTTAAAGATCAAGCAGATTTGAGGAAGATCAATAGTTATCGCTATACCACAATGAGAAATAGCTCGATGAATAACCATCGTGACTTGGTGACAAGGCGGGCCCAGGTCCACTAGAAGGTATGGCCTAAGGTGGCGTGGCGGTTAAGGTGGCACCCAGAAGGACTCAGAGTGAATCAAAGGCTGACACGTGGCGAGCTCAATAAAAGGAGTGAGCGGTAGAAACCAAATCGAGACCTCGCGACCAAATAAATTTCATTAAAAGTCTCTAGATCGCTAGCATAAAATGCTAACACCCAAAAACCTAGAGACCTCACGAGCAAGCAGATCCAAAGAAGATCAAACGGTGGTCGCTAGGTCGCGATGGGAAACCACTCGTTGGCATATCCCTCGTGACCCAGTGAAAAAGAAGAGCTTCATTCCAACGGTTATTGAGGTTGTGCTAAGGTGGCAGGGTAGGGACTCCGGAGCCAATCAGGGGGTGCCAAGTGGTGGAGCGGAAAAGTAGGAAAGGGAATAAATCAAGGTTAAATATATAGTTCTAACCATGTGAAAATTCAAAAATTCAAATGACTGGTTGTGTAGAAAGGCGTCCGAGATTAATTCACTGGATGGGTTATTTCTACCCGAATCTATAAGTGTGATATACTGTTGGAAAGCTCACAAAATGAGGAGTTCGTTTCTGCAATCAGTTTCAACACTTGTCAAATATTTGGAGAACGGTTTCCATGGGAATTGCAAAGAATATTTTCTGCTAGGGAAAAGAGGACACTCGGAAATTCATGATGGAGATCTAATCTTTTTCCCTCTTCTATATAATTTGAGTTCTTCTCTTTTGTAAGGGTTCCAATTTTTGAAAAATTCTCGAAGGGAGATTTCCAAGAGAGGTTCCAGTGATGGTATTTTTCATTTTTTGCAAATGATAGCATCTCATATGGGTTTTCAGTGTTGTCTTTGCTACAGGTTTTGTTTCAGTTTGCAGGTTTACACATATGCAAGGCATATGTGAGTTTTCACCAAATTGTCTCCAAAATACCATTTAAATTTATACAATTTCATCTTATCAAGGGTAATTTGGATTTGTCTCTTTCAGTTTTCTCTAAGAGAGTAATGTTTTTCTTTTGGGTATTCTTCAAGGAAGGATTTAAATCCTAAAACCCAACATTAATGATTTTGAATGTATATTGGATATATAAGTATGATTTTGTGATAGAGCAGAGGATTGTATTAATGTAAGGCATTAATACATGAAAATTTAATGTCGAAAGTAGCTTGCATCTGAGATTTCTCTTTCAGTTTTATGCATTACTCTGTGGCTAGGATTAGGCATTGGTCTCTTATAATGTTGAAGGATTGTCAGAATGATATTTTAAAGTATCAAATCATAATATCTTTCTTTTCTATTTTGTGGAATTGTTCCACTTATCTCATGTTCAGACCTGTCGAGTTGTGAATGTAGATTTAGCCTATCTACAATACCCTCCTTCTTTTTGAACCTTTAATGAGATCTATCTACTTCTGTTGATGCTATCTTGTATGTCATTGGTCTAATTTTATACATCAAAGGTACACCCACCTAGGTTTTGCAGAGCCTGAAGAGTAGAAGGATTTTTATCCTTGTTATGTTGTCCCAAGCCCTGAAGTATTTCATAGATTGAAATTGGCTACTTCATAGGTAAATTGAAGGTGAACATGGGTTTTCTCTTTTTTGAGAACAACAAAAATGATGACTCTGCTGGGGAATATGCTACAACTTGTGTTGATTGGATTCAAATTGAGACACTCTTTGTATATCAACAATTAAAGCTAGTTAGTTCAGCCATGTCCATTTGAGGAAAGAGTCATAAAAGTGTTGTAAATATGAAAGTATTTTCAGATCTATAGTTATTTGCTTGGTAGTGCTGTGTGCCAAGTGTTGAAAGTTTGTGATCATTTTATCTTTGTGTAAGTCCATATCTGTTCATGTTCTATAAATTATTTTATAAATTCTCATGACAGTGAGTGGTGACTCTAAAAGACCTCTGCACCAGTATGCATTATTGTGAAAGTTCTAAGAGATTTGGTGAACTTACAACAAAGATTTAGCAGGTGCTTGAGGTTTTAAGATTGAAGATCCCAGAAATTTATTGAAGATATTTTCCTCCATGAAGGAGGTGGTGAATCTATATAAAGATCAATGTACAATCTTAGAAGATCTGAGAAATATCTCACCAAATATCAGAGCAGCAATAGAAAATTTTAGTAGGTATTCCTCAAAGTATTTATAAGACAATTCATGTTCCTTATAAGGTGAAAAAGTCACCATAGAAAGGAAAAGAAATTTGCAGTTTACATACTTCATGTTTTGAAATAAATTTTAGTTAAGTGATGGGAGAAGTATGTGGTTGTGAAAATTCTGACTGCATGAGTTTTGAAAGGAGTTTGTGAAACAATAAGATGCATTGTCATGGTAATGGTTCAATAGATGTTTCAAATATGATGGATCTAGATGTGGTTCCTAGATCTAAAATTTCTTTGTCAAATTTGAAAGACATTGATAGGGAAATTGAGATAATTTTTCAAAGATCCAACAAAAGTGCATTTTGTTTCTAAGAAAGATAGTAGGGAAGAGAAAGGAAGAATCATATATATTTTTTATGAAAGATTTATAGTTGCATTAAATGAGCTTCCAGCTGATGCTAGACCCCATGAGTCTATTTGGATTGAGTTATTCTTAGAGCTTGATGAGCCCGACTCAATTAATTGGTCTACAACCTTGAAAGAAGAAAGTGTTGCATGTATTAAAGAGTGGATAGATGCGATTGATGATTAAATCTGCAAATGTACACAAGATTGAGTATAGTGATGGAGATGATTCCGTGAGTGGAGATATCTCTTATGATGCTGAAGGTGACTCTTGCTCTCAGCATGACAGTGTAGATGTGTATTCAGAGCAAGAAGAAAATTGTGAGAACATAAGTTGTTCAAATAATCATGAACCTATTGAGGTTTCAGATTTGAATGATATAGATCACCTTGTTTTCAATATCATTCCACAAAGTGTTTTCAACCAAGGTAATGAAACTATGTTGCAACATATAGCAGCACTTTATGATTAGCATGATAAAGGTAATGATGCAGATGCAAGTTGTTGTAATGACAAAATAAATGTGCACAAAGACATGAGCACTACAAATTTAATGCATGCATCAAATTGGGACAATGTTTACAACACAAAAGATAAAGCCAAGGAAAATGATAATGAAGGAGAAGGTTCACTAAGTAGTGAACAAATCTCAGAACTCTTAGCTGCTGGTCTTAAGAGGTATGCATCTAGAAATTTCCCCAATCTCTCATACCCAATCAATATACATTTTGATACTGATGATATTTTTGAGGGTGTGAAGTATGATACATATGCTATTGATTATTTCCCTACATTTGATTTGAAAAGTAGACAAGGTGAAAATGCATATAAGGTTGATAGATGTAATGATGTGGATTCATATGTTGATATGAACTCAGAATTTGATATGCATTGTGTGGATCTTGGTGTTAAAGAGAAAGATAAATATGAAGTGGTTTTCTTGGATTCGCAAGTGGCAAATGAACCGTTGACAAGTGATGATACATTTTCATGTTTGCAAAAGGCTGATAGAAATTGTGATCAGCCTATTGAAGTGCAGTCATTTTACTTAGAAATGTTTCTCTCTAGTTTGCAAGATAGTATTATGGATGAGTGTTTTCCATTTATGCAAACTAGAAATCAACATGTGCTTGATGTTCCCAACTTTTAGAGGGAGTTGGGTTAATTTTATGTTCAACAGGAAATTAACTGTAAAGAATATGACAATTATATGTCACATAGTGATCAACACTTTCAACATTTGTTTGATTTTCAACTATTTGGTGATTACCAGTATGTTGATTTTTCTCTATATGAGCTGATGAGAAGTTGCATGGTTTGTGATTATGTAGATGTAAATGAAATCTTCAGCTTACCCTTGATTCATGGAAATGAGAATCGTGTGTTTGATAGGGGTAATAATTGACTTTAATTTTGATGGCTTGAGGCCATATGCAAATAATTTCTATTGTATAGTCACTTTGATTTTAGTTGTGTGGTTTTCAATAAGGAGCCCTGCTGTTTGGGTGGAATTAGGAACCCCTGTTTTTGAGAAGAAGAGAACTATCCTATTTTCTAGGTGGTCTTCTCTACCATAGATTCTGAATTCTTATGTTGATCTTGCAATCAACCATCCCCAGTCAGAGCCACTGTTGGGACTCATAAAATTTGAGTCAATTTGAGAGGCCCATTTCAAAGAAGGGTAAAATGAAGCCAACATCCTCCCCTCATGTGCCTATGAAAAGTGAAGGCAAATGAAAGTTTCAAACAAATGCAATTGGTATAAAGCCAATCTTCCCCTGCTCTGCGTGGTATGATTAATATGAAAGGTATTAATTGAAAGATTTCAAGCAAATGCAAGGGGCTGCGTGAGAATTGGAATTGTTAAAACACCATTAAAACTTCCAGGCGAATGCAAATGCTATAACAGACCAGGAGAATATGCAAAATCATTTATCCCACATTGGTAGTGGGAAGGAACTTTTCAGTATTTAAATACACGGCTATGCACTTCTATAGTGTCAAATCTTAAGGGCTTTTAACAAGAGCTTCTTGGCGACCTAGTGGATCCCACGCATGCACATGCATCTTGAGGCAACCAAATTTTGCAGGAGATGAGAGAATTAACAAATGAGAAAGTTGCAGATGATCCGATTACCATCACTATATTGTGACATAAAGGTACACAGCGGTTATTTCTTGCGACCCAATGACAAACCACTAGCGGTGGACTATGGCCGACATTTAATGGAAGTAGTTAAGGCAGACGGTTATGAAGAGCTTCATTACAATGGTTAGTGAGGCCGTGCTAAGGTGTCAGGAAAAGGACTCTGGAGCCAATCAGGGGGTGACACGTGGTGACGCAGAGGGTATAAGACCAAGGTCCAGTGGTGGGTCCGACGGTGATGAGATGGTAGTCAGATGGCATGTCATCAAACTCATAAAGTGACTTATCAAACAAACCTTGGTCACGATGGATCTCTAAAAGGATTCACCGAAAGCATTAGTTCCATCAACATAAAGTACATCAAAGAAATCAGAACTGGTCTCGTCGATAAAATAAAGTATATCGATGAAACTATAGAATCGATGAGACATGTGAACAACTCGTCGAGGGAGGAAGTTTGACCGAAAGAATAATATCAAACAAACCAACAGAATCAAAGAAACGTTGTGGGTCTGGTGACAGGTGATGTGGCGGTCCAGTGGCAGGTTAGATGGCACCCAGGTGTACTCATGAGCAAACTAGAGGCTAACATGCGACAAAAGAGAGTAGCTCAAGCGAGTAAAAGGTCAAGTAGGCTAGAGATGATCCAATGGTGGTCTTTGTACCATGGTTGTGAAGTGATCGATGAATACCCTTCGCAGATCAGCAACAAAGCACGTGCAGAAAAGGGGCAAGTTAAAGATCAAGCAGATCCGAGGAAGATCAACAGCTATCGCTATACTGCAATGAGAAATAGCTCGATGAATACCCATCGCGACTTGGTGACAAGGCGGGCCCAAGTCTGACCTAAGGTGATGTGGTGGTTAAGGTGGCACCCAAAAGGACTCAGAACAACTCAGAGGCTGACATATGGCGAGCCCGACAAAAGGGGTGAACGGAAAAAACCAACTCGAGACCTCGCGAACAAAGCAATTTCATTAACAGTCTCTAGCTCGCTAGCATAAAATGCTAACACCCAAGAAGCTAGAGACCTCATGAGCGAGTAGATTCGAAGAAGATCCAATGGTGGTCACTAGGTCGCAATGGGAAATCGCTTGTTGGCATATCCCTCGCGACCCAGCGACAAAGAAGAGCTTCATTCCGGTGGTTAGTGAGGTTGTGTTAAGGTGGCAGGGCAGGGACTCCAGAGCCAATTAGGGGGTGCCACATGGTGGAGCATAGAAGGAGGAAAGGGAATAAATCAAGGTTAAATATATAGTTCCAACCATGCAAAAATTCAAAAATTCAAATGACTGGTTGTGTAGAAAGGCATCCGAGATTAATTCACTGGACGGGTTATTTTTACTCGAATATACAAGTGTGATATACCGTTGGAAAGCTCACGAAACAAGGAGTTCATTTCTACAATCAGTTACAACACTTGTCAAATATTTGGAGAGCAATTTCCATGGGAATTGCAAAGAATATATTCTGTTAGGGAAAAGAGGACACTTGACAATTCATGATGGAGATCTGATCTTTTTCCCTCTTCTATATATTCTAAGTTCTTATCTTTTGTAAGGGTTCCAATTTTTGAGAAATTCTCGAAGGGAGATTTCCAAGAGAGGTTCCAGTGATCGCCTTTTTCATTTTTTGCAAATGACAGTGTCTCGTATGGGTTTTTGGTATTTTCTTTGATGCAGGTTTTGTTTCAGTTTGCAGGTTTACACATATGCAAGGCATATGTGAGTTTCCACCAAATTGTCTCCAAAACACCATTTAAATTTATACAATTTCATCTTATCAAGGGTAATTTGGATTTGTCTCTTTTAGTTTTATCTGAGAGTGTAATGTTTGTCTTTTGGGTATTCTTCAAGGAAGGATTTAAATCTTGAAGCCCAACATTAATGATTTTGAATGTATATTGGATATATAAGTATGATTTTGTGATAGAGCAGAGGATTGTATTAATGTAAGGCATTAATACATGAAAATTTAATGTCGAAAGTAGCTTGCATATGAGATTTCTCTTTCAGTTTTATGCATGTCTCTGTGGCCAGGATTAGGCACTGGTGTTTTATAATGTTGGAGGATTGTTAGAACAACAATTTAAAGAATCAAATCATAATATCTTTCTTTTCTGTTTTGTGGAATTGTTCCACTTATCTCATGTTCAGACCTATTGATTTGTGAATGTAGATTTAGCCTATCTACAGTACCCTTCTTGTTTTTGAACCTTTAATGAGATCTATCTAATTTTGTTGATGTTGTCTTGTGTGTCATTGGTCATATTTTATGCATCAAAGGTACACCCACCTAGGTTTTGCAGAGCCTGAAGAGTAGAAGGATTTTTATCCTTGTTATGTTGTCCCAAGCCCTGAAGTATTTCATAGATTGAAATTGGCTACTTCATAGGTAAATTGCAGGTGAACTTAGGTTTTCTCTTTTTTTAGAACAACACCCATCGCGACCTAGCGACCACCATTGGATCAACCTTGATCTTCTCGACCATTATCTCACCTAAGTTGCTCTCTTACCGGGCCCAACCACTTGGTCACCAAGCCGCAATGGATAACGTCTGTGCATCTCGCCATAGAGATATAGCAACAATCATTGATCCACCTTCAACCTGCACAATCTTTAACTTGCTTCTTTTTGCATGTGTTTTGTCGCCAAGCCATGGGGAATAACTTTCGATCATCTTCCCATCAGGGTATAGCGACAGCCGTTGGATCATCTCAGACTTGCTCACCCGATAACCGATCACAAGAAGATGGTTCCATCAGCCCATTGACAAGAATCACATCGACAACTATTCTATCGGGATAGGTTACTTTGATCAGTCTGAACACAAGTCAAGTTAATTCGAGGCACATTTCCAACAAACTCCCACTTGACGAGGAATTCACTGGACCGATTACCATTCCATACGTTACTGAGAAACATGGGTATCAAGACCCAAAGAATTAGAACACCACCTGAACTTATGAGTACTCACAGGTTTTGTCAAGACATCTGCAACATTTTCCAGAGTGTCTACCTTGTTAAGATTAGCTTTTCCATCTTCCACCATGTCACGAACAAAGTGATACTGAACATCAATATGCTTCGATTTGGCATGGAAAGTAGGATTCTTCACAAAACATATGGCACTCTGACTGTCACTCCAAATTTCAACCTATCCTGCATCAAAACCAATATCTAAACTCAAACACCTAAGCTAGACAACTTCTTTACAAGCATGTGTGGCTGCCATGTATTATGCCTCTGTAGTGGACAAAGCGACTACGGATTGTCACTTGCTCACCCAACTAATTGCTCCACCATTCATGAAAAAAACATATCCACTGGTGGATCTTTTGTTGTCTATGTCTCCTACCCAATCAAAATCCACAAATTCACATACATTGAGAGTTTTCGTTGAATCATCAGAATGACCATGATAACACGTAGCAAAATCTGAAGTTCCCTTTAGATATCTAAACACCCTCTTTACAACATCCCAATGCGGCCTTCCTAGATTCGACATAAACCTGCTAAGTACTCCCACTGGTTGGGAAATGTCTGGTCTTGTACAAAGCATAGCATACATCAAACTGCAAATAGCACTTGCATAAGGTACACTTTCCATGTCTTCTATCTCTTTTGGAGATTTCAGACTGTCAAGCACAGACAACTTAGTTTCCTGCAAGATGGGAACAACCTGTGATTTACAAATAGACATATGAAACATGTCAAGAACATTGGTTATATAATTTCTCTTGCTAAGCCAAAGGATCCTCTTAGATCTATTCCTTTTAATCTCCATTCCCAAAATGTAATTTGCTGCTCCTAAGTCCTTCATTTCAAATTTCATAGAAAATTGAGATTTTAAATATGAGATCATACCTTTTGTATTTCCTATGAACAACATGTCATCTACATACAAAGCTATGATAAGAATCCTATCACATTCAGTTTTGTAGTAAACACAATGATCAACTTTTGATCTCACAAATCCCAAGGAAAAAACAAATGTATCATACTTTTGATACCACATTTTGGGAGACTATTTCAAACCATACAGAGACTTCTTGAGTCTGCATACCAAATGTTCTTTACCTTTTTCCACAAAGTGCTCAGGCTGAGACATATAAATCTCTTCTTCAAGATCACCATGAAGAAACGTTGTCTTCACATCCATCTGCTCATTCTCCCAATCATATGTTGTTGCAAGTGACAAGAGAAATCTGATAGATGTCAACTTAGCCACAGGAGAAAAGATCTCTCCATAGTCAATACCTTCCTTTTGAGAATACCCCTTTGCAACCAATCTTTCTTTGTACTTGTCAATACTATCATCTGGACCATACTTCTTTTTTAACACCCACTTGTGACCTACAGACTTTCTGCCTTTAGGCAATGACACCAAATCCTAAGTTCCATTTTTATCCAATGATGACATTTCATCATTCATGGCTTCCAACTAGGAATTTGAATCAAGCATTTTAATAGCTTCTTTGATAGTCCTAGGCTCATCAGTATCTGCAAGTAAAGCATAAGCACAATTAACATTCAATATAGAGTGACTGTACTTATTAGGTGTATACCTATTAGGTTGCCGCCTCTCTTGAGTAGATCTTCTCAACTCTGGTGTTGAGGCTTCTTGAGGTTCAACAAGAGGCTCATCATAATGTTCTTCTTCAAAACTACTTGAACTGCTTGAACTCTCCTCATCTTCAGGTATCTTTGGAGATTCTTCCTTAGCTAGAGGAATTTCAACCTTCGCTTCTCCTTGCTTTCCTATGTTATGGTCTAGTGACATAGGTTTTAGCTCATGAAAAATCACACTTCTGTTGTACATAACCTTACCAGTCACTGGATTCTAAAGTTTGTATCATTTAAAACTAACTCCATAGCTAATAAAGATGCATTTCACAACTTTGTTATCCAACTTAGATCTATTAACATCAGGCACATGAGCATATGCCCCTGCACTAAAAACATGAAGGTTTCTTACCAAACCATGCTTCCATAGGTGTTTTGTCAACCAATACTGAAGTAGGAGAGGAATTCAACATGTAACATGTTATAGCAACTACTTCAACCCAGAATTTTTGTTCCAGCCCAGCTTCGCTCAACATGCTTCTTGCTTTCTCCATTAGAGACCAATTCAACCTTTCAACAACTCCATTTTTTTGTGGAGTGTAAGGTACAGTCTTATGTCTCTTAATTCCATGATCAACATAGTACTTGTTGAAATCTGCACTACATTATTCACTACCGTTGTCTGTTCTTAAACATTTAATCCTTTTCCCAGTCTGATTTTCAACAAGGTTCTTAAACTCCTTAAACTGACTGAACACTTCTGATTTACTTTTAAGAAAGTACACAAATGCCCTTCTTGAATAATCTACAAAAGATACATAATACTTAGACTTAGACAGAGAAGGAATCTCTACTAGACCAAACACATCAGAGTGAACATAATCCAGAATGTCAGAAGATTTATGAGAACTGGAATAAAACTGAACATGGCTATGTTTTCCATATATGCAGTGTTCATAGAAATCAAACTCAAAACTACAATCATCCAGACCTTCAACCAGATTCTTATTCTTCAAAGCTTTTAAACCTTTTTCACCTATGTGACCTAACCTATTATGCCAGAGCATTGCTTTCTTAGCAGGAAGTTTAGCTTCTAATGAATTAGCATTATGCATCATTACAGTTGTCTTAACTAACTTTTCAAAGGTTACATTACAACATATAGGTTCAACATTTAACTTATACAGTGTACCAATGTGATCGCCCTTTTCCAATACAATGGAACCCCTAGTCATCGTGCAACCACTAGATACAAATGTAACTTGTACTCTAGCATCATTAAGTTTACTTATAGAGACAAGGTTTCTTTCCAAACATGGTATATGAAGAACTCCATTGATCCCCTTCACTCTACCATCTGGGAATTGAATTTTAATTCTGCCTCTCCCTACAATCTCCAACGTAGAATCACTAGCCAAGTATACCTTTCCACCAACATATGGTTCATACTTTGAGAACCACTCCTTGTGGGAGGTCATGTGAAAAGATGCGCCATAATCTACTAACCAGGTGTCATCTGAGGTAGGCATTGCCAGGGCTACTACAAATGCATCTACATCACCCTGAGAAGATTCAGTTCCAGAATACTTCTTCTTCTTCTTCTCCTCCTTGCAATCCTTTTGGATATGCCCTTTTGGGCCACAGTTCCAACACTTCACCTTTGACTTCTTGCTTGGATATTTTGATCTCTCTTGAGACTTGGACTTCTTTCCTTTCTTCTTGTCTTTATCCTTTAGTCTGCCTCAAACATAGCACATCTTTTATCATCTCAGAAGACTTCTTTCATTTCTTCTGACAAAAGAGTATTAACGATAATATCCATCTTGAACTGGGTCGTAGTACTACCGATAGCCATCACTAAGTGATCCCAAGAGTCAGGCAATGAACATAACAACATCATGCAATGTTCTTCTTCCTGAATGGTCACACCAACAAAAGTTAACTATGCAAGAACCATGTTGAATACATTTAAGTGGTCTGCCTATGGTGTTCTTGCATCCATCTTTAGAGAGTACAAATTCTTCCTCAAGAAGCATTTATTCACCAAGGACTTGCCTTGATAAATATCTCCCAACTTATTCCAAAGAAGATGTACAGTCTTCTCCTCATGGATGTTTAACAAAACAAAATTAGTAAGACGTAGCCTGATTAGACCCCTTGCCTTCTAGTTGGCTAATTCCCAATCCTCTTGCTTCATGCCTGTAGGTTTCTGTCCAGACATAGCAATCTAAAGGTCTCGGTTGACCAACAAGTCTTCCATCTTGAGTTTCCATAGTTCAAAACTAGAACCATTAAATTTTTCCATGTCTATGCACCCTGAGATGCTCACCATCTTAACTTGTAAAACAAACAAGTAGACACTGTGCAAGACTCCCACTTGTAAGGAAAGCATAGTGCGGAAACATCTTCCTAATGTCAATTAACAGGGAAGATCATGCAAGAATGCAGTTTAAATTTTTTTTAAAATGTTAAGAATAATATAGACAAAACACATAGAATCAACACAGAGATAGAACACCAAGAATTACGTGGGAAAACCCTTTCGGGAAAAAATCCACCACCAACAGTTGAAACACTTTATTTCCAGTAAATGAATTTACAATAAAGTTTTAGTCTGCAACTATAGGTATTCGTTCTCAGATTCTCACGAGATGGACACAACAATCGGATCCCGAATATCAGTTACACCATAGTTATCCAATGGCTACATATATCAGATTGTCGATAGTTCATCTGAGCAACTGCACCAATGGTTTGAATTCTAATCATCTGCGTCAGTCTACATTCATGAGAAACACAATATCCCACATGCACCAGGAAGTCGGGTCAGTTCATATTCATATACACCGAAAAGACCATCTTTAAAGTCTAAGTGTTTATCTTTTGGACTCCGGTTTGAGCGCACACCCATAGTCAATCTCTACTCCACTTGCTCGACCTCTAGCTCGCATCTTTGCCAATCCATCACAGACTCACCACCAGAATGAAGCTCTTCTTTGTCGTTGGGTCGCGATAGAAAGACTAACAAGAAATTTCCCATCGTGACCTAGCGACCAACATCGGATCTTCTGTAATCATCATTCGATCATCTGCGATATGATCGGCCTTTAACTCGCCTTAGCCGCTCTCCTACTGGGTCCCACCACTTGGTCGCCATGTCACGAGGGATAACATTTTGAGCACCTCACAACCTCGGTAAAGCAACAACCGCTGATAGTCCCAGAATTTTACTCCACTATTGATCTTCCTCGGATCTGCTATTGGATCTTCTCGATTTGCATGATCCTTATCTCACCAAGGCCGCTCACTTATGCCACGTGTCACTTTCTAATTAGCTCCAGAGTCCCTGCCTTGCCACATTAGCACGACCTCACTATCCACCAGAATGAAGCTCTTCTTTGTTGCTGGGTCGCGATGGATATTCTATCGAGCAGTTTCCCATCGTGACCTAGTGACGATCGTTGGATCAACCTTGATCTTCTCGACCATTATCTCACCTGAGCTGCTCTCTTGCTGAGCCGCAATGGATAACATTCGTGCATCTCGCCATAGCAGTATAGCGATAGTTGTTGATCCACCTTCAACCTGCACGATCTTTAACTTGCTTTTTTTTTGCATGCGCTTTGTCACCAAGCTGCGGGGAATAACTTTTAATCATCTTCCCATCGCGGTATAGCGATAGCCATTGGATCATCTTGGATTTTCTCACCCAATAGTTGATCACAAGAAGATGGTTCCATTGACCCATCGACAAGAGTCACACCTACATCTGTTCCATCGGGATAGGTTACTCTGATCAATATGGACACAATTCAAGTTAATTTGAGGCACATTTCCAACAAATATATGGTCACACATTAACTCAAAGAGGGGCAAAATGTAGACACTTAAAAGTTGTACAATGAATTAAGTGAATTTTATTCATTTAATTATCCCTAATTCTTCCACCATCTAAGTTCATCCACTCTATTCCTCCTACCATATCTCCCTTTATCCTTCCTCCAATATCCATTACCCTATCTAAATTCATCCAGTGCTATCTATGATCTTGCTACACGCTAATCCATACCATCTATCATATCTATTCATTGCTTCCATCATCTAGTGCTATCTATGATCTTGCTTCACCTTATCCATACCCTCTAGTCCATATCCCTTATCCTACCTATTCATTGATTCCATCATCCCTCACTATCTATGATCTTGTTTATCCTATCCATATCCTATCTCTATCCATATCCCCTTTTCCATCCTTGATCTTGATCAGAACCAAGGACAAAACATAATTTTGAATAGCTCTTGATGTGTCCCTGAATGTTCCATAATAAGCTACCTCCATCTTTCACCCATTCATCTTCACCACAACAATTCATTCATCCATTCCTTGTCTTGCTATACATTGGGCCAACCAAATACATCTTTCTTAAAAACTAAAAATAAAAAAAATTGACAAAATCAAATAAAATTGAAAATCAAAGCATAACAACATGGACCATCCATCAAATCAAATCAACGAGAAAAATCTCAAAGTCTGCAATCAAACTGATCACATGTCTTGTTAATTAATTCATCATTTGAAATATATCAACATCAATATGTCTTATACAAGGATAGGTACACTTGAAACTAGATAGATCGGTCTTATACAAGGTAATCACTCTTTGAAACCAAACATTCCTATCAATCATTGAGTCTTGTTAATCAATCCATCTATCAATGTCAACATCAACATGTCTTATACAGAGATAGGTACACTCGAAACTAGATAGATCGGTCTTATACGGGGTACTCACTCTTTTAAACCAAACATTCTTATCAATCATCGAACAAATCAAAACAATGATATAGATCATTCTGACTGCTAGATTTTGTTCTAGTTAGCCTTATCTTTATCAATTGATTGCAGTACATATTTCATCTTTTAAAAATAAAAAACAAATCAAAAAGTGCAATAAAAACAAGTGGTGAAAACTTGGCAATAGGTGCTATTTGTGAGAGAGAAGTTCCTCTCTCTATCAATACTCATATCCTAACCATCTAATTTGAGCCAATAGCCATCATAGAATACTTATAAATGCAACAATATCCTAGACATACTTAGTGTAGTCACTGTCCTTGATTATCTGAATCAATTATCTGACTCATATCCCACCATGGCTTGGTGATCAGTGTAAATTTCCATATCGACATAGTATCAACAACAAGGGGAAAAATATTGACCTAGCTAGGGGCATTTCACCTTGAAGGTTTTAGACATCAAACCAAACACATAGAAAGACAACAACAATCAGAACAACCGACAATGTCAACAACGATACAAGAGGCTAGACATCAAGGAATTGAATTGACTTGAACTGAACAAAATATCTATTTGCAAGATGTTTTACATGACAAGAATACATTTCCAATAGCATGCATGCTTACTTATGGTTGTTAATTTTTTCTTATCATATCTCCAAAGTGACTCAAGGATGTCTCAACGACTAGAGAAGCAAAGAAGGAATGTGATGTTTTTTATGTCTGTTGTTTGGGAGTGAAGTCTTCTACTATGCAAATTTGTCTTACGACGTGATCGGGTAACATATCACTAAAGACATTTCGGATTTGTATAGGACAAAGCTTAACTCTTGTCTCTTTATGCAAGCAACACTCAAGTCATCTTGGTTCAATTATACCTTGATGCTTGTGTCATCTTACAATATCAAAATCCATGTAAGTTATACTTAGGTCATTATGGTTTAATTATACCATGATGCCTGTATCAACTTTCAATAAATCAAGGATCGATGATGAAAACAAGGGAAGCATTGGCACTTTGATCGAAACAAATGGAAACATTTGGGAATGACAATGCATTAGCATCATTAGTATCATTTTGTTATCATTATCATTTTAAACTTGCATTAGGTTGCATATCATTTTTAATCTGGCATTAGGTTGCACATCAATATCATGTTAATATTGCATATAGGTTCATTCGCATTATCATTTTAAAATTGCATTTGATTGCATTATCATTTCCATATCACATCATACACATCATTTTCAAGATACATCTCACATCATACATCTCATTTTCAAGATACATCTCATCATCATCATCATCTAGTCACATTCATCATTGCATCCCCGCATGCATATTATCACATCATCATTGAATCTTTCTTCACTTTCATATATTCATCATTCATCCAACTCTCAGCTATCATGTCTTATATAGGATGTATCTTTTCTGAAACTAGACATTTTGATCAGCTCTTATACAGGATATATCATTCCTGAAACCAGACGTTTTGATCATCTTTGTCTTATACAGGAGGTGTCATTCTTGAAACTAGATTTGATCTCTATCTTATCAATTCTATCATGTCTTATACAAGATGTATCTTTCCTAAAACCAGACATTTTGATCATGTCTTATACAGGATATATCATTCCTGAAACCAGGCATTTTGATCATCTGTCTTATACAAAAGGTGTCATTCCTGAAACCAGACTTAATCTCAATTTGATCAATCTTATCAATCCAATCGATTTAATCAATCTTGTCAACCCATGCATGTCATCAACTATCCACTCTTCTATCTTTCAAATAGCTTTCTTTTTCTTTCAAGAGATCATTCATGTCTTTAGTGCATGAACGATCTCCTAATGGGGAATTATCATATCGAATCTCGACATCAATTTCATATCAGTCTCATATCAACACTAGCTTCATATCAACTTTTCATATCAAATCAATTCTTCATATCTGGGGCATCATATCGAATCTCGACATCAATTACATATTAGTCTCATATCAACACCAGCTTCATATCAACTTTTCATATCAAATCAATTCTTCATATCTGGGGCATCATATCGAATCTTGACATCAATTTCATATCAGTCTCATATCAAATCAATTCTCCATATCTGGGGCATCATATCGATAATTTTGATGACATCATTACCATATCAAATCTCCATATCAGTCTCATATCAACTTCATATCGACAAAATCACATCAGTGTTTCATTATCGAAATCAACTTTTCATATCCAGAGAATCATATCAACAACTTTGGCAACAATATCATATCGAAAAATTTTGGCAACAAATTGAGCGTTTTCTTTGAATGAACATATGGTCACATGTTAGCTCAAAGAGGGGCAAAATGTAGACAACTAAAAGTTGCACAATGAATTAAGTGAATTTAATTCATTTAATTGTCCTAAATTCTACCAATTAATTAAATTAAGATTTAATTAATATCCCTATTCTTCTAATTAGCCTATTAATCAAATTAAAGATTTGATTAAATCCATTTCCTCTAGCCTAACCTATTAATTAAAATAAGGTTTGATTAAGTACCCTTAGCCATTTAATTGAATAAATCTTATTTATTTAATTAAAACCCCCTTTTCCCCTTTTTGATTAAATTCACATTTAATTAAAATCCCTTTTGCATTTAAATAAATCAAAATTTATTTAAAAATCCCCCCACTTGCAAAATCCTACAAAAGCAATTTGCATCCCCTTTTTGGTTAAATCAAATCATTTTAATTTACCAAAATTACCTATTTTCCCTCACCCACTTGCAAAATCCTACATTCCCCTAATCATTCTTCTAGAAGCCTTCTAATATTATCCTAATCATGTCCCATCCCTAAAATTGGGGGAGTCACTTCTCCAAATTTGGCGAAAGTCTTGAAAATGTGTTGAAGACTCTACCTTATTCAACAAGCTAACTTGTTGAGTTCCCCAAATTTGTAAGAGCCTTACAAATTAGCCCCAAAAGTCTTCTAAGGTATTTAATGCCTCTTACAAACCCACACCCCTTAGCCATGATGGTTTTCCCTTAACCATTTACCCATGTTGCACAAGAGTTTACCTCTTGGGTAATAGCATGCCTCCCTAGTTAATGACATTATCCATGATGTCACTCCTTGAGGTTATCCCTGATTGCTTGCTTAGCATCTAATGCTTGTTTATCATCCTCTCAAGCCCTCTCAAGGTGACATTTGTCAACTTGGGATCGGATTGAGTCTCTCCCATGGATTTATAACTTTCAATCCTAGCCCTTGTTGAGATTACTCAATCTCATCCATCCATTTTTCTATTTTCCCTATAAATAGAGCCGATTCCTTCTTCAGTTCATCAAATCCTCTTGTGCATCCAAATTATAGTCATTTTGCAGCTTAAGGAGCCCAATCAAGTCATGTTCAAGCATCCAAGCACTAACATCATAGCATTTTAGCTTTATTTAGCATGTTTTAGGACATCATCTAGCTTAATTGCATATCTTTTCATAGCATCTTATCTTCATTTAGCTTAAATACATCATCTTAACTTTCAATTTGGAATCAACATAGTTTCATATCATCTTCATCATCTTGAGCATTTAGTCTTTCATCTTGCATCCTATCTTGCATCCTTCATCTTCATCTTCATCTCTTAGCACTCACTAGAATCCTAGTTGCATCCATTTCAATTCTAGTAGCATTTTTCATATAAATCATTCTCTAGGTTGTCATCTTGCAGATCAAGTGCTCTTCCAAGTGAGGGCCACCTTGAATCTTAGAGATTTTTAGAGATAGAGAACAATGAGATGATTTTAGAGTTTTTAATCTATTCATATGTTTTGATTTCTAACATCTAATGCAATGCTTCATTGGTGTGTTTGAAGTGTTTTCCCTCTTGCGGGTGGAAGAACACATTTCCAACATACAATAACTATATTAAATCAAATAAATTAATAATTAAATAAATTAAAACAATTAATAATTATTAGATAATAAATAATAAATAGGTCACTAAATAATAAAGAAAATATATTAATCAAATTAATCTTAATCAAATAAATACAACCCTCATTAATAAATAATTATCCATTAATTACTTAACCAGATAAATAAACAATAATCATACAATAGGATTAATTAACTCAAACATTAATAAATTAGATTATCCTATTAATTAATTAAATAATAATCATACACTCACATTACTTCAAGCAACTCGACAAAAGGGGAACATCGACACAAGAGTCTAACCACCGACTTGCGTTGTGGCGCAATCTGACAAGGTGAACAACTAAGCCTAGAGTGAGTGAAAGAAACCCATGCCATCTCCAACAACTTGCCATTGGGATTGGACACACTCAGACTTGTGAGACCAAGTGGAGTTGATGTCTGGTACCTGCAATCCTACAACCACAATACAAAACATAAACAATATATATCCATCATGATAAACAGGCAAGTTAAAAGAGAATCACAACACCTTATCATGCTTGGAATGAGTGATAAGGCATCATCCCTTTCATGAAGAAAGTTACACAATAGAAAAATCAATACATCACATGAAACCATAATTACCAAATAGGGGTTAGAACCATCATAACATCATAAATCATATAGTTCTCATAGGAATACCAAGTGCATTTAATCCATCCAATGTAAATCCTTCCATCAAGTAATCTAGAATGTATCATCAACCATATGAATCATCAAATAGCATATATCCATATAAAGTATCTAGCACCATCAGTATCATCTGAATAGAAATAGAGTCATAAGTAATCATCAAAACAACATCCATATGTCTAAATAGGTCTACCAAAGCATAAATCCAAATGTGAATCTAGGAGGGACACTACAAGTATTGATTTGTGTGAAGTCTTAGATTTGCAAATTTATCCATTAATCAAATCTTCATCAACATCTTCATTAGTCATGGAAGCTTTATGAGATATTAAAGAATAATAAGGGAATCACTGACTGTTGATTTGCTTGTACCTTTTCCTTAGGATTTGGTATGATTTCATATTGTTTTCATGTCTCTATATTGAGCTTCAGATCTACATCACATTAGTTTTTAGATTTGCATTATTTCTTTATATTTTCATTTTAGTTGTAATTTAAAGCATTCTTATTACAAGCATTTAGGGTTTTCTCTAAAACATAGGGTAGAACTCTAGTTTGCATTTAGCTCATCCCAATATTACAAACACGTAAGATTCAAGAGCACACACACATTTTTTAGTTATAATATCGGCTATTTGTGGAGGTGTAAATCACTAAAACAAGAGGGATGGCTAAGGAAAACCCCTATAAAGCCACAACACCACCATTTTTCAAATTAAAGGTACAGTTATAGATTTTTGTTAGAGCATGTTGTCTTAGGAAGATCTCAACAAGCAGGTACAAACCTCCTGTCAAAATTTGGGCCTGGTTTCTAGGGACCAGGGTGCCCCACACCCTTGTCCTCAAGGACTAGGGAAATTCACACCTAGGTCCTCCTTGTTCTACTCCATATTTTTAGGATAGTGCTCAAATAGTCTCAAAAATTGGACCTCTAGTCTGCAGCTCATCACAGTTTCTCAGGCCAGGGTGTACAATGCCATGGTCCTATCAATTCAAGCCCATTTCTTTATCACGGGTGCACAATAGAATTCCATTCTTAGATCTGTACTCATTGCCTCAATTTTGTTATCAATTAGTTGACTATTCTTTCTATTTTATTCACTTTTGCTTGTATTCTCATCTTAGCTTTACATTAACCCTAGATCTTACATATTCCCTTTCATAGCAGTGAAGGGAAACCCTAGAAGTATCTCTTGACTCTCTTTCACAATAGTTAGTCAAAGAAGATCACTCCTCTAGGTACTTTTGTATTTCAATATTTTACGAAAGTGGAGTTAGGTCCTAATTGTACCTGATTCTATTTCCAACCAAAACATTAACAGTAACTAGTGATTCTAATTAGAATTTTTACTCTTTCCCTATTTGGATTGTGGCTAGATCTAGTGAATTTGCCCCTCTTTCAATGTATTGGCTAATTTGGGTTGTTAGTGGTTTTAATATCTTAATTGAAATCCTAATTCCAAATTACACTCCAATACAATTCCAAATTAGGACCCTCATTTCTCCTCAGGAAGGAAGATCTACTTCCCACTTCTCAATTTCCTTTGTACCTATAGTGTCATAAATTGTACACCCTTGCTAGGGTGGTACAATTTCACACTTACTTTAGCACCTACCTTAGTGTGTTTGCATCTTGCATTATTATTTCCCTTTAAGAATTTAATTAATTAATTTAATTAAATCTAAAGTCACATTTCATCACTTCATACATTATAAAATTGGGCCCTTTTCCCTAAGTGTGCCCCTTTTTATTTTATTCCTCCAATAAATCATTTTATCATAAACCCTAATTATGTCCTATTTCGACCTTTAAGGCCTGATTTCTCATATCAAAACACCTCCAAATCAATTGTAACTTTGGGATTCACTCTAATATCATCATATCTAACAACCCTAAAAATTTGGTGAAAAGTTGGTCGGATTGTGGTGTGAATGCACATGGTCCTCGACTTTTGTCCTAAAATTTCAGGAGCACAATTCTATGATATTATAATGCTTAACCCCAAAATATTAGTGGAAAATTCAATTCCTAGGTTAGCCGAAAGGGGGAATTAAATTGAAATTAAGATCTAGGGTTTCATATATAAGATCTCTCTTTCTTTATTTGAAGAAAATGAAGATCTATCTATTTGAATCAAGGAAAAAGCTATTGGAGCAAGCATAAGGAGCCTTCTATGTAGTGAAAGAGAAGCCTATGTGGATTCTTCAAGAACATTCAACAACATTTCATCAAGAATTCATCATCAATTAGGAGCCTTGAAGACATTGAAGAGTAAGAGGAGATCTTGTGGCAATATCTCCCCCTTGGGGATTGGTATGCTTTCATGGTATTTTCATGTCTTTGTATGAGCTTCTTTACATAAATATGCATATTTACATTCATTCTTTAGATCATTTAGATTTTTTGGTTTCAAGAATTTTTATTTACATTCACATTTACATTTAGGGTTTACTCTCATGCGTAGGGTAGCTCTAGTTGCTTTCATTTTAGGATCTTGCATACACACAAGGTTCTAGCACACACATTTTTAGTACAGTAATGACTATTTGTAGAGGTGGAAATCACCAACACAGGGTTTTGACTAAGGCAAAACCCCATATATCCACCCAAACCTTCCCTTTTCAGTTGCAAGTGTAGAAACAAGCATCTAGAGGCAATTTCAGATCTGGAAAAGGCATCAGAACCACCCAGAAGTCTCAGAAGTGCAAACATTTGTCAAGGTCAGGGGCGTGGCACCCTAGTCCTATCCAAGATAGGGGTGTGGCACCCCGATCCCTCCATTTTGCAATCAAATTTGACAGATTCTAGACTCAAGACCTCCAGTTTGCAGTGTCTCAATTGCAGCCTCTTGTCTACAAAAACATGTCAGTGGTGTGTCACCCTGGTCCAGGTCTATTTTGTTCAATTTTCAAAATCAGGTGCACATCCATAATCCTCCCCCTTTTATGCTTTGAGTATCTCAGTTTCAAATCTGCAAGTTTGTTCAATTTCGAGTTCATTTGTGCTTCATTCTGTATCTCCTAGTCTACTTGATCATTCAAACCCTAGTTTTTCTCATCATTTGCAACAAGAGGAATAGAAACCCTAAGAGGTAATCCTTGGCTCTCTCTTTCTCAAAATAAGTAGCCAAAGTGATCTACCTCCCTAGGCTCCTTTCGTATTCCCAATGTGCTGGCTAAAGTGGGATTGGGTCCTAGCCACTCGATCTCGCTTTTCTGCCTTCACATTTTGGTGAACCCGAAGTGAATCCAACCTTCTTTAATTCTGATTTATATTTTCAGATCTAAGTGTTTTTGCTATTTCAAATTCAAATTTACATTTACAAAGTTTCAATTTGTTGCAAATTTCAAAATTTAGAGGTTAATTAAATGTTAAAACCCCAATTTTTCAATTCAATATTGAACTTGTGGATAGCTTAATTTGGATCATTAATTTCAGATCTGATTTAGAAACACATTTCACTCATAAATTTCATTTTCTAAATCAATGTTTAGAGTTCTTGCATTGGTTAAAATTGAACATTTCCTTCTATTTTGTATGTGTTATCATTTGAAAGAGGATTTTTTTTTGTCATGATGTATTCATTTCATAAATGTGATAAGGGGTTAGCTTCCCTTGTTTCAATTTTTTCATCTCTTAAATAACCTCCTCTTATCTATGACAACATTTTGGTGCCTAAAATATTTGTTACCAATCCCTTTAAAACTCTCCCATGTTCTAAAGAGAAAGATTTGAAGAGTGATCTTGACAATATCATAAACACTTTTTTTAATATTACTTTAACTTCCTTACATGATGCCTCTCTAAGTGAAAAGGTATTGATGGGTATTGACTTATCTTCTCCTAAACTTGGTCTTAGCAATGGGGGCATGTTAGTACAACAAGAGGTTATGAACACTTCTTCCAAAGATCTCCTTCCTAAGCATGAATCTTTGGAGAAATATTTTCATCTCCTTCCTAAAGAATACTCCCCTCATGAGGTTTATTTTGTGCAAGACAATGGTATTTTCCCTACTTTTCCTAGTGATGGCATTTCCTCTTTTGATTCCAACAAAATTACCAATAGAGATAATGCATTAATGAGAAGTTTTTTCCCTTCTCCTAAAGTTTTCCTTACCCCTAAAGATGCCTTAGAGAAAGAAGATGAAATCATAATAAATTTCCTTAATTCTCTATCCCCTAAAGATCCTATTAAAGACATTTTAAGGAAAGAGGATGATTTAAATACATGTAGTGATTCTCTCCTTCCTAAGGATGAAGAATTAATGAACAATGTTATCCCTTCTCCCAAAATTGGCAATAGAAATAAGGACATATTTGTAATACTTTTCCTAATGACCTCACTATTTGGGATGAACCATTAGAAGAAGGTGTTGATTATTCTCTACCCCATGAGATAATCCTAGGCAAATGAGATACAATCATGATTGATAAATCCCTTTATATCATCTCACCTTCCATGAATCTCAATCATTCTCCCTCTAAAAATAAAGCATCTCCCTCTCCTCAACTTGGTTCTACTCATAAGGATACCCTAGTTCAAGATAAGATGGTTAACATCTTTTTCAAAGATATCCCTCTCAAAGGTGAGACTCTAAAGAGTAATTTTGATCCTTCTCCCAGAGATTTTATTCCCCATGTAGATCCTTTGGTGATAGTGGAGGATATGACCTTTCCTAGTAATACTCTTTCTTCTAAAACATCAATTCCTACCCCTAGTCTCCCTCCTAAAATTGGTCTTATCCATGATAATAGTTTAGTGCAAGAAGAGACTATCAACAATTCTTCCAACAATCTTGTTCATTATTCTTCTAAAGACACCTTTGATATTCCTAAACCATCCTCAATCAATTTTATACATGTTAATGAATCACCTAATAAACCCCTCTTCATAGTTCAAGGTGCTTGTCCTTCTCAAAATTCTCAACGTAAGCCTATCTTAGTGGTTCAAGGTGGTTATGATGATGATTATTTTTTCACTCCTAAGAAACCTATTATTACTATGCAAGGAGGTTATCCTACAAAGAGCCCTTATGAATATGCTAATAAAATCACTGGAGAGAGTTAACATATAGTTGCTCATACCTACAACACAAGAAACAATAGGCAACCTAGTCCTCCTCCAGTTATCCCAGCTTCATTTCCTCCCTCTAAACCTAACCTTCCACAAGAACCTCATATATCAAATCTTGGGAAGGAGTATGATCTCATTGAACAACTTAAGGCCAGTCCTGCTAAGATTTCTATTTGGGATTTGGTTCAAACTTCCCATGTCTATCATAGGATGTTACAAGACGATTTTAAAAACTTAGATGTCCCACCTATAGTGACACCTAATAATATGTCCACTTTGATTGATCCTACGAATAAACCTAAAGCTCAAATTGTATTCACACAAAATGAGTTACCTTCTCCTGAAATCCAAAATCAATATGATCCTCTTATGATTCTGGTTATTATCCATGATAGTGCTATAAGATGAACCCTTGTGGACAATGGATCTGGCCTTAATGTTTGTGGTGTGGAATTATTAGATAATATTAATGTGGATCGTTCTCTCATCGAATCTTCTTCTCTGACTATTAGAGGATTTGATAATGTTGCTAAACAATGTCTAGGTGTCATAACCTTGCCTGTTAAGGTAGGTCCTGTTGTGTTACCTACACCTATTCATGTTATGCCTAGTAATTTGACATATAACCTTCTATTAGGGAGACCTTGGATTCATAACATGCAAGTTGTCCCCTCAACTTTGCATAGGAAAGTCAAGTTCATTTCTAACAATATGACAACACCTTGTTAGCTACCAAACCTCAAGAACCATTAAAATATGGATCTTCTTGTTCAACTACTTCCCATTCTTCTTCCAATCCTTCTACTTCTTCAAATACATCTACTTCCTTTAATGATCTTGTTCCTTCTAGAGCTCCTGATTCTTCTACTCAATCGGAATCTCCTCCCAAGGATATTTTTTCTCCCGAAGGAGTGCTCTCAAATGATGATTGGGGATCTCTAGAATTTAACCCTAGTTTTGTAGGAGAGTATAGAGTATCTTTGTCTAATTCAAATGATTCTTCAACTAAGTAACCATTTTGTGGTTGCTTCTAAGTCAAATGATTCTTCAAATTCTTCCTCTAATTCATATAGCACTGAGACTTATGAGGCACAACCATATCTTTCTGATTTGGCATCCATTTATGGTCCTGGTTTTCATATTTTAGCTAGGAGTGGCTATGATGGAAATGGTTGTGGCGCAAATGAACAAGAAATAAAAGTTCCTTTAAAACATAATACACATGAAGCTTCATTTGGACTTGGATATAATCCTTCTAAGCCCACCAAAGAATCTAAAAGACCATCTCTCAATGTGAATGCTATATTTAGTAGTGATGATGACCTCACCTTGATTAAATCATCTTCTACTCCTTTCAACACTTATCCCCCTCATAAATAAATCTTGGTGATGAGAAAATATCTTTATGAATATCCTCAAGAGATTTCTGATCCCATTTATGAGGCTAATCATTCTAAAATTCCTTTTTCTAGGAATAAGGCTCTAATGAATCACACTTATCCATCTCCTAAGATTTCTTGTGTGCAAGAGAAGTATGAATTAGTGGCCTATTCTTCTCCTATAAACTTATCTCTTTCTAAAGACTTATACATGATTTTAATCTCATTTATAGTAGAGTATTTAACATGTCATATTCAAATACCTCATTCAATCTGTGGAGCGACCTGCCAACAACCCTAGGGAATTACACTAACATACCCACCAAAGGTGGACTAATTTTTTTTTTACTTAACACTAGGTGTTAATTACATTACGAAAATCAATCCTAGTAAACATAACCATCAGTTATGTAGATGATATCACTTGCACATGAGGTAAACCTATGATGCCATAAGTTGTTTTATACTTTTCCCCGGGGTAATTGGTGTTACTACGTGCCTCCAAGAAAATATGCTAACCAAGATTTGATGCATTAAAGGGCATTATACCCCAAGGTATAGGGTATGTTTTAGGATGTTCAAGAGAGTTAATCATTAATTAATATAAGAGCATAGGTTGCTTCCCTATACTAAATTATGGTTAAATTTAGGCCAAAAGTTGTCTTAATGAGAATATAAATGGTCAAGAAGCTTACTAAGGTTTCCTTAACAAGTGGTTGATCTTTTAATTCTCTTTAATTAAGTTATTATAAAGGGGCAGATTGCTGCCCTCATGGCTTTGATTTCATTCATCCATGTTTAAAGGTTGTCTTATAGGTTTAAAGTGTTTTCTTTTATTACATGCATAGGTAGATCTCAAATGAAGGAAAAATTTTAAGTTTAAGTATTGATCAAATGCTGGTTTTAATTTCACTATATGTTGCCATTAAATACATGTTGTAGTAAATAATCCATAAGGCACACTTAAAAAAATGAAGATACATCAAACACATTTTACATCTCTAAGTTCTCATAGTTTTCTTCTTACACCACAAGGAAGTGATTGTACAATAATTACATCCCAAACTCTCATTGGTAAATATTTATACCGAAATCTACTTAAATATCAAGAGTACAAGTACTTCAACTATTACATGGATTCATCAAATTACAATAACATTTCTTGCTAATTGACTCTCAATGAGTTATAATGTTGAACAACATACAAGAGTACATCATGAGTGTATACAATAACGACCAAGAGGTCAATGAACTATAACATATCCAACTGAATAAAGTACAACATACAAGTCTGCAAGAATGATCGAGACTAGTTTCTCCATGAATCCAGAAGATAGACTAAACTCCAACCACGAAAAAGAAGAATAATCAACATCAAGAATGAAAAACCCAATGGCGACAAAGCTCCAACCACCCGACCAAATGGAACCAAAAAGGTTCCACCCCCTGAGCTGGGAGATGTCATTGGGTTCCCCTCATAAGCACTAGACAAGAATGATACTCACTATAACAATACCATATATAAGTGGAACACTCAACATATAATATAAAAGCAACACACAAGGATTACCGGAGGATCCAAACACAAATAACCACAATGATGCAACATATGAGACTCATGCAGGAGGAGTGTCATCGCATGCCAAAAGAAAACAAGTAACAAGAGGCATCCAACCTTGGCATGCAAAGACATCTCAACCTCTAAGAGTTTTCGAGGGAGATTCAACTTACCATCTCCACGGTCTTCTCATGCTAGCTGCGTGCATACGTTCATGGGATACATTATGAGGCATCAAGAGTTCTTTTCTTATCTTTTTAGTTCCTAACTGCCCTTTTCCCATTAATTTATTTAGTTATCACTTAATTATACATAAGAAAACTCTCGTGCATCTAAGGGCCTAGATTCCATGCATCCTTACAAGGAACCTTATGAAAGACAACTCTCGCGACTATTGGCACACAGGAGAGCCCACTCCTCTACATGGAATCAATCACACAGGATGTTCAACAATCACCAAAACCACAAACAAATCCAACAAAATCAAACCCACGTGAATGCAGTAAAACATAGTAAAACAACATGAACCTCCTAGATAGTCAAAAGCAATCTACCTTGTGGAATCGGTCCTCACGAGGGAGCATCTAAATGAAAAAACACATAATCCAACATGTACATTACATGTCCAGTTCACATGACAAAATTACAATGTTAAACGGATCCCTGGTTGTCAAAACACAAGTTACAACTTGACTTAGCATAAAAGAACAAAAAGGGGGCAGCAAGGAACATGCTGCTGCCCTATACAAGACATAAGGCAAAATGATCCAACAAGAGACATACACACACATATTGTGTTTCACTACGCACTTGTGCAAAAATAAGGAAGTGCACATACAATTTCAGCAGATGAACTTAAAGGAAAGAGCCATATATCACATGTTGAAAACACACAATTTATAACTGCAAGTTCTTTAATATTGATTTGCAAGTTTTGGTTTTGTCTCATTTGTCAATCTTCCTCATTTATTCTTAATGTATCAAATTCTATATTTTATTATCTAAAGTTCATAATATCTCTTTAATATGGCAATTGGATTAACTTTCTTAATCTACTATGCTTCCTTTTATATGCACATATAAGTGTGTGTGTGTGTGTGTGTGTGTGTGTGTGTGTGTGTGTGTGTGTGTGTATCTTATTATTTATCATATTATACATTTTACATTAAACATGGGATTGACTGATGCTGCTTTAAACATTTATATTACAGTCTCTTAAAGTTACAAAGAATCATGTTGAAAGTTGCAAGTGTTTTGAATGGACGAAAGCTTGTCTTAGAAAAACTAGTCTCGGTGCGGGGACCATATCTCACGAACCAACCGTTGGATCCTTCTAAATTTGGGATATGTTAGAGATAAACAAGTTTTACAGGATCTCACAAGAGCGATCAAGTAAATTTGATCTGGTTAAAACATTATGGATGATTGTGTACGTATCTATCAAAGAGGCCAACAACTTCTTGTTTTGACAGAAGGTATTACTAACTTTGTTAATGGTAAAGATTGGTATTTTGTTGAATATATATATATTTTTAAATGTTGTTCACAGCATAAATCAATATCACCAAAAATAATTTCACAGTATACAAAGCATATATAAATTATATGCAAATTTATGTGTATCTATGCTGAGAATAATTTCTCAGCAGAGGTATATATGAATTTGCATATATCCATTTTATTTTCCCAAATCTAGAAATTTCATTTAGAGAATGAAAGGAAAAATAAAAATTTACAAGAACATATAGGAATATGGGTTTGCACATATAAATCTAAATTGCCCAATTTTTTTTTCAGAACTACGACACAATCTTTTTCCCCAAATTCATAAACAAAAATCTCAACTTTTGCAAAAGTCAACTCACAAGCACAAATGCAAATTTCAGATAATTTTCCCATTTGAGCAACCAAGAAAACATGCCTAGAACAAAATTAAAATACCCCCAATTTCCAGATTTCCTATCAATTAACTATTTCCCAAAACAAAGTTCTTTACAAACAATTTGCACAATCTTTTTCATAAAACTCAACAAGGAAAGAGAAAGAGAAACAAATTCCAACCTTTCCCTGGGTGATGGCTAAGAGGGATTGAGTTTGGTTGGGAAATATCCTTCCTGCTCTTACTCTAGCTATAATCCTCCTCCAAAAATTTCAATTTGCCAAGCCAAAATCCACCCAGCCAGGATTTCTGAACCAAAATTCCAAATGCAATTTCCCAGAGAATGCCCAAGGAGGATTAAAAAAAAAACAAAAAACTCCCCCCCCAAAAAACTGCATAGGAATAGCTCTTATTCTTCCTCTGCGCATTCCCATGCCCTAGCCTCCATTTCATCCAATGAAATGTGAGGATTAATTTTATTTTTTTTAAATTCTTCTCCATAGTTGGGATTTTTGTCCCAATTTCATTCAAGGAAGTTGAATTTACTTTCCTCCCAAAATGCGTATTGCATTTTATTTACATTGCTTTATTACCTTTGTTTTATATTAATTTAATATTTAACTCTCCATCTTAATAGATTACTCAATATTAATAATAATAATAGAAATTTAATATCTATTATTATTATTATTTAATCACCATGTAAAACTCAACACTTAATTTAATATTACTTTCACTTAATCTAATCCTCTTAATAATAATAATGATAATATTCCAAATATTATTATTATTAAAATCAAATTGATAATTTAATATCAATAATTTCATCGTTATTTGATTAGGTGTTCACTTTCTTGACTTAAAACACAAACATTTAATGAAAATCAAAAGATCAACAATTACAATAGAACCAAATGCTCAACTCACCAAGACAGTCACACAAGAGTGACAACACAAGGATGACGCACATGAACAAGAGCTATCACGTAGACCTAGAGGTATGATGGGGAACCAGTGACATCTCCATCCATAAATCACCATTGGGGAGAGGCACGCTCGCACCTATCAAGCCAGGGGAGTTCGCACCTGATTACCTGGGAGGAATTGAATGCCTTTACCTGCAACCAAAGCATCATACATGTGCATATACCATATATATAAAGCAAGTACAACAAGCAGATGGGGATGGAATATCGCAACGACGTAGGACACTTGCGAAGGAGTGATACACCGTCAATCCTCCCCACAAACAGTCACACAAGCAGATAATCATAAAGCATAGATCGCATACATGAATCTACTTCTATGGGTTAGTATCCAATGCAATAATAAAACATGATCAATAAGTTAACAAGTACATAAAAGAAATCATTATATCTACTAATCTATTAGGTGAACACAACATAAAATGATCATATATCATCCATCATGTAATGTCTATAACAAAATAACATCCAGAGAACATGAATCCATATTAGCATGTAATCCATCCATCACAACAAAATGAATAATCGATCAAGTCCGGACATAACAAAATCGAGAGTCTGCTCAAGAGTGGACATGAAACAATCTATCATGTCTTTAAATAACATTAATGGCTATTATGTTTCTCATAATTATGTGACATTGGTAGCTCACTTAATGGTGGCTCATTGTCATTCATGATGGTACATTTTCACTTGCAATCATACTTTTTTGAAGAAACATAATAGCCTATTTCTATCTCATCTCTTCTCCCTATATATATGGGGGGCAAGAGTGATTTCAAACATCTCTCCTTCTTAAGACTGAAATTTCCCCTTTGTGAAGTAGTGTCTTCTAAAAGGATTTCTTATTGATTGTAGAGGTGTATTCATATTTGAATTCCTTCTCTCATATTGGAACAAGCATCCCTAATGCGTATCTTAAGTACATATCCTTAATTATTACCTCCTCCTTGGTGTTGGAAGTCTTTGATCATTCATCAATTTCTTTTCTTCATTGAGTAGTATCTTTTATAATAAACCCTTCTATTTTGTGCACGTGCATGTCCCTGTTGAGGATCTCTTGCCTTCTTTTAGAAGAGTGTTGTTATAAATAATCTCTCTTTGATGTCATCTCAATCCTCTGCTCTTTTCAAATCTCTTGCATTAATTTGTTATAGAAGATGTTATATTTGTCTAAGACAACTCCTCTTGAAGGTAGATGTCTTTTTGGAACAAATATCTCTTCTCCTCCAGGGATCTCCTTTAAACTTATATAGCAAGATATCTCTTTTGAACTATCTTATCTTTGCTTGAAGAGTATTCCCTCTCTTTCTTGGATTTATGACATTGTTGCATGATGGATATCTTCTTGGTGTCAAAGGTAGGTATCCTTGTTCTACTTGCACACACATGCACGAGGTTGCATGGAAATAACAGTGTTTTCACTTTCTTCTCTTACATGGATCACCCAGATAGACTTTGGGGGCTAGTTTTCCATCACTTCATACATTATAAAATTGGGCCCTTTACCCTAAGTATGCCCCTTTTTATTTTATTCCTCCAATAAATCATTTAATCATAAACCTTAATTATGTCCTATTTCAACCTTTAAGGCCCAATTTTGCATATAAAAACACCTCAAAATCAGCTGTAACTTTGGGATTCGCTCTAATATCATCATATCTAATGACCCTAAAAATTTGGTGAAAAATTGGTCAGACCGTGGTGGGAATGCACATGGTCCTCGACTTTTTTCCCAAAATTTTGGGAGCACAATTCTATGATATTATAATGCTTAACCCAAAAAAATTGGTGGTAAATTCAACTCCTAGGTCAGCCTAAAGGCATATTTAAGTCAAAATTAAGATCTAGGGTTTCATACATAAGAGCTTTCTTTCTTCATTTGAAGAAAACGAAGATCTATCTAATCGAATCGAGGAAAAAGCTATTGGAGAAAGCATAAGAAGCCTTCAATGTAGTGAAATGGAAGCCTATGTGGAGTCTTCAATAGCATTCAACAATATTTCATCAAGCATTCATCATCAATTATGAGCCTTGAAGACATTGAAGAGAAAGAAGAGATCTTGTGGCAATATCTCTCCCTTGGGGATTGGTATGATTTCATGTTATTTTCATGTCTTTGTATGAGCTTCTTTATCTAAATCTGCATATTTACATTCATGCTTTAGATCATTTAAATTTTTTGGTTTGATTGTTATTTACATTCACATTTACATTTAGGGTTTACTCTCATGCGTAGGGTAGCTCTAGTTTCTTTCATTTTAGGATCTTGCATACACACAAGGTTATAGAACACACATTTTTAGTACATTATCGTCTATTTGTGGAGGTGGAAATCACCAACATGGGGGTTTGACTAAGTCAAAACCCCATATAGCCACCCAAACCTTCCCTTTTCAGTTGCAGGTGCAGAAACAGGCATCCAGAGGCAATTTTAGATCTAGAAAAGGCATCAAAACCACTCAAAAGTCTTAGAAGTGCAAAAATCAGTCAAGTACAGGGGCGTGGTGCCCTGATCCTACCCAGGATAGGGATGTCTCACCCCGGTCCCTCCATTTTGCAATCAAATTTGACAGGTTGCAGACTCAGGACCTCCAGTTTGTAGTGTCTTAGTTGCAGCCTCTTGTCTATAGAAACAAGATAGTGATGTGGCACCCTAGTCTAGGTCAGTTTTGTTCAATTTTTAGCATCAAGTACACATCCATAATCCTCCCCCTTTCATTCTTTTAGTATCTCAATTTTAGATTTGCAAGTTTGTTCAATTCCGAGTTCATTTGTGCTTCATTATGTATCTCCTAGTCTAGTTGATCATTCAAACCCTATTTTTTCTCATCATTTGCAACAAGAGGAATATAAACCCTAAGAGGTAATCCTTGGCTCTCTCTTTCTCACAAGAAGTAGCCAAAGTGATCTATCTTTGTAGGTTCTTTCATATTCCCAATGTGTTAGCTAAAGTGGGATTAGGTCCTAGTCACCCGATCTCGCTTTCCCACCTCCATAGTCCCCATCATTACCTACTATTTCTAACTTATTCTTATATGACTACCTTCCTCTCGATCATTTTTGGGTTTGGATTTTTTAATTTTAATTTAGTCCTCTCTATGGTCCTTTCTTCCAAAATTTACCCTTCCTCTTCTTCGTACTCACTATCCCCTTCTTGTTTGGTTGAGTTACCTAAGTTGTTACTTTGAAGATTTAATAATTTCTTGAAAATATCTACCAATTTTTTATCATTTTTATCCTATATCCCAAATTCTTAAATCTAATCAAGGACTCTCACTAAAGTCCTTTCAACTTCTGGTTGTGTTGTCTCGTCATCTCTCTTTATTTACCTAGGTACATCTTCCTCAATTTTATTATTATTATCACTTCCCATAGGAGTGATGACCTCCTCTACTATATCCAAATTCAGACTCCTGGCCTAACCTCAAGGTTCATTGATGAGTATGATAATTTTCCCATTTCCATGGCGCACAAGGCTTTTTTACAATCTCAAATTTAGTCATATCTTCCTTTCCATTTAGCTTCTCCCAACCAGAATCCTAATACTTGGAGGTTTACCCTTAAATAATTCTCTACCTCTTCATTTCCTATGAGGGAATTTCCCTCATACCCTTTCATATCAAATCATTACCATGCCTCACTTGCCTCTTGTAATCCTTCTCATCATGACCCTTAGCATTTTGTTTTGCAAACAATATCATCTCATCTTCCCTTTCAATCTTCTATAAAATTTGACTAATATTATTCATTAATTTAATTAATTAATTATTAATAATTATCTACTATAGCATCATAACTTGTATCTGCATATAATTTCATCTTCACCTAGATCTCACCTTGGTGTTCTATCTTTTGATGCCCGATGTCTGCTTTGATTTTGCTCACACCTCCCACAAACTTGCATTTTCACTTTCTCTTTTGTCTCTCCTCAATGTCAAGTCCTAATACTTAGGACTAGGGTGTCATGGTCCTATCTCAAGACTGGGGCACCAAACTACCTTGGTCCTCTTAATCAAGACCCAAATTTGGTCCTCACAACAGTCACATCAAGTGGGTGGGAATTAGGTCCTGTGTCAGCCTGCTCTAGAAATTCAAATAGTTTTCAAATGGTTAGGTATAAAAGGAGGCCCACCCCTCTCATTTGAAACTTAGAACAAAGTCTAAGAACCTCAATCAATATCTCAATTACACTCTAGCAAATTCAATTCAAGTGAGAAAGCAATCAAGCATTCATCAAGCATTGAAGGAGAGGTTTAGTCAAGTTTAAGCATTCAAAATGACATCCATGATCAAACTTCTATGAAGAAATTCTACTTGACATCCTAAAACACTTGTGTGAGGATTCAAGCAAGCTTCATCAAGGTATACACTTCAATTACAACAATTTAATTTCAAATCTAACCTTTCCCTCAAAAGGAAAGCACCTTATTGCAATTCAATTTGATTTCCTTTACAATTATCATTTCAATTTCAAGGTTAAATCCTAAATCCTGGTTTGAACCAAGGCAAACCCCTTTTTCTCTCTTTTTGTGAGTAGGAAATTGATTCAAGAGTTGCAATTGAATATTTTGACAAAATTAAAGATGACGAATAGGTTCAAATTTTGAAGGAGCAAAAAATAGAGGACCAAGGCTACCTACCACCATCATCCTGAGAATTTTGTTCGATCTTCTGATAGTGGATCGAGTGCATCTTCCTAATCCAAAAAAGATCCCACTTGCCTATCCAAGAGTTACAGGACCAGGGTGAACTACCATCTTGGTCTCGAAAATTCAACTCGAATTTTCAGCAATAAGTTCTAATCCTACTCTTCTTTTCAGAAGTTCATGCGTGCCTTTTTTCTGACATCTATAGCACTTTGTTATTGCTATTTCACTTCAATTCCCCATTTCTTTACTCTAAACTTCAAAATTCAAATCAAATTTTAACTCAAAAGAGTGTGGTAAACAAACAAGTAAATCTAATCAATATCTCGACTCTTTTCCTAATAGAATTTTGGTTGGATCTATTGGATTTAACCCTCCTTCAATGTAATGGTTAACTAGGTAAGATTAGTGGTTTTATTATCTTAATTGGTGAAACCCTAATTTTACCGCCAATACATTTTGGTTGACTTGACTTCTTTGATGCTTATTTTCTGATTTGTTGTCTTAAATCTAATTTGTATGCACCTGATTATTATTATCTACACTTATAGATCATATATGCAATTGACTTACATTAATTTGGAGGTTGAATTCATAATAACCCTAATATATTTTTCTAAAATTGACTTATGGGTTGTATAATTTTTCAATTATATTTTCAAATCTGATTACTATGACATGTTATGTTCAAATTTAGATGCATTTAATATTCAATATCATTGTTTGATTCATTGGTTAATCAATCATTTCACACATAAATCACATTGTTTAATCATTGTTTCAAATGTTTGCATTCAATTTGCCATTTTTGTGTATGATTTTGTCAACCCTTAGTCATACATATAATATTCCAGTGACAAGAATTTATAGACTTAGGGCTTCCCAAGGTTTAAACATTAAGGATATGGAGCTTGAGCTGACTAACATTTTCCATGTGAATGTTGGTGCTTCCTCTAATCCAAAAAATGATATTACATATCCCCATTCACCTCATACATCTCATGATGAGGACGAATCACTAACTAGGGTTACTATTCACCAATTGGAGAAGATTGATAATGAGTTTGAAAATATTCAACAATGGATGGGTCAACAATACCCTAATAGTGAGGTAATCCCCTTGAATAAAGGATAGAAAATAATGGTGCAAAGTGATAAGGTAAGTGTGTGGCCTTGCTCATATTGTTGATACCAATATTATGTGAATCAAATCTTGTGTCAAAGTCCTTGGTTACTCTTAACCCACTAGACAAGTTAACCATTCCATTCACATGCCTACATCCTTGGCTAGTCTACCTAAATTTACATCTTCTATGATGATTACTTGCACACAAAATGTTAATCCTACACATGTTAGTCATGAGGGAAATATTTTTTAACAATATTCTTACATATCTCCTTCCATGAGTCTTCTATTTGTTCCACAACCATCTCTCATACTAACATACCACAATGTTCCCCCTATGTATTCTTAACCTCCACTTACAACAATATTACTCCTCCATCACAATCCAATATCTCCAATTCCAATCCATCCACCAAAGCAAATATCAATAACCTAGCTCAAATTGTTTCATCCTTACAACACCAATTGGATTCTTTAACTACATCAAAATTCAACAATCCCACATTTGATGTAGCAAGCCCACTATTTAATGAGATTTTATATGTGGTTCCTCCTAAGCATATGTAAATTCTCCAATTGGATTTGTATAGTGGAAAAGGTGACCCCTTGACTCATGCGAAGACATTTCAAACCTTGTGTAGTGATTTTTCTCATGATCAAAGTCTCATGACAAAACTATTTACTCAAACCTTTAGAGATAAAGCCTTGCAATGGTATTGTTCTTTGTCTCCTTATTATGTTACTTGTTTTTAACAATTGGCTAATGCTTTCATTCAAAAATTTCAAAATAAAATTGGCCCTAAGAGTACTTTGACTAATTTGATTCATTGTAAGCAAGGAGTTAAAGAAACAGTGTCTAATTTTATTGGTAGATATAAACATTTGCATTCACAAATTTCTTATCATGTGCCTTATCATGATGTTAAAAGAAATTTTATTGCTAATTTACAAAAGGATATAAGAGATAAGCTTCTATTTTCTAAGTTTACTTCTTTCATGCAATTGTGTGCAATGCTTCATAATTATCAAATTCAAGTGAGTCAATTTGAATTATCATCTTCAATGGCTCTAGTTGATAAGAATGAGAGTTCTCAACAATAATTTATGAAGTTCAAACCCAACAAAGGTTTCATCAAGATAAATGAAAACATCAACACTCAAGTGGCAGCCATGGCACCAAATTTGGCCCCTTTATATAAATACTTTAGAAAATAGTTAACTCCTATTTCTGATTCCTTTCATAGTATAATGTTGAGGTTGATGAATGCTAATGTTTTCCAACCTCCTCCCATCAAACCAATTTACCATTCTAAACCATTTCCAACTTTACATGATCCTAAAGATTTTTGTCAATATCATCATTAACCAGGTCATGACACTGAGAAATGTTACCAATTAAGGAATAAGATTCAAGAATTAATTGATAACAATACTATATATGTAGCTGGTGTGAATGAAAAAGGGAATAATTTTGTAGCTTCTCCTAGCCAGAACCTCCAAATATTCACCAAACCATTGCCTTTTCATTCTACCAATGTTTTAAGTCTAAGCCACTTGCTTTCTCCCCCAATGACCTTGGTGTAGAATATAATAATGTTGTTAACCTCATTGACAAACCTAAACCTACAAAAGACCTATGCATTACCTTCAATCCTAGTGAGACTACTATTGCACTTGATGGCCCATTATATTACTATGAAGATCAAAGAAAAACTCTCACGAGGGTTTCTCATTGATCCAATATGTATGGTGAATGTGATTATTGAAGAACATCTTTTTACTCTATAATTGCATCGAGTAACATATGATAAATCTGATGTTATGGTTAAGGTGTATGATAGTTTTTCTTGTCCTATGATTGGTTCTATTACTCTTCTGTTGAGGTTGGTACTACATTCTTAGATGTCACATTTGCTATTATTCCTACATTGGATCAATCTTGTGTGAAGTTGTGTTATCCTTGGCTCTCTTCCCTGAAAGCTGTCAATTCTACAATTCATAAATGTTTGAAATTCCCTCATAATGATATTATTTTAATAACTAATCATAACCTTTACCAACCCACAACAAAGTGTGAAAATTTCATTCTTGATTACTTTTGGCCTAAACAAACTGAGCCCTTAAAGCCTCGAAATGACATCCTTTTCCTATTTATCAAAAAAGGAAAAATGAGATGATAATGGCCTTGAGTAAACCTAGAGATCCTACACCCATGGATATTACCCTTCCTCATAGTGACCTGGTATTCTTCCTACTCCTCCTATTCCTCCTATATATGCCACAGTCCCACCTCCTACATCCTATAAAGGGAAGTGCTTGGCATCATGTATATCTCAACCTATTGGGTTTTCTTTCATTCTTTCTCATATAAGGGAAAAAAAGTAACCTGTGTTGATTGATCCTCAAACTTCACAAGTCTCGACTAAAAATAAAAGGAATCACTGTGTGAGAGTACGCTGACAAAGATGTCATGCTATGGCTCATGAGCTTGCTTCCCAAGTCCTTTCCACCCTAAATACACCAAATATTGACTTGGTCCCATTCATATAGCCTTTGCCTAACACTAGGGAGGAAATTCAATTCAAATCACCTAAGTTAAAAATGCTCAAGAAAAATGATGGTTCAACTTCTTTTTGTGCTAAAGATCATATTTTTATTAATTTAGATTATGATATGGATGATTATAATGTTGTTCATGCTAAGGTTGATGATCCTAATGATTCTTATGGTATGTATGAGCTTGTTGAGATCATGAATTATCTTCACATTTCTCAAAAGCATTAACCCTAGCTCCTAGTGACAAACAAAGTGATTCATAATTAGAGCATGGTTTGTGTTTGGAATTTTTAGTAGCTCCATCTACCATGCCTGATGTGGCTTCTCTTGCATCTTGTCCACCATCCCTAAATGATGTTAAGAATTTTTGGGAGGTGGATGATTTTTTGATTATCTTCATTTGTGTCATGGATTCCCTTTTTTGTGTTTTCTTGTTTGTAATGTGCTTCCCCTGTGATGTGTTGCTTGATTTTTTTTTTTGTTATGTTAGGTTCTCTTTGGATGACCCTTTTTCATTGTGACATTCATCTATTTTTTATCTCAATTATTCTATATGTTGTACATGTGCTATTGCTCATAAATGTTCTCTTGTGTTGTCTACCTAGGGATGATGCAAAGTGTTGAGATCTCCTTTTTGGTCTTTTCCATGTTGACTCAAAAAGACATTTGTTTGTTATCTCTTGTGCTCTTCTTCCATTGTGCTCGTAGTTCCACTACCTTTTGGATATGAGGTCAATTCAATACAATTATTCTTGATATAAATTATTTATCAAAAGAACATAACTGACCCAAGAGTTAGTGGATCCCTTATGTTCTTTCTCCTATATGTTTTATGACTATTATTCTTTGATTTGTCCTTTCTTGTGGACATCTCATTGTGGTAACATGCTTGTCTTTTGGATGCATGCTACCTTAAAGGTATTTTTCTTGATAAGGCATACACAATCGCTTTAACATGAGGGTATACACTCCACTCAAAATTACACTTTATACACACAACTATGACATGTTTTCAATATTCAAGTTATTTTGCAAACTGAGCCTTTTGCTTTGTAATTTGGTATTTTATTTTTCATGACTTACAATAAGAAAATATTACTAGACCCTTTCATGTGTTTTCCCTTTTATCTTGATATTAGAGTAGTAAGATTCTAAAGTCCCTATGGGCTTGGCATATCTTGTCTCTTTGGTATCTTGGCGAAAGTTTTGAAACACTTCATACTTTACCATGAGTATGGGTGTAGTCTCATACTCCTACTAAAGTGGGGGATAAATACAGCATTGTAAATCGTATCTTCATACAATTTCATCCTCACCTAGACCTCACCTTGGAATTTTGTCTTTCAATGCTCGATTTCTACTTTGATTCTACTCACACCTCCCACAAACCTGCATTTTCACTTTCTCTCATCTCTCTTCCCTAATGCTAGTCCTGATTCTCAAGAATAGGGTGCTATGGTTCCATGGCCCTAGCTTAGGGTCAAAGCGCCAAACTTCCCTAGTCCTCTTAATCAAGACCCATATTTGGTATTCATAATGGTCACATCAAGTGGGTGGGAATTTAGGTCCCATGTCAGCCTACTCCAAAAATTCAAACAGTGTCCGGATGGTTAGGTATAAAAGGAGGCTTACCACTCTCATATGAAACCTAGAATAAAGTCTAAGAACCATAATCAAGATCTCAATTATACTTTAGTGAATTCCATTCAAGTGAGCAAGCAATCAAGCATTGAAGGAGATGTTTAGTAAAGTTCCAACATTTAAAATGACATCCATGATCAAAATTTTATGAAGACATTCTACATGACATCCTAAAACCATTGTCTGACCATTTGTAGTATCCTAAATTGAACTCCCTTACAATTTTGTCCTCATTTGGGCCCTCACCTTGGATTTCATCCCCCAAGGCCAGATTGGAGTCTACTCACACCATGCACCAAACTCAATATTTTTTAACACTAGAATGCTAGCGCCTTAATCCTTAGGGACTAGACTTCCATCACTCTAGTCCTCCCAATCAAGGCCCATTTTGGGGCCTCTCAATGGTAACATGAAATGGGCAAGTGTTAGGTCCCAGAGAAACCTAAGAGAGGGGGGGGGTGAATCAGTTGTCTAATAAATTCAAACCAAAAACAACTTAACCAACTTAATGCTTAATATCGGTAAGCCAGTTCAATATGCTGGTAGACAATTTTAACAGTTAATTGCTATACCAGTAAGGATTAGTGCATGAAACATAAACACAAAGTCATCCACAACACATAACACCAATATTTGTATGTGGAAACCCTGTAAGGGGAAAAACCACGTTGGGAAACCTTACCCACAATCAAATGATACTACTGCAGATAGTAAGTGTACATAAATGGGGTCTGCACATGCAGAAAGGCCAAGCACCTAGAGCTCACTGCTTAATCACAAAATGGGAGTCACACTGACTATAGTTGGATGGCTAAATCCAATAAGAATGTACTGCACAAAATAGCATCTTCATATGTTGGATTCAGTACCGGTGTAGTTCTGATTGTCTTCATAAAAACCCTCCTTCAGTTTTCAAATGATGTTTGTGTGTATAGCTCTGCTTATTCTTGCATATACCTTCACACAATCCTTTTTTGCATTCTACATCTGATCTTACAAATAAGATCTTACATTTATACCATAACCTAAGACCAATTTTAGTAGGTTGGCTCTACAAGATATTACAATAAAAATATCTTACAAACAATATAATATCTGATGCAATAACTGATTGAACATGTCGGCTTAATGCATTTATAACAATAATTAATCATCTCCATAGCGTGCCATGCTGATCTGGAAAAGATAAACCTACCAATGTAACCCTGGACCTATTTTTGAGTAACAACAAATATGCAAATATGAATATACCAGTAAACAAAACTCCAGGACAAGATGTCCAAATGATGTCTTCGACATAACCAAGTGTTTTCCATATCATTCCAAGTGTCGGTGATCATTATATCTTGTTATTGTACCAGATACCGGTGACTGTGCATGAGTCACTTGCTTGTCGATGAATGTTGGTGATCCTCCAAAGTGCTAGAGTTTTAGTAGGTGTTGACATCAATGTCAAAACCATACCAAAATGCCAACAACGAGAACCTGGATCCGTGTCGGCTCATGTTAGAAAATTAATTTGTTTTTCGACCAAGCATGTATAAAATGAGGTTTACCCCTCATTTTGACACCACATACATTCAATCAATCACATATATTAAGCATTAATTCAAATTCAAGTGAGCAAGCAATTAGTCTTCTTTCAAGCATTGGAGTAGAAGTAAAGTCAAGATTTAAGCATTGGAGATGACATTCATGTTCTATGTTTTATGAAGACTACATGAAACCCCAATTCCTTGTGAAGACAAACAAATATTCATAAAAGGTATATAATTAGTGTTTAAGGCATTTTCAGAATTTCCCTCAAAAGGAAATAATTTCCATTACAACAATTCATTTAAAATTTCAATTCTATTTCATGGTTAATTCCAAAACTAGGGTTTGACCTAAGGCAAACCCCTATTTCCAACAAATTTTCCTTCTCTATTGTATGCAGGAATAGGTGCGGAGCTACAATTTCCAAGATTGACATTATTCACAAATATGAACAGGTTCCCCTTTGGATGGTGAAAAGTTCAGAGGACCAAAGCAACGAGCATTCTTGTCCTGACAATTCAGGACAACCTTTTGGGAACAGATCCAAATAGTCACATATTGCTCAGATCTAGGTTTGTGGCTCTATTTGACAACTATAGCTCATTGTTTATGCATAATTTCTTCGATTTCAACACATTTACTCTAATTTCAACATTTTCATAATTCAACTTAATAAGAGGGAATCAATTTCCAACGAGTGAATCTCATTAGGATTCTCAACTCTATCTTTGTTGGATTGAGGGTAGATCTATTGGATTCACCCCTCTTTAATGTAATTGGTCCCTAAGAAA
Organism: Cryptomeria japonica; assembly: GCF_030272615.1. NCBI lineage: Eukaryota > Viridiplantae > Streptophyta > Pinopsida > Cupressales > Cupressaceae > Cryptomeria > Cryptomeria japonica. The sequence goes on along the minus strand of NC_081407.1, from coordinate 413,365,764 downwards.
AAATTAGGTGTTTTACTACATCATTGGGTGACACCCTAATGTTTCACCCATTACAGTATTCAAGCCAAGCTTCATCAAGGTATACACTTCAATTACAAGTATTTCATTTCAGATATAGCCTTTCCCTCAAAAGGAAAGCATCTTTGTGCAATTCAATTCTATTTCCTTTACGATTATCATTTCAATTTCAAGGTTAATTCCTAATTTGGGGTTTGACCCAAGGCAAACCCCTATCCACAACCCCTTTTTTTCTCTTTTTCTGTGTGCGGAAAATTCATTCAAGATCTGCGATTGAAGATTCTGATACAATTGAAGGTGACGAACATGTTCAAATTTTGAAGGAGCAACAAGCAAAAGACAAAGGCAACCTACCACCATGGTCTTGAGAATTTCACTTGATCTTCCAATAATGAATATAGTGCATCTTCCTCATCTAGAAAAGATCCCATTTGCTTATCCAAGACTTACAGGACTAGGATGACCTACCACCCTGGTCCCAAAAATTCAACTTGAATTATCAACAATAGGTTATGATCCTATTCTTCTTCCCAGATCTATGTAAGTGGCTCTATCCGAAATTTGTAGCACTCCATTATTACTGTTTCACTTCAATTACCCATTGCTTTACCCAAATTTTCACAATTCAAATCAAATTTCAACTAAAAATGGGGTGGAAAACAAGCAACTAAATCTAATCAATATCTTAGCCCTTTCCTAATTGAATTGTCATTGGATCTATTGGATTTATCCCCCTTTCAATGTAATGGTTAACTAGGTAAGATTAGTCATTTTACTATCTTAATTGGTGAAACCCTAATTTTACTACCAATATGTCTACATATTTATCCATTTATTTATTCACACATTATTCATTAATTAATTAATTTAATTTTAATTTCTACCCTATGTGCATTGATAATGTACTATCTCCTTTCACCTAGTTGACTGTCTAGTCTAATAAATTCACTTAGACACCCCTTGTCTCACTCATGAATCAAATAAATTTCACTTATCCATGCAATTAGTTGACTATTTCATGTAATAGTCAACTCTCCTTAATTCTCTCATCCACTAATTGTTCCACACAGGTAGTTAACTCCTCAATTAGATCTATTAACTTCCCAGTCACTTTGAGTTGAGAAATTATAAGTAGTTTTAGTAAAAAATAAAATAACTCTCAACTATTCTATGCATGCCACATATCCTTTTAAGACCCCCAAATCAAGGATTAGATCCTAGATTCCAAATTAAATCCTAGCCCTTGATTGGGTTCTCTTGGTGATCTATAAATCAAACTTATATCTCAATCATCAATCACAAATTCATTTTCATATTGTAACTGTCAATTTTTCAATCAAATGGCGCTAATGTTATGCTAGTGAACTGAGCACCTACATCACAATAAGAAAAACTTTACATTCAAGGTTTCCATGTGATTGATTCGAGTATTGAATTTATTTTAATTTGATGCTATTTAATTTGTTTCATATGCATCCATACAAATAAGATAAGACAATTAACAAAAAAAGCATGTGCTCACATTGTATTGTATTTAGAATCATTCTTATTACATTCATTTAGTTAATTAGATCATTTTTTTATTTGGTAAAATACAAAAATATAGAGTAGTTGTTCATTTCTTGCATTTAGATTAATCATTAAATATTATAGTCTGGTTCAAAACATTAAGCAATCAAAAAATTTGTTAACAAGTCAAGGAAAATAATAAAGTGAGATAAAATAATGTGATGGTAAAATAATTAGCAAAGAAAAGCCCTTCAGGATAAGTCAACACAAGACAAGGAAAAATAAAGTAAAGCAATAATAGTCAAGCAATCAATCGAACATAAAAATATTACAACCAAGTCTAATGGACAACACATTTAACATGTTAAGATAAATCCATATCTTTTGTCTCCCACTAAATCTCATGTGTCTTAATGTTTAAAGAGGACTGAGTACGATCTGTTCTAAATAAGCTTAGAACGACTCTTCCAAACTTAGAAGAAACTAACCAACAAGAAGTTTAGGAGCAAACTCTAATTTCATAATAGATATAGGAAGAGAAAACTAGGTGACAAGAAATATACTTTACTCATCTCTAAAAAAGATAATCAAAGCTAAAAACTGCTAAGTAAACAACTTTTTCATCAATTCTCAATAGGAGATAAATATAATTCACACTAAAAATGTGCCCAACCATATGAGAATAACCATAACATCTCTTCAATTTTTTTATAGAATTCATCCTCACATTCTAAACATGCTAGTATACATCCACATAATAATCCACAAACAAGCATTCCTTCCTTGTGAAGTGAGAAATTCAACACAACGAATCTTGCACATACAAACATCCTTGATTCTCCCTCCAAAGAAGAGGGTAGTCCTCTATATATTCCCTCATTCAATTATTTGCTATGACATAAACAAGAGTTATATGCCCATACATAACCCACACAAGTGCAACATGTGTGTTGTCCCACATCCAAATTATACATAGCAGTGGTGAGAATATTTAAGTAAACATATTTTTTTGTGAACCTAACATGAGGGGAGAATCCTTTTGGGACATGTTCTCTTACTTTTTCTTGTACAATTATATCTCACTTATTCTCTTGCTTAGTCATTTTATTATTCTATAATAGCTAATGCACTGTTTAATATGTTAGTGTCAACAAAACCCTAGGGATGGATTCCCCTCAAATAACCCTCTTACTCCCTCATTAATGAAATGAAGCTATGATAGTGAAACAACATCCTACACTAATCTTGAGAGGAGGGTAATGCAAAAACTTTTCATATCTTTACAACAATTATAGAAACCTGACAAAAATAAACATAAATAGCATGCACACCACAACACAATGATTTATGTGAGGAAAACCCCTTCAAGTATAAAACCCCCCACTGCAAAAGCCATTCCACTATATTATTTAAAAATCAACAAGATTTGCCATATACTTGCAAAACAAGCTTCTCACCAAAGTATCACCAATCAAAGATTTAAATGCAACTCAACAACTATCATGCTTAGAATACATCACAAATACCTAGTTGTAATATAATGCCCTCATAAAATAGGTTTTTCTTATAGGGCAAGCAAAGCTAACATAATTTTCAATATCAAATATGACATCTAATGATAAATAGTCCAAATTTACAATAATAAAATATACATAAAATATGGCTTTCAAGGGCGTTGCCCTTAAACCCTCACCAAGGTGCACAACCTCGTGACCCCTCATTGGGGAGGCCAACCCCCCCCCCCCTTGGGTTCCACAAAGAGGTCTTTGCATCTTACAACCCTTCACACTCATTTCTCAAAAATAACCTTTGGCTAGTGTAAAGGTTGAAACACCATTTTCCTAACAATTTGATTGATATATTCCTTCTAATCCCATGACATCCATTTCAAGTAGGTATGATTAATAGGATATTAGTTCAAATTATAGGAAACTAGAGAACAATACCAACACCCATTTAATCTAAGAATTCACTACCTTTGGTAACCTCAAATTTGGTCAATATTGAGGAATAATTTGGTAGTCAAATTTTTGCCAAACAAGATTTTGGAAAGTTCTAGTTGGTAAAAAATTTGGAGGCAGGAGCCTAGCTTGGCCATCTATGAGGACAAAACCCCTTAGATTGATAACTAGGTATATCATTTCAAAGGTGACTTAGGAAATACTTTAGTGGAATGAGAATTTCTTAATCAATGAATCCATTATATGGGAGCTAATAATTTGAATTGGTGGTGATTGTATCCCCGTAAGTTTATACTCTTTTTTAATTTATTTAAAAATACATCAATAAGTCATTAAAGTTGAAAGACATGATTCCCAATTGTTTAAACCATTACCAAAACTACATATGTGCCCCCTAAACCCCCATATTACACCTAACCATATTGGAAAAGATATCATTTCTAAATCTAGCTAATAATATCTCATTGAGATTTTTATAGGATGAAATTTCCTACCACAAGAGAATTGTTTCCTCTCAACTATTCTAAACTAAAATTTAAAGATTAGTTACATAAAACAATTGGGTTCATTAGCCAAGCTTAGATACTAATCTTTCCAATTCTTTGTTGATTGAGCCATAAAATTTGGACATGATTTTAACACCTATTTACAAGAAATGACTTCTTTACTAGCAAGTAAAAGCACCAACTTCTTTGTCTAGTTTCAACCAATTGAATTTATCTCCCAATTCATATCACTTAGTCATTTATCTTCTTTTGGTGCTTCCTCAAAAGTTTTTGGTTCATAAGCAATTAGAACAATTGGCATCAATATATACTTGACCTTATAGTCTTGTAATCTAATAGATGTGCTCATTTTAATCTCGTTAAAGGAACATTAGATTATGGGGAACAATGAACTTAAATTTGGCTCATCTCTCTTTCTTTCACTAATTTTATATTACTTTTTAATTTTAGCTTAACCTTTTTGAGTGAATTTTGATGATGTACCATTATGATATTTTTTCTATAAAATCAACATGATGAACACCAAGAAGGTGACACTCGCTAAAAATGACATCTCTAGATATGTCAATTTCATTCACTTTAAGATCATAAAACTAGTAGGATTTACTTGAGCCATCATATGCAACAAAATTTTAACTTTTTATCATCAAACTTCTTTCTTCTCTTTTGAAACGTGTTTATAAGCAGCGCTCCCACAATGTCTAACTAGCGGTTTCCTAACTAGCCACTCCTCTTTTGGAGAGATGTCTTCCAAGCTTTATAGTCAAACTCTAATTGATCAAATACGTCATTATATAAATTGCTTCTACCCATATTTTATCTTGAAGATAACAACCTTAAGCATTGATTTAGTTTTCCTTAGAAGTGTCATGTTCATTTTTTCAGCTACTTCATTTTGTGTCATGTTCATTTTTTCAGCTACCTCATTTTGTTGTGCATAGGGGAAGAGCATCAGTTATGGACATAATACCAATGACAGCCATGTTTTTGTCAACCTCACCCTTTAATTTTTTTTTACAAATTAGCCATTACATAATTTAATTTTCATCAATAAATAATTACTTTTACACTAACACATGTTAAGTCATGAACTTGTAATTGACATTAAAAAAATAAAAAAATATAACTATTTCTCATACAAGACTTGTTCTATTTCAACATAAGTTGCACCAAAAAGGTAGCTTTTCCATTAATTAAAAAAAAACATATCTTTACAATTACCACTCAAAGAAAGTGGTCTAAAAGTCAACTTGAGCACATTTACATTGACATATGCACAGCTAACGGTGCTTGACATGTCATGATACAAACATCCATTAACTTGGTAGCCTTAAAAATACAAAATCTCCCAAATTTCATTTGAAATCTTTATGCATTAACTCAATCTAATATTCATACCTACATTTGCAACAACTAGTGTAAGGCTCCCCAATAAACAAAAAAAAATAGTTTAAAATGAAATATAAAACTGGATTCATGATATAATCATAGAAATAAGACATAACTTGCAAATGAAGTGATTTATTGTTTCCCATGTATATTCAAATTTGAAAATCAACTACCACAATTGAAATGCATTCATTCTCTACATTCGAATGCTTTTATAAAAGGAGATTTGGAAGGGTCATTTTCATTACGAATTTTCCCTATTTTCATTGAATATCCTCTTCAGCATTCAATGCTTAAGAAGACAATCACAACACATTCCCATCTGGAAGAGAATTTTTTCAAGTTGGTACACTTATAATCTGTTTAAATACTATCAATGAGTCCAAATATATAAGCAACAGTCTGATTCATTTTTTTAAATCATGTCAGATTTTATTTTGTATCACATGTCTTATCATTCATGTTAACCTCAATATAAAAAAAAATCTTTCTTTTTTAATCATATCAAAGTTGTTGTTTCATTGAAATAATATCTTTTCATTTCCATATTTTTCTGATTTCATAATACATATCTGTATACACATGTATATAGAAGTATATACATGTATAACTTTGTATACACATGTATACATCTGTATACACATGTATACACGTATATGCAGTTGTACACACATGTATAACTCTATGAAGTTAATATCGTATCCCCTCATGGGTTTAATTTTACTATGGGTTTCATATATAATATTTGTATACACATGTATACAGATTTATATTTATGCATAATTGTGTATACACGTGTATACATCTGTATACACATGTATACCTTTGTATAAACCTATATATAGTTATATAAACATGTATGACTCCATGAAATAAATGTTGTAAGCCCTCGTGGGTTTGATTTTACTATATGCCTTCAGGTTGCATTTTCCACTCTATTCTTCCTGCATGTTTGTATGTTCAATGATTTCAGTTTGAGAATAATGTCAAATATTTGTTCTATGGAATCGAGGGTTTAATAGTACTATGAAATAATTGTGAAATCATTACTACATGCCCTCTTGGGTTTGAATAATCATTGTATTCACTTGTGGCTTTGATTTTACTATGATATAATTATTTGTATACACTTGTATACCTTTGTATACACCGGTATACCTCTGTATACACCTATATATAGTTATATACACATGTATAACTCTATCAAATAAATATTGTATGCCCTCATGGTTTTGATTTTACTAAATGCCTCCAAGTAGCGTCTGCCACTCTATTCTTCCTACATGTTTGTGTGTTCAATGATTTCAATTTGAGAATAATGTCAAATAATTATCTATATGGCATGGAATAGTGTCAAATTATTATCTATATGACATGGAAGGTTTCGGGTTGGTGCACTATTTTCAATCATGCAGTCTACAATTTATATTATTTTTAGCATTCCTTAAATATATATCAGTGATAGGATATTTTTTTATAATTTGTATGTTTCATTTGCATGAAAAGTTTATATATATGTGTGTGTGTGTGTGTGTGTGTGTGGTAAAAATGGTGAATGATAGATCAAGAGGAAAACTACCCTTTCCCTCAAAGAGACATGAGAGTTTCATTATTGATTACCCTTCAAACACTTTTCACCAAGTTACATTTGGAAGAGGAGAGTAAATTCACTAAATTCAACCTTCAAAGATGAAGATTGAATTCTAAATGAAATGGGAATGACAAATTGATCCCCTCTTCCTTATTTGAAATGGAAATGAAATTGATTGATTTATGTAGTACAAAAGTGCCAAAGAACTGATTATAACTTGAGATCGGATTATGGGATGAAGTTGTGCACTTGAATCTAGCAGTAATATGTTGAGACGAAGTCACCCTGCGAATTTGAAGAAAAGTTGCCTAGACCATGGCGGGAATGTACACAGTCCTCTGAAAAATCCGTGAAACGAAAAGATTTTTTCCGCCTCTGTAAATGGAGCCCGAATCTGAAAGCATAGTTGCACACCTGCAACCTACACATAGAAAAGAGAGGAAAATGGGTTGGGATTGGGGTTTGCCTTTACGTAAAACCCTAGTTTTGGAATTAACCAAGTAATGAAAGAAAGTATTTGCAAGTAGTTGTAAATGAAAGACTGAATTGTAAATCACCTCAAGGGAGGTTGTGGTAGCAATGTTGATAGAAATGCTTGTATGGATTTGAATATTGAAATCAACCTCCTCTTCAATGGTTGAATCCTTGACTTGAATGTAAAACCCAGCCTTGAAGGGAGACTTGAGAATGCTCAATGCTAGAAAAGAATGTTGGAATGCTTGAATGCTTGATTGCTTGTGCAACTTGATCCACTCCAACCTTATCCAACTTCAACTTATCAAACTTATGCAAATGAGATGATGAATTCCCCTTAAATACATGTTGGTGGATTTGATTTTCCTTACAGGCCGACATTGGGGGGGGTTCTCACCCAATGCACAACCAACAATGCAACCCTAGGAAGGGTCCTACCCCAAAAAAAGGGCAGGGACAGGAGCGCCACACCCCTGTCCTAGGAGGACAAAGGTACCACACCCCTGTCCAAGGGGGGACAGTGACGCCACACCCCTGTCCTACCCACCCCTGTCCTACCCCTTTCTCCAGAGAAGAGTGCGGACGGGGTGATGCAGAGGCCAAGAAAGAAGCTATTTCTAAGGGTTGAGCAATCTTCGGTCTTCGATTAGGCTAGAGGATGCGATCTCACGTGCGTGAGGACCCTAATGCAGTCAAAAATTGCTAGGGTCACAATTTATGATGCTACACAGATATATATATATATATATATATTGTTAACTATATAAATCCCTATGTTATGAGTCCAGGTTTAGTGTTCATCATGCCACACTAATACTGGGGAAGTGAGTCCCTAATAGAGGAATTGCTCATCCTAATTGTGTTTCTAAAGACCAAAATGTTGAAGCAGTTGTTCAAATTGTTGTTCAAGTAACTATTTAAACTATTTTACAACTAGTTGCTCAAAATGTTGTTAGACATGTACCCATTTATAAGTGGACTGAAGAAGACATGCAATCAATAATATTTTATGTTGAAGAAAACAAGATGTCAATCAGAGGGGCAACTATCAAGTATGGTATCCCCATAACTAGTTTGAGGTCCTGGCTGATAGGTGTAACAACCACAAGGTTGAAGGGACCATGTATTGTATTGGCTGAAGAGGAGGAGGGTGAAATAATCTAGTGGTGCAAGGACATGGCTGAAATCGAGCATGGTCTTGAGATGAGTCAACTTCAATCTACCATAGCCCAGATAACTATTGATACGCCCAACCCATTCACTAATGGTATGCCAGGAAGACCATGGTGGGAAGGTTTTTGAAATAGGCATCTAGGTTTGACTATGAGAACAGTTGAAGGAGTGGACAATGATAGAGAAATAATGCTATGACCTTCAATAGTGTCATCGTTCTATGACAACCTTGAAAACATTTACAAGTTGCACCAATATGGATCAAGCTTAAGTTGAAACTATGATGTGATTGACGTGCAGGCTGGTAGGAATTGTGGCATGAGAATGATTGCCAAATTGGGACAAAGATATGTACCCCACTTGATATCAAAAAGTAGAGAGTGGATCACTATGTTGGGTTGTGTTAGTGTAGTTGGTTCAAGTATTCCTGGATTTTGTTCAAATAAAAAAGGCACATAAGGAACTACATTGCAAATTGTGAGGCAAGGACATGCATGGCAGTCAAGGAACATGCATAGATGACAAAATAAATCTATCTTAATTGGTTGCAACACTTTGCAGCTTCAATCCACGATAATGTTTCACCCTCAAATAGGACCCTCCTTATCTTTGACAGTCATGGCAACCACGTGGCCTACAACACAATCGACAAAACAAGATGTTTGGGAATAGACTTGGTAACATTGCCTGCTCATACCAACCACAAGCTACAACCTCACTATGTGAGCATCTTCTCCCCTTTCAAGTATTATTTCAAACAACAAAGAACAATATGAATGTCAAACAACCCCAACATTGAAATTGGTTGTGAAGAGTTGGCAACTATTGCATCTGTGAGATTTTGCCAAGATCAAGAGCTCAATGAAAAGTACAATAAAGAGACAAAATATAGGACAAGAATAAACTGTATTCTCATCAATAGATAAAAATGAATATGAGCTTGCATATATAGGGAAGGCAATATGGATATGTGAGCACACAAAAATGACATGTGGCTCAATAAGAAACAAGGGTAGGTAGGAGAAATAATTAAATATTTCACATGAGGTGGATCACCCATCGAAGGTGGAATTATCACTCCATAATAAGTGGATATGATAAAGTAGTAACAAAATCAACACCATAAAAGGTGGAAATTCTCCTACACACACTATCACAATGTGACACAAACACCCAAGTGTCTCATACCCAGACTACTATGAAATGCATTTCCTAAGTTAACTTAAGTAAGGTGTAATAATATCGATGATGAATAATTATTTACACCAACACCCCCCCCCCCCTTAAGTGCAACATAGGGGAATGCACTTAAGTCTACAATGCAACTAAGAAATGCAAGATGGGTTCCACCTATGACGCCATGTTAGGTACCCATGTAAAATTGCAAATGCATGCAAACCAATGCAATGAAATCTCTCACAAAGTGGGGAAAGAGAGAAAAACCCAATGGGAAAAAACCCTTCCCCCAAAAGAGAGATGAAAGCTATACAAGAGAAATCTCATAGAAGTGTGTGAGGAACAAAACCCCATGTGAGGAAAAAGTTCCCCCCATATGGGAGAATAAGAGAAGCTAGGTACCCCCCCTAATGTAGAATCTGCACCAATGATAGAAGCTCGAAGACATATGTATGAAAAAAACTTCTCCATGAACATCGAACAACATTCCTCCCCTTGGGAAGAAACAAAAGCAAAGGTGTATCCATGAAGTCTCCCCAATCATGAAGGGATGATGTATGAAAAAAACCCATGATGAATGGAATCTCTGAAAATTGCTCAAGTGTCTCCATGTCGATGCTGAAAGATACCCCCTCCAAAGTTGGTAAACTGCTCCACACTGATGAAAAAGGTACTCCAAGATCTAGTGGAGATGAATGTAGAACAAGTCCCAAAGACTCCAATGTCTCCTCAAAGCATAAAGAGACCTCCTCCAACTGTTGTACATAAGTATCCACAATCATATCAACCTCGAAAGATTGATCATGTAGAGAATGAATAAGAGGGTCAAAGTGTTCCCTCACAACACCCGAAGAAGGATCATCTTCATCAAAGAGAAGATTAATATCATCAATGATGTCTCCCAAATCTACAATGTAGTATTCCACAAACAAACCTGCAATGTTTGTCAAGTAGTCATCCCATGAAACTAAAGCTGGAAGACAAGATATATCCTGCTGCACTGAATCACAAGAAGGCAATGTCGCACTATCTGCATCATCAGGTGCAATAGGTGATGTGATATCAATAGGAGGAGATGAAACACAAGGCTCAAGAATGGGGTCACATGTGAGAATCCCCATGTTCAAGTACCCAAAGTTGTCCTCAAAATATGAACCATCACAAGAAGTGTGATCATCATGTGAAGAATCATCATATGTGAAATCATTATCATCAACAAAATCTAAAAAGGAGTATAACCAAGATGCATGATCAACCACCCCAGTTGCAATGATAGCTCTAGTCTCCAAGTCTCTAATGAAAACTGACTTAGGTGTGAACTCCACAATTCTCTTAGTTGCACCATGTGTGATTTGATAGATGGAAAGGAGATTGTTTGTCAAATGGGGTACACACAACACATCATTGGAGTTATCCCCAATGGAAATAGATCCTTTCCTAATCACATCCATGTATGTATGATTGCCCATCAAAATTTGTGGCATGGTGCAAGGCTCAAATGTGAAAAACATAGACTACGAAGATGCCATATGTTGAGAAGCCCCTGAATCTAGAAGCCATCTCCCTGAATCATAACTTGTAGTAGCACAAAGAGATTTTCCTTTTCTTGTCCCAAAAGAGTGAGTCTTCCCACTTGTAGAAGCCATGAATGCTTTCCCTTTTCCTTTTGATTGTGAGGAAGTAGAATTTGATGAATTATCCTTCTTGTAGACATTAGCTAAATAAATGTTATGCTTTTTGAGGATATGTGTGAGCTCATCAATCTTCTTAGAATGGTAACGACGCTCCTCGTGACCAAAATTTTTACAATAGGCACAAGTAGGTCTCTCCCTGTTAGGTGAATTGTCCCTCTTGGAAGAGGATGAATCTCCTTGTTGTGGAGAAGGTGATTCTTTGTCCTTAGGCTTTGATTGCCATTTCTTCTTGTTTGAGTTGTCCTTTCCTTGATTTCCTTTGTTCCCTTGATTTGCCACTAATGCTTGAGACTTAGAAGTCTTAAGAATGCCCATGCTTATCAACTTAGTTTGTTCCATCATCAACATTTCAGCAAAAGTATCAAATGTAGGCATTGTGTAGCTTGAACCATTGTCATCCTATGGTTTGGAAACTAGAAACAAATGTTGTATATTCTTGTGGAAGTTTGCCCATCAAATTGAAGATCAATTGAGTATCCTTCTTATCAATGCCACAATCCTTGAGTTGTGTCCTCACCTCTTTTGCCTTAGTGACATAATCTTGTATAGTATCAAATTTCTTGAGATCTAACATGGTGAGATCAATATCGATTTGATATCCCCTAATCTCATCAACTTGACCATACAAGTCTTGAAACTTTTGCCAAGCATCCTTGATTAGAGTACATTTCTCAATATGAAAAATGAGATCCTTTGATACATACTTTCTTAAGGTACCAATTGCCATGCTATTTTTAGTGAGCCAATCCAAGTGACCGATAGGATCAGCCTTAGTATCAATGGGGGCAACAAGAGTTCCATCAATATAATGAGTTAGTTCTTTTTCCATAAGTTTACTCCATCCATCAATTTTTCAAGTAGCATAATTATGAGGAGATAAGAGAGGAAACTTAGAAGAACCCATAGCAGAAAAAGGAAGGAACAAAAGAGAACAAAAGCACAAGAGACACCCCCCAAAAATGATGATTTTGGAACTTTATATGTAGTGCGTGTACAATAGGCCAATTGCAAACAATGGCAAGGTGGACTTATAATTTTATTTTACAAGTGCCCCAATAGGCTGAGAACTACAAAGAAAAATACCAACAAGATAGATCTATGCAATACAAGTGCCAAATTGGCCAAAAAAGATCATACGCTGAAAGTTCAATTTCTACCCAAAATTGCTGCAAATTGATAGAATATTATGAGAGTGGACAAAAAATCATGCACTTTCAAAAAAAAAGTCACCTGAAAAGGAGTTCGTATGAGTCCAAACGGAGTCCCAGAAGTTGTAGAAACGAGGATTAGACATGTACAATCACCAAAAACTGAGATTTCTAAAAAATCTATCTATCAAAAATGGAAAATAATTCCACCAATAGGAATTAGACAAAATTTTAGCCCATTTCAAAAAAAATTGCACCAAAAAAGGAGCAAAAATGAGCAAGATATGGCCATTTGAAGTTGTACTGTAAAAACAAAAAGCTCAATCAGAGGGGCCTGCAAATTTTTTTTTAAATGATGACATCATCAAACTATGAGCCTAAATTTGACGGTCATCTAGCCGTTGCACAAACTTCGCCTCCTTGCCTACGTGGCATCAATATCATATGGACGGATGACGTGGCCTGTTGATTTGCCCGTACGGAATGCGTGGCTGATGTGGCAAAAGTGACGTGGCACTCTGATTCCGCATGGCGTGGGAGACTGATCGAAGGTAGTCCACTGTCGGGAGGTCTGCAGGCCGATGGGAAGGGGTCGGGCCAGAGCCGGTGGGGTCACTGGTGCCGACAGGAAGGGACGGTGCCAACAAGGAGTTCGGGTCCACGAGAGCTGCCGGAGGGCCGGAACAATGACAATAGAGGCCGATGGGGGAAAACATCGAGGGGGCCACTGTCGGCGGTAGAGGGATCAACATGGTACAACTGCTGGGAGGTACACGGTGGGAGCAGCACATAGGGCCCGGTGATCGACACAGTGGGAGGACACAGAGATCACGACGGAAGGAGGAAAGATGGGAACCTGTAGTATGATAGGTCACGGGGGGGTCTGCGGACCCCCCAAAAACATATTTTCAAAAAAAAAATTGAAATCCGTACCGTACCGCCCAAATTGGGCAAAATTTTTCCTCCAAGCCCGAAATTTGATTTTCACCAAAATAGGCCAAATTTATACTCAAAATTCATGGAAACGGCCACCCAGACGCAATGACAAGGTCGGATTTGGTCTAGGACACCTCCAAAAGATTTTAATCCTCAGATATGCATCTTGACATTGCAATAATGCCTCTTAAAGACAAATCAATGATGCTCTAATGGCTCTGATACCATGTGACATTTTGCCAAGATCAAGAGCTCAATGAAAAGTATAATAGAGAGACAAAATATAGGACAAGAATAAACTATATTCTCATCAATAGATAAAAATGAATAGTTCATACAATGAATATGCACCTGCATGTATAGGCAAGGCAATATGGATATGTGAGCACACAAACATGACATGTGGCTCAATAAGAAACAAGGGTAGGTAGGAAATAGGTGTGGTAGATAGGAGAAACAATAAAATATTCCACATGAGGTGGATCACCCACCGAAGGTGGAATTATCACTCCACAATAAGTGGATATGATAAAGTAGTAACAAGATCAACACCATAAAAGGTGGAAATTCTCCTACACACACTATCCCAATGTGGCACAAGCACCCAAGTGTTTCATACCCAAACTACTATGAAATGCATTTCCTAAGTAAACTTAAGTAAGGTGTAATAATATCCATGATGAATAATTATTTACACCAACAACATCAAAAGCATTTAGGCAGGCATTAGCACCATGGAATATCATGAGTGGCTTCTGTAGGACTAGAATTTGGCCACTCAATCGTTCTGCTCTTGAAAAAGATATGAGGCCAAGTGAGGCCTTCAATGATCAAGAAGATATGAAAAGTTGTGGAACAAAATCAGATGTAACAACAATAGAAGATCATTAAGAGCACATGGCAGCAAAGGCCTACTTGTGTTTGGCAGGCTATAGTGAAGAAGAGATTGACCAATTTGTGCAGAGTTACAATGAAGACATTTAGGGTACACAAGCTACAGTTGAAGGTGTAGGTTTTCCTCCACAAATAGTCCAACCATACATTGAAGTAACTACATCAGATGGCTTATGTCTTCCAACACAAGGTATTGAACCAATTACTTAAGGGAAGTTGTGTAAGGACCCGCTAGTCCTAACCATTAATTAAACCCTCATAATCAAATACTATTAAAGCCTAACATACATTTATACAAATGAATATAAATTACCATTTGTAGCGTCATAAAATTGCGACCCTTGTAATTTTTGACTACATTTGGGTCTTTGCATCAATAAACGAATCCCTAAGCTTGATCGGAGACCCGAAACATGCTCATGTCATCAAAAACTTGCATTTTCCATCATTATGCACTGCCATTTGTTGTTGTCTATCCTAAATCAAGGCAAGACAGGGGTGTGGTGCCCCTATCCTCTTAGGATAGGAGCATAGCACCCTTGTCCTAGCCCTATTTTGGGCCCCCTTTGGTCCCCCTTGCATTGGGCTTGTCAATTATGAGGTGGAAAAAGTCTTCCTATGTTGACCTAAGATGGGAAATTACCTAAACACCCCTAATTGGTAAGTATATAAGGAGCACTTCCCCTCCTATTTTCATAAGCGACAATAGGGTGAACAAGTGAGAGGTCTCCATTATCGTTATCAAGCATTGAGCATTTAAATTCTCCTTTCAAGGCTAGGTGTTGCATTCAAGACAAGGATTCAACCATTAAAGAGGAGATTTATACCAACATTCAAGACATCCTATTTCACATATCCATTCAAGCAAATTCATCTACAAAGGTATCAACCTTTCAATTACATCCCCTCCTTGAGATGGATTTACTTCAGACATTTCCTTTCATTTACTTGCAGCATTTTTTCAACCACTTGGTTAATTCCAAAATGAGGTTTGACCCAAAGGCAAACCCCCAATCCCAACAACATTTCCCTCTCTTTTTTGTGTCTAGGTTACAAGTGTGCGACTATAATTGCAGGTTTAGGCTTCATTTTCAGAGATGGAAAAACCCTTTTTCAGCGCGTAGATTTTTCAGAGGATTGTGTGTAACTTACACATAATCCTGCAACTTTTGCTCAAATTTGCAAGGAAGCTTTGTCTCGACATTCTACTGCTAATTCTAGGTGCACAGCTTCATCCCACATCTCTATCTCAAGATATAATTGTTTCTTTGTCATTTCTGCACTTAGTCTCAATTTGCTTAATTCAACTAATTTATTACAAAAGATGATTAATTTACTTTCCTAATACCTTCCAAATTAACTGCAATTCACTTAATAATCAATCTCTTACCATTGGGGATTGGATCTAGTGAATTCAACCCCTCTTTTGTATGTAATGTGTGAAAAATTGAAGGGAATCCTTTGTGAAACTTTCATCCCTCTTTTGAGGGGAGTAAAGCTTTCCACTTGATCTCCCCTCATTATTTTTTCATATTACATTTTGGTGAACCCAATGTCTTACATGCTTTACATTGAAAATTATTGCATACTTTTCATTTACAAGTTTAATTTCTTGCAATTTGCTTAATTCAACTAGTCTACTACTGCTTAATTCAAATAGTCTACTACAAAAGAGGGTTGATTTACTTTCCTAATACTTTCCAAATTTACTGCAATTCACTTAGTATTCAATCTCTTACCATTGGGGTTTGGATATAGTGAATTCAACCCCTCTTTTGAATGTAATGTGTGAAAAAATGAAGGGAATCCTTTGTGAAACTTTCATTCCTCTTTTGAAGGGAGTAAAGATTTCCACTTGATCTCCCCTCATCATTTTTCACCATATTACATTTTGGTGAACCCAACGTCTTACATGCTTTACATTGAAAATTATTGCATACTTTTCATTTACAAATCTAATTTTCTTGTAACTTACACAAACTTAGTGGTTAATTCATTCAAAACCCTAGTTGCTAAAATTGAAATTGAACTTGTATTTTGCAAAAATTGTTATCTATTGTCTTAGATTTGAAAATTACATTGCTTGTCAAATTCAATTCTTTCATTGTCTTGTTCAATTTGCAAATCAAATTTACAAAATTAAGTGGTTAATTGTCAAAACACTAATTTTCAAACATCAACTTGAACTTGTGAAAAAAATGGATTTACATTTAATTTTCAGATTTGTGTATGTTTTCAGACTTGTCTTCTTGCCTAAAATTCAAATTTTCAATCTCCCTTCTTTTCCCAAAATTCAAAATTTCAAAATTCAGTGGTTAGGTCCTAAAACCCTAATTTTCAAATTTAATTGGATTTTATGCAAATTTCAATCAATTTCAACCAATTTTAGTTTTCTAAATATTATTTAAGGTGGCCCTATCCATTAAGTTTGACCTTTTTCAAAATTGCAATTCAATTTCTTATCTTTTTCCAAAACCCTAATAGGGTCCTATTTCGACATTCAAACCTTAATTTCACCTATCTAGAGATCATAAAATCAATCATTTTTGGGGGGTTAGCTCTCAAATCATCGTAGCTTTCATCCTTGAAAATTTCCAAAAAAGTTGGGAGGACTGTGCATAACTTACACACAGTCCCTGGCTTTTTTCCCGAAATTTTGAGAGACTCTTATGACTGTATTTAATTGCTTAAATCTGGAAAATTGGCTAATTTTGTCAAATTTTGATCCCTCTAAAATCGAAAACACTTCCCAATTTCAACATTACAACTTTCAAGGAAACATTTAAAATTAAGTGGTTAATTATAATCTGCCTTAATTTTAAGATTTTAATTTTGTCAATTTTAAATTTTAAATTAATTGGTATCCCATTGGCCCTAATTTTAAATTTCAATCTCTTTTTATTAATTATAAATCTTTCTTGGAGATTGTGTCATTTCTTTTTTCCACAAAGTTCAAATTGTATAATCATCATTTTCTTGAATTCTGCATTATTCAATTTTGCAAACTATGTTCCCAAAATTCAAAATTCAAATTTCAATTATGCATGAGTTTTACAACTATTACTACTACCTATACTATCCCTATTAGACAAAGCATTAGAATTAAGGCTTCCCAAGGTTTAATTCCCGAAGAGATGGAGCCTAATTTGGGTGACTTCTACAATGAGGATATTGCTAATTCTTCCCATCCTAATAATATCTCTACCTACACAATTGATGATTCCCATGATGAAGAAGAAGATTTCACTAGAGTTTACATAGATCGACTTTCAAAATTGGACAATCAATTTGACAATTTCCAACAATGGATGTCCCAAGAATATCCTAATAGTGAAGCTCTTTATTAATTGAAGGTCTAAAACACATGATTCAAAGTGATATAAATGGAATTGATATATTGTGTGGTATTGCTCACAATATTGATTCTAATTTTATGCCTATGAAGAGTTGGGCTGAGAACTTAGGTTATTCACAACCTCCTACACAAACCAATCATTCCATCCCTTTGACCACTTCTATGGTTAGTATTCCTACTTTCACTTCAAACATCATGGCTACTTCCAATAAAAATGTCATACCTACAACCATTAGTCATGGGGGCAATCCCTCTTCTTCATTCTATCCTCCATCTTTATCTATGCCTTCAATGCGTATTCCTATTGTCTCTCAACCAATCAATGTGACACAAGGGGGCAATTCATCCAATCACGTTTCTCCTCCTTTTAGTGTCCCATTTCCTACCCAATCATCACCTATGCCTAATTACCATAGTGTCCCACCACCTTATTCTCAATCAATGCCTTCTTTCAATAACATCACACCACCTTCTTAATCAAACACGTCTAACATAAATTCTTCAACTGAAGCAACCATTAATAACCTTGCTCAAACTGTGTCTTCATTGCAACAATAAATTGCTTCAATGAGTCAATCCAAGTTTAGTGTGCCCACATTTGATGTTGCAATCCCACATTCTCTTGATATTGTTAGAGTTGTCCACTAATTTTACTCATGATCAAAGATTGCTTGCCAAATTGTTTACTATAACATTAAGAGATAAGGCTTTACAATGGTATTGTTCTTTGCCTTCTTATTCTATTACTTCTTTTAAACAATTAGCAAATGCTTTTATTCAACAATTTCAAAACAACATAGGTCCTAAAATCACTTTGACTAATTTAATGCATTGTAAACAAGGTGTTAAAGAAAAAGTGATTGATTTCATTAGTAGATACAAGAATTTGTGTTCTCAAATCTCTTTTCTAGTACCTGATAATGATATTCAAAGAATTTTCATTTCTAATCTGCAAAAAGACATTAGGGGAAAAAATAAATTTTGAGTTTACTTCCTTTCTGTAGTTGTGCACAACACTTCATAATTATCAACTGACTGTGAGTCAAATGGAACAATCTACTCCTATGGCTCTGAGTGATAAGGGTGAGAGTGCTCAACAATCATTTGTGAAGTTCAAACCAAACAAAGGCTTCATCAAATTCAATGAGAACAACAATGTGAATGATACAATAGGTGTGCCTCCTATTTCTAAATTTTTCAAAAGAGAGAAAGAATTTACTCCTTTGAATGAATCCTTGTATAGCATCATGTCTCAGTTTTTACAAAGAAATGTTATCAAACTTCCTCCAATAAAACCAGTTGATCCTTCTAAAGCAACTTCACCTAACTCTGATAATAATTCTTTTTGTCAATTTCATTGTCAACCTGGTCATGATATTGAAAAAAATATTTGCATTAAAATGTAAGATTCAAGACTTGATTTATAATAATACCATATATGTGGGCAGGTGTGAATGATAAGGAAAAGAAATCAGTAGCTCCTTCTAATCAAAATCTTAAGATTTTCACTGATCCTTTACCCTCTCATACCTCTAATGTGATTGAGACTGAACGCACTTCTTTCTCTCCCACTGATTTCACTTTCATAACCTAGAATGTGGTTGATTTGGTAGAGAAACAAGAAACACCTAAGGATCCATGTATCACAATTGATCTTGGTGAGACAATTAAGGTGCCTGATGGCCCTTTATGCATAGTTGCGAAGATCCAAGGAAAACCTTGTCGTGGTGTGCTTATTGATCCCTCTTGCATGGTTAATATCATCACTGAAGAATATCTTTATTCTTTACATTTTCATCAACCAATCTATGATGATACTAATATGGTCATTAAGTTATTTGATTGATTTAATTGTCCTACTATTGGTTCTATTAGACTTCCTATTGAGGTTCATACTAAATGTATAGATGTCAACTTTGTTATCATTCCTTCATCTGAACAATTCCATATGAAGTTAGGATGCCCTTGGCTATCTTCCATGAAGGCTATTGCTTCTCCAATCCATTAGTGTTTGAAATTTCCCCACAATGGAGAAATCACAACTGTCAACCATAGCTTATTTCGACCAACAGAAAGAAGCCCAGGTGTTCCTATTGATTACTTTTGGCCTCAACAATTTAAATCTCTTCCACCAAGAAGTGATGCTCTCTTTCAATCTTATAAAAAATGGAAGAAATATATGAATTTATCCTTAAGCCAACCTAGAAATCCAACACTTGATATTCCCATCATTCTTGAAGATGAAGTTCTTCCCCTAATCGATAGAACTAATCTTCCTCCTAAGGAAGATTCCCAACCTATTCCTATGGATAACACTATACCTTCTCCCAAGAAGAACAATAATATTCCTCCTAAGGTTAGACCTTTACCTCCTCCTCATGATGGACCTAGTCTCCTTCCTAAACCAAACATTCCTCCTTTATATGGTGCAGTTCCACCTCCTTCCTCTTATAGAGAGAAGAGACCCGCCTCTCCTCTTGTCCACCCTAAAAGACCTCAACCTAAACATCCAACTACCAAAGATGAGAATATTCCTCCTTCAACAAATATACCTTAGTCTTCTCAGCCTTCCGCTAAGACTAGATGGAATTGTTGTGCGAGAGAACATCGACAAAAACGTCATGTTGGAGCTCGTGAAGTTATTTCTCAAACTATTCAATCTCCCAAAACACCAACAGTTGACATGATTCCATTTTCTCCTAAGCAAGATGTTGAACCTAAATCTCCAAATCATAAGCTGCAGAAAACATGTGATGGTTTTACTTCTATTCATGTTAGAGCTCCTCTTTTTATAAATCTTGATGAAGAAATAGGTGAAAATTGTATTCATGATGACAATATAACTCATAATGCTTCGGATAGTGAATATGAATATGTTGATGTTGACAATCATTTATTTGCAAAAATTTTAAAAGCCTTAATCCTAGTTCCTAGAAACGAACAAAGTGACTTGGCACATGAGCATAGTCCTTGTTTTGATCTTATGATAGCTCCATCTATTGTGCTAGATGTTGCTCCTCTGGCATGTTTCCCGCCTTCCCAAAATAATGATTAGCAAGATTTGGAGGTGGATGTCGTGCTAGACTAGTTGCATTAGTATCGTAGATACTCTACCTCTCTCCTTTCTTTCTCTTTTGTGACCATTCTTCTATGCGTATCCCTATTATTCTATTTTTTGTCCCTAGTGATGTCTATTTGAGGATGATGCAAAGAATTGAGATCTCTTTTGGTCTCTTTCATGTTGACTCAAAAGACACATGTGTTCCTTTTCTTCCAAGATAGTTTCCTTTCTTTGGGGAATGAGGACTATTCTATGCATATATATACATGATATACATGAGTTATCCTACAACATACTGAACCCAAGGAAAGCAAATCTGCCTCATGCTTTGTGTTTTGTGTTCATTATTCTTGGGTTTATTCCTCGATTGGGGGCTAAATCCTTGCGATAATGTGCTCCCTCTCTTTCTCTTTCTGAGGTGTATCCTACCTTATGGAAATTGCTCCCGATAAGGCATGTGCGATCGCTTTAATGTGGGGGCATACACTCCGCTCATAATTTCCTTCTTGATACTTAAAGTTACTTAGCGAGCTTTGGCTTTGCTTTGTAATTTTTGGTATCCTTTCTTTTCATGACTCATAGTGAGGGGAACTTTACTATTTGTAGTCATGGTTCTCCCTCTTGATCTTCCCTTTTACTTTGTTAATAAAAATCATAAGATCCTTAGTCCACTGGGGGCTTGGTGTATCTTGCCTCCTTGATGTGGTGAAAGTCTTTCAATATTGTCTCCTTGTACTTTACCGGTAGTATCGGTGTACACTTATACTCTCGTTAAAGTGGGTGCTAAATGTAGCGTCATAAAATTGTGACCCTTGTGATTTTTGACCACATTTGGGTCTTTGCATTAGCAGACAAATCCCTAAGCCTGATCGAAGACCCGAAACATGCTCATGTCATCAAAAACTTGCATTTTCCATCATTTTGCACTTCCTTTTGTTGCTACTTGTCCTAGCCCTATTTTGGGCCTCCTTTTGTCCCCCATTGCATTGGGCTTGTCAATTGTGAGGTAGGAAAAGTATTCCTATGTCAACCTAAGATGAGAAATTACCTAAACACCCCTAATTGACAATTATATAAGGAGCACTTCCCCTCCTATTTTCATAAGCGACAACAGGGTGAACAAGTGAGAGGTATACATTTTCGTTATCAAGCATTCAAGCATTGAGCATTTAAAGTCTCCTTTCAAGGCTAGGTGTCGCATTCAAGACAAGGATTCAACCATTGAAGAGGAGATTTCTACAAACTTTCAAGACATCCTATTTCACATATCCATTCAAGCAAATTCATCTACAAAGGTATCAACCTTTCAATTACATCCCCTCCTTGAGGTGGGTTTACTTCAGACATTTCCTTTCATTTACTTGCAATATTTTTTCAACCACTTGGTTAATTCCAAAATGAGGTTTGACCCAAAGGAAAACCCCCAATCCCAACAACATTTCCCTCTCTTTTATGTGTGTAGGTTGTAGGTGCGCAACTGTAATTGCAAGTTTAGGCTTCATTTTCAGAGACAGAAAAACCCTTTTTAGTGCGTGGATATTTCATAGGACCGTGTGCAACTTACACACGGTCCCTGAAACTTTTGCTTAGATTTGCAAGGAAGCTTTATCTCGACATTCTACTACTAATTTTAGGTGCAAAACTTCATCCCGTATCTCTATCTCAAGATATAATCGTTTCTTTGTCATTTTTGCACTTAGTCTCAATTTTCTTAATTCAACCAATCTATTGCAAAAGAGGGTTAATTTACTTTCCTAATACCTTCCTAATTTACTGCAATTCACTTAGTATTCAATCTCTTACCATTGGGGATTGGATCTAGTGAATTCAACCTCTCTTTTGAATGTAATGTGTGAAAAATTGAAGGGAATCCTTTGTGAAACTTTCATCCCTCTTTTGAGGGGAGTAAAGCTTCCCACTTGATCTCCCCTAATCATTTTTTCATATTACACCATTAATACATGTGCATAAGATAATTAACATGCATACGTAAGTAAGATATTAATGAGTTCAACATACATGTAGAAAACTAAGAATTAACATGAAAATTTGATGATTATTGCAAACCCATAGTTAGTGTGCATATGATTAGGATAAATTCATCAAACTTAAGTTATCATCATCAAACCATCCACCTTAAGCATTAAGCATTCATAAAGGAAAAAGAAAACTCATTGAAGAAACACATAAGAAATGAGTCATGCACATGATAGACACATGTTAGTAGGCTAGTGGGTTAGTAGTTTTCCTTACTTTTTCTTAGTTACATTTTACATGGCAACTTCCTGTCGCATTTACAATAGTAGACTGCATAGTTCCTTTACATAACTTACATAGCTTATTCATGACATGACATAGGTCATTTCATAATTACATCATAAGTACAATCATACATTAATACGAGGATAGAATAGTCCATAGGACTTTACAAAGCAATATGTAAATCTTTGTCTCCGGATGGAGCATCTCCATTTCCATCGGACTCACCTCCATCTGCAAACTAGAAGATGGACATATGACCCAAGTTTTATATCTACCCAACCAAATGAAGCTTACACTTCTTGGTGCTCATGATGAGCTCTCGTCCCTCATCATGGAGATTCATAGCAAACCATAAACAATTGGTGGGAATGGAACCTCTACATTCATGTAGTATCTAGCAACCAAACTATTTACTTAAACTACATGTGTTATGGCAGGGAGAAATTAATTAAGTTATTTGGCCAGATTTTAACCCTTTTGGGGTAGGTGAAAACACCCTTCCATGTTTTAAACCCATAAACAAGCACATCTTTCCTAATACATTCATCATAGACAGTAAGGTAAAATTTACCCTTCTTGGTTAAACTCGATTATTATTAATGTTCCAAAATTCATTTTTATTTCCTACCCAATTATAAAATTCATTTAAATTCTAGAATTAAAATAAGTGAATTATTAGATAGACACAATTCAATTTCAATATCGAATTCCACCCTAAGTAATGATTACCTGTATACTGTAATTTCCACGGAAAAAGTCAACATTAAAAATAGCTCTGTGGCCAACCAAAACCAAATTGATATTTAACCAAAGAAGTAAGTTTACAGAAATAAACAACAGAGATAAGTAAAGTAAACAATGAATACAATAAATGATGGGGGGTGTGATTTTACCATGGGTATTGACTATGCACGCCCAACAAAACTTTGCCAGCAAATAAAATATGACCCTAGGCAATTTATATGTGATCTAAACTCAATAAAAATATGACAGTAACATATACCTTATGCCACATAGGAGTCGATTTGGCTCTGCCTGCCCAAATTGACTCAGTATAGATTCTCTGTCATCAAAGCTTGAATTTGTTAGCTGGTAAATAATTAGCACAATAAAAAGGCAACAAATTAACTAAATTATATATTAATTTTTTCAAATTATATATTAATTTGTTCTTAATTTCAAATTATATATTAATTTTTTTAATTTCAAATTTAATATTTTAATATTCTAAAATCATACATTCCAATTATATTAATATTATAATTTATTTATTCTTCAACTTTTTATTTATTTATCAACTATAACTTTTTAAATTGATTTTAATATTTAATTTAATTATTATTATTAATTTGGGTGTGTGTATGTACAATTTTACATTCCGCGAGTTACTGTCACCCAGCTAGGAGTCCCCTCCTCAATCATATGTCCGCCTTTGATGGTCGACCCTGCATCCACCTCATACTCAACGAAAACATTAGATCATCATGATATAGAATGATTCATAACATAATTAACATTACACTACATAAATCACATTAATCACTTAAAAATAATATCGCTGATGGCATTAAATAACATAATGTCAAGCACATTTATTAGCATCATAACATCAAATGTCATCAATAATATCAATGTCTAGAAAAATAAATAAATATAAAACTTATTTAACTAAAACTGGTTCATGACAAGCTGCCAATAACATAGGGGTGCAAACAAATTTCATGAATAATTAAGTTACTCTTTCCATGCCAACCCGACTAGAAATTGATCTAGAAGATGTAATTCATTGCTTCACAAATGCATTGAATTGGGTGAACAAAAGTGTTGCTTATTCTCAAGAGGAAGAACCCATAACTGATGAAGAGATTGTGCCATGCACACAAGCTAATGGTCAGCAAGTGACAAGACAAAATAAAAAATTCTTGAGACTTCTAGTGCAACAAGTGAATCAAATATCGCGCAGAGGACGAACATGGGTTCTTCATCTTAGTAGGCAATCACAAATATTGACATTCAATGAGTACATTGAAATGCTCAATGAGTAATAGGCACACAAGAAGACAATTGAGGAAATGGCAGAACGTAAAAAGCAACAGATGATGGAGAGGAAGGCAGAACGTGATGTTGACGTTGCAACCAGGGAAGCAACGAGGGTGGAGAAACTAGCAAGAAAAGTGCAAGAAGATGAAGAAAAAAATATTGGAAAACAACAAAAGGCAATTGCAGCAAAGAAGGCCAAGGTTGAAAAGGCACGAAAGGCAACTAAAAAGGTTGCAAAGGAAGCAGAGAAAAAAAAAATGGCCTATGCAACAGAGGATCCTCTCCCCACCTAACACCCAATTTCCATTCAGATGCTTAATATCTTCACCCCAGCCTTACAAGAAATCAGTGGGATGCATTCTAAGATTGGCCCTAGAAATTTGGAAACAAACCAAACATTGCTTGGTCATATTACAAGTTACATAAGTTCTCCTTTTAGCCAACAAACTACACCTACAAGTGAATATGACACTCCACCTCTTGTTCCTAGGCATTTCCAGAATTGATTCTGTCTATATTGGTTCCTACACATCTTTTTTGTATTTTAATCGATGGCGTAACATATGTTAAGATGCAACTCTGATATGATTATAAAATGTCACAATGTTGTTTCTATGTTTTGAACCTGACATATGTATCGTCAAATATTGATTTTGTTCAATATATAACTCTGACATGATTATAAAATGTCATAATGCCACTTTTGTTATATTTGGAACTTGAATCGTGTATGTTTTCAAACTATTTATGTAGTGATTAATATATTTATTCATTGTTGTTTTCCTACTATTGTTTTATATATGTTTGAATCGTGTATCTATATTCATATTGTGTATAATAAACATTATGAAATATTTCTATGTATGTATGTATGTGTACATATATACATACAATATGTATGTATGTATGTATAAATATACATACATACATAGATGCATGCATACATACATATTGTGTGTATATATAGTACATTATATGTTTCAACAATGACTATGTATATTTGAAAAACATAAATGAATAAGAAATTTCAAGACATACATGCATACACATATATTTACTCATTTCTTGATCATATACAATTCAACAATTAGTATTTATGTATGCATTACATTACATACATACATACCATATGTATGTATGTATGCATTGCATTACATTACATACATACATACATACACACATACAGCTCTCATAATGTATGTATGTACATAAATGCATACAGTACATACTACTGTATGTGTGTACATACTATTGTGTGTATGTACATACTACTGTATGTGTATACATACAGATACATTTCAACAATGAGTGTATGTTTAAAAAAACATAAATGAATAAAATGTGTTACTAATTTTGCAGGCATGTATGTATGTATGTATACATACATAGTATTGTATTTATGTATGTATCTTACATACATATACATTTCAACAATGAGTATGCATAGAAGAGAAGTAAACATAGAAATACAAATAACAACAAACAATGTCTACTAGGTCATTGCCAAAGTAAAGTCATCAAGACTTTACCTATGGTCAAGGCATGTTGTCTTCTATAATTCCGCCCCATTACTCCAAACATGCCTCCAAAACTAGTCACATACATAGACAAAAAATCATGCATACATCTTAAAACAAAATACATAGCTAAAAAACAGATGGTGCAACAAGAGGAAAAATCTCCATAAAATATAATGTGTTAACAAACACAATTACTTTGACATCTCGATCAGCCACATACTTGGTTCATCTCTCAATGCTCCTGCATGCCTGCAAAAATTTGTAATAATCGGGGGTAGTAACATTCTCACTTCAAATCATCCTACAATATTGCATGCATAAGGAGAAGCTCGTATAGATGAACAACCATGCACAACAATAATAGTTAACATACAACAACTATAAAGTGGCTCTTTAAGAAAATATTATTAACATACAACAACAATAACAGATAACTTTCAATTTTGCATTTCATACATGCATACGTATATGTATATGGTTGTATTCCTAAGTGTCGAATGTTGCAAAGAATTTTCAGTGAAAACAAGGAAAATTCATAATGACAATGACCATTCAAATTCTCCTGTTATAAAATCATTTGAATGTAGAGAATGAATGCATTCAATTGTGGTAGTTGAGTTTCAAATTTGAATATACGTGGGAAACAATCACTCACTTCATTTGCAAGTTATGTCTGATTTCTACGATTTTATCATGAATACAATTTTATATTTTATTTTAAACTATTTTTTTTTTGTTTATTGGGGATCTTGACACCAGGAAATGCCCACAAGGTTCACAATGTGTTCATTTAAAATTGTCACTTGAAACATGACTCTTACGGCCCCAATACCCCATTCACTAGACACCCAAAAACAATTAAAAAATATCCAATTGCAAAATCAAGTAACACCTAATTATAAGTGTTTATGCGCATGGGCTCTCTCTCTCTCTCTCTCTCTCTCTCTCTCTCTCTCTCTCTCTCTCTCTCTCTCTCTCTCTCTCTCTATATATATATATATATATATGTATAGTGATATGTATAAATGTATATATACATATCACTTAATTCGTTGATTATAAACTAGTGATACATAATAAAAGCAGGTGATATAGAATAAACTCTGATATGGTTAAAAAATAACTGTTGTTTATACATTTGGACCACGATAATATATAAAGAATGGTGGAAATAGTATATATATATATATATATATATATGTATGTATAGTGATATGTATAAATGTATATATACATATCACTTAACTCGCTGATTATAAACCAGTGATACATAATAAAAGCAGGTGATATAGAATAAACTCTGATATGGTTAAAAAACAACTGTTGTTTATACATTTGGACCACGATAATATATAAAGAATGGTGGAAATAGTATAGATAATATTCAAATAATTCTGAAAATGGTATAATTTGTATGACTGCATGATAAAAAAAATCCAAATAGTGATATACATTTAAGGAATGCTAAAAATAGTATAAATTTTATGATTGCATGATTGAAAACAGTGTACCAACTTGAAACCTTTGATGCCATACAAATAATTATTTGACCGTATAGTGAAACCCTGTGCATATGTATGTATGGACACACACATACACACACACACACACACACATCACTGAAACATAAAAATTAAAAAAAAAATCCAATTGCAAAATGAAATAACACCTAATTATAAGTGTCTATGCGCATGGGCCCACTAAACATGTTAACATTAAAGTTAGGAGTGTGGGGCGACTTGATATATCAAGTCCCCTTTAATTCCCACCCTCAGCCATGTACAAGTATACGTTGTCATGCACAAGCAGGTGCCATTGAACCTTAAAAACATGTGTATACAAATGGTATACAATCATTATTTCACAATATAATCAAAACCTCAAGGGCATATACTAATTGAGCCCTAAAAACATCTCTTTTCTCCAGTTTTGGGTATCATATATACAGGTGTTTACAAGTTAATGGTGTATATGATGTATGCACATGTATACATGTGTATACAGGTCTATACATATTATACTGGTATATATATAGATAATTATTTCATAGTAAAATCAAACCTATGGGGGCATATAGAGATCATTTCACAATTATTCCATAGTACAATTAAACCCTCGATGTCATTGAACAAATATTTGACATTATTCTCAAACTGAAATCATTGAACATACAAACATGTCGGAAGAATAGAGTGGCGGATGCTACCTAGAGGCATATAGTAAAATCAAACCCATGAGGACAGACAATATTTATTTCACAGAGTTATACATGTGTATACAGATGTATACAAAGGTATACATGTATATACATATGTATACATGTGTATACAGATATTATTATGAAATCAAAAGAATATGGAAATGAAAGATATTTTTTCAATGAAACACTCCATGGTATATAGATTTTTTTTTGACAGTATAATGAAGCCCACAATGACATACAATAATTTTTTCACAATAGAATCAAAGCGACGAGGGCATATAGTAATTAGTTGACACTAAAATCGAACCCATGAGGGCATAGAGTAATTATTGAACAGTAAAAAAACACACAAAGGCATACAGTAATTATTTGACTAAAAAATCGAAACCATGAGGGTATATAGTAATTATTTCCCACTAAAATTGAACCATGAGGGCATACAGTAACTATTTAACAATAAAATCGAACCTAGGAGGCATATAACAATTATTTCATAGTAAAATCAAAGCGAAGAGAGCATTCAATAATTATTTGATAGTAAAATCGAACCCATGAGGGTATAGAGTAATTATTTCACAGTAAAATCGAACCCACGAGGGCATACAATAATTTTTTCACAGTAAAATCGAACCCACGAGGGCATACACTAATTATTTCACAGTAAAATTGAACACACGAGGGCATACAATAATTATTTCATAGTAAAATCAAACACACGAGGGAGCAAAATCGAACCCATGAGAGCATACACTAATTATTTCACAGTAAAATCGAACGCACAAGGGCATACAATAATTTTTTCACAATAAAATCGAATCCATGAGGGCATGGAATAATTTTTTCACAGTAAAATCAAACCCATGAGGGCATATAGTAATTATTTCACAATAAAATCAAAGCGACACGACATACAGTAATTATTTCAAAGTAAAATCAAACCCATGGGAGAATACAGTAATTATTTCACATTATTCTCAAACTGAGATCATTACGACGCCATAGAAAAAAACTGTCACATTATTCTCAAACTGAAATCATTGAACATACAAACATGCAAGATGAATAGAGTGGCAGATGCTACCTGGAGGCCTGATTTCGGATGCTACCTGGAGTCCTGCTCGTGGACGGAGAAGGGCAAAGAGGAGGTTGCGAATGAGCGTGAAAACTGGAGCTGCAAGATGTTTTTAGGGTTCAATGACTCTCGCTTATGAATGACCACATACACATGTATGCGAGTGAGGGCAGGAATTAAATGGGACTAGATATATCGTCACCCCGCACTCCTAACTTTAATGTTAACATGTCTAGCGAGCCCATGCACATACACTTAGAATTAGGTGTTATTTCATTTTGCAATTGGATATTTTTTAATTTTTTGGGGATGCCTAGTGAACCACTATTGGGATCACAAGGGTCATGTTTCGGGCGACATGACCATTTTTTGACCTTTTGACGCATAATCAAATCCACAGAATGCGTCATGGATACCCACAAGCCAAAACAATAGCTTTAAGCAGTTAAGTCGCATACGGAGAGAACAAAAAAAAACTAGCTATGTCCAATAGTGGTACACTCGCTTCCCCTAATATGAATGAAATTAACAAGTTGTTTCTTGATACCCTTTTAAAAATTGAAAAAAATATTAAAAATTAGAACCTTTCTACATCATCTGATCACATTTTATATTTCAAACTTTTTTTCAAAAAGAAAAAAAATAAATCATTTGAAAATTATCAATCCATAAATATTAGAATGGAATTGAAGAACTAATTCCGACTTGTTGAAGGCTCTCCCATGGTTTTGATAGTTAAAATTTTCTCTATGTTGTTTTCCCATAACACATATCATTTAAGTTGAAGTGAATGAGAAAAAAACATATACTATATTATCATTGAACATTTCCTTTGACGGATTGAAGTTAATATGGCTGTATTTCATGCCACAACTGATTTCTTGAAGCGATGCTGGAAACTAAGGATATGTCCTCAAGTATAGTAGTGCACTCGTGTAAACATCACATTCCAGTTTTTACAACATCTTATAAGTTCCATATCCAAAAATGATCCGCAAGATAAAATAGGAATTGCTAATATTCTTCTAGCATGACTATCCATTTTTCTTTTAGAGAATCATCTGTACCTTATACTTACGTCAGAACTTGTGCTGCTAAATTTTTGAGATTTTCAAAAACAAACTGCTAAATTTTGAGAAACTCGAGAACAAGTACTCCTAAATTTTGAAAAATTCAAGAACAAAGTGCTAAATTTTGAGAAATTCGATATCAAACTGCTAAATTTTGAAAAATTCAAGAAAAGTACAGCTAAATATTGAGAATTTAATAACAAGTACTGCTAAATTTTGAGATATTAAAGAACAAACTACTAAATTATGAGATATTCAACACAGAACTCAGAATTAACGTAGCAAGTCTACTGCTTTCTGAAATCCCTTTTCTCTTGTCAAAATTAGTTGTGAATTTGAACCTTCACGGACACGTTTTCTGAAAGGAGACTATTTTACAAATTCACAGATGAACTTACGAAGTTGATTCTCACAACTTAAATAATACGGCTTAGGGTTTTGGCGTCTCATCCACATTTTTTGCAAGAGACTTCGATGCAAACAATAGAGTTTCTTTTCACGCAATTGTCCCCAAGCATGCGTTGGCTTGCCTTTTCAGTAGCTTTGCCCTATCAGAAGAAATCGACAACATGAAAGGTTTGAAGTTGATCTACATACAGCTTCTTTTGAGCTACATTACAACAGCCAAATGCCTCGTTAGAATTTGAGATATCACTAAATTAAATTTAACTAATTCAAAATACAATCTCAGCCTTCAAAAACAGAAACAAAGACACAATCAATCTCAAGGAAAAAGTGAAAATTATTCTAATTTATGATTTGATTTGGAGGTGTGGGGTGCGCCAGGCTTGTGCTGTAGTGCAATACAGAAGCAACGCTTGAAGACTCTGGCAGCAAGCTACCGTTTGAGAGGAAAAACTGAAAATTATTCTAATTTATGATTTGATTTGGAGGTGTGGGGTGCGCCAGGCTTGTGCTGTAGTGCAATACAGAAGCAACGCTCGAAGACGACTCTGGCAGCAAGCTACCGTTTGAGAGTTTCCCCTGAAGAAACTAATTTAATATCGTGTGGCTCACTGAACCACGTACCAGATATTAAACTGATAAGAACAGATACTTCACTTGATCTTAGCCAAAAGGCCGAGAAAGGTATGCTTTTAGTTGTTTCTTCCCTCGTTATTTATAGTAGCCTTTTTTCTCCATCCACTTTCCCTGCTACATGTGAGATAAATATATCTCGAAAGACGACTGTTTAATTAAGCCGATAGGTTTTTAGTATGGGATTTTGTTTGCCGGGAAAGTGTCAGCCATCAGCCATCAGGAAAAAAAAACTCGCTTGTCGGAAAGTTGCAACTTGCCTTAATGGCATACGGTGGAGGTAGAGGATAGTTAATGTGCTTTAATAGCATAACGTTGGCGTTTGGTACTTTCAATGTTTGAGATAATAGCAAATTTAAAATACGAAATGCAAGTTGTATGGGTTCAGATTTGGGAATCGTATTTTGCAAGTGATTGTTTTTTGAGCTATTGTTGCTAGAAGATTATGTGGTAGCGAAAATTTGGGCTAGGGTTTTCTTTGCAAGGAGAAGATCGTGAAGAGAAACAATCGTTTCGTCGTCAAGCAGAACGACAACAGCTCTGCCAAGGTTTAGCTCAGCAGCGAGCATAACAATATCTACAATTTGAACTCATTGAAGTTTTCAAGTATTTTTATTTAAAGATTTTATCGGCGTCCTTACATTTCCATGGCATTTGTATTGTGAGAGATCTATTGGGCACACACCTTCAAGTAATTATGTATCAGCCTGGAAATACTTTGTCTCTTTAATTATCCTCGGGTTACCCAAGATAATGAGAAGTTAGCGTGTTGTTTTTCTTTTGTTAGGGTTTGTTTTAGGTTTGGGTTTTGGGGTCACAATAATATAGTGCTTTAGATTTCCTCTTACAATAACTTGCTAAGGCTTTCATGTAGCCGCATCGAAAGTGTTTTATTTTTTGAATTTATCTACATTCTGATCTTGGGTCCATTTGTACTTAAGAGTGGGGTTACCCTGTGGTCGATGGTGTGTGAAGCAATAAAAGTAAAACCCTAGCTACCTCTGGTTGCTTTCTCCTTTCTGTGTTGGCATCCTCATGGCCCCTCATACATCAGCAATGTATTCCATTACAGTCAAGATGAAACCATATTGTCTCTCCTAAATCAAATTGTTTCATATGGTGAAAGACTCCCAAGAAATGGTAAAAGAAGCACACCTGCACATTGTTCAGAGATGGTAAGAGATCCCTACGGTAGAAATTCCCTGGAGTAATATTGTCAATCTGCCTATAAATCTCTTTGAACTATCTCTGGTTGGAAATTCTTTACAAACAACCAACAAATGTTGTTTTTAAAATTATTTTTGTATTAATATTTCTTTAATGGTAGATTTAAGTAAAGTTTATAAACCATATTCAATAAGGCCTCAATCATAATTAAATATGGTCTATAAAATTTACTTGCATCTATTGTTGAGGAAATATTAATACAAAAATATGGTAAATTAAATTTTGTACAATTTAATTGTTTCATATGTAAAGAAAAGAATATGAAAGTAAAACATTTGCAATAAATGGGCTCTTAATGGCCCATCTTGTGGGTCAAACTGGTTTTCTACAAAAGTATCAAAACTCTCCAATGTACTTCCTTGGTTAGATTCAAAATTTGTGTTTTGAGACTTGTCCGCATTCCATGTCAGTCGGTCCATAATCCAAACACATTATGAAAATAATAGCTTGAATATGGGCTAGGGATATAACCTCTTTCACTACCCTATTTATAGACCTCATAGTAAGAGAAAAATAGTTTGGTGGTTATCTATAAAAACATTAAAGACCTAACAGCCCCTAACTTCTAATATCTGATCACTATTTCTAAAAACCTAATAATAGGTGAATAACATCTCTCAAACTCTTATACAACCTCAACTTCAATAATACTAGAGTAGAGAAAATCTTTTCTTTTGTTGGCCCGACTTTCTAAAGTAATGTGCTACAATGTACCAAATATTCTTGGTGCAACATAGGGAATTTGCAGCTTTCCACAGAAGGTGAATTATTTAGGCGATTTATTAATGCTATTAGAATATTAGTGGTACCGTTCTTAGTTTCCTTTCTCATCTTACTTCATTTGATTTTGGATCAGCCTAAACGAGAAAGATGTTCAAGAATTCCTAAGCTTATACGTTGGTTTCAGGAAGTTCTTATTTTAATTTTGTCCCGAATATTCTTTCCGAGTCTTTGGATTAGTGGACTATATGTCCAAAATATTTTGGGAATATTGGATGTTAGATGAATGTTTTCTTGAATCTTCTCAATCATGTATCTACATGGCATGATATTTTCCAAGCTTTGTGCTCCCTAAATGGTGCATTATGTACTGGACTTGATTTTTGGTATGAGAGCACAAATGAACCAGTGACCTTCTAAATGGATATCAAGTAGACTAGCGTGCAGTCTAATTTCCTCTTTAGCACATTGTTGTAAGGTGAATGATTTACTTGTCTAATCATAACCAAATAACTTTAAAGAGTTTTTTGAAAAAAATATAAATCCCATTTATCCCTCATCATTAGAAATGCAATCTAAAACATTTTTAGTAGAAGCCAAAATCCTGAAGATGTTAAAAGGATTAAGTTATTTTTCAAAGGGTACAACTAATCTTACAATGCACTCCACAATATGTATCTTGACCACTATTACATCTATGGGAAAGCCTTGTTTTTGCCCCCCAATCATATCAGAATGATTTTGAGCTGTATATTTATGTGCAAGTCCCTACATTTCTAATAGTAGAGGCTCACTCAAAAATGCCCAATTGCTTATTGTCCACCTAAATAAATAAATCAGAGCAATTGAATCATAAATATTTATTCATTAAAATGAATTATATATTTATAGTTCGAGACAGGATCGATTACTTTTTACAATCCAATTAATTAACTTGGCAGGTATCAAAAATTTCATTAACAATAGATGTCCTTCATCATATCATTAACCTCCCAATGCTCATAGAGTAGATCTACATTGAACAATCTCACCAATATTCCTCATGAAGAAATATTGTACTTCATTTTTTATTACAAATAAGGAACACTGGGTCCGATCCACCAAAATTATTAAATTTAATGTGATCAGTATTTCAATCTTGTTCAAACTTAATTATAGACACTTTAAGAAGGCATAGTTTTAAAACCAAAAATGTTCTGATAGCTATAAACTAAACCTTAGATTATGACAAAAAAATTGGCAGTTCTTTTATAGTTGAAATTGTTCAGAAACTAAAACTGGTTAGCTGAAATATTATGAAA
Source organism: Cryptomeria japonica (assembly GCF_030272615.1). Taxonomy (NCBI): domain Eukaryota; kingdom Viridiplantae; phylum Streptophyta; class Pinopsida; order Cupressales; family Cupressaceae; genus Cryptomeria; species Cryptomeria japonica. The sequence continues at coordinate 413,330,426 of NC_081407.1, read as the reverse complement.
CACAGAAGCAATCAGAATATGTGTTTATGTTTATGTATTTATGTACATAATGTATATATAATTATACATATATATACATATTATTGTATTTATATGTATATGTGTATATTGTATACATAGATATGCACACACGCATTATAATGGACCCCAGACTTGCCAAAATATGTAGTCGTACAATTCAAAGATTATAATGGACCTCCATGGGATATAGCACATCCAAAAGACATACCCATTTTGCCAATAACACGAGGCAAGCGTACACAAGTCCCTTTGACAATGTCTTGGGCCATCACTATTCACAAATCTCAAGGACTTACATTAGACAGAGCTACAATAGACATAGGTAATACTGAAAAGCAAGGACTCACATTCACAGCTATTTCAAGAGGGAAGTCAATTGATGGGATACGGATTGAACCACCATTCTCTTTTGAAAGGTATTCCAAACTGAAAAATAATGCTTATACAACCATTAGAAAGAAAGAAGAAACTCATTTGCAGCTGCTCTCTAGCCAAACAAATATCTATTCAATTTAAAATCTTCTACTCCAAAACAACCTTTGTTACATTCCTCTACTTTCAACAAGGTAATTATAGTTTTATATGGTCTTATCTCTTCAAAACATCTGTATTTTTATCATCCCTGGTACTAATTCATTTGACCTCACTGTTCATTTTAGTTCGCATTCATTCTAAGACATCCTCCATGTTGCATTCAACACTACACACAAGTGTTCCTATCTACACAATCTACAGTGATTGCAACGCATTCTTTGGCACACAACTTATGATGTGTTGGTATACAATGATAATAGCTTTAATACCATATGTTAGTACTCTTAATAAAATTAAAATTTGTGTCTGGTGCTTCCCATCTTTGCCATAATAGAAAATTTAAATGTGAATAGGCTAACATTTGACAATGTTTTTCTGCAACCAAAGGTTTTTTTCAGCACAACTGTTGTTGCGAGAAGGTTATGCTACAACTAGAACAAGGTTACAAGGTTTGCACTGTGTACTCATGTTTGCTCCGGTCTCTAGCCAGGTACATTCTCTTCTTTTTATGTGACCATTTATTTCTTTCAAGGCATATTCAATGTTGTCTTCAAAATTTATTTTCGGTTTCTCTATATACGTTGATACCCAGTACAAAAAATAGGGAGAAATATGCAAAAAATCTTTACTTTGCCTGGATTTTTTCACAAAACCCTTGCCAATATCTTTTTACAACATCAATTATTCACTGCTCCAACATGTACAACTATTGCAGGTATGATATTTTACTTTTATTGCTTCAAATATACTGTGTTGATGATTTTTTATGCTCCAAAACTACTTTATCTCACTTTAATCTAACTTACCTCTTTGTAAGACAACTGCAACACATTGCCCATCCACTTCACTCACTATCAATTACTTGTTCAATGCAGTTTCCTGCTGCACAATGTAGGTATATATACCTATCAAACATACAAAGTTTGAACATATAATTCCATTTTAATGCCAATTATTTTAATATTTGCCTTTTACTCAGTTTACTTGGATTATCATTCTGTGCATTTCATTTTCTAATATTCTATTTTTAAATATGTTAACTTGCATCTTCAACTCTAACATCTACATCCACTTTTTTTTTGGCGTCCTCTGTGTTGCTATACCCAACATTACTAATCTCACAGACATACTGTTTTCTTTTATGTGACTGAAATACATGGAATAGGTGCTTTGCATTTCTCTCATATCCAATCTTCACCGACCACCTGCCTCGACACAATAGTTTTACAATAAAGTCTCTTCTTTTCAACTCTATTGCTTACACCTTTTTAAGCATCATTATATTTCAAAAGTCTCTATCATTTTAATCTTTGCTCATTACATACACTTTTTTGCAGCGTTCGATCATATTGTTGTCATTTCCTTCGATATATCAAATTGTTGACAATGGTATGCTTCACCGTTGCTCTACTTAGGTGTTTTATCTATCCATTACAAATAGATTTAATTGTTGTTTTCCTTGAGCATTTCCTTAATTCTGCACTATTCCTATTCCCCACTCTACACTTTGTTTTTTCGCTTGCATTGACATTGTTCAACCCTTCATCAAGTTGATGGGCATTACATGATGATATGCAATTTTTGAAGTCTCCCATTCTCTAGGCCTCTACAACTATAATTGTAAAACAAAATTTCCTCATCAATGCAAGTTCTTATTGTCTGTAACATCACACTATTTCTATATTTAAAATCATTTGACATGCAAAGTTAAATAGACTTTAAAGAGATTTCACATAACTATCTACCACTGCCTCATGTTTTAATTCCCCTGCATATAGATTCCATCTTGTTATTCTTCCATTTCCTTCTAGGACACGCTCATCCACTTTTTCATCAAATTGTTTGTCTCAAAAAGGTATTCTCTTAGCTTCAAATTCATTTTCCTTTGAAAAAATTATAAGCTTTCTTATTTAAACAAATTTGTCTGGCATATGTAGTGCGTCAATCTATATGAAACACCTATGACTTTGTTGTGCTTACAAGATTTGCAGGCAACAAAAAAATCCACTTCAGGATGTTTTAAAAGTTCACTACATTCCAGTTTTATCACACTGAATATGTGAGTTATATATTTGAATAAAATATTTTACATTGCTCTCATTTTCTCTCTTATTTTCTTTTATTTGTTGTTAATAAATCTTGTCGATATATTCTTCTCCAATTTAAAATTTTTAACACACAAATATGTTGAACCGTTGGGCTACAATATCCTATTTAGGTATTTAGGAGAGAACTTTATTCAAGAAAGAAGCTACCAGATAATGTAATTTAATAATATATACAATATTTGAGTGCTCAATTGAGTACTTCAGGTAACTCCAGATGTCTAATTACATTTTCATTGTAATTTTTCTGCTGTATCATTTGAGTCATGCCAAATGAAAGTTGTTTAATTGATTGAATATTATCTAATATCAAACCTTCCAATTAAAAAAAATATATATTACAATTTAATATATTATTAAAAAACTACATATCAAAAGCAGCCCCAAGGGGTGGTGGAGTAGGATAAAGGCATCCAATCTAGGTCCATGACGTCCCCAATTCAACTCCACCTCAGTTCACCTAATGGCATTGTCTTATGGATGACTATCGTCATCCTCAAAGACTAATCTCACCTCAACTTGCCCACAAGTCTGACCATGTTGGGTCATGGGGACACCTCCAAATTAAGAAAAAAAAAACATATAATAAAACATGAAAGAACTAATCAACTCTATAATAAAATAGTTTATATGAAAACATTGTAAGCGAAGAAGGTATCATTGTAAGAGAAACTCTGTGAATTGATTATGCCCTTCTAGAAGCTATGGTAGATTATAGCAATTAGAGCCAACTAGATCATGAAAGATAATAAATACTTTTTAATAAATTATGTTTCAATATAAATTAACTTAATTGACACAACTCAAAATTGCACATTTTATTCTTGAATTTCTCCTTGATTACAAAGGATACACAGAATTTGATTACAAACTGTTGAGCCTGTCTCCCAAGAAAGTAGTTTTGTTTACATACTTTTAGATCTTGGAAACTCAATTTCAGACACCTCTTAAAGTGAAATCTGCAAATTGAAATTTATGTATTTAATTTTGACTTGCCAATGATCCTCCTATAGGTTTACCCGGGCAATTTAGAAAAAATCTACTTTTGATTGTTGCATGCTTGGAATTCATATGAAAGAAATGAGAGCTTGAGCATTGCTGATCCAAAACTAAAGTTAGAGCTGAAAATGAACAAAGCCAGATATTAAGAGTCATATACATTTCTCTTCTTTGCACTCAAACCTCTCCTACCAAGAGACCGTCTATGTGTGATGTTTTGTCAATATTAACATATGATTTTGAAATTTCGTTGTGCCCACCGTGTGTGTGAAAAGTGGACCTGTATCTGTAAGCACAACACTTCAATTAAGTCATTACATGCATGGTTAGTCAAATATAATCAATGAATAGTAAACCATAACAAATCGACCCATTGCCTTCTAAAAGATGCGAGTATAAGATTGCTCTCAGATTATTTAGCAATACCAGTGACTAGACAACATCAAGATGAAGGATTTTATCTATATGAACATGATGAATGCTAGATGGATGCAATATTAATCTAACAAGACTTTTGCAATATTAAGCTAAATGATTCAATCAATATGAAATAATAAATATGAAATATATGAAATAACTAATATGCAATGAACCTAGAGCAAAACTAGCATAATAACAATACATTCTCTAGGATTTTTGAATGAGAGATGAGAGCCTGAATTTATAGAAAATTCAGAAAGAAACCAACGACTGAGATCAAAAGATGACGAGCAGTCAAGATTTTCCAAGAGGAAGCACAATCTAGGTGAATTGATGTGATTGGATGTTTTTCTCAGTTTTAAAGGAAATTGAACTAAAAATAAGATTAAATCAGGAAAAACTAATTTATTCTCTATTTCATTCAATTTGAATATTTAATTGTTTTAACTGCTTTCTCTTAGATTATTTATCATTTTTAATTTGTTTTTCAAGATTGTTTCCAATTGATTTCTTTTCTCAAATTTTTAATTCTTTCTTGGTCAATTAATTCCTTTTTCTGATTTATCTCCTTTTTTTAGGATTTGTGCTCAATTGATTTATTAAATTAAATTAATTCCTCTTTCTTGATTTGATGGCAAATTGATTTATTGAATTAAATATGCTAGGATATTTAATAAAATATATAAGATAATTGTTTAAAAATGATTTACTTGGAAGAATCAATTAATTAAATAAATATTTAATTAATATTGGTTGATTAATTTGCCATGTGACATTTGATGTTTAAAGAATAAATTGTGTGCTCAAGATTGATTTAATTGCCTTTGGTTAGGACCTTGGCGATGTTGTCGAGATTAGGGGCTCATGGTTTAGATGACCATTTTTAGGGTATTACATTTGCCCCTCTTTGAATTAATGTGCGAGCAGCACGTTGGTTCAAAGAAAAAAATTTGATGTCTAGGATACGCTAGTTTTGAACTTGATTGATCACGAACTAGATGAAAAGCGAGGTGTTAAGCTTGATTCGAAATGACAAAGATGAATGAAGTCTGATTAAAGCGATACCGATCCCAAACTTGATTGAACTAGGAACGATAGAAAACAAAAGATATTGAACTTGAACTTGATTGATCAAGAAGCGGATCGTATTGATCTAGACATAGCGAGTGATAGTAAAAAAATCGATCTTGAACTTGATTGATCAAGATACGATAAAGATAAAATGTTCAGCTTGATCAAGAAACAAATACTGAACACCTGCTTAGATTTAGCGTGATCAAAGAAACTCCTTAACGTTAAGAGATTGATTCAGATAAAAGACAAATATTAGCTTGATATGAAGTGATGAAACTGATATGCCCCTAGATATTGATTCGATTCAGAAATCTCAACTTGATATAAAGCGATGAAGTTGAGATGCCCCTAGCGATGAGGTCTTATTTGATTTTCTTTAGTTGAAAAAGATTTTGCTCAACTTTTGATGAAGATTTGAAATTTTTCTCAACATTGAAGAATGTGAGGTCATAAGGTCACAAGTATGCCCCCTCGGGAGTGAAATCGAAAGAAAACGAGGGTACATGACGATAGGCAATTTTTAGCGATAATAAGTTGTTTGAGCACAAATTGAATCAGAGGAAGTTTTAAAAATCTAGTGAGAAATTGAGTGCAAAGTTGATTTGCAGAAATTAAATTCAGATTCAGCATTGATTAATGAGAAATTGAGCACAATTTAGAAGAAAGAATGAGCAGCTGATGAAAAGCGCGCTAAGTGGTCCAAATTCTGAAATTGACTAGCAGAATGATCTCTAATTTCGATTTTGATCCTGAAAATGGAATCAAAACGATCAAATTAGCTAAGGGTACAATTTTCGTGTCCATTGGAGCAAGTTGAAAAATTAGGTTTTTGGCTATATATGGGACAAAAGTGCCATTTTCAATTCATTTTAACCCTCCAAGTTTGAAAATTCAAAAAAAGCCTTTTGCGGAGAAAATGGTGGTCCCTACTCGTCAGCATTGATTCGAGCACCAGAGAAGACATAATCAACCTCAAAACTATGAGCCAGTGGTAAGTGATCGATCTTAAGCCTGTTTGTGTTTCCAATTTTGAATTTTTTTATGCATTTTTCAAGTTTTTCACGTGTTTTGGGTCGGGTATCCCAGTTTATCGTGTGAGATAGGATCCTGACTCGTACGAGAAACTGGTAAAAATTCTTTTGTCATTTTAGCCCATTAGTTTTGTCGTTCTAGGGCCACCCATGTCTCGTACGAGAAGTCTGTGAAAAGACCCTTGTTGTGCGAAGTCTAAAAGTTTGTCATTTGGGGTTGTTTTGTCGTACTACACTTATTCTTGACTCGTACGAAATGTTGTTTTTCTGTGTTTTGTTGTATGAAAGACAGTGAGCATTTTTGAAGGTGTAAACATGAATTTTTTATTTTGTGTTTGATTTAGTTGGATCTGCGTGATGTTTTGCTTCTCTTGTAGGCTTATTTGGAATGTTTTTCTGATGCTTCATTGTGGGGTTTTGTTGTTTGCAAGTTTGATTACCTCCTATGTTATTCACATGTGTGTATCCTCCTACCATGGCATTGGTGTGACATTTATCTGAGGTTGAGCAAGCTCATGTTGATTTGTGTGGCTTGACTCATCTATTGGGATTATCTGATATCTGTGTGAACCACAAGATGCTCATGGCATTGGTAGAGTGATTTCATTCAGAGTATAATACATTTCATTTGTCAGTTGGGGAGTTGACTATGACTCCCGAGGATGTGTATAGGATCCTTCGTATCCCTTTTGCTGGGGATAAGGTGGATTATGTGTTCCATGAGTTGGGACATTCTTATGAGCAGATATAGTGAGGAGTATCTCCTGGCATGTGTTCTAGCAGGGTTCATCGGGTGCTTTTTGATGCCAGACAAGGGGCAGCAGGGCTTCCAGAGCAGATGGGGCTGGATGCTAGAGAGGTTGATAAAGACCCCTCAGAGACTTGGCTGGGGCTCTTGTTTGTTGGCCCACATGTATCGGAAGATGCATGAGATTGTATATAGAGATGGGTGGAGCATGGCCGCGGGGGTATACATTTTGCAGGTGTGGGCTTGGGAGCACCTTCCTGTGTGTCAGCCCATAGTAGCAGACAGCAGAGAGCTTGGGCAGCCGATCATTTATAGGTATGTCGGATATATTACACAACCCCATCTGGGCAAGACAGACTTTTGGAGATGGCAGCTCGATGACCTGATAGCCGTCGTATGGAGACCATACAAAGGGTTGGAGTCGTGGGATGACTGACGGCTAGTTCGCAGGGACTTGTTTGTTACATGCCCATTGATTGGGAGATCACAGATTGTTGTGGAGCGATTTGTTGTTTCGTGAGTGATGAGGCAGTATGGACGACCTCAGGGGATCTCGTAGGAGTATAAAGCGTACGCTCGATATGCGGATGAGGAGAGACAGGATGGTCTCCGCAGTTACCATACGCGTTGGCGATGCAGGAGTTGATGGGGTTACACTGTCTAAGGTGGGATTACCTAGATGATGTAGCGGATGCAGGGGTATTGCCCCAATACAGAGATCATTTTCAGCAGCATCCGTTCCCACATTTTACAGATCCAGGTGAACAGGCTCCTCATATTGAGGATGTTGAGGAGGATGCCCCCGCACCAACTCAGGGACAGGGCCAAAGGCAGGGTCAGGCACAAAGAGCTGAGGCTCCGCGACGAGGTAGTGGTGATCCAGGTGCTAGCAGTAGTAGGGTGCTAGCTGAGGGAGGACAGAAGAGGGGTGAGGGTGGATCCCTAGGGCGAGTGGGTGGGACAGAGGAGGAGCAAGTAGCTCCTAGATAGGTTCGGCAGTAGAGAGAGGAGCAGGGTGGAGCTGGAGCTGGAGCTGGAGATGGGGGTGGAGAGCCTGCGAGAGAGCAGGGGACAGACGTTGGACAATCGATGAGGGCATGTCTTGCAAAGCTGCAGTCATAGTTGCCAGTGGCTCAGACTCAGCTAGCGGAGCGAGACTGGCAGCTGGCCAAGATGAGGACCGAGCATGATCGCCAGATCATAGCATTGAGAGCAAAGTCGAGAGTGGAGATAGAGTCTCTACGATAGGAGGTCCTTCTTCAGAGTAGTAGGGCATCTTACTATGTAGCAGTGTATAGTGTTGTGGTTCATGTTACACATCAAGTGCAACCCTATTCATAGTATATGGCCCGATCAGAGGGAGCACAGACACCTCATCAGGTTTCCGGACATCAGGCTCCTCCTCCACCACCAGGCGATGAGGGAGAGGGACCGAGCTAGATGATTTCTTTTTGTAGCTCGGATATTTTTTGTAGACCCACCCATTTTTTTGTAGCCTATACGATTCTTGCTCTGATGGGAGTTTGTATATGTCTCTTGACATCATTTTGTACCTTAGACTTGACATGATATATATACGAGATCTTATTTGACTTCATCGTACTTGTGTTGATTGGTTATGAGATGTTGTTTTATATGTTTTATTCTATATGTATGCATTTCCTCTTTTTTTTTAGCATGGATGAATGAATGCAAATGAAATATGAATGTCTATTTTGCTTCCTTTTCGGATGCAAATAAATGATGATGTAAATGAGTAACTAGAATGAGCGATGCAATTTTTCTTCTTTTTTCTATGTAATAAGATGAATGCAAATGAATGATAATGAATGTATGAGTCTATATTAAATGCTCATGTATCAAACTAACATCTCAAAACATAAGTACTTGATTGGAGAAATGATGAAAAGAGACCACTTAGCGAAGAAATGATGACGCTCCAACTCTCATTCAAAGGATAAAGAGATTATTTTTATTATACTAAAATGCAAGATAAGATGCAAAATGAGATGCAACATGAGATGTAACCTAAACCTAGTCACTGGATTTGAATAGCTTAATTTTCATCATTGAGCGTTTTACAAACATAGCAGGCATATTAGAGTTCCTTTCTTTTCATGTGCAATATTAATTATCTTGTCCGCAATGACCCTTTTTTTTTCTCGTTCATATCCTTGGACAGATTACGCATGGACGCCTCAAAACAGACAAAGAAATGATATGGAACCTCCCTGTAGCATTCAAATAAGCAGAGTCAAGGTATGTGAGGTGATTTCACCTTGATGTGAAGCCTCTTATCATAGACACCCAGCTAATTTAGATGTTTCTAGATCATTGGGATCATTCTTTCAAGCAGAAAACAAAGAAGATATTATGCCCCCAATCCTTGCTCCACTTAGTCAAGATAGACTTCCTCAAGTTACTCAGAGGGATAATAATCGAAAACCAATATAAAAAGACAACACACAAAGAAAATTTTCATTCATAGCTCAAACTTCTTAGTGATTGTTTTGCTTGTTAACTCAGTGATAAAACTCTTCAGTAGTCAGGAGACAGGTAACTGACTTGGATTGGACAACCAGGTTTCACTGACGTAAGGTTGACTTGGTTGATACTACTTAGGACATGTAAATTGATCAGTCGATTACCCTAAGACTAGGACAATGATCAGTTTCAAGCCATGAGGGTTCCAGCAAACTAAAATGTCACAAAAGTGACCGAAATATATACAAGTGAAAGCAAATATGCAGGAAAGCACGAATGCCAACGTTGCATTGATAGATGGAGTGCTTGAGTACAAGAGGCGCTTGTTTACCAGGTTTTCACCTACTTGGCAGAGAATTTTTTTTTTTTTTTTTTAAATTTCTTCAGGACTTTTTCTGATTTTTAGGATTTCTTCAAGACTTTTTCTGATTTTTAGGATTTCTACAGGACATTTTCTGATTTTTAGGATTTCTTTAGGACTTTTTTCTGATTTTTAGGATTTCTTCAGGACATTTTCTGATTTTTTAGGATTTCTTCAGGACATTTTCTGTTGTAAAAGCTATTGGAGCAGAGAATATTTAGGTGAAGAATTTCTTCAGATGGATGGTGTTAATCGGTTCATGGAGCTGCTCTCCTTCCAATGTTTAAAGTTGATAAGAACCAGAGCCAAAAGCTGCAGTAACGATATAGGGACCCAGCCAGTTGGGTTCAAACTTCCCTTTGTTATCTCGAAACTGTTGATTTTTAGGATTCTCTCTGAGAACTAAGTCACCAACTTGAAATTCTCGGTGTCGAACTTTCTTGTTATATCCTCTGGACATTCTCTTTTGATACACTCTGAGATGATCGAATGCCACTTGCCGACGCTCATCCATCAATTCAAGCTCTTGTAATCTAGATATTCTATAGTCTTCATTAGTAACAAGACCTTGCAAGGAAACTCTTAGATACTTGTATTTCTACTTCAATAGGTAATACTGCTTCGGACCCATACAACAAAGAAAAAGGTGTAGCCCCAGTAGGTGTTCTGATACTTGTTCTATAAGCCCACAGTGCAGGATTGAGCTGCAGATGCCAATCCTTCCCAGATTTGTTCACTGTTCTGTGCAAGATAGTCAGTAGGTTTTTGTTAGATGCCTCTACTTGTCCATTACCTTGAGGGTAATATACTGAGGACCAGTGTTGTTTGATTTTAAACTTCTCATAGAGTTCATCTAGATCTTTGTTCTTAAACTGTCCTCCATTGTATGTTATAATTGATGAAGATATACCATATCTGCAGATGATATAGTTAAGAATAAACAGAGCTACTTGTTTTCCTATTGCCTTGATGAGTGGAACTGCTTCTACCTACTTAGTGAAGTACTCAATGGCAGTGATAATAAATTTATGTCCATTAGATGATGTAGGATAAATTTGGCTTATCAGATCGAATGCCCACTATTGGAAGGGCCAGTCTGTCACAAAGGGTATGAGATCCCCTGTCGGAGCGTGTATAAGGTGCCCATGCAACTGACACTTTTCACAAGTTTTAGAAAATTTTATAGCTTCTTTTTCCATGTCTAGCCAGTAGTAGCCAACCCTTAGTAGTTTTCGTGCTAAAGATAGACCATTCGAATGAGATCCGCAAACACCTTCATGAACTTTAGATAATGCACGTTGAGACTCCTCAGTTTCTAGACATCTAAGCAAAGTATTATCTAAACCTCGCCTGAATTGGTCATTAGCAATGATGACATACCGTGATGCATTTCGGATTAGGTTCCTTTTTTCATTTCGGGAAAGATTAGCAGGGATGACTTGGTCACGTAGGTAAGAGAAAATGTGGCTATAACAAGATGAGTCATGTCCAATAATAGAACAGACTACCTGGGACTCGGGAGAATCATAGGTAGGGTAATGTAAATCTTCCACCAGGAATTCAAAGCAAAAATTAGACTCTTGTAGCTGTGGGATAGATGCCAAAGTGGCCATTGCATCCGCTGCTCTAATTGTTGTTCTAGGGATCTGCTGAAATGATACGAAGATAAAATATTTCTTGAGGTCATCCACCATCCTCTTATAAGGCATCAGCTTCTCATCTTTCGTCTGATATAGGTCATTAATCTGGTTGATAATGAGTTGAGAATCTCTATAGATGTGTAATTCCACGATCTTCCACTCAATGGCTAGCTTGATCCCATTTACCAAAGCTTCATACTCTACAATGTTGTTTGTGCAAGGGAAGAGAAGTTTGTAAGCTTTTGGAATTGAGTATTTCTGGGGAGTAATAAATAGTATCCCGGCACCAGAACCATGTTGAGTGAAAGACCCATCAAAGAACATCTTCCATGATTGTTCAATAAGGTGCATGATTGATTCATCTGGGAATTCTATATGCAGAGGTTGATCATCTTCCAGTAGAGCTCCCGCAAGTTGGTCTGCAATAACCTATCCTTTGATGGTTGTACGTTCCACATATTCAATGTCAAATTCTATAAGGACCATGACCCATTTGGCCAGTCTTCCTATAAGTGTTGCTTTACTGAGAAGATACTTGAGTGGATCTATCTTGGCTACCAACTTAATAGAGTGTGCCAACATATAATGCCTTAATTTTTGTGATGCAAAGACCAAAGCTAAGCATGCTTTCTCTATTATAGTATAATTCATTTCATATGACACCAATGTTCTGCTGATGTAATAGATAGCTCGTTGCTTTTTATTATCATCCTGTTGTGCCAGAAGTGCCCCCAGTGAAGTATCCGTAGCTGATATGTATAGGATCAGTGGCTTACCTTGAATCGGTGGCATTAATATGGGTGGATTAGAAAGATATTCTTTGATTTGTTGTAAATGGCATTCACAATCTTCATCCCAGTTGTATTGAATCCCTTTCCTTAATACCTTCGTGAAGGGTTGAGCTTTGTCAGCTAGCTGAGATATAAAATGCCTTATGGACTAAAAATAGCCTTGTAGACTTCTCATCTGACTAATATTCTTTGGTGGAGGCATTTCCATTATAGCTTGGACCTTTTTAGGGTCAACCTCAATTCCTTTTCTGGATATTATGTACCCAAGCAATTTTCCTGATGTTACCCCAAATGCACATTTCTTTGGATTTAAGTGGAGCTTGAATCTTTCCATTCGATCTAATATGAGGCCTAGCTCTTGAATGTGTGTAGATCTCTTCATAGTTTTTACCAGGGTGTCATAAACATAATCTTCCATGTTTTTATGCATCATATCATGGAAAATAGTGGTTACTGCTCTTTGGTAAGTTGCTCCTACGTTCTTTAGACCAAATGGCATAACATTCCAGCAGAAGGTTCCCCATGCACATTTGAAAGTTGTCTTCTCTTGATCTTTAGGTGTTATCTTGATCTGATTGTAACCAGAGAATCCATCCATTAATGAATACATCTCATATCTAGCAGTCATATCTACGATCATGTCAATGTTGGGCAATGGAAAATCATCTTTTGGACATGCCTTGTTGAGGTCCCTAAAATCTGTGCAAACTCTAATAGATTTGTCTGCTTTTGATACAGGTATTATGTTGGATATCCATTCTGTGTAGTCTATAGCTCTAATAAATCTAGCTTTTAGTAATTTCTCTAGTTCAGCCTTGACTAGTAGTGCCACATGAGGATGCATCTTTCAGAGTTTTTGTTTGACTGGTTTAACTCTTGGCATAATAGAGAGATGGTGTATGATGAGATCAGGATCTAGTCCTGGCATATCTGAGTATGTCCATGCAAAGTTGATCTTCTTTTCTAGAAACAAATTGCTGAAATTTTTTAACTCTTCTGCTGATAGTGATTGAGCTAAATGAATGATATGCGGTATCTCTTGACTCCCAATGTTCACTGGCTGAGTTGGCTCGATCAATATGGAAGATCTCTCCTAGAAGTGACTTGGCAATATATCAAGTATCTCACCTTCAGGCGCCTCAGAGAGGTTTTCACCCTTAGGTTCGTCCTTTATTTTCTCTTTTTTAGAGTCTGACACCACCACAATGTGGTTTTCGCCATCAGATCTTTTATTCTTTTTTTTCTTTTTTTTGTGACTAAGATACCTAATATTTGCTTCAGTCATGTTTTCATTATGTTCGTTGGTGGAAGAGTAAATGGGTTCAACTGCATTGAGATAATAGGCTAGTGTATAGTCATTGGCAAAAGTAGGTACATTCAAGGGTTGGTTATAAAGGGTGCAATCAATTAGTTCTAGATGCATTAAGGATAAGGTTGGAACAGGCTCAAGGGATTTCACGGTACTATCATCATGACTTCGGACAGACCAGTCGAGTTCCAGAAGACTACCTTGCGTATATCTCTCGAGACCAGGAAGAGTTACAACACAATTATCGTTATTCATGTTAGTATGTATTGGACCTAATTCAACCGACCTACTTCTAGCATCGTCACCTACTTCAGACTAGGCTACATACCGTGGTATAACAATAGACAGTATTTCATCATTCATGATAGAGTAGTCATAATGCGTTGTTGAATAGTTGTTATCATAGATAGAGCTCCTGTCTGAGTCATCAGAGTCATAGGATGAAGTTGCTAACTCATCTTCAAGTGGTTTAGCAAAGGTATATATAGTATCAACACCCACATCTTTGGTGTTGCAAGTTCCTTCGTGATTTAGTTTGTTGATTGCTTGCATTTGACACACTTGTGGACATGACTTTGACCGTTCTATTAATCCCTGTCGTTTGTTCCATTCAGCTTCTTCTAGACTGATGACTGGTTCTCTTTCTGTAGCTTCTAGTTCTTCTTGTGTAGTTTCATACCTGATTTGTCCTATCTCATTAGGAGTGTTGGTAGGTGAAGGACTTGCTTGTGTCCTTTCTTTCTTCAACTGTCGGTCATAGTCTTCTTGTCGTTTTAGTCTGATTTCTTCTATTTCCTTTTGCATTCTTAGGCGTATCAGCTCTTGTGTGTCATCTGTGGTACCCCTGAGTTCTTCAAGTGTTTCTGTAGTAGATGTATTTGAGATGTGATCTAGACCCCATTCATACTCATTTGAATCAGTTTCTAAGTCATCTACTTGTTGTCTACCAGTATATGTGACTGGAATGTTCAGCGGTGCAAACAATTCTTTGATTCTGTATATTTCATCTCTCATATCCTCTGGGGCGTCTACTTCATGTGGTATCATAGCTAATACAACTGGAACTTGATTACCATCTGTTTCCTCTCTCTGGGTGGGCAATTCTTTTTGTTCGCCGTCACATTCCTCCTGAGTTTGTTGAGTATCAATTTCTTGTGTTGTTAAAGGTAGTACCTTTTTCTTCCATTTACGTTGATGGTGAGATGTGTGCTTCTGATTTGATGACTTTCTTGGATCATATCCCAGTCCAGCTTTATCATTGGTCGACTTAGTTTGTAACTAAATAGATTCAACAATACCTTTTTGACATTTGCCGAGAGGACCAGTACCTGAATATCCCATGCATTGAAGCATCTTATAGCCTGGACCATATTGTGTTGGAGAAATCTCACAATGTTGTATTTCTTTATCTGCACTGTCTTCTTTGAGAGATATTTAAGGACATCATCCCCTTCTATTTCACCTACAAGATAAGTAGAGGACTGTATAAAGGTGCCATCATAAATAACTTTTGGAGTTGAAGTTTGTGGCCTCATGCCCTCTGATGGTTTTCCCGACTGTCTTGGTGATGGAGGAAGAGACGTTAGTGAGAGTATAGGCTCTATCTTGTAACCATCCATGCCAGTGTTTGTGATTCTCAGTTTCTTTTCCAAATCTTTCAACAAAGATTTTGAACTTTTAGCTATAGAAGTTGCTCTATTATTAGGAACAAAAGCATCAGCACCCTGTGTATGCATTGCAGGTATAGCTTGTATCGGCAGGAATACTAACTTCAACTCCATTATAGGGAAACTTCAGGCATTGATGGTGCGTAGATGGTACCGCTTTCATTTCATGAATCCATGGCCTACCCAGTAAGATGTTGTATGAAAGATGAAGATCCAAGACTTGAAAAATGACATCTCTCTCCACAGGTCCTACTCTGATTGGCAATGATACTAGTCCCATAGAAGTTATTTCCTCTTCATCATAAGCTTTGATTGTTATCTTCTTTGTTGGATCAATAACATTTTCAAAGAACCCTAGCTGTGTTAATAGACCATAAGTACAAATATTCAACCCAGTGCCTCCATCTATCAAAACATGTTTAATGCAGTGTTTATGGATCATGGCTTCAATGTGCAATGGCTGGTTATGTGGGTGACTCAGTGACTTATCATCTTCTTCAGAGAATGTGAGATAATGAGGTGAAGTCAGGTGACCTACCATAGATTGAAACCGATCTACGTCCAAATCTTTAGGGACACTGGTGGTAAGTAGAGCCTTGTCTAGGACCTCTTTATGAGCAGAAGAGATCTTAAGTAGTTCTAAAATAGAGATTTGAGCATTGGTTCTCTTCAATTGTTCGACAATACTATAACCAGGGGAAGACGATGAAGCTGGTTGTTTCGATTTAGCCATGATTGTGTCTATTTGTCTATTTGGTAGTTTTGATGTTGTTTGATCAAAAGTTGGGGGACTGGCTCCTGGGAGGGAAATCTTCCTTTGAGCGCGAGTCACAGCATTAGCAGCTTGTGCTTGATTTTAGTGGTTTGGGACTATGATCACATTGCTATATTCAGGTTGAACATATTCAATCATGTTGATCACATTATCATTGTTAGTGTAAGTATAATTGACTCTAGCTCCTCCCTTGGATTTTGAGGAATCTCCTTGTTCATAAGTGGGTAAGGGATCTTTACAGGCCTTATGATCAGCATTAGCTACGTGATTTCCAGCAATGATCTTGCTTGCATCAATGAGATCCTGGATTTCATGTTGGATTTTCATGCAGTGGTTTATGTTATGTCCCTTGTTATGATGGTAGTCACGGTACTCATTTTCTCTCCACCATTTGGGTCTAATTTCTGGGTCATATGGTCGGGAATTGTCTGGCAATGTTATCAGATTATTTGCCAATAAAGTTTTAAAAGCTAATTCATATGACTCATCTAGAGGAGTAAACTCACACTTAGGCTTTGAGACCCAAGGTTTGTCTTTAAACCACTCTCTTGTTTTCTTTGGGGGATTCTCTGTTGTAGTTTCGACTGCCTTGAGTGCTTGTGTGCCACTAGCCAAGTTAAATATTGTGGATTTTGTTTTTGCTTGGACAGTATCTACCACTCCATCACTAACAACGTTCTTGTTGTTGTCTTTGCTATATTTCCAGTATTTACTCTTTTCTTTAGAGCTAGAACCTTGCGATGTTTCTTTCCAAAGTGATATATCTCCCTTTTTGATAAGCACATCTTCCATTATAAGGGTGTTATCTACCATTTTGTTGAATGAAGGGTGTACTTGCATCTGAACACTATACTTTAGTTCAGGGACTAAGTTGTTGATGAAGATATCCATTTTCTCAAGATCTGGGATAGTCCATGAATATCTAGAGAACATCTTTCTCCATCGTTGGAGGAAAGTGAGAAAGGGTTCTCCTGTCTTTTGTCTGGTATTGCAAAGCTCTATCATAGTGACTGGGTGGTGAATGTTGTATGAGTATTGTTATAAAAATAGTTGGATTAGTTCTTCAAACATTTTTATTCCTTTGGGTAGGCTTGCAAACCATTCCATTGCTTGACCCCCTAAACTCCTTGGGAAAAGGTGCATGAGGTATGTTTGATCATGCATAAACTCCATACAAGCGGCACAAAACTCTCTGACATGATCTTGAGGATCTGAGGTACTATCATATTTGTAAAATTTTGGGATCTCAACTCGTGAAGGAAATGGAGACATGTAAAGGTTTTTGTCAAATGGGAATGGGCATATTGTGTCAAAAGAATATTGTTTTGGTGTTTTATCTTTGTTTTCTATTCTTGTGACTGCAATTTGTAGTGC
The DNA here is from genome assembly GCF_030272615.1 of Cryptomeria japonica. Taxonomy (NCBI): domain Eukaryota; kingdom Viridiplantae; phylum Streptophyta; class Pinopsida; order Cupressales; family Cupressaceae; genus Cryptomeria; species Cryptomeria japonica. The sequence continues at coordinate 413,313,093 of NC_081407.1, read as the reverse complement.
TTGCATTTGTTTGCTCATTTTTCCCCATGGTGTATCTTCCTCTTTAGCAACGAGGGTCTCCACATTATAACCAATAGGGAGTTTCACACCTTGTTTTGCTAATTCTAGGAAATAGTCTTCTTTTTCCCTAGCCATGATGACCTTCATTATTTTCCGGAATTCTTTATCATTCTGACATCTATGTATTTCGTCTTCAGGAGGTTCAGGAAGCTCAGATTCAGTTGATGAATCGCTGTAAGTGGCATGATTGTTGAAATCTTCATGAGTGTTTCATTTATTGACTTCTCTTTCTTGCCTTTCTCCAGTCATGGTGGGAGATAAGGGCTGACCAAAGATTGGTATATCGTAAACTGGTATCTGTTACGAGGATGGTATATGTGACGATGATGGTTTATTGTAAAAAGGATTTTCTTTATAAAATGGATTGTCGTTGGTCGAAAAGGGTGTCTCTTTTTTCTTTGTCTCTTTTGCTGCGAGAGTTTCTGGTTTGAACAGGCATTTTGTAATCGACAGGACCGAGAGCGAGATGTGTTGCAGAAGTCAAGATCAAATTGTAGCTAGTAGTTCGTTTAACATAGTAATTAGGAGAAGTAACTTAAGATCTGTTCTGATTTTAGGAATGATCTATCCTGTGTAAGACGTTATCCAAGTTGACTTAAGTTTGATAAAATGTTAGTTTGAACTAGCTAAGAAATGATAGACAAAATCATGCAATGCAACTGCAGAGGTACACTATCAAGGTTGTTTATGCTTATGAGGATGATAACCAGTTTTAGGCTCACTGTAGACTATTTTGGACAGGTTTTGACTCTTCTCGACTGACAGGATCAAAGACTCGTACGACTGTATTTATGGAACCGTATGACAGTATGACAGGTGTAGGACGCCAACAATTCTATTTCGTACGAGTTGCTGCCTAGTACCGTACAACAAGTGGGTAGGTCCCGGACGACAAGTTATTCTGTTCAGTTCTGTCTTATACGACATAGGATATGGCTCAGGATGAAAGACTACTGGGTCTCGTACGACAGAGGATTGGGTTCACGATGACGTATACTCATACGACACAGGATTTGGTGCAGGACAACAATTCAGCAGACTCGTATGACTGTTCATAGATCAGAGACTAAAAATTCTGGGTTTTTCAATGACTGAATAAGGCAACTAAACATGACCAATTCTGAGGTGGACTGATTTCTGACTAGGATAGACTGATTTGTGACACAGATAGAGTTTTGATCACTGAGTTTGTTGATTTGTGTTCTCTAGTTTTAGTATTCCAGTTTCAGTTTGAGGGATGAAAGCACAGAAAACACGCAGTATGAATAGTAACTCCAATCACAAAATGCAAACCCTATGAAAGTTGGCTTAGAGAAGAAAACCTTTGCTTGTTGACTTAGGTACACACCCAATAGCTAATCAAAATACAGTCGCTAAGTCTCACGCAATGGATTCTCAACATCGTATTAGCCGACTCCAAACACTAATGGGGGCATGATATGGCAAGTGTCTTGGGAGAGTTACTATCTCTCTTGCACAAAGATTATCAACCTTTCAGAGGTGAATTGGGTAGCTTCTAATTTTTATCAGATCTAGTAAGGGTTTCATTTGGCGCATCGAGGTATAAACTCAATTAAGAGGTCTCCCAGCCTTGAAAACCAAGGTTTAATATACCCAAAGGTATTGAGGAGAGCTATTCCCGAGCACTACCGTTGACTTGATTTTCATCAAATCACATTTATTTATTGGATTTCCAAACAGACTTGACTTCTATGCCTTGCACATTAATTTCTGGAACTTCATCTTCAACTTCAGGAGCTTCTTCCTCAACCATGCATGGATCTATTACTTTCTCTCTCTTTCCACGTTGATTATAATTGAGCTTCCTATTGATTGGTTTAAATTGGAATTTCAATAATGTCATATTCTCAAAAAAACTATATACTTTTTTGAATAAACACTTTTTGTTTTTGTGGTGACGTGCATGAGAAACATGAGAGGTTTTGTAGATGCAAACTTTGTAAATTTATTTTACGAACAATCCCAATGCTATTTAAATGTGCCTTGCATATTTGAAATCACATAACTATGAGTATCCCACTAGATATGTGTTGTGACTTTGACACTTACTAACTCACACTTAGGAGTGATTATCCATTATGCCTTCTACCTTGTTTGAGAATTATACAAGAATTTCCTTTCTTGCGTTTTATATGCTAACATTAATTTATTTTTCCTTTTCACTGCAGGAACAATTGTCCTCAGCAAATTTTTTTATTTTTTTATTTCAATAAAAATGGATTATTCCACTAAAAAAAATTATTAATATTTTTTATTTTTTACATAGGATTCAAAGAGCATCCCGGAGGAAAGAACCCTGGGAAGAAAACCTCTGGTCACAGCTCATAAAATAAAACTGTAGTATCTAACAGATCAGTTTATACACCCTGCCCAAAACCACATACAAAATGCGGTCACAACACATATAATATCAGTTTCCATAGCTGCTATCAATGGAAGAAGACAAAATTTTCCAAAGCCCTGTGCCAAATCCCATGAGCCAAAAACCTTCCTGCCAAAAAAGAAAGTATCAAAAAACCTTTGGAAAAACACTATTGTATCAAATACCACGAGCTCAAACTCTCCTCCAGACAACAAACATGAATACTTGAAATGAAATGGGAAAGCAGGAATAATTATCATCATAAAATTTTACATCAACATTACTCAAGAAAATCACATAACTATTGTTGCAAATCTTCCCATACCCTAGGAGGAATTTCCTCAAAACCCACCTCTCGCTGATTAGCATTGCTATCAATGGCTAAATTTGCCAAATAATCTGCAATCTTATTAACTTCTCTATAACAATGTGATAACAAGAAAGATTCAAACAACTCTAATTTTTGTAAAATGAGATCAAGTATATACTGCAAATTCCAACAATTCGATTTCTTTTTCATAACACATTAAATAATCACCATAGAATCACCTTCAATTATTAAGTCCTTAATTCCCAAAGAGATTGCCATATCCAATCCAAAAGACAAAGCATGAAATTCCGCATAATTGTTAGTTTTAAAACCAATAGCATGACACTTAGCTCGAATAAAATTTGCATTGTGATCATAAATTACCATGCCTAACCTAGCCGGCCTAGGGTTACCACGAGAGGCCCCATCAAAATTTAGTTTAAAGTGCCCCTGCAGAGGAGGTTTCTATCTAGTAGAGCATCTCTTACCTATCGCATCATTCTTTTTTAAAATTGAACCATGAGAGGGTAAAACCAACAGCATCTTCCAAACACTAGTAACTCTACTATCCCAATGCGAAAAAGAAGTAAGATTTTCCAAATTGTTATAAATAAACGACAAAGCAACCTCAGAGATTGAAGATTCAATTTTTAATAGAACCTCAGACACAGGAGAACTTGTTTTTTAAATATCCTATTGTTTCGCTCTAGCCAAACATTCCAAATCACAATAGATGGAGATATGATCCAAAGGAATGCATAAAAATATGAGGCAAACATAAAGGGCCAAGATCTAAAATGGGAAATGAGATCCTTACGAATAACAAAGGATATATTTAACTTCTCAAACAACCACTGCCAACATTCATAAGCATAATCACAATGTAGGAATAGGTGTGAAGAAGATTCCAAATTTTTGCTACAAAGGACACAAGGGAAAACAACAGTAATACCAAGCCTGTCTAATCTCATACCTATAAGGACTCTGTCCTGAACTGCCAACCAAGCAAAGGCTCCAGCTTTAGGAAGACAAGTCGAATGCCAAAACAACTTATAAGGCCAGGATGATAAATCTTTAGCAACCATAAGAGAGTTGTAACCATCTTTAACACTGTACTTACCAGAAATATTCTTTGTCCAAATAAGTTCATCCTCAGAATCATAAATAAATACAATTCTATCCCCCAAAATCTTCTCAAAATCTAATTTCATACTTTGATCAACATCTAAGAAATCAATCGACTTCCATCTAGCTAGCTTAAGGGGTCCACTAGTCACAATTTCAAAATAATCTAATACAAAAACACCCCAAAGGGACGAAAGAATAGTGATCAGAGGAGACCAATCCCTAATATTCACCAGAGGTGTGTGTCCATTCCATACTTCATCCCAGAATCTGACCTTTCTACCATTATGATCAATCCATGAGAGGTGAGGCAAAATAACTGATCCACATTTACAAAGGAAATTCCAAATAGCAGAACTCGAAGGCAAATTTGAGACTTTAAAAATGTACTCTCTCGGTCCATTATTTAAATATTTGGCAAACATAATCTATGCCCATAAGGAGCTAGGCTTGTCATATAATTTCCAAACCAACTTAGCACCTAAGGCTAAATTTTGATTCTCCAGACTCTGAATTCCTATTCCCCCAAGTTCCTAGGCAAACATACCTTATCCCATGCAACTAAAGGGAGTTTCTTCTTGCCATCTTTATTATTGTTCCAAAGAAAATATTTAAGAGTATCCTATAAACTAACAATAGCTTCTTTTGGAGACTTCAAAATAGACATGACATATATGGGAGTAGCATTCAAAACAAACTTGATGAGAACAATTTTACCCACCAAAGTTAATCATCTATGATTCCATGAGAGAATTCTTTTAGAAATGACCAAAATAATCTTATCCCAAAAACCAATCTTATCATGTTTAACAAAGAAAGGAATCCAAAGGTAAGTGCATGGAAGATTTCCAGTCTAAAATCCCCAAAGGATTGCTACCTATGTTGAACCAGTTGTGATGTATTAAGGAAGAAAATCTTTGATTTATCACCATTCACTTTCTGACCAGAAAATGATGCATAATTTTGTATTATTCCTTTAATCACTTTTGCCTCAACTAACGAAGCATGTCCCAATAACAAAGTATCATCTGCAAAGAGACAATGAGAAATACTTTGGGGAATATTCTGAATCCTTATACCTTTCCAAACCCCCCCCACTTTAGCAGCCCTAATAGCCCAACTAAAGGTTTCAGCTAGGAGAATAAACAAAAAGGGAGAAAGGGGATCTCCCTATCTCAAACCCCTGGAGGAAGTGAAAAAACCACAAGGAGAACCATTAATTAAAACCTAGAATCTTGCAGAAGAAATACATGCACGAATCCATTTGACCCAGGCCTTGGAAAAACCTATCTTCTCAAGAACAACACATAAAGACCCCCACTCTACTCTATCATAAGCCTTCATCATGTCTAGTTTAAGTATCATGGTTGGGGTTCTTTGGGTGAAAATAGAATGCAGAACATCATTTGCTACAATTGCACCCTATGTCGTCTCCCTTCCAGGAACAAAACCAGCTTGCTCCAATGAAATGATCCTAGGTAGAATTTTTGCCAACCTAAGGGAAATTGCCTTCGTAAATATCTTATACAAAGTGTTACATAAAGAAATGGGGCGGAAGTCAGCAAAAGTCTTAGTATCCTCTTTTTTAGGAATAATTGCAATCATTGTAGTATTAAATTCTTTTAAAACAGATCTATTTCTCCTAGCTTCCTCAAGAGCCAATAAAACATCATTTCCCACAAAATCCCAACATTTCTAAAAAAATAAAGGAGTAAAACCATCTGGTCCTGGAGCTTTATCCAGATTCATGGAAAAGACAGCACTCTTAACTTCTTCTAAGGAAAAGGGAGACATCAACACCTTATTGTCTTCCAAAGATACTAAAGGAGGAATATTAGATATAATAGCATTGCTAAGATTTCCATTTTCCGAAGATAATAATGACTTAAAAAACATAACTGCCTCTAAAGCAATGTCCTCCGGGTCTATCAATAAATTCCCATTTTGACACTGAATACAAGATATCCTATTCTTACATCTTTTAATCTTAGTTGAAGAATGAAAAAAATTTGTGTTCATGTCACCATCTGAAAGCCATAACTCTCTAGATTTTTGTCTCCAATAGATTTCCTCTCTAGCTAACACCTCCTCAAGCTGTAATTTTAGTGACTTCAATTCATCAAAAACTTGTGGCACCATACCATGTTGAAGCACATGAGAATTAAGGCACTCAATCATATCTTGAATCCTTTGTTTCTCCTGAAAAATGTTCTTAAAATGCAAGATATTCCATTCCCTAATATTCAATTTAAAATAACTTAACTTCTTAGCAATCTGAAACATACGAGACCCAGAACAAAAAGGAGTAGAATTTCACCATTTTATAAGCAAAGGCAAAAAGGAAGAATCCCTAAACCACATGGGCTCAATTTTAAATGGAGACTTAAAAGAATCCCTATCCTCAATAAGTGAAAGGGAGATTGGAATATGATCAGAACCCGAGACCGGTAGAATAGAGGAAAAAAATTCAAAATCTGAATCAATCCAATTCTTAGATAACAAAAACTGATCTAATCTCTTAGCAATCTGAGAAAAATCCCTTCTCATGTTTGTCCATGTGAAAACCCCATTCTGAGATTTACAATAAAAAAGGCTCATATTAGAAATGAAATCCCCAAAGTCATCCATAATCCTTTGATTAGGGAAAAGACCTCCTCTGTTCTCATCTAAATCAGTGATAGCATTAAAATCACCCCCAAAGATAATAAAGGAACCATGTCTTAAGGGAGAAGAAATCCTCTTTAATTCACACCATAACTTACTCTTCCCTTGAATTCCTGACGGAGCATAAATGTTAAAAAGCCAGAATTTAATCTTCGAAATCTTGCTTATAACTAAACTCAACATTCAATTTGTAGCAGATGCCACTAACTGTAACTCAATATTATAATTATTCCAAAGTAGTGCCAAACCTCCTGAAGCACCACAAGCAGGAGAAGAAAGAAAATTCCACCTTCTCCAAGATGAAAAAAACAAATCAACAGACTCCTTTGACAACTTTGTTTCTTGCAACATAAAAATATCACACTTAATAAAGTCCATATGGGACTTAATTAAGCATCTCTTGTTAGGGGCATTTAAGCCCCTAACTTCCAAGAAATAATTCTCATTGTCTTCGAGGGGAGGCTAAAGCTCCCTTCTTCCCATTAATCAGAGAATTTTTGCTTTCCCCAAAGCAACCTTGCAAATTACGGTTCACAGCCCCTGATCTTGTCACAGGAGGACTAGTCACAGATCTTTTACTCCTCTTTCTTTTTACACTTACAGGAGTTAGGCATGTTTTCTTAGGCCTACCAAGAGAGACCAAACGCCTCCCTTGCCCACCAGTAGGAGAAAGGGATAAAGTCTTTTGAATTCCAGCATCAATTTCCATTTGAGTCTTAAGATTATTTGGAGGCCTACCTCTCCCAGGAGAAACCACTAATGGTGAAAAAACCAGAGTTGTTTGGACAATTGGTAAACTCTTGCATGACTTTGGAGAAGCCAGGATAATTGGATTATCTTCAAAACCCAACTCTGTTGTAGCCAAAACACAAAAGGATTAGCAGATGCAGAAATTGGAAGGGTCGAGTTTATACCCCCCAAATCATTCTCAATTGAACAAACAACTCTATCAGTAATACCCTCATCCATCTGATGTGCATGATTGTTAAAAATATCATTTACTTGTTGAACCAGATTCTCATCTAGCATAATAACAGGGACAACCTCTAACAGATTACTATTCCCTAAGGAAGATTCATTAGCCATATTAATTTCAACATTCAGAGGGGAATTATTAGACACCAAATTCTTAATTTCCTGAACTAAAGAAGCATGATTAGGAAAACCTATTGCAAGTACCTATTTAATAGTTTCCATATCAACCACTGCATTTTTATCTAAATTCACATTCTTTGAAGAATCCAAAACCTCCTTATGAGTGCATGAAGATAAATTGCCTTCCTTACCCTTTATGTGATTATTTGGCATCTTAGGGAAATCTATTGTCAATGGATGATCTACTCCATTTATCGGGGGATTACCATCCATCACTATACCCCCGTTATTAGAAAATGTCTTCAGTAAAGACGAAAGTGAGACCGAACCCAAAGTGTGATCATTTGGTTTCTCAGAACTACGACGCAATGGATTATTTTCAAGATTAATGTGACCTATTTCTACCAATTTATGTGAAGAGACATTTCCACATCCTTCAAACGAAGGTCCCGCCAACAAACTATCTTTATTAAGGGATTTAGGGATAGAGCCAACAACCTGCTAGTTTTTCTTAAAATCCACAAGTAACAGAGCATCCAAAAGTAAAGGAGACTGAAACTTCATATCTAATTTCTCAATTGATTGGCTCCAAATACCATCATGAGACTTGATATTACAAGTACGGGGGCAAACATTGTTAGGGTTAATAAGAACACAAATTTTTACTAGAACCTCCCCCTCCACAAAGTCCATTTTAGATGTTAAAAAAGTTCCAAAAGTATTTCCAATTTTCTCAAGAACATCCGGATCCATAAATTCAAAAGGAATTTTAGGTAAGCCAAACCAGAAAGGAATAGGTTTGAACTAGACCAAGCAGGAACAAAAAAAGGTTTCCAAGCCGCAATTGAAATTAAATGTTTTCCAAACCAATGATGCAAAGTTCTTAATACCTCATCTCTGAAAGAAGGAGAATCAAAGACAATAATAAAAGCATTCGCAGACAATAATTGAAAATAATGCATATCCCCCCATATTTTCTGCAATTTTTGATAAACCTTTAACAAACTAATTTGATCACCCCAAATTTCCCTATAAATAGCATTCGTATGCAAACAATTCTCTTTCTTATTGACAAATGAACCCAGAAGATCGATACAAGGGGTAGGAGCCCAAACCTGTGATGAAGAAACCCCCGGCAAAATAGGATCAATAGGTATCATACCTACCTTTTCTGGAATAGCTTCCTTGAGGTTCACATTTACCTTATTTCCCACCTGCTGAGAAGAAATAGAAACCCTAGCCGCAGTCTCCTTATTTGCCAAGCCAACAACCCTAGCAAACATTCGCTGATTGCCCAGATCCAAAGACCATTTCCCCAAAAAGACCTTCAATTTCTTTTTAGAATTCCCTTGATTTGCACCATTATTAAAATGCCCTTGAGTGAATCTCCTTCCATTATTATTCTGCCTCCATGCCACACTGCGTCTGTTCTAAAAGAAGCCTTGAAAGTATTTTGAAACTGGCCAAAAAACCTTGTTATTTCCACTCTGGTTTACCTGAATTGCCATGTCCTTCCATCTGTCGTTCGTGTAGACCCACTGCGGAACATGAGGTGGGTCTTCCCAGCCCACATCCGCCCATGAACCCAAATGCCTTATATTGGCCATTATTGTCTTTTAGATTTGCTTTACGATGTTGCTGCTTTCGCCTTCTGTAAAACCCTAAATTGTTTGTTGTCTTCTCCATTGAGATCACGGGTTGATTTCGGTATCATTCAATCTGTTATGTCTTTTTACTCCTTCACTCTACCTGAAGTTGTGAACCCTTGTATTTCAAGAAATATATCAATCTGTTTCCTTAACTCCACAAGCCACTGTAACTACCTTCTGAGCTGTGTCGCTAGACAAAAGAGAAGAAGGCCCTCTATTCACTGCTCAAGATATTGATTCTGTGTCTGGCTCAAAATCTTAATCTAATTTGTTATGTCTAGCAAGCGGCTCCTAATTCCCAATGTGCATTTAACCTTTGATCTGATCGATATACACTTGATTGCCGCAAACAAGAGGCAATTTGCACAAAGCTCTGCTATATTTATTGTCCGCAATGTCTTTGCTACCTGATCTATCGCTTAGATTGAGACATATTATCTCTACAAATATATTGTTTGTGTGTCCTTGTGATCTCCTTTCATTCCATTATTTACCTTGAGCTTTGTTTTGACATTTGTTCTTACAAGATGGTCTATATTTTCGTGAGTAATGTTTGAAGAGATGTGTAAATGAACTTACAGTATTTGTTTTTTCTTTTTTTTTGTAGAATCTGTCATCAGTGAGAATGGATATGATTGGGAGAGCATTGGATGGAGCAGAATCAAGTTTAAGGTTTCTCTTTACTATTTTTTTATATTTTTCCATCAACTAATCTCTACATTTATCATTTGTTATGGCTCCATGTTTTCGGCTACTTTTAATTTTACATACTCTGGCCTACAGGATTAGATGTCATGCACACTGCACTAATTACATATTTCCTCTCTTATTTCAGGTTTCCAAAGGACCCATACAACAATTTGCATCTTCCCTTCTCTTACATTGATGATACTTTGTTTGGCCAAAAAATTCCCTCTTTCTTATTGTGGACAAAACACACTCTCTTACAATTTTGTCATGTATGATTGTACACTTCACATTGCAGCACATTAATTGCTTCTATATCATATTTGTCATCTCAATATATCTCTTACATTGATTGTACTTTATTTAAACTCTTTTTCAATTTTGCCATGTATGGTTGTAAAGTTCACATTGCAGAAATACAACATTCACCACATTCATTTGTTCTTTGTCAAATTTGTCTGCATTTTGAATGTTACATATCACCTCATAGTATACATGTCCTCGCTTTAATCAGTTCGATATGTTTTTTACATGGCGTTGTTATGGAAATTACAAGTTTCACGATTTTCTCATTACTTCCAATCTTATATATAATTAATCTACACAACTTGTGCATTGCCTGGCTATCGGCTTTCTGTTGCACGCATAAAAAACATGCAACTACTAGTTTTACTTAGTCCCTCAAGGACTCTTCAATTTAAAGCGATACTAAAGAAGCACCTTTGTTTTCTCATATGACCTAAAGGAGAGGTAACAATAAACTTTGTAATCCAATAAAAAAAAAAAAAAAAAAGCTTTGTAATCCAATAATACAAAAAAAGAAGCATGTAGATTAAATAAAACAATGTATTAATGAATCCTCACTATGAAATCCCTTGATGATATTAAATAAATTACTTTAAAATGTCTATTATATTAAAACGGTTTAAAGTATAATGTTAAATTTAATATCAAGGATATTTGTGTAGGGTTCTAATTTCTCTATTAAAATGTACACTTTCTAAATATAAGTAAGTTTTATTTTTTAAATGTGACAAATAGTATAGTTTATTGATAAAATGTGAATTAGGTCATTTTTATAATTTGATGAGAATTAAGTTTACATGTCTGAATAAATTTAGATTAGATACATGATTATATAATCTAAACTTTGTCCATAAATTTGAATTGTGTGCATAGAAATGGTATAAACATAAGTTATCGTTAGGTATATGTTTATCCCTTAATTTTATCTACTTACATCTAAAATAGGTGGTCTCAATAAATATTATTTAAAAGTTTTTTTAGGCAAGGGATGTTCTCCTTTGATCAAACCCTTATTACTAATTTAATTGTTTTATTAGAATGATCAAAAACATCAAACAAACATGCAATGAATGCCTACAATGTTGATGCTCTATGATTCTCTTTGAGTTACAACAAGAGATAGAATGAGAGATTGTGATGCCCATATATATAGTTTGAAATAAATACAACACCCTAACATACAAGTTAATATTTCCTACCTTAGTTAACATGTATAAATAGTTAGACGAGGTCAATAAGAGACCAAATTAAAATTTAAGTTATAGAAGTTTATGAATCATTTTTTTGTGATTCATAGAACTAACCTCGGTCAATAACACATTCTATAGATTTGACCTAATAAAATTATGTATGAACCAAGAATAAAGAATGATCTCTGAGACTGTATGTAGATAGAATTAAGTAGGACTTCAATTATTCATCATTTTTTTGACCTAGAATAGGTCACTTGTACATATTAATTACACTAAGGTTAACCCTATCAAAATGGGCCCAAAAAAAAGGGGAAAGAATCAAGGGATATATTCTTAATCATTATATTTTGTCTCACTTCCACTTGTGTATGAATTATTCTAAAGGTGCATGTCAAAGTAAAATAAGTAGTTGACATAAAAATTTAATTATATCAATAAAATTATGTGTACTATGTATACCAACCAACAATATCACCTTTTCTCAAACTAGTAATCCCATTTGGAGTAAAGTTTGGAACAACATTTTGATCCCTAAAGTCAACATTTTCTTTTGGCTTGCTTCTCGTAATAGTACCCTTACTCTTGACAATTTAATCTGAAGAGGTTTCAAATTCCCTAATAGATGTGAGCTATGCCAAAAGGAGGGGGAATCAGTTGATCATCTCTTTTTTCACTGCTCTTTTACCTGGGATATTTGGTGCAAAATGTGGGAAAAATGGAAAGTTAATTGGGTTGTGAACAAGAGTATCAAGGATATTATCTGGCACTGGAATTTTCCAACCAAATGCCAACTTATCAAGAACCTTTGGTCTTTGACCCTCCCCATGATTTGTTGGGGAATTTGGAAAGAAAGAAATAATAGGATATTTAGGGAAGCTAAGTGTAATACTCAGGTGGTCTTTGAAAAAATCTGCAAGGCTATAAAGGAGAACATCAATATTCCTCACAAGAACAATCAGCAATGTTTTGTTACTGATATGAATGATATGGAAAGAGACATCCTCACTGAATGGAACCTAATACATAAGGTCTACAGATCGGAAAATAAGAATAGGAGAGATAATATTGTCTGGCATTTTCCTAATTATGACTGCATAAAGGTAAAATTTGATGGGGCGGCTAAAGGGAACCCTGGGAAGGCTGGTGGTGGAGGAGTTATTAGAAATGCTCAAGGAATTTGCATTGCTACTTTTGCTTCTCCTTTTGAGGTCCAAAATAACCATGTGGCTGAAGCTCTAGCAATGCTAAAGAGCCTCCAGCTAGCTCAGGAATTCAAATTCAAAAAAATTTGGCTCGAAGGGGATTCTTTAAACATCATACAAGCCCTCAAAGGTACAAGCTCTGTATCTTGGAATATTACTAACTTAGTTAAAAGTGCTAAATATATGTTAAATAACTATGTTAGTATTAGTATAACTCATACCTTTAGAGAAGGCAATAAGGTTGTGGATATTCTAGCCAATGAAGGGGTCAATTTGGAGAAGGATGTCAAATACATTGGAGAAACTCACATTAAAAGGGAGGTTAAAGAGCAATTATACTTTGATCATATCAATGGGTCAAGTTAATCTCATGATTACTTTTTGCGGAACGACTTCCAAAGATAGATTTTGGGGACAGATTAACTGTCAGCTAATGAGTGTTTTTTGGCATTATTTCCAAGATCATATGTGTGAGAAAGATTATAGTGATAATTGTTGGGTTTGTGCGGCCATAAGAAGCAATTTCAAAACAACGAAAGAGTCTCTACACTGGAATTCCAGAAATAACAAGTTTTCAGGGTTTCATCTACAGACTGTGAATTGTAGCAGTGGGTATCTCTACTTGGAGCTCAAAATGGGTGGTAACCTAAATAGGAACGAGCCTCCAGGATGTGAAAATTGGAAGAGTGAACGAAAGGTCTGGAGAAGGCTCCACAGATACGGCTTTACTGACTATATGGAAAAGCTTCATGGAAGCAGAAATTCTGTGTCTTATGGTTTTGCTAAAAGCTGGAGTAACAACAGAGTCACCCTCTTCGGGGAGATTTGGCAAATTGATGAAAACCTAATTGCAGAGGTCACAGGTCTTCAGACGGAGGGTACTAAATTCTACAGGGATCGGAAGTATGCAGCTAAAGCTTTCAAAAACTTCCTAAAGTCGGAGGATGAGAAGGGCAAGCTTGTGAAGAAGGACAACATCTCCTACTACACTCCTCAGCAAGTAAAGCCCTTTTGGAAAAAAGTTCTAAGGGTTTTAATGGAGTATTTGACTATGGATGGAAGATTTACAAAAATTTATAACTATCACTTCGCTATTTTGAACCATTTTCGTCATGGGGCTAAAATTTCCTTGCCTTTCTATTTAGCATCCTCTCTAAATGAGAGTCTTGCAGACCATGCTAAAAAGCCTAACTCTTACCCTTTAGCCCACCAGGGGCTTATACTGCTAATATATGAATATCTAAAGGACAAAGCCAGGGCAACCAAAGATGACCCCTTGATCACTAACGCTCATATCTTTGAGAGCTACAAAGACTCTGACTCAGATGGGGATCAGCCCAATACCCCTACCCACTAAAAAAGGAAAGCTGAATAAAGCATGAGGAAAAGGAGGTGCATTATGATGAGGAAGAGGAAAAGGATAAGGACATTGATACTGAAATGGAGCAAAATAAGGATGAGAACAATGGTGAAGGGGAGGGAGGGGGTAACTCTGAAAACCCTCACTCTAACCCTAATGGCTCAGAAAGTGAGAATGCTACTCTGAATCCTAAGGAGTATGACAACCCTAACTCTGAGGAGACTGAACAAGGCAAGGACTCTGCGAACACCATCTTGAACACCGCCCGTAACTGCACTCTGGAATCCTTCAATTTCTAGAAATGGGTTGTCGAAAACATCACCAGTATGTAAGGTAAGCAAAGGGAGCTGGAAGATAAGATTAATAAGTTGATTAAGGATTCTAACTCTAGGAAACAGAATGAGGATACGAAAAACAGTGAAGCTGAGGAGGAAATGGAGATGGAGGATTGGCTGGAGAAAGATTTGATCAAAGGGGATCTGAAACACTTGGAGGATGTTATCAGAAATCTGAAAGAGCAAGCGAAGGAGGACAAAAAAAAAACATCAACACCCAGATCGCTCGTAATGAGAAGGCTTTGAAAAGCCTCATGAACCACAGCCTCCAGGTCCTTAAAGTTTCTTCCCAGAATATGAACGCTTTGGTGGATCATTTGGAAAGGAAAAATTAGGATAAGAACCTGGTAATTATAGAAGACGCTCCAACCTCCAGCCCCACCCACCAGAATCCCAGACGCAGAACTAGGCAGACCACTACTGGGAAGGACACCAAAATGAAAGAGAGCCAACTGGGATAGGAAAACAATGACCTGAGGGAAGCAGCCAAGGCGATGATGCTCTTAGTTCAGAATGCTAAGGAATCTATTAAGATTTTTTAATTAACTTGTAATGTTGGGCTTGGGGCCAATTTCTTGTTGGCCTCTTGTTGTCCCTTTCTTTGCTCCTAGTTTTTTTGCTGGTCCTTTGCAGCTATCTTGTTTTGTTTCCTTCTTGACTATCTTTTGAATGTAATCGGGTTTCGAGTCCCTTAAAACCTGTTTTTACTTAATCAAAAACAATATCACCTTTCACTTTTTGATACAACCATCTATTGTTAAATGGAGCCTAATGAGACTCGGAGGTTAAATTTTCCCTACTTTTATCGATGTGGTTTCCCCCCATATTTTTTGACGGGGATCTGGGAGCAGCGCTCCCAAGATGGGGTCAAGGGGCAGCACCCCTTGTGGGGTTTTCTATGGAGAATTTTGTAGCATTTTGCAACGGTATTGAGTTGCAAGGGGATTGCTAGTTGTAATCGGTTTTGATTTACTGGATAATAATATTGGACTCTCTATTTGGTGGATGTGGCCCAAGATTAGGTGAACCACATTAAATATTGTCTCTTTGTTGTTATTATTTGTGTTTTTCATTCTTGTGTTTAATATTTATCTGCATATAATTGATATTTTCTGCATGTAATTCCTAACACCATCACTTTGAGTGTCTCTAGTGTACTTGTTTCATTCATTGCATGTAAATAGATAGTAGGAATTTCTTGCTCCTCTAAATTTTCAAGCTCAATATCCATGTGTTTTGTTTTTTTATAGCTACTTTTTTCTCTTCTTCAACCTCATTCTTAATAATCATTAGTCTTTTCTTATGATCTGTAGGCTATTTTCTATCACAATGCCAACATAAACTTTTTTTTCTCTTTTATCCGCCCCCTATTGAGGAGAGAGATTAGTGATTTGTGTTGGTTTGAAGAAGTTAGCCCTGTATTTCCATTGAGAAGATAGTTACATTTCTCTTTCTTCCTATGGTTGGATCTTGTATGGAACTTTTGGTGGTAGAGTTTCAATGTTTAATATGCAATGCTTGTTGCAAAACTTTCCTAGTTGTACAAAGTTCTAACAAGTGAGCATAATGCTTAATTTAGTTATTAAGTCTATTAATATAGAGATGAAGCTTTTAAGAAGGTGTCACATCCTAAGTGTAGATTGTCAATCTCAAAAGATCAACATTCAATTCTCAAAAGATCAACATTCAATTATAAACCATATTTATTTTACATTTTTCAATTTGGTGAAATATCTTCCTTTCCATGGTCACTCTTAGTGGATTGTAAGAACATTTATAAATTATAGAAGTTTAGGGACCAGTTTTTGTGCTTCATGAAACTAACCTAGGTCAATAATGCATTTTATAGATTTGACCTAACAAAGGAATGTATGAGCTAAGAATAAGATTGATCTTTCATAATGTATGTAGATAGAATCAAGTAGGCTTTAGATTATTCACCACTTTTTTGAGCTATAATAGGACACTTGTACCTATGAATTACGCTAAGGACAACCCTATCAAATTGAGCCCAAGGCAAAGGGGAAAGGAGCAAGGGATATATTCTTAACCATTATATTTTGTCTAATTTTCACTTGCGTATGAATTATTTTCAAGATGCATGTCAAAGTAAACTAAGTAGTTGACATAAAAATAAATTATATCAATAAAATTGTGTGTACTATGTCTACCAACTAACAATATCACCTTTCACTTTTTGATACAACCATCACTTTGAGTCTCTCTAGTGTGCTTGTGTCATTCAATGCATATAGGTAGATGGTAGGACTTTACTACTCCTCTAAATTCCCATGCTCAATATCCATGTGTTTTGTTCCTTTACAGCTACTTTTCCCTCTTCTTCTACCCTATTCTCAATAATCATTTGTTTTTTCTTACTATTAACATAGATATGACTTAATAGGCCATTTGCTATCACAATGCCAACACAAACCACTGTTCTCTTTTCTCTAGCTCCTATTGAGGAGAGAGCTTAGTGATTTGTCTTGGGTTAAAGAAGTTGGCCCCATAGTTTCATTGATATGATAGTTACATTTCTCTCTCCTCCTATGGTTGGATCTTGTATGGAACTTTTGGTGGTAGAGTTATATTGTTCAATATGCAATGCTTGTTGCATGACTTTCCTAATTGTACAAAGTTCTAATAAATGAACATGATGTTTAAATTAGCTATAAAGTCTATTGATGTAGAGTTGAATATTTTAATAAGGTGTTACACCTTAAGTCTAGATCATTAATCTCATATGCTCAACATTATATTTGATTATAAACCATTTCAATTTGGTGAAATGGCTTCACTTCCATGGTCACTCTTAGTGGATTGTAAGATCATTAGTAAATTCTTTCTAACTAATCAATTTTCTTACTTGTCACTCATCATCCATTAGTACCATTGATAATGTTCAAAATTTAGATGTATTGAGGCTATGTCAAGCGTCACATTGTATGGTATATTATGAAGTTCAAAAACTATTTCATGATACATTCATGAAGTTACATCCATACCATCAAACCTACATATATCTACCTGTTTTAGGATTGATTTTGACCTCTATTTAAAATGGAACATATATCTATTTAAAATGTACCTCCCACATAAGGATTATTTGGTACAAGATGATGATATTGTAGATACTTTCCTAGTGTTACGACACCTTCTTTTAATGATTTCCCCCCTAGAGATGAAGCATTACTAATATATGATGGTCCCTTTCCTAAATATTGTCTTACTCATGATGATACTTTAGAGCAAGAGGATGATACCACTTCTCATCATTATAATGTTTCTAATTATCTCTCTCCCAAAAATGAAGAACCTAACAAAGATCAAATCAATGCCATTCATATTGTTGATAATCCTAAGGTTGTTGTCCACCTTGATCAAGATGTCTCTCAAACTCGACAAAAACCAAAAATTCTTCCTGATTATCATGTCGTGCCTTACACATATAATAATGAAGTGTTTACTTTAGAAATTGACAAGAATATACAAATTGAATCACTGTATAATTTGTTAGTTCCTACAATCCTCTCTCCAATTCAGACAAATACACCATCTCCTACTAAATAAGTGCCTAAAGAAAAACTCTTGGAGGATGATTGGGGGTCCTTAGATTTCACACCCTCTTTTTGTAGAAAATCTAAGATGAATGAATTGGACACTCAAAACTTTTTTCCTAACACATGTCTAGAAATTGATTGGGCTTCTTTAAACTTCAATCCAATTCCACCTAAGAGTGAACCCTCTCTTGATCCTACACATGGATACAATGGACAAGTTTTAGGATGTATGCAACAAAGTCTTTAAAATCATGAGAAATCACACTTTTCTAATGAAAATCTAGGTTTCCAACCTCTTCCTTTGTCAACATCACCTCCTCCATTATCTAGTGAATCCACATATTCTCATTCCAATATGGTAATACAACAAGATAATGTTTTGTCTGAACTTGTTCATGCCAACTTAATCTCTCTTCTTTGGCCTAAAAGAAGAAGGAAATGTAGACAACATCTTGAAAATTATTCTTTTTGAAAGTATCATCAAATTCATGGCCATTCTACTAATGGGTGTCAAGCTTTAAAAACAAAAATACAATATTATATTGATTTAGGTATCATAAAAGTAACATGTGACAATGAATGACATATTTCTCATAATCATTTCAAATAACATTAAAGTTCCTATTATGTTGCTCCTCAATATGTGAAATTGTTAGCCTACCTATTGGGGGATCATTCTCATTCATGGTGGAACAATTTCAAGTGCAATCATAATTGGTGAGCAACATAATAGTATATGTATTCTTGTCTCTATGCTTGGGGGGAAAGAATATTACCTTTCATCTTTCTAAGGTTTCACTATTTCCTTTATGGATTTCTTTATGCATAACTTGATGTCGTTTCTTGCAAGGAATTATCCTTCATGCGAATACATGTGTATTCTTTGGTTAGGACCTATTCTTTGCTTGAAATGATACATCTCTTAAGAATAATCTCTCCTCACAGAATGTGCTATCCTTCATCCTAATCTTTCCTTGTCCTCTTTATTGGGGGGAAGGATGGCATTTTCCTCTCTTTATCATGAAGATTGATTCTTCTTTTGTGTTGCATTTTTCATAACGTGATGTTCTTTCTTGCATAGAGTTATCATTCGTGTGAGTACTTGTGTGTTCCTTGGTTAGGACTTATTCTTTGTCTAAAATAGTATGTCTTTTATGAATAATCTCTCTTTGGAAGTTGTGTAATCCTTCTCATTGTCCCTATGCTTGGGGGGAATTTATCTCTCTCTTGCCCTTTCTAAGGATCCACTTTTCCTTTGTCGCATGGTGCTTGTTTATTATTTGATGTCATTCCTTGTGTGAAGTTGTTGTTTGCTCAAGGATTCTCTCTTATGCAAGAGGTGTGTATCCTTGACTACAACCTCTTTTACATTTGGCAATGTATATCTATTATAAACTTACCTCTCACTTTGCGTCAAAAGTGTGTCATCCTTCATTAAGAATCTCTTTCACCTAGCAATAGGGGGAAGGTATGTATTCTTGTTCTCCTTCCCTTATTTTGGTAGAGGATGTTATGTTTGTTCAAGAACTCCTCTTGGAGGTAGATGTCTTTTGAGTAAATATCTCTTCTCATCAATGGATCTTCTTTACACTTGTTGAAAGATATCTCTTTTTCAACTGTCTTATCCCTTGCTTGAAGAGTACTCCCTCTTTAGCTTGGATTTATGACATTTTTTCCTAAAGGATATCTCTTTGGTATTGAAGGTCATGGCTATCATTTCTTCTAGATTCCTTAAGACATCAACATAAGGCTATGTTGACATCTTAAGGGGAGGCACCCATATTGCACTATATCTTTGCATGTCTTAAATGAGGTGTTTAAACTCAAAAAAAGAGAAAACAAACTCTTATACGAGATGCTTCATGCCCAAAACCAAACGCAACATTTGATATATGTCTTATACAAGGTATACATCACTAAAACTAAAGAAAGCAAACTCTTACATGGGATGTCCTGGAAACCAGGCATATATTCATCTTAAAACAAGGTTACACATTCTCAAAGCTAGAGAAAACAAACTCTTAAATGAGATGTTCTTGAAGCCAAACTTGCTCCTTGGCATTTTCATTTGAATTATATGTCTTAAACAAGTTGATGCATGCTCGAAACCAAAGAAAACAAACTCTTATACGGGGTGTTATATACTCGAAATTAAACATCACTTGCACACACACATGAGGTTGAGTGAAACTAGTAAAACACAGCTAGGCTATTCCTACTCTCCTCCCCAACATGGAACACCTAGAAAAACACATCTAGAGTATCTATCCATGTCCTCTTTCATCATTATTCTCATGGATCACCTAGAAAAATGCATCTAGTGTGTATCCATGCTCTCTCTTTCCTTCTTCTCATGAACACATAGCTTTGTTATTGGTGGTTCAAGGATGATGCATGCTTTTCTCTTTTATGTGATCATTTGTGTTCTTGAGATGACATTTTTCAAGAATGATATTAGTGGTTGAGACATTTTGATATCGAGGTCTCTTCAGCTAGTTGACTTGAGGTCTTGTTTTTGGTTTTTAACCTTTATGTTCATACTATCTTTTGCCTTTTTCCTTTGTTTGTCTTTTTTTATTTTTGTCTTTTTTTGTGTGCCCTTGCATGCATTTGAGTGAGCTAAGATCCCAAGATTGGGGGATTGGTTCCTCAAAAGTAGTGATGTCTTATACTCCTTGTGATTGTGCTCCTCATTGCTCCTCTCTTTCATCTCTCTTGTCTAATTTACCATGAGTATCTACATAGGCTCATACTCCCATTAAAGTGGGGGCTAAATGTAGTGTCGTAAATTGTCACCAAGCTAATTTACACCTCATGTTGTGCCCCTACTTTAGCGTGTTCCTTCCTCATCTCCCATACAGGTTCATTTAATACCTTAACTCCAAATTTGATGCCTCATACAACTACCAACTGATTCCTTGGAGGTGTGTCCTCCTCTCGGGGCCTTAATTTTGGTCTCTGATTGAGGAGGACTAGGGCACTAGCGCCCTAGTCCCCCTCAATGGGGCCCATTTTTCACGGGAGGGATGAGACCTATCTCTTTAACGAGAAATGAATTCGGTGGCTCTATGTGACCATTGGAGGTTGGCCTAATCAGTAAATTGACCTACAATCTCATATATAAAGGTATTTGATCAACTTAATTCCATCATAAGAATTATATGTTTCCATATTCAAGCAATCAAGCATTCAAGCATTGAAGTGTTCATCATCAATCATTTTTCAAAGATCTTCAAGTTTGCATTTTCATCATTCAACCATTATGGAGCAAGTTACATCATTCATATGCAAGCATGTGTATGTGATTAGGGTTTTTTCATGTTCATGCCATTTCATACAACATATGTGATTACATTCAAGAAGCAAAGCATCATTATCAGTCATTGCGGATCTAAGGTATATCTTTCCATTATTTATTTTAGTATTTACAATATTTCATTCAAGGTTAATTCATAAACCGGGGTTTGACTTAGGCAAACCCCTATTCCCAACCTATTTACCTTCTCTATTGTGTGCAAGAATAGGTACAAAGCTGTAATATTTAGAATTGGCTTTATTTACAATGACAAATTGATTCCCCATTGGAGTGTGAAAAGTGCAGAGGACTAGAACAACCACCATCCCACTACTGACAAATCAAGAGCTCCTTCTAGGAACAGGTCCAAAAAAAATCATTATCCTTAGATCTAGGTTTGTGTCTCAATCCAACGACTGTAGCTCATTGTTCATGCATTTTTACTTCAATTCTAGCACATTTACCCTAATTTCAGCATCTTCAACAATTCAATTCAACTTAAGGGAAAGAAGAGGATCATCCAAGATCTCTAAAATCTTATCAACATTTAAACCTCTTAGGTTTAGATGTATCAAATTCTTATATTTCCCTAATGTGATGGTAATTAAGCAAAATTAGTGGTTTTACTACATCTAATGTTGGAAACCCTAATTTTCACCATTACAATTCTTAAAGAAATGAAAGGCATGTGTCAATACTAAAGGTTTAACTATCAAAAATGGTGTTGAATCTCAAAATATCGTGACTTTACTCCTAGCATGGCCATTAACCAATTGAATTATTACATTCCCTAATTCAGCAACACAAAGATAATTGACACATTATTAAAGATAGACTCTCCAACGTAATGACCCTTGAACTAATATGCAAATTCATCTTAAGAAATGGTAATACACACTCCTAATCATAAAAAAAGCCACTCACCAATAAAATATTATCAACTAAGAGGCTAACCATTGGCGAGTCACTATCATTGCATGTACTTGCTCCAAAATTATCATGTGTCAAAAGTTTTACTAACCATCTCCATTTAAAAAATGAAATTAATTTCTAAAATGTACATAATAGGAAACCCATTTGATGTATCATCTCATTCATCTATCAACTACTTTCACTTTGCAAAAAAATTCAACTAATGGGACCAATCCATGGTAGCCACTAAAAACTAGTAGTCCTTAGATCTCATCATTAAAATACCCAATCTCCAAAGGTAGTAGCTACATAAAAATGTGGCTAATATGAATAGTCTCCATCTACCATCTAGGACAACTCTACATCATCACTAATATCAACTAAAAATATGTATCAATCTGTAGACACCTAAATTTCACTAATTAATTCAATCAAATTTAAATTCCTATTCTTCCAATTAATTAATTAATTTCCCTTCTTCCAATTAATTAATTCTAATTAATTAATCCCCAATTCCTTTTTTATTCTAATTAATTAACCTAGTTAATTAATCCCATTTCTTCTAATTAATTAATTCTTAATTAAATAATCCCCCAATCCTATTCCTCTAATTAATTAATCTAATTAATTAATCTAATTAATTAATCTAATTAATTAATCTAATTAATTAATGTCTCATTTCCCCCTTTTGATTAATTAATTTAATTAATCAATGCCCCTTCTTTCCCAATCCCATGAATTAATTAAATCAATTAATTTAATTAATTCTCTATCTCATTTGAGCACATGGCTCCTACTTTTAACCCCCCATCTAATCTAACCCCTATCCTAACCCTGGGGTTCCAACCAAACTTATCCATCCAAACCTCCCCCAACCTAGTCACCCTCAAAATCTCCTAACCAACCCTATCCTATCCCTCCTAACCTCCATATGTGCACATCCTAACCAACTTCCCTAATTTTGGAGGACAATATCCTATTTTGGGTGGCTTTTCCCAATATGGACATGTGTCCACACATGTCACTCCTTTCCTTCTTAGTTGAGCCACTTGTCTCTTTTGAGGACAAGTGTCTCCTCTTCACCTCCCCTTCCCTTCCTCATCTTGCCTATTTAATCCCTCCACTTTTAGACCTTCGGATCTCACCTTCATGCCAATGCACCGTTACACTATTGAAATCATTACTCACATCATATTTTTCACCAAATCATCCATCCTCATTTGCATCTACCATCATGGAGAATAATCGAACATCCATTGACATCCTGAGCACACATCAAATCGAGAAATACTCAAATTAAAGCTAGAATTGTGGTTTGCGTTATTATCATTTTGTTCTCTGTTTTGGTTTTGTCATTTCTATCTTGAGGTGTTTGAGTTTAATGGCCTGTTTTGGTTGTTTTTTTCATTATTTCAATTGTTTATTTTAGCTTGCACATTTTCCCTCACAAATTTTATGGCACGCCCGGTGGGACCCACTTCATGGGTCATTCTAACATTTTTTGTTGTTTGAGTGCATTATTTAACATATTTTGAGCACCTGCATGCAAAAAAGTAGAACTACACACAGATTTTGGCCACAACAAAGATCTATTTTATCAATCCCAAGATTTCATGAAACAACAAGAACATGTCCTGAAGCAGCAGGAACGCAAACTGAAACAACGGGAATACAAACTGAAATAGCGGGAATGCTACCTGAACCAGCGAGAATGCGTTATCAATCCTACATGGAAGGTATAAATCTCCATTTTAAGTTTCGGGATTTTGTAAATGTTTTTTGGCATTTTTCTACATAGTAGCATGAACGTGCCCTGAAATAGAGAGAATGCACCTAAAACAACATGCACGAGAAGTAGTGGGAACGTGCCCTAAAATAACGGGAACGCAACCTGAAATAGCAGGTTTGCACTATGTAACAACGGGTTCGCTCATTATCATTTACGTGATTTTCTAGAATATTATTTTTGGAGTTGTGTGCGGAAAATGAGGGTGACAGAAACGTAAAAGTCCGATTCAAAAAGCCCCACACACCAATGAGACTCTTGGTGCATGTTATAGGAACTATATTGAAATAGCTCAACTTCCCAAGGGATGTCCCATTGTTCTCTATCTCATAGGATCCCTAAAGTCAATGCCTTTGCTCTTAGATCACTGAGCAAAGTGACCTAGGAATCACAACTCCAAGAATGAGTGATATTTGATTATTATGCATGAATACATTCCTAGATATGTATGATATTGAATCTATGATGATTAAGCTAGCATAAAGATGATGATAAGATTATCTAATTATCCTAGCAATGATATACTAGTCTAACATGGATATTCTATGATATTAGAATTCTTCTAAATGCTTATTAAGATGATTTATCAAAGAGAGCCTAAAATGCTTAGTTAAATAGACTATAAGTTTGATGCATGAAGACTTGGATATATTAAAATGAGAGAATGGGAGATTTATTTATAGGGAAAATAGGGCAATGGATGGTCAAGATTAGATAATCTTAACAAGGGCTAAGATTGAAAGTTAATCAATCCATGTTCACAATTCTCACCAATGAAACGGTGACAATTATCAACAAACGGTTGCTTGAGATGAGATGAAAGAAGCATTAAATTATTGAGAAGACGTGAAGGTTACCCTAGGAGGTAAGGGTTAAGGCTAGGCTAGGGTTATCCATTGGATAAAGCTTTTACCCAAAGGATAAACTCTTGTGCAAGGGTTAAAGAGATAACCAAGGTTAAAGCCATGAATGCGTAATAAGACCCTTGGGTTAGATGAGGGTTGAATTAGAGAGAAAGTCTCTAATCATGCAAGAAGGCTGAGTTAACCATTAATGGTTATGTAAGAGCCTTAAATGGTTTGGAAGACTTTGAGGGTTAACTTGTTGAGGATATAAAGCCTTTAATGGTTATTGAAGACTTTGGGGGCTTTGAGAAGCGACTTCTCTTTGCTTAGGATTGTGACAATAATTAGGAGAGGGATTAGGGTAAATTGGAAGTGATTAGAAGAATCTAGAAGGGGGTTAAGGAGGAAAGTGGGAGATGTAGGAAAATGCAAGTGGAGGGAAACGGATTTTAATTACAATAAAATTACTTTAATTCAACAAATAGATGCAACTTGCATAAATACAAGTGGGGGTTTTAATAAATAAATTTTATTTATTTATTTGCAAGGATCAATTTAATTAAATGTAAATTTAATTAAAAAGGGAGAAAGGGGAATTAATTAAATAAAGTGATTTATTTAATCAACAGCTAAAAAAGGCTTAGGTGAACTTAATTAAATAAATTGAGTAATTTATTTAATCAAATAGATAAATATAAAGAAATTAATTAAATAAAATATAATTAATAGGAAGAATGGTGTTAAAATGAATATTAAATATTCACTTAGGAAAGTGGTCAGGTTTATACGTCTACAGGAGTAATCTACTAACTTGTGTGCTTTTGGATGATATTTTGCTAACATTTGTGCAACAAATTGAGCGATAAGAAGACCCCATGCTTTTAAAACATTAACAATTGGTTGTATGACCACTAAAGAGGGATTTAGTGAAAACATATTTCCTTATTGCATTTCAATTTGACATCTTGTGTCTTATGGGTAATTAGGCACACTTCAATTCAACTAAGGAAATGGACATGTTGTGTCTTTCAAGTAATTAGGCACACTTCAATTCAAGTAAAGGAATAAACCCCATGTCTTTCGTGTCTTGCACATTTGTGCATCTGTAGAGTGGTCCTACTACTAACACACACTATCCTCTCCCTCTGGCTCTTGTGGTCATAGGTGCAAGAGAAAAGTGTTAGCGACGCTTGATTTTTACTTTCTAAGTAGGAGGGCCTGTCCCCCCAAGTAGCCTATAAGGTCGGGTGAGGGGAGAACGACCCAAGTGGTTCTTTCTTTCGGTCTGCTATATAAATATTTGTGATTTTAGCAAAAGCTATAAATCAACTAGTAATGTTGTGTCATACCGATGGTTTCCCTCAGTATTATTATGAAAATACCTTTGTGGTCTTGACACAAGTCAAAACCCCTTGTGCTTGTGTGGTAGATGCGTAAAATCTATGTTCTATGGGTTGGGATATCTTTTAAATGAGCTAGCCACTGCATGTATGACTACCTAATTCACCCTAAAAGTTCCCCCACTACAAGCCAAACTGTTTTTAGTAGCCAAAAATCCTTCTATTTGTTGACTTGGGTGTTGTGATACACGCATACTGAAGATACTCCTCATGTACCCCTCAATTCGAGATAGAAAACTCATTGGGAAGTGATTACCCAGAAATTCAAAGTTGTTGGAAATTGACACTCATTTGGTGACTTTCGATGCCTGATTTATGGTCTAGTGTTGTCATTGATAGCAACTCTTCTTGGTGATTCGATCTGGTGGTCGTGATTCATCTTATCTGGAAGCTAGAGTTAACCGGTATAACAAGGTATTTCAATAATTTTTTGGTCTGGAATGATTTATGATGATTGCATTGTTTTTGGTGATTATTTTTGTGATCTCAATGATTGGGAAGGCCCTTAGGAAGTGTGTGATTATAATCTTTTGGTTCGGTGCTATGTTTTGTTCTAGATTGAAGTCGACTTGGAGCTACACATTACACTTCTTGAAGCCAACTTGAACGAGATTTCTTTGTGTTAAGACCGGATATAAAGATCAATTTGGCGATTGATTTTCTATGTGTTAGTGGTGTGGTGATCCTTTTTGGTGCGATTGAGCATAGTTTCACATGCGCACTTTTCTTTCGGACCAACCGATAGCTAGCTGAGACAAAAACAAAGTATTCAACAGAACAAAGATAGTCAGAGATTTAGTGCTTAACCAAAACTCATTCTTGCATAGTCAAATGCTAATTGAGAGTTCATTTCATTGGATTTTCTCATTATAATCAAATTTTAAGTCAGTGAGACTTCCTTGAAGGTTGTAGCCTTCTGGGCAACTATATCCGAGCAATGAGCTCTAGGCAGTGAACCTGAATGCAAGTGCATTCCCCATCTATGTAATATTTATGTACTCCTCGCCATAGTATATGAATATTGTGGGTTCCATCCCCACCGTGTTTTTTCCCTTTCCGGGTTTCCACATTAAAATTCTAGTGTTGTGGATTTGTGCACTCCTTGTTGCATGTTTATGTTTTTTTCTATTATGCATTGCTAACTGGTGGACAAAGAATAAGTTTAAGGATTTGATTTCTGATAGATCACTAATTCACCCCCCCTCTCAGTGATCTCTTATTCTAACAATTGGTATTAGATCCTAGTTCTTCTGAGGAAGCTTAACCGCTTGAGGAAGATCTGGGAGATTGATTCTATGGATTCCGGTTTTTAGAGACAACTCAATGTGGTACTTGAGGATCTTGATCAAGCTAGAAATGAGGTCTGTACCTTGAAGAAGAACTTGAATGTTGCTAATGAATTCATTAGTGAGCTAAAGGATCAAGCAAGTATCTGTAGAGAAAAGAGGAAGGAATTAATGGACAAGTTGAAGGAGAAAGAAGATCAAATCATGGAATACTAGGACAAAGTTGATGAGGTTAACAAGTTTGAGAGAGAATGTTGCTTTGAATAATGAGATGCAATCCATTGTGATGAGACTGACTAAGGAAATCGAGGACCGAAGGAAGAATGAAGAGAATCTGGCACATTCATTGAAGGAAAGAGTTGATTGAATGCTTCAGGCTTACCTATGAGAGTGATCAGTTGAAGCTTGAGTTAACACAATCAAGGAATAATGGTCAAGAACTTGAAAGACAAATTGCTACCTTGAGGGATGAACTTGCTACTACCAATGAATACAAAGACAAATTCAAAGCTAGTTCAGCAAGGCTTGATGAGATGTTGGAAAGTTGGAGACATGGAAAGGATATGTGAGACCTAGGATTTGAGAAACGTGAATCCTCTGGATCTGGTCAAAGCAATGCTAAACCTGATCAGAAGAAGAGCAATAATCCTCTAGTAAGACAACCTAATGCTCATAAATTTAATGGTAGATGTTTTACTTACAACAAATTTGGTCATATGGCGAGTCAGTGCAGAAGTAGGATGAATAATGGAATGATGAACAATAACAATATAATGAACAACATGAATATTGTTCCTACCTTTACCGGTCAATGTTTCATATGCAATAATTTTGGACATAAGTCAAATGTGTGTAGAGAAGTAATAAATAACTTTCAGAACATAAGATGCTATGCTTGTGGAATGTTTGGACATATTTCTAAATAGTGTAGGACAAAACAAAATCAGATGAACTTCAGACCTATGAAGAATAATGTTGTTTGTCGAGCATGCAACAAAACCGGTCATATTGCAAAATTTTGCAGAAGTAAAAACAACACTCCAATTGACAAGAACAAATAAGATGAAAAGGGAAAGGCAAAAGTAGATGAGATCAGAGATCAACAAAAGAAGATGTGGGTATAAAGAAGGATGAATCTAAGGCAGATAATGGATTTGTACCTGAATTCGATGCGGAATCTTCATCCGGTAACTAGGGCTTTTGGCCTTAGGGGGAGGAAAACCAATGCAAATCTTGCAGTACCCCTTAATGAGATATTTAGTCGATGGATTCCAGATGGTAGGAATTTTGCTTCAATTGATATCTGGAATTCAGACAACTGATTTTGACATCCAGCAGTGGAATAGGGCATCCAGATGAATATTTGAGGTGCATTTATTTCAAAGTAAAATTAGGATTTGTAAAGTTAAAAGGGCAAATACGATAATCATTCTTCACTTTGTGAATAGTGTTTTTGAGCTAAAGAACAAGGCGAGCAAGGTTTTCAGGTGATTAGAGAGAAAAAGCGATCTGACAAGCGATCTAGGGCATCCATTAGTTGGTTGAGGTACTTTTCTAAGAGTGTTTTCTGACTCTGATTTCTGGAGAATTTGAAATGGCATCTGCATTTTCCATTTCTAATCCACTGGTAGTTGAGGTCAAGGACAGGACCCGTCCTGTATTCAAGAAATACCCCTACAAATCCATGGAAGTCAACCCGGTTGGAGCTTTTTCTTTCATTTTGCATGAAGTTCTGCATGTTGATGATGTTCAAGCCTACATTCACTATGAAATTGAGGAAACTGACTCTGAGGATATCTTGGACTTGTATACTGACAGCATCATGGATGAGATCAACAATCCCAAGCCAAAATTTGCGCAGCTGTAGAGAAAGGGTTTCACACAATTTGTAAACTTTCCAATATTCGGTGAGAAGGAATGGGCAAGGTATGTGCTAAGCAGGATCCATGCTGAATTTATGTGGCTAGACCAACCATACAAGATCACTGCTAATGCGATTAAGGAAGTAACCTGTTTGAATCAAACCGGTGATAAGCTAGGGTTACAGAAGGTCACAAACCCTACTCTGAACAAATTAACAGATGCAGAGTTTGATGGGTGATCAATGAAGATTAACACAATAAAGGAGGATGATGTCAAATTTGCCACAATGGTAATTAGCTACAAGGTATATCAGTCTAACAGACTGGATTTTGTATCTGAGATTGCTATCCATGCAACTTACAAGATGGTCAAAGAAGATGGTCACTATGACCTGTGCAGTGTGCTATTAGAGGAGTTAATGATAAATTTGAAGAAAATCAAGCAAGATAAAAATCATATCTTTAAATTTGGTTCTATGATTATCTATCGGGCACTCTATTTCATGAATCAGATCCCCATAACTGGCAGAGTACAATGGGCTTATGACAAACCGGTTGCTCAACAAATAAACTAGGGACTTGACAGACTTGGTAACCAAGATAGTCAAAATGTTGCTTTGTGGGCTTTCTTTAAAACTTTTCAAGATAAAATGAAATAGAGAGTCGGAATCCCCAAAGAAATTATAAAGAAATATGAGGGGACAATCCTCTTTATGGTGAACAAAGATGAATGTCTTATGGAAGCAGTTCAACCCCGGATAGTTTGGATAATGCCTATGGGGTATGAGGTTGATGAAGCTACTTTGGATGCCTACGGACAACACTTTTTAAATGCTCTCGTAGACACCAAGGAGGGAAGGTTCAAACCTGCAAGGAGAAATCAATGGACTTTTACTCCAAGTTCACTGAACTGGGAAAGAAGAGGAAAGTTGTAAAGATTGTAGAAGACATTCTTGTTGAAGAAAGACATCCTTGGGAGAAATTCAGAGCTACTAGAGCTATGAGGGATGCAGTTGAGAAAGAAAAGAAACAAAAGACTGCACCTGCTCCAGTTAAGGTAAAGGTGACAGGACCTTCTCCTGCTTCGGTGAAGACACCTCCTGCTAAAGTAGAACCCTCTGGTGCATCTAAGGGGAAAGGTGTTCTGAGGAAGAAGCAGAAGACTCAAAGAGAATATGTGGCAATTTCTCTGGTGTAATATGAGACTGAATCAGATACAGACATTCCCAAGGAACTGAATAAAGGAGAATTTATTAGAGTTACCCGAAAATCCCAATCCGGTGGTGAGAAGAAAAGGGAAAAGGAGAAGAAGGCTAAATCAAACCCTACTGAGAGGCCTACAAGAGGAAGGCAGGTTAAGACTCAAACGGAGTCTGGTAATCAAAAAGGTCAATCTAAATTTGTTCTCTCATTGACAACAGATCAGTTAATAGATGAAATAATAGTAGATGACAATTTGAAAAATGTTAGTGACAAGAGAAAAGTAGAAGTAGTTGTGCTTTATTTACCCAATTTTAGTAAAATATTGATTGAATCAGAAAAGTCCATTCCAAAGGACTTGTACAGCTTAATAGATGTTACAAGAATATATGCAAGTAAAATTGATAAATAAATGAAGGAAAGAGAGCTTGCAAATGTATGTACTTGTATTACTCATAGTGAAGTTAATAGGTTAATTGAAGAAGCAAATAAAAAAGAATTTAGAAGTAAAAACCGGATCAATGGATTAATGATTGGGAATGTAGAGGAGGTGAGGAAACAGACAAAAGAAATATGGAGAAAAATTAATCAAAATGATCCTCTATACAAAGATGCACTTAAGCCATCTCAGTCAGAAATCCTTCAGCAGATGATGTAAATAAGGAGGAGGATACTCAAGATGCTGCAGAGAAACAAGTTTTGGATACTGTCGAAGTTGATTCTGTTAAAGAAAATGATAAATCAATAGAGGCAGTGGATGGTGCACCAGATGGTGACACCAATGCACAGGAGGCACCTAAAAAAGTCAAATCCGGACCGGTTGAGACTAAGAAGAGGGAAGAGGAGGAACAGAAAGAATCGGATAGAGGAAAAGGTAAGGCAACAAAGACTCTAATACTTGTGGAAATTGACACCACCAAAATTCAAAGCCAAGGGATTTTTCCTCAGTTCAATATCAGTTTTGATAAACCCTTCAATTAGATGTCTCTGGCAGAAATGATGATAGTTGATGCTTCTCTTCAAGCACAAGCCAGTCAAGATCTGGTGAAATCAGAGAATGAAGCCAAAAAGCTAATTTTGATGTCTATACATGTTTTGCAGAAGGTGGCTTCCAATGTACAGTTAGATTTGAATAACAGCCCCTCCGGTAAATTATTACAGTTGATTAACAGTGTAAATACCAATTTTGATTCTTTGGAGATGACAGCTACTCAGGAAGTTTTGGACAGGTATAGGGAAGTTATAAAACAAACTTTCCTGAAAATGATTGAAGATGACAAGGCCACACTGAATAAGAGATTGCAGACTATTTCTAACACATTGTCAGAAGCCGGTAGATTGTATATATCTTGTCTTATTTTGCCTAAGTTCACTATTGATATTGATAATCAGATAGGAGTCAACCAGGGCAAGCTTGCTAGTATTTCTCAATCTTTTGATCCTAATGTAACATTAACTAAAAATATTGAAGGACAAATTATATCCTTAAATGATCAGATCTCAAGCCTTCAAGTTGATAAGGAGAAATTTTTGAGGAAAGTTGGTGAACTCCAAAACCTGAAAGCTATCCTGTTAGATACTATTCTAAGTGTAGTGTCATAAAATTGTGACCCTAGAAATTTTTGACTACATTAGGGTCCTCACGCATGCAAACTCGAATCCTCTAGCTTGATCGAAGACCAAAGAGTGCTCGACTTGCGAAAACAACTTCTTCCTTGGCCTCTGCATCACCTCGTCTGCATTTTTCCATGGAGAAAGTTGTAGGATAGGGGCGTGGCACCACTGTCCCCCCTTGGACAAGGGCATAGTGCCCTTTTCCTCCTAGGAGAGGGGCATGGCGCCCCTGTCCCTGCCCTATTCTAGGGTAGGACCCTTCCTAGAGCATATCTTGTGGGTTGTACCTCGGGTGGGAAACCTCCCTGATGTCGGCCCGTGACGAAATTCAAATCCTCCAAACATGTATTTAAGCAACATTTGTCCTCTCATTTGCATAAGGTGGAATTTCAAGAAGGTCATGTTGCATAAGAGATCAAGCATTCAAGAGCATTCAAGCATTCAAGCATTCAAGCATTCTTTTCCAGCATTGAGCATTCTCAGGTCTCCATTCAAGGCTAGGTGTTGCATTCAAGTCAAGGATTCAACCATTGAAGAGGAGATTGATTTCAACATACAATTCCACACAAGCATTTCTATAAACATTTCTACTACAACCTCCCTTGAGGTTATTCGCAATTCTGTCTTTCATTTACATCTACTTGCAAGTACTTTCTTTCATTACTTAGTTAATTCCAAAACAAGGGTTTGACCTAAAGGCAAACCCATAATCCCAACACATTTCCCTCTCTTTTCTATGTGTAGATTGTACGTGCCCAAATATACTTTCAGATTCGGGCTTCATTTGTAGAGGCAGAAAAACCCTTTTCATTTTGCGGATTTTTCGGAGGACCGTGTACATTTCCGCCACGGTTTGGAGAACTTTTCATCAAATTTGTAGGGTGACTTCGTCTCGACAGTTTACTGCCAAATCCAGGTGCACAGCTTCATCCCATTTTTTGATCTCAAGTTATAATCGATTCTTTGTCACTTTTGCACTACATAATCTAATCAATTCCTTTCCAAATCAAACAAAGGAAGAAGGGATCATACTAACATTCTTAATTCATTCAGAATTCAATCTATCATCTTTGTGTGGAGATTGAATCTAGTGAATTATCCCTTATCTTCCTAATGTAATGGTGAAAAGTGCTTGAAGGATAATCAATAGTGAAACTCTCATCTTTCTTTGAGGGAAAGGGTTAGTTTTCCTCTTGACCTATCACTCATCATTTTCTCACCTTTACATTTTGGTGAACCCGATGTCTTGCATGCTTTCCTTTGAACAACATTGCATATTTTTCATTTACAAGTTTCAAATTTCTGCAAACTTAGTGGTTAAATCATTAAAAACCATGGTTTTTAAAATTTAAATTGAACTTGTGATTTGTAAAAATTGCTTTGTTTGTCAAACTTAATTTCCTCTTTGTCTTGTTCGATTTGCAATGACAATTTACAAAATTGAGAGGTTACTTGTTAAAACCCTAATTTTCAAACATCGTCTTGAACTTGTGCAAAAATTGGATTTCCATTTAATTTTCAGATTTCTGATTGTTCTCAAATTTGTCTTCAATCCTACAATTCAAAATTTCAATTTCCCCCCTTTTTCCCAAAATTCAAATTTTAAAATTAAGTTGTTAGGTCATCAAGCCCTAATTTTTAAAATTAATTGGATTTTGTGTGAATTTCAAATCAATTTTAGTTACATTCAAATTTTTAAACATTTTCAAAGGTGTCCCTATCTATTATGTTTGACCTTTTTCAAAATTGCAATTTAATTCCTCTTTTTCTTCAAAACCCTAATAAGGTCCTATTTTCACCTTTGTGCCTTCATTTCGCCCATCTAGAGATTGTAAAATTCACCAATTTTTCGGGATTAGCTTTAAAAATCATCATTATATCCATCCCTGAAAATTTTGAAAAAAGTTGGTTGGATCATGTGCGTTCCCATCACGGTCCTCGGTTTTTTCCCGAAATTTCGAGAGACTATTATGACTGTATTTACTAGCTTAAATCTAGAAGATTGGCTGATTTTATCGATTTTTTATCCTTGTAGAATCGGAAATACCTTCAAAATTCAACATTTCAACTTTCAAGAAAAATTTTAAAATTAAGAGGTTAATTATAGTCTGCCCTGATTTTAAAAAATTCTAATTTTAAAATTAAGTGGTCTTCCCTTGGCCCTAATTTTAAAATTCCAATTTCCTTTCATTTTTGGAAATTGTGTCATCCTATTCCCCCAACAGATTTCAAATTGTGTAATCATTATTTTCTTGAATTTTGCATTACCCAAATTTGTAAGCTTTGTTCTACAATTCAAAATTCAAAATTTCCCTCTAGTGCATGAGTTTTACAACTATCAATCCTACCTATCCTATCCCCATTGGACGAAGCATTAGAATTAAGGTTTCGCAAGGTTTAATTATCGAAGGGGATGGAGAATAATTTGGGTGACTTCTTTAATGAGGATCACGCTAATTCTTCTCATCCTAATCATGTGTCTATTGATGGATCTCATTTTGAAGAAGAAGCTTTAACTAGGGTTTCTTGAGATCAACTTTCTACATTGGACAATCAATTTGACAGTTTTCAACAATGTATGTCCCAAGAATACCCTAATAGTGAAGCTCTTCCATTAATTGAAGGTCTTAAGCGCATGTTTCAAAGTGATAAGAATGGAATTGATATATTGTGTGGCATTGCATATATTGTTGATTCTAATGTCATGCCTATCAAAAGTTGTGCCAAAACCCTAGGTTACTCACAACCTTCAACACAAAGAAATTCCTCTATTCCTTTGACCAATCTTATGACTAGTATTCCTACTTTCACATCTAACATCATGGCTACTTCAACTCAAATTGTCATTCCTACAGCCATAGGTCATGGGGGCAATCCCTCTTCTTCATTTAATCCTCCACCGATACCTATGTCTTCCATGAGTATTCCTACTATTCCTCAACCAATCAGTGTGACACAAGGGGGCAATTCCTTCAACAACTTTATTCCTCCTTTAAGTGCCCCTTTTCCTACCCAATCATCACCAATGCCTACTTAGCATAGTGTCCCACCACCTTATTCTCAGTCCATGCCTTCTTTCAACAATATCAAACCACCTTCTCAATCACCTATGTCTAACATGAATTCTTCTATCGAAATGACAATTAACAATCTTTCTCAAATTGTGTCTTCTTTACAACAACAAATTGCTTCCATGAGTCAATCCAAGTTTAGTGTGCCCACCTTTGATGTTGCAAGCCCACTTTCTCTTGATATCGTTAAAGTCGTGCCACCTAAACATATTGACATCCCTCAATTGGAACTCTATAATGGAAAAGGTGATCCTCTTATGCATGTCAAAACATTTCAAACCTTGTGTACTGATTTTGCTTATGATCAACGATTTCTTGCAAAATTGTTTACAAGAACACTAAGAGATAAGGCCTTGCAATGGTATTTCTCTATGCCTTCTTATTCTATCACTTCCTTTCAACAACTAGAAAATTCTTTCATCCAACAATTTCAAAACAACATTGGTCCTAAAATCACTTTGACTCATTTAATGCATTATAAACAAGGTGTTAAAGAGAAAGTGACTGATTTCATTGGTAGATATAAGCATTTGTATGCTCAAATTTCTTTTCATGTGCCTAATAATGATATTCAAAGAATTTTCATTTCTAATTACAAAAAGATATCAAGGAAAAGCTTCTTTTGTCTAAGTTTACTTCTTTTCCGCAGTTGTGTGCAACACTCCACAATTATCAACTGGTTGTGAGTCAAATGGAGCAATCCACTCCTATGGCTCCAAGTGATAAAGGGGAGAGTGTTCAACAACCATTTGCAAAGTTCAAACCAACAAAAAGCTTCATCAAGTTCAATGATCCAATCAACAACAACCATGTGAATGCTACAACAGGTGTGCCTCCTATTTCTAAATTTTTCCAAAGAGAAAGATAGTTTACTCCTTTGAATGAATCCTTGCATAGTATTATGTCTCATTTATTGCATAGAAATGTTATCAAACTTCCTCCTATAAAACAAGTTGATCCTTCCAAACTTGCATCTCCTCATTTTGATAACAATTCATTTTGCCAATTTCATTGTCAACCTTGTCATGATACTCAGAAATGTTTTGCATTGAAAAATACGGTTCAAGACATGATTGATAATAATAATATACCTATGGCAGGTGTGAATGATAAAGGGAATAAATTAGTTGCTCCTCCTAATCAAAATTTTAAGATTTTCACTGATCCCTTGCCATCTCATACCTCTAACGTTATTGAGATTGTGCCTAATTATCTCACTTCTGAAGCATTTATTTGTATGGATCCAAATTTGGTTAATATGGTAGAAACACAAGATACGCATAAGGATTCTTGTATTACATTTGACCCTACTGAGACCATTAGAATGCCCGATGGCCCTTTATACATAGTTGCAAAGGTTAAGGATATCCCTTGTCGTGGTTCCCTAATTGATCCTTCTTGCATGGTTAATGTCATAACTAAAGACTATCTTTTTATTTTATGATTGCATATACCAATATATGTTTCTTCAAATGTGGTTGTGAAGTTCTTTGATGGATTTTGTTATCCTACCATTGGCTCTATCACCCTTCCTATTGAAGTTCATGCTAAATCCATGGATGTTGACTTTGTTATCATACCTTCCTCTGAGCAATTCCATGTGAAGTTGGGCTATCCTTGGCTATCTTCCATGAAGGCTATTGCTTCTCCAATCCACAAGTGTCTTAAATTTCCTCACAATGGATAAATCATAACCGTGAACCATAGCTTATTTTGTCCATCTGAAAGAAGTCCTGGTGTTCGTATTGATCTCTTTTGGCCTAAACAATTTCAATCTCTTCCATCAAGGAGAAATGCTCTTTTTCAATCTTATCAAAGATGAAAGAATGATATGATCTTATCCTTAATTCAACCTAGATCGCTAACACTTGACATTCCTATTATTCTTCAAGATGAGATTCTTCCCCTCTCGGATAGAACTAATCTCCCTCCTAAGGAAAATTGTCCACCTACTCCTATGGATGTGACTTTACCTTCTCTTAAAGAGAACCCCAATATTCCCTATCCCTCCTCCCCATGATAGACCCGGTCTCTTTCCTACACCTAACATTTCTCCTTTATATGCCGCAGTTCCACCTCCTTCCTCTTATTGATAGAAGAGGCTTGCCTCTCCTATTGTTCAACCAAAAAGACCTCAACCTAAACCTTCCACTATAAAGGAGAAAACCAATCCTATGTCTTCAAATGTTCCTCCTCCTCCTCAGCCTTCCACTAAGACTCGACGAAATCGTTGTGCGAGAGAACGCCGATGAAGACGTCGTGTTCAAGCTTGTGAAGCTATCCCCCAAAATACTCAATCTCCTCAAACTCAAACAACAGACATGATTCCCTTTTCTCCTACACAAGATGTTCAACCAATATCTCCAAATCATAAGTTGCATAAAACATGTGATGTTTTTACTTGTATTCATGTTCTTGCTCCTCTTTCTTTACACTTTGATGAATAAATGGGTGAAAATGTTATTCATAATGGTAAGACAACTCCCAGTGTTTTTGACAATGAGTATGAGTATGTGGATGTGGACAAACATTTATCGGATGAGTTTTCACAAACTTTAATCCTAGCTCCTAGAATCAAACAAAGTGACTTACAACATGAGCATAGTCCTTGTTTGGATCTTATGATAGCTCCATCTACTGTGCTCGATATCGCTCCTCTGGCATGTTGCTCGCCTTCCCGAAATATTGATCAACAAGATCAAGAGGCAGATATCATGCTAGATTAGCAATATTAGCACTGTTGATCTTTCTCAAGCTCCTTTCTTTCTTTCTTGTGGCCATTATTCTATGTGTATCTCCTTGTTCTTCTATTGTTCCCTTAATGTCTACTTGGGGACGATACAAAGCATTGAGATCTTCTCTTGGTCTCTTTCATGTTGACTCAAAAGACATCCTCTCTTCCCTTTCTTCTAAGGTAGTGTCCTTCTTTGGGGAATGAAGATTATTATATGCATATACATACATGATATACATGAGTTATCATACAGCATATCGATGCTAAGGAAAGTGACACTACCTCGTGTTTTGTGTTCATTATCCTTGGGTTTATACCTCGATTGGGGGCTAAATCCTTGCAATAACATGTTCCCTCTCTTATCTTTCTCTTGGGTGTATCCTACCTTAAATAAATCTCTCTTGATAAGGCACGTGTGATCGCTTTAACATGGGGGCATACACTCCACTCATACTTTCGTTCTTGTGATACTTAGAATCACTTACTGAACTTTGCTTTGCTTTGTAATCTTTTTTTCCTTGCTTTCATGACTCATAGTGAAGGGAACTTTGCTACTTGCAGTCATGGTTCTCCCCTTCTCAATCTTCCCTTTTACTTTTTCAATCGAAGTCGTAAGATCCTAAGTCCATTGGGGGCTTAGTGCATCTTGCCTCCTTGACATGGTGAAAGTCTTTCAATCTTGTTTCCTTGTACTTTACCGGTAGTATTGGTATACGCTTAGACTCCCACTAAAGTGGGGTCTAAATGTAGTGTCATAAAATTGTGACCCTGGCAATTTTCAACTGCATTAGGGTACTCACGCATGCAAACTCAAATCCTCTAGCCTGATCAGAGATTGGAGAGTGCTCAGCTTGCGAAAATAGCTTCTTCCTTGGCCTCTGCATCACCCCGTTCACATTCTACCCTGGAGAAAAGGTTAGGAAAAGGGTGTGGTGCCACTATCCCCCCTTGGACAGGGGCGTGGAACCCTTTTCCTCTTAGGACAAGGGCGTGGCACCCCTATCCCTACCCTATTTTAGGGTAGGTTCCTTCTTAGAGCATGTCTTGTGGCATGTGCCTTGGGCGAGAAACCTCTCCAATGTCTGCCCGTGACAAAATTCAAATCCTCCAAACATGTACTTAAGGGGAATTTGTCCTCTCATTTGCATAAGGTGGAATTTCAAGAAGGTCATGTTTCATAAGCGATCAAGCATTCAAGAGCATTCAAGAATTCAAGCATTCTTTTCCAGCATTGAGCATTCTCAAGACTCCATTCAAGACTAAGTGTTGCATTCAAGTCAAGGATTCAACCATTGAAGAGGAGATTGATTTCAACATACAATTCCATAGAAGAATTTCTATCAAAGTTGCTACTACAACCTCCCTTGAGGTGATTCACAATTTAGTCTTTCATT
Organism: Cryptomeria japonica; assembly: GCF_030272615.1. Taxonomy (NCBI): domain Eukaryota; kingdom Viridiplantae; phylum Streptophyta; class Pinopsida; order Cupressales; family Cupressaceae; genus Cryptomeria; species Cryptomeria japonica. Next base: position 413,273,765 of record NC_081407.1, on the reverse strand, counting down.
TACATCTACTTGCAAGTGCTTTCTTTCATTACTTGGTTAATTCCAAAACTGGGGTTTTACCTGAAGGCAAACCCCCAATCCAAACACATTTCCCTCTCTTTTATGTGTGTAGGTTGCAAGTACGTAACTGTACTTTTGGATTCGGTCTTTATTTGCAGAGGTAGAAAAAACCTTTTCATTTTATGGATTTTTCGGAGGACCGTGTACATTCCCGCCATGGTCCGGACAACTTTTCATCAAATTTGTAGGGAGACTTCGTCTCGACATTTTACTACCAAATCCAGGTGCAGACCTTCATCCCATATTCTGATCTCAAGTTATATTAGATTCTTTGTCACTTTTGCACTACATAATCTAATCAATTCCTTTCCAAATCAAACAAAGGAAGAAGAGATCATCCTAACATTCTTAATTCATTCAGAATTCAATCTATCATCTTTGTGTGGAGATTGAATCTAGTGAATTATCCCTTATCTTCCTAATGTAATGGTGAAAAGTACTTGAAGGATAATCAATAGTGAAACTCTCATCTCTCTTTGAGGGAAAGGGTTAGTTTTCCTCTTGATCTATCACTCATCATTTTCCCACCATTACACTAAGTGATAAGACAGACTATATGAAGGAAATGGCCTGGCATGTACCATCATATTTGAGAGAATTAGAAATTCATGCTACTGTATTTAATGCATTTATCATAGTTATGGATAACCTGAAGAGTGGGTGGGATACTCACCTAGGATTTTTTAAGACTACTTATGCTGACATCTTCAAGTATTTGTAAAATATATGTCATATGTATATCAATTTTGGGCAGCACCCCATCTTTGGTATTATTGTCAAAGGGGGAGAGATGAGGTGAAAATGTACATACCAATTGTGTATAGAGTGTACAGTTCAGTGATGTAGATTTTTGGATTGTTGATCTAAGAGGGAGCCTTAGAATTCTTTTATTCTTTCATCCGGTTTCAACACTTGGCCATTTTTCACAGGTGTTGTCATCAATGCCAAAGGGGGAGATTCTTGGCAATTAACACTCATCCGGTGAATTTTGATGCCTGATTTATGGTCTAGGGTTTTCATTGATGGAAACTCTTCTTGGTGATTCAATATGGCAGTCATGATTCATCTTATCCAGAAGCTAGACTTACCCGGTAGGCAATTAACCGGTTTAACAGGGTATTTTGGTAATGTTTTGGTCTGTAATGATTTTCGATGATTGTGGTATTTTTGGTGATTGTTTTTGTGATCTTGGTGATTGGGAAGACCCTTAGGAAGCATGTGATTATAATATTTTGGTCTGGTGCTATGTTTTGTTTGAGATTGAAGCCGACTTGGAACTACACGTTACACTTCTTAAGGCCAACTTACTTGAAGGAGATCTTTCTTTTGTGTTAAGACCGGATATATCAGATCGATTTGGTGATTGATTTCAGTGTGTTAGTGGTGTGGTGATCCGTTTTGGTGCGATTGAGCGCATTTTCATGTGCGCACTTTGCTTTCAGACCAACCGGTAGTTGACTAAGATAGAAACAAAGTATTCAACAAAACAAAGACAATCAAAAATTCAGTGCTTAACCATAACTCGTTCTTGCATAGTCAGATGTTAATTAAGAGTTCATTTCATTGTATTTTCTCATTATAATCAAATTATAAGTCAGCGAGACTTCCTTGAAGGTTGTAGCCTTCTGGGCAACTATATTTGAGCAGTGAGCTCTAGGCAGTGAGCCTAAATGCAAGTGCATTACCCATCTATGTACTATTTGTGTACTCTTGGCTATAGTATATGAATATTGTGGGTTCCAGCCCCACCATGGTTTTTTCCCTTTCTGGGTTTTCACATAAAAATTCTGGTGTTGTGGATTTGTGTACTCTTTGTTGCATGTTTATGTTCTTTTTTGTTATGCATTGCTAACCGATGGATAAAGAATAATTTTGAGGATTTGAGTTCTGGTAGATCACTGAATCACCCCCCCCCCCCCCTCTCAGTGATCTGTGATTCTAACAGACGCTTGGCATGCTCGAGAAGTGTGTGTTGAGGGTGGAGCCAGTGATGTCAGGCTTCTATCTATCCAATTGAATGTGGTATTTTGGGCAAGGAGATTTAACACATACTATCATTTGACTATCCATAGGGGTGTACTTAACTAGTTTTTCTCAGTTTTATGGTCAGATCTTCATGCTTGCTATGTTTGGTGTAAATTCTTTTGTTGAAATATCATTCTAGCAGGTTTGAAGTCAGTTCTAGCAAGTTTCAAGTCAATTCTAGCGGGTTTGTCGTCTATTATAGTGGGTTTGCAGTCATATTTTAGCGGGAACGCTGTCAACTTTAAGCCAAATGTGATATACTTATTGCAATCATTGTCATTGTATTATCGAATGGGATTGCTCCTTGTTCTAGCAGGTTCACTTTTTACCATGTCTGTTACCCAGTTCCAGTGGGTTTGCACCCTGAAACAGCAGATTCGCACCCTGAAATAGTGGGTTTGCTTTTTACTGTGTCTGTTACCTTGTTCCAACAGGTTTGCACCCTGAAATAGTGGGTTCGTACCCTGAAACAACGGGTTCACTTTTTACCATGTATGTCGCCCTGTTCCAACGGGTTTGTGTTTTTAAGTGTTGTTATGTTGTTCAAGCATTTTTCAAACATTTTGAAGCTTGCAAGCCTTGTTCTAGCAGGTTTGCTCCTTGTTCAAGCATGTTCACGCCTTGTTTTGGCGAGTTTGTGGCCTATTATAGCGAGTTTACTTTGTCTTGTCTTGATTTGTCAGTTTAGTCTCGTTATACTATCGGAGTTTTGTTTCATTGATTTGTGGTCTTACGTTTCCCCAGTAGTTAGGGTCTATCTTTGGTGATCTCATTCGTAGATGTCATTATTTTGTCATTATGATGTCCACATTACTTTATAAATTTCATGATTTATCGACAGTTTACACCTATCTTTCATGATCTTATGCTTAGATGTCATTACATTGTCGTTATGTTGTCTACATTGCCTTAGACACTACTTAATTCCTTAGTTGTTAGTTATCTTCATAATATTGGTCTTAGACGTTGTCACACTGCCGGAATTTTGTCTGTTTAGTGTTAGAGGTTTCTTGATTCTTCATCTATTAGGATTTATCTCAGTGATCTTGGTCTTAGAAGTTGTCATGTTGTCGAAGTGTTGTCTATATTATGTTATAAATCTCTTGAATTTTTAGCAGTCGGTATCTATCCTTTTGTATTGAGTCTTAGATGTTGTTGCGCTAGTAGAGTGTTGTCCTTGGCTCGTTAATTCACTTTCGATTGATATCTTTAGCTCTTCGCTTTTGCGTTCCAGTTTTGGTTGTAGTATCACGATTTGTGTCTAGATGCTACCAATTTTTTATTAGATCACTGTTTGTCTCATATCTTTCAGCATCAGGGTTATCATCCTCATCATCACTAGTTTCATAGCTCTCTAGTAATCTCTTTGTGATTTTAAATAGTCCAGTCATCAGAGTAGTTGCTTTTTACCGCGATCAATCTCTCGTCATCTTGCGTCATCACTATCGTCCATCATCATCCCTTGTCTCCCAATATGTGTCACCATTGCTTTCTTCCTAGGTCATCAGACATCCATAATTGAACATCAAACCTCATCCTCTTTCTAACTTCTTAAAAGGTAGTCCCCATCTCATCTTGAGCTTTTGGTTTGTCGTCCATCTTCATCTTTCATATCTCCAACTCATAAACTAATCATCATGTCACAATTCTACTATGATGAATGTGGTCACCCCTCATTTTCGTCCACTGCATCCTATGTCGATGATGACAAGGGTATGGTTGATCAACCTGATGAGATGGATTTCCAAGTCATGTCTCAATTCTACTATGATGAGTGTGGTCGTCCCTCATTTTCTTCTACTTCACCTTATGTTGATGATGACGAGGGTATGGTTGATCAGCTTGATGAGATAGATGTCCAAGTCATGGTACAATCTTATTATGATGGGTTTGGTCACCCTTCATTTGTTCCTTCTTACATCCCTAATCCAAATCCATCAATTCATTACATAATCCCTAATCATAATCCTCCATCTTATCTAAATTATCTATCCAGTTCTAATCTCCCACCTTATCTCACTTCTCCATCTGGTTCTAATCTTCCATCATATCTAAATTCTCCATTCGGTTCTAATCTTCCATCTTATCTAAATTCTCCATCCAATTCTAATCTTTCATCCTATCTCAATCCTTCATCTAATCCTAATCCACCATCATTTGTCACTCAAGCTATGACTGGGGACATGAATTACACAATGCCATTATCATCTATGCCTCTTCTCATCCAATCAGTACAACAAGTTGGCATTGCTCCACAACATCAACCTCAAGTAGCATTGCAACCTATTGTTTCACAACCACGATTCAGTTATCTACAGATGTCGCCTTCATCCATTGTTGTGATGAACATTCATGAATTGGCAAGTGGCACCAGTCGCATTGCCCAATCGTGTCTCAACTCACCATCCACTTCATCCTACCTTAGTCCTCCTTCATCCACCCTATCTTATCTCAATCCACCAACTTCACTTCCAAACCCTGCACCTATCATTCCTCTCCCACTTCCTAACACCATTGAAAACCTTTCATTTATTGAGATCATCCAGCCACGATTCCCATCTCCTACTCCTACCATAATTCAAACTCAATCCGATAAACCTCCCATCCTTCCATCCACTTCATCTATCCCAACTGAAAAACCTCTCATCCCTCCATCTACTCCATATCTCCCAGTTGAGGAACTCCCCATCCCTCCATCTAGTCAATCTATCCCAGTTGAAAAAAATCTCATCCTTCCATCCACTTCATCTATCCCAGCTGAAAAACTTGGCATCCCTCCATCTACTCCATCTCTCCCAGTTGAGGAACTCCCCATCCCTCCATCCAGTCAATCTATCCCAATTGAAAAACCTCTCATATTTCCATCCACTCCATCTATCCCAGTTGTAGAACCTCTCATCCCTCCATCTATCCCATTTGAGGAACTCCCCTTCCTTCCATCTACTCCATCTATCCTAGTTGAATAATTTCCCATCCTTCCATCCAATCCATACACCCAAGTCATTGAACCTTCCATCATTCCTTCCATTCCATCTTAAGAATCTACCCACTCACCTCTTGTCACACCATCCACACCAATTCCCTTATGCCAATATCTTGTTCCAGAGCATGTTCAAAGCATTATTGATCCAAGTCAAGATCCTACCATTTCATTTCCTCCATCTCAAGATCCTTATCATCCCCTCTTCCAAGTCAAGATCCTACCATTCTATTTCCTCCATCTCAAGATCCCCTACCATTTCCTCTTCCAAGTCAAGATCCACCCATTCCATATATTCCACCTCTTTATCCTCCATTTCCTACTATCCAAACCATCCAACCACCATCACACTATCCCCTTGGTTATCTTATATTTGTCCATGGAAGCTCATTCGCAATAGAAGAACATCTCATATGCACCACCCATTCTCTGCCATCTGATAAAGGACTCACATCTTTCTACCTAGAGATCAAGTATCCTACTTTAGATAAAATGCTCAAAAAAATGAACTATCAAAGAAAAGGCTTAGGCCTACATGAGTAAGGTATTTTGGAGCCCATCCATGTCAAAGCACATCTAGGATCTCATGGTATCGGCTACATATCCTGAGGCACTTCATCCAAAAATGTTGGTACAACTAATGTAAAATCCAAGTATACTTCCAAACACACCATTGCATCTCCCCGTCGTTCCACCAAATCATTTATTGCCATCCCCCCTCCTCCATCATATAAAGCTAAAACAACCATCCATCTCCCTCCTTCATCCTCTAAATCCATTTTGGGTCCCTATATCCCAAAATATACCTTCATATATCCCCCACATACTGAATCCCTTTGGGCCCTTATATCCGAGAATCCCATGCTCCATCTCCTACTCGTCCCTCCATACACAAATCCCATATCTCCATCACCCATCATAAACATACTAGTCCTTTCATTCCCAATCAGGATCAACAAAGGGACATATCACCTCATTCCATCCAACATCCCACATCCATAATTTCATCCATATTTCCTTCATCTCCTACACCCTCACATACTCCTTCCAAGGCTACTAGCATAACTTTAGATGCCAAATCAAAAATACATAAAGCTAAACATCCAAAACAATATAAAGATGACCATGTCCACTCAAAAATACTTGTTCCAACAATGAAAAAGTTGATAAAAAAATGCAATGAATCCCAAAGGCCACAAAGGCCCACTAAAGAAAAATCAGAAACAATGTGGATTCCAAAGCAAAAAGAAGCAGTGCATCCAAAAGAAGAGCCTACAATTGAATCCAAAGTTTCTAGTCCACCAGCTAAACATTCTCCCCCTCCATCTCCTAAATATATTTTGGGTCCCTATGTCCCAAAGCTACCTATCGCAATTCCTCCATTATATCCACATGCTACATCCATATCCCCTCCACTCATCCCACATCCCCCACAACATGTGCCAATTTTGGTCCTGACAACTTCCCCCATTCACAATCACTTTCTCTCCTTCCATTCGAACACTTTCCACTTCCATATCCCTTACACCACATACATTTCCCATCAAAACCATCTAATCCAAGCCTTTACATAATCCACTCCTTCCTAATAAAGTTGTACCAACATCCGGTGATCACTCCAAATGGGCTCCTACTACCTTGATATTGAACTTGATGCTTGAGTCCTCCATCCATGTATCCTTCAAATCCACTTATCCTCATCTAGCTCCATCCATGAATTTCCTCCCAAAAATTTAAAAAAAATCAGCAAATTGTAAATAATAATAATAATAATTCGTCTACCAGTGAAAACTTGGCAAACAAGCTCCTTGGACAAGTACCGTGATGAAAACCTGGCAAATAGGCATCATGCGTAATTCCCCTCATCTTTTTTCTCTCCACACTTGAGGGTAAAGTTCTTCTGCCCATCTCGCCATTTCCTCCTCCATCTTCATCTACCTACCATACCCATCATATCGAATCCACTTCATTTCCTCCATCCTCTCCTAGATCTTGATAAAGTAAAAGGTCGTTGTGTATACATGTTTTGGACACCTCTTGGCCTCCATTTCCTCATCCCACTTTTGCTCCATTCACTAGTCTATCCACCCATCCTTCCTCCATTCCACGTAATCCTTCGACATATCTTTATAGTCCTTATTCACCCATCTCCCTATCTTCCATCCACTTCCCTTATCTCATCCTAGCCCTTATCCACTCATCACCCTATCTTCCATTCATTTCCCTCAATATCCCTATCCTCTTGTTCATTATCTTAGCATATCCATCCATCCTACCAATTCCTTATCTCTTTGTTTCTTCATCCCTTCATTCGTAACCTGATCCATCCACCTATCCTTATCTCCTCGTTCCTCCATCTCTTCATCCATCACTTGATCCTCCACCAATCATTATCTCCCAGTTCCTTCATCACTTTATTCATAACTTGGTTCCTCTCCAAATATTTTTCATCTTATCCTCCATCCCTCATCCATTCATCTCCCAGCCACATCCACAATGCCTCCATCTCCAAATCCTTTTCATCCTATCCTATGTCCTTTCATTCCTCCCATCATATCATTCCATTGCATCTTGCACTCCTTGTCATTATTATCTAGCTCTAGGCTATCCCCATGTAATCCATTGTCATCCATCTGATCAACATGTATGCATATTTATTGCATCCACCTTTTCTCTGTGTGGTACCCCATGGTACCCGCCTTCTAATAGATTTGTCTGCTTCTTGCAATCCACCATCGCATGCCAATATTATCCATATCCATCTGCTATCCAAGTCAAGCACCAATCCAATCATCCAATCGTATCCTTGGTCTTGTTCCTAGCCTTGATCGCAATCCAATTATCATTATCAGGATGCATCCTTCCCAATCCTTGTGTTGTTTTGGGATATATCATTTCCACATCAATAGTACCCCATTCATCATCAATCACTCATGGATTTTCATCTTGACTGGGAAAACATCATACCTCTCTCTGGGTCTTCTTCCATCAGCCATATCTCTTGTACATATTGTATATAGGTGTCTCTATACAAAGGCATCTATTGGTCCTATCCTTTGAGATCATATCCTATCAGTTGGTTCTTTAACTATCATCCTAGAGCATCTTTATCACCATGATCCTATCAGATCCTTTTTTTATCATCATTGATCTTTTATCCTGGTGTTGTTCCGAGATGTATCCTTCTCACCCACACCCATCATCAGTTTGCATAGGATGTATCCTTCCTCAAGCCAGACATCATCAAATCCTCATCCCATCAGTTATCCTTTTGGTAAAAGACATCTGAGGCACTCATGTTGGCTTTGATCCTTTTTTATCTATGTTTATCCTTTTCAGCTCCTTGGGTCATGTTTCCTCTTGGTCGTCATGGTCTTTTATAACATGGTGCTCTGGGAATAACAAGGATTAGGTTGTGATCTTGTTGCTTTGGGTTTTTTTTTTTGCTTGGCGCGTCTTTTGGATGTGCTCCTTGGTGTACCCTTGTAAGATCTCTATTATCTCATGTTACATTGGGGCATATCTTTTGTTTATGGTTCTTCTAGCATTGTTGCATGCAGGGTTTCTTTAACTCTGTGTGGTGCTAGATTAGTCTGTGTGTTTGTTTTCATGTCAGTCCATGCATTAGTTGTGAAAATCTACCCTGGTTCCTTATACCTTGGTGACTCACAGACACTGCTAAATCAAAATAAGTGCTCACTACATGGCCTCATATTTCGTGGGTTCTCGCACTCCATGATCATTTCGTGCACATCATCCATTACATTCGCCTCCCCCCCAATCGCCTTTTCGGTGACTCGCCTCATCCTCTTTCTTTTTCTCTCTTGTTCTTCCTTCTTTTCTTTCGTCATCCCCACTCCTTTGGGTGGGAGTGCAATCCTGCCATGGTAGGACAGCGATCTCATCGTCCTCCTCTTTGGGCAGGACCACTATCCCACCATGGCAGGATGACATTCCCACCGCCCTCCTCTTTGGCAGGACCCCTACCCCGTCATGGTGGGAGTGATCCCACTACCCTTCTCTTTGGCGGGAATGTTATCCCGCCATAGCAGGACAATGATCCCGCCACCCTCCTCTTTGGGTGGGATGGCTATCCCATATGGTGGGACTATGTTCCCATCACCCTCCTCTTTGGCGGGACTGTTATCCCCCCACAGCAGGACAACATTCTCGCCGCCCTCCTCTTTGGCAAGACCGCTATCCGGCCAAGACAGAACAACATTCTCACCGCCCTCTTTTTGGGTGGGAATGCTCTCCCTCCACGACGGGAAAGAAATCTCACCACCCTCCTATGCGGCTGGAATGCTCTCCCACCACAACAAGAAAGTGATCCCACCCATCCCTTTTCCCCTCAATTTTTCTCCCTGCAGGAAAATGCTAACAACATGCAAAGAAATTGAAATCGCTTAGTTGGTTTCTCGTCCCCTTTCTCTCTGTCCATCGGGGCATCATTTTTTTTTTTGAGACGTCGCTCGAGCTCCTATTTTCCCGTCCACCCTCTCGAGGGGCACCCCTTCCCTCGTCCTTCGTTCTCAATCAGGCTTGGGGCATTTTTTCGCTTCCTCTCTCTTAGGTGTTTTATTTTTCTTCGCACTAACACTATTTTAGCGCCACCACAAATAGGGGATAAATGTAGACACCTAAATTTGACTAATTAATTTAATCAAATTTAAATTCCTATACTTCCAATTAATTAGTTATTCCTCCAATCCTATTCTTCCAATTAATTAATTCTTAATTAATTAATCCCCCAATCTTATTCCTTTAATTAATTAATCTAATTAATTAATGTCTCTTTTCCCCCTTTTGATTAATTAATTTAATTAATAAATGCCCCTTCTTTCCCAATCCCATGAATTAATTTCATTAATTCTCTATCCCATTTGAGCACATGGCTCCTACTGTTAACCCCCCGTCTAATCTAGCCCTTGTCCTAACCCTGGGGTTCCAAACAAAACTATCCATCCAAACCTCCCCTAGCATAGTCACCCTCAAAACCTCCCAACCAACCCTATCCTATCCCTCCTAACCTCCATATGTGCCCATCCTAACCAACTTTCCTAATTTTAGGGGAAAATATCCTATTTTGGGTTGCTTTTCCCAAAATGGACATGTGTCCTTAGGTACACATATCACTCCTTTCTTTCCTAGTTGAGCCACTTGTCCCTTTTGAGAACAAGTGTCTCCTCTTCACCTCCCCTTCCCTTCCTTATCTTTCCTATTTAATCCCTCCACTTTTAGACCTTTGGATCTCATATTCATGCCAATGCACCATTACGCTGCTGAAATCATTACTCACATCGTGTTTTTCACCAAATCATCCATCTGCATTTGCATCTACCATCATTGAGCATAATCAAACATCTGTTGATGTCATAAGCACACATCAAATTGAGAAATACTTAAATTAAAGCATGAATCGTGGTTTGTGTTATTATCATTTTGTTCTCCGTTTTGGTTTTGTCATTTCTATCTTGAGGTGTTTGAGCTTAATGGCTTGTTTTGGTTGTTTTATTTGTTATTTAAATCGTTTAGTTTAGCTTGCACATTTTCCCTCACACACAATCCATATGCTAACTTCCAACTCTAAAACATAGCAACATCACCTGTAATTATAATACTCAAGGCAAGCACAAAGCACTTATAAATTACATGCATAGATGGACCCAAACTAATCAAGAGGAATGGGTACACATCCACTATCCACCATCCATAAAATAAGCTTAAGTACAATCATCACATATATGAAGTCACACACTAGATATACTCAATGGGTAACCAAGCATCATCAAATGCAACTATATGTCTATTCTACAGTCTTCGCCTTACATATATGCATTCATTTTATTTTTCCACTCCCATAATTATTCTTTAGGATAATTTTACATGTCTCAATCCCTTTTCATTATCACTGAAATACAATGCAAGTAATCTCAACCTTATTAACACCCCATTTGTTAGCCCTAGAAATTTTAGCTCTTAAATCCACAAGAATATCTTTGTGTTTATGCTAATATCTAAACATCCTTATGTAGTGGATACTAGTGTCGTAATTCAAATTTGAAAATTTAACCTTACCCACCCATTCATGCAACACTCAAGAAACACACATCAGAAAGTATACAATTCTCTCCTACACTCAAGTGTGATTTGAAAGAGATTTATTATAAAGTTGGACAAGAATCTAATAAGTCTTGAGATCAACCCTTAGTGATATCCAAGCTATGGGATTGAAAAACTCACCTTTTCGTTTTCTCAAACCACTCTTTCATCCATCTTGGATTCTCTCTTGTAGGAAGCCGAATAAAAGCATTTCCATTTTTCGTACCTTTGTCATAATATGCACCCTAACCACTACCTTCATAATAAGATTTGAAATATTCCCCTTCATTTTATCTCCTTTACATCCCCTCTATGATATTAATCACCGATTCATATCTCCATCACTTATACATTGTTTACCTCCTACTTGTTGCCACCATGATCAAGATATCTTTGCACACACCGTTCATACATAATTACTAGGGCTACACACACACCCTATTTCCATAATGATGTATTATTCACTATACATATTTCTTATTTTTTCACTATGGAAGTTGGAATTATTGAGCTAACAATTGTGCTAACAAGTAGCATGTCATTGATTATCTCCACAAGTTGCATTAGATTGTTGATTGGTGTTTTGACATTTGTAATATTTTGCAATGAGTTTTGGATTGTGTGCATTGTGTACTAATGCACATAAGTGTAGTTATGACCTCAATCTCACTTAGAATTATCTATAAAAATTTCAACATGATTATTGGTGTTGCCTAAGTGGTGTGTGATGTAAGGGTTATGAAAAAAGTTGTGTCTTATGGGTTGTGCATCATGATTCCAAACTTTGTGACATAGGTTCATGAATAAAGTTATGTACATAAACATAATATGATTCTTGGTGTTGTGTAGCTGGATATAAGTTAAACATGAGATGGTGTGCTACAATATAAATGATTAAGACAAGCATGTGGGCTCACATAAAATTATGCAAATCCTACATCATTTAAAGATAACTGTCCCAATTGTACTAATAGATAATTGAGCAATCTAAAATAGACGTTGTGAAAAATATTTGAACCATATAACCATTTAGGAGTTTGACATCTTTCCACTCACCAATGTTTTGATACTCAATAAAAGGATTAATAACATATGAGAAGAAACATAAACATGCAACACATATATATAGTGTTATAGGAGCTAATCCAACCTGAACTATAAGGTTAATGATGAGGCATGATTGGCAAATTCAAGAATGTGAAAGTGGCTTCAAAGATGAGATTTTTCATACTACTACAATCACTTAGAAAATCCAATGTCTAACCTTATACTTGTGTATACAAATGTAATAGACACAATCCTTCAATATTTGGAGTGGAAGTTGAATCTATTACACTAAGGAAAACAACTTTAGGGTTTTTTCTTCAACTTTTGTCTTGTATCATCCCCCTTATACGTGTGTGAACAAGTTCTTTTACATAAACACTTTGTGCTAGAGTGGCTATCAGATTTGTCTCTCACACCACACATCTTGGAAGGTTTATTCTTATCCAAATAAGGTGTTTTTTTTTGCATGAGGGATTTGTCTTATTTTCCATTTAGTTTCGGTTCCTCAAATGATAATCACATACCAATAAAATTATCTCATCATCCTGATCTTGGCCAACTTCAATTTGGACTAAACAACTAGATTCAAGACACTACAATATGTGAGGACTTTATGCTCCTCTAAATCGATTGTGCTTTACTTCACATAGAGGTCATAGAAAGCATTAAAGTAGGTGTGATTTGACTAGTCAGTTTCTTATTATAGTAACTACCACTAAATATAGTAATCACAAACATCTTTAAGATAATATCCATCCTCAAATACTTCCACATATTTATTCTTAATCAGCTTAGATCTTTTCAATTTGTCCTTCTCCCATAAAGCATAGACTTGTCACTTCTTAACAAATGAAGAGACTTCTAAGTAAAAGCAAAAACATGTGTCAAATTTTCAATCAACTAAATAGCTTCTATTAAAACATTTTTGACCGAAAAGGTTTCATTCAAAAGGGTTTCACCCAAACCATGTGGCCTGCAAGGAGGCAAAATTTTCTTGTATAATTTTGGGCCAAAAGATTTTGGTTTAAATAGTTTCACTTGAAACTATCTATCTGACTACCTACTTAGCAGCCACCTCATCATTTGTCCATTTTTTTTTTAAACTTTCCACTTCAATTTAATATTTCCTTCATCAAAATGGATTGTAACATACTGAAAAGAAACAAATATGCAACATGTTGATACGATTATAACTGTTAACAAGAACATTGCAACATAACATATAAAGGATGAGATTTATTTTTTTGAGATGAACAACTATCTGAAAGTAACTATCTCTAACTAGCTTTCAACTAAGAATTGCATCACAATGATTTAAACCAAAAACATGAACAGAAGATATGAAAGTAATTAACACATTGCATTAAAATGAAAGAGAGAGGGTTTAGAGAGTACATTTCATCTAATGCTAACATTCAGAACTTCACAACTTTATCAACATACCAATGAGGAGGCAAAGTATTATCAGGATGTTTTTCTGCCCAACCACGGACTTAATAGTCCCCCGTGCCATATCCGACTGGATTGGTCCGACCCTTCGTAGGGAGGTAACTAGAAGTGGAACTCTTGCCATCTGAGACTTGGTGTTTAGGACCTACACAAGCTAGTTGACCATACACTATGGGTAACCCCAAACTAGTATGACGCTCTTGATTAGAGGTGTATCTAGTACTAATGATATGACGATAGCTTGCACTAAGCAGCACCACCTTGGCCAAGGTTTAAACAATGCAAGAAAGATTACACGTGTTTTCAATGATCACAACCCTTCTCCGCATAGGTCTAGGGTCAAGTAGGTTCAACTAAACCCATTTAGAGACTATGACCATTCAATTATTTAATATTCTTTTGTTATTAGCACTAGTAAACTTAAAAGTTAATGTTTATCTCTTCTAATTCTTGAATGCAAAGATTTGTAATGATACAACTAATTCCCTAGAATGGGAAGATATGGGGCATAGCCACTAGATTTACATTCAACCCTTAAATATGGTATGCAAACCATGCCTGACATGTCTCTGTTGTCCTGGCAACTTGAGGGTGTTCTTTCCAATAGAGATACTATCTGCATCGTGGTGTAGTTGTGCCCTTCTACCCACTACCTTTCTAGGCTAGGGTATTAGTTTAATTTATAATCTAGAGATGACAATCTCATTCAAATAGTTTATCTTCATTGTTGTTTGACTTTTCAAACTAGGATGATTTTGAAACAACCCAAATAAAGAGGTAAATTCTTCATAATGCAGTCTAGTTATGTAACCCTCCAAGTTGAATGGTATATTTTTACACCCCATACTGGTCATAATTTTATGTTTTTAGATTATAGTTAAAATTGAATGGTACAAGTACATATAACTCACATACCTACATTATGTCTACACACACACACACACACACACACACACACACACATAAAAGTGTATTAATATATATATAGACCTCATGTGTGTTGGTCTGATGTCAACTTATCCTTGCTATACTATTGAAGCTACATATACTATTTTATTTTATTAAAAAAAAAAATTAATGAGGGTTTGAATCAAGAATTGGGTCAACCCCACTATAGTTCCAGAAATCATAATAGCTTAAGAATTTAAATACCCTAACTGGTATGGTTTAACAACAATATTTCAACGATATAGAATATCTTGGCATTTCATTATATATGCATTCGTACATGTTAGTCCACTCATAATTTTTCCCTTTAAAATATTCAAATTCGTTGGTTGCCTTTTGTGCCTTTACTTCCGTCGGGTCATTTGTTCTCCTCGTACTTGAACCATTGAACTCTTTTAAAAAAAGTTCGAATGGTTCAAAGTTCAAAGCGCATTTTAAAAGAGAGACATTTTTGGTCTTTGTCACCATGCAAACAAGTGCGCTTTTGTTTGTAGTCATTGAAATTTTGAACCCATTGAACCAAATTTCAAAATGCCTTTTGATGAGTCGCAGCAATGTATCGTTATATGACGAGCGTGAGTCCTTATGTTTTGAGTTGATATACGACCTTGAACCTTGAAGCAAATTTCAAATGGTTTAAAAGGTTCAAGGTTCACGTTTAATAGTCCTTTTCTTTTGTCGCTCGTTCTCGGTGTTGTTTTGTGTGCTGCCCACTCACTGTTATATTCCTTAAGTGAACTTGAACCGATGAACCTTTTTGTCAAACGGTTCAAGGTTCATGGGTTCATTTCAAAACTAACTCTAAAGCTTTTTGATGGAAATAAAAGCGGCACGACAAGAAGGAATATTCCCTTATTCGGCAATTTAAAATTCTAAATGTGGAAAGTAATCATGAGAACATCAAATCAATTGTGTGGAAGTGATGGATAATTAAGAAGGTGTCAGTTTGTGTCATTTCACCATTACTTCGCATGCTTGGGTAAATCATGCTGAAGCATGTGTAGCTCTAAAGATATTTATCTGTCCGATTGAAGGAAATGTGTATGAATTTATTTCCATATTTAAGAAGGTCACAGCTACCATACTTCAGTAAATTGGAGGCATCGAATGTAAAATCAACTCTGTTCTCCGGAAGAATTTCCAGTTTTCATGGTGTTAACGGGTAAGTTCAATTGATTTCTCCTAAGTTGTGTTTCTTTGAGTTCTGAGGTTTTTATCAGTATAGAAAAGGGAAATCTCTAAATTGTTGGGGTAGGATATTGTCTTGTTGTTAAAATTTCTTGGTTAAGGGGGTAGATAGTTAACATGAGGCCAATGTTGTCGAAGCTTGGTCGGACCTCATGTCTAGTGAGTATTTTTTCAGAATTGGAAGACACCTCCTTAGTTCATGTAGATTTAGGGGATTTCCTAGAAAGAACCAAGAACCCTCAAGCTGGCTCATTAATGCAAAAGATAGTTAAGAGTGGTCTTGTGGAAGCTGTTGCATTCCTGCTCGTCACACCGTGCCCAGATTTAGTGTTGGCATGCATGAACAAATATGACTCTGAGAACAGATGTATCAGAACCAGCGATGGTGAGGAGCTGGTCAGTATTAATAGAGAAATGGTGATGGTGGCAATGGGTATTCCGCATAAGGATGAGTATGAGGACTGGACTATTGGAAGTTCGTACACCTATTTCTCTGAAAAGAAGAGCAAGTATAGGAGTGTAATTGCTAGAAATTGTCTCTTGAAGACTCGGAAAGGAGGATCATGGTTACCCAAGCCCCTGACCAGAGAGAACTTCATCATAGAGGTGCGGTACATTGTTATACTTTAGAATAGAGTAAAGAGGAATTCGCATTCCTTCTACTGGGAGGATTGGATGTACTTTTTCATCCAAGTGGTTCTATCCGGTGACAGATTTATGGATTGGTCTCAAGTAATTATAGAGAGACAACACGAAGGATTGAGCTATTTTGTGGGGATGACAGGGTTTTACATGTCTTCCTACCTTTTCTACATTTTAGCTTGCACAAGGGATTGGCCGTGACTACCTAATGAACCTTGGATTTATGGAATGAGGGTTTATAATTTTTACCCTCTATTGCAACAACAGAGACATGTTGAGTAGATTGATAAGTGGAATGGAGTCTTCGCAGGGAGACTTGCCTTTGAGCTTCAGGGTGATGCAAACAGGAGAATGTCTGTTGAAGCTATGGAATTTGTGAGTATATATGGAAGTTTCTTTATCCAATTTCCTTGATTTACTTACATATGGGTAGGTGGCTTTGAAGGCCAACCATTCAAACTACCCAGGTACACTTTTGATAGCTACGTGCTTATAGAAGTGAGCAGGCAATTGGCCTACATTGATAAAATATTAGGAGCAAAGGGAGAGTCTGGTGTGGTATTTCCCGTTGAACTCGGATATTACAGTTGCCAATCTGTATCAGATGCCTTGAACCTGGAAATGGAGTTCAAAAGGATGAACCTACAACCATATGTGGTAAAGAAAAAATTTGACAGCAAGGGTTATGCAAGGGAGAACCTTAATGTAGACAGTCATTTTTGCCATGAACCTCAGATAGAGGATTACTGGGAGAACTGCAAGGATGAGTGTGAAGTGAGAAAGAGACTGTGGTCCAGATTCACTTTGCAACAGATAACTACCATGAGGCTCCCAATTAATATATCTGGCATATCAAAAGATACAAAGAGGGATGTTTTGGATCCTGAGCTTGATACCGAGATTGAAGGAAAACCGATTCCAGAAATTGACTAGAACAAAAAGAAAGATGACAGTATCCAAACAAGAACCTTAAATGTTGTCAGGAGAACAGAGAGATGGTTGAGGAATCAGAAGTTCAAGGACGGACCCCACATGTCCTCACACGAATCAAGAATTGATTCACACATTGTGGTTCAATCTCTTGTTTCTGCCACTAATGAAGTTGTTGATGTTGAAGGTGTTTCAAAGCCTGTTGTAGAGAATATTCAACCTAGAAGGACAAAAAGGTCACCATCTTTTGGTCTCACAGTTACTCAAGTAACTCGGTCCAGAAGCAAAAAGAAGAGTAGGGAGCCCATCCTGAGATAGGTTATTGTAGACTTGGACCCCAGTGAAGAGCTTGAACAAACATTGGATTCACAGGATCGAAGCGAGCCCGGGATGCAAGAAATGGACACAAATAAAGAAGTGGAAATTCAACAGGATCCCATGAATACCTTGGTAATTGTTACTTCACCAGATGCACGGACCACTCTGCCACCTAAGGAACTTGCAATCGCACAAAGATGGCTGGAAGCCGCCATTGGAAAAAAAGGAGTGTGGTGCTAGTCACAATTCCAATGGAGGACATGGTTAGCAGATGCTTGGGAAAGACATCAAAGCCAAAAAAGCTCAAAACACAAGCAATGCTTGATGTCGATGACACGATAGGTTATTGGACAGCCGAAGTTGCCAAAACCATTCCTGGAAGAGATGTAGACAAGGCTACGGAGGAGGATTTCACTGTGGAGAAGATAGATTTGGGGGTTGCTTCAAGGGTTGTAGATGTTAAGCATCTAGAATCCTGCATGAAGAGGATAATTTCAAGGACTTGGAAAGATGAAAAGGATAAAAGAGAACTGAAGCAAGTTGTCACACAGATGGCTGAGTACATCAATGCTATCCACAACCCAGACCCCCAACCATTATCACAGATACCAGTGTCATTTGACCCTAAATCACCAGCAAACCAGAAAATGTTGGATCAAGTTCAAAGGAACAAGGTAGTGACAGAGATGTTTAATAAATGGTTGGACCTGATAATACAACAAGGGTCGGATTATATTAGTAATCTGGTTAAAGTTTATAAGGATGTTGAAACTGTGAGTAAAGAGCTTGAACTAGAAACGGTCACCTAGGAAAAATAAAGGATTAAGTGGGTAGCAGTCCTCGTACATATGAACGATGTTCAAAAGTATGGAGTGGTGAAATTCTTGGCTGAGAAACCGATAGAGAACTTGGATGACAATGTGTTGTACGTGTCAAGGAAAAATGTGGAATGGCGCAATTCGATCATCAAGCAGGGCCATGAAGAATCCACCAAGTTTCTCAAAGGATTGATTGACTTGATTGACATGATGCAGAAGGACCTCAAGTGTATTGATATTCAACTCATGAAGGAGGGTGCCAAGGTAATCGAAGAAGCTGCAGACATGAGTAAGGTTTTTCAAGAAAGGATCCAGTTCATTCAGACAACAAAATCCTTGACCATTGATGACTTTTCAAAAGCGACAAGGATTGACTCAATGCTCATTGTCTGTTCGGACCATTTAGAGGTTCACAAGGCGAAAGTTACACAGCTAAATATGGACAAAGAAGTGTGGAAGCAGAGGATCCTACACATCAGTCTGCCCTATTTCCAATTCATCTTAAACTTCTTAGCAACGCACCTTGAATGGCATGGTTCTGCAGCAAAGCAGGACAAGCCCATAACCTCCTCTGCCACGATGGAAGCCTAGCTGATCCGAAAATGAAATGTTAGCCTTTTAGTGGCTGCTAATTTAGTTTTCTTTTATGTTGCTTTAAACGGTTTCTTTCACCTGGGTGATAGTAAATGTTATTTGATCATGTAAAAACTATGGCCTGGTGGCTATTTAAGCTGAAGAGCTTGTCTTTGTATGGGTTCCAAAAACTGTGATTTTGGGAGCAGCAGATAAAATTTTGGTTTTTGATATGAACTGTTTGGATGATACAATGACTGGTTATCAATGAAATGTTGTGTTATCTTTGAATCTGTGCGTTCTGAGATTCGTAATCTTTCTTAAGTTGTTATGGGCACAATATAACTTGGTGATCAGTTATCTATGTATTTCTTCTCAGCTCATGTTTATTATTGATTGTTGGATGACTCGCATTGTATTGATTTGCTTGATCCCCCTTGCCCTATAAGGCATGAGAGAGTATCGATCGAGCCATTAGTTTTTGTTGAGTCCCTATTTTGTTTTGAATTTATACATCAAGTGTGTTATAAATCAGAGTCTGTGAACTCTCCTTTGAATATTCTTTGAGACATTTTCCTATGTTGCAGTTTTGAAGGCATTTATTTGTGTTGATGGATAAATGTTGGAACCTTTCAATGTTTTCTGGTTAAAAGTGTTAACATATCAATTTTATAATAAATTCATTGTAAATCATACGAGAAGCTGCCCTCTAATGTAGAGGTTGAATTTTCATTAATTCTTCCAACTGTTGGTATATTTGTTTCTTTCTAAAGGGTAAAACAGAGTCATATTTTGCTTTAAGAAGATAATAATTAAAATTTCAAGAAGGAGACAAATCTGTTAACCAACAATACAGATATATGTAAATACACACACACACACACACACACAAATATATATGTATATATATAACATCAGCGCACAAGTATGAAAACCAATTCAATAACTTTCAAACCCTCCTTAAATTCCAAGAACACTAAACTAATTCTGGATTAATAGAAGAAAATTTGGCAAATATAGTACATATATTCACTTTTAAACTACAGAAGGATTAAACCCTTTTGAACATTCAATCACTTCCCTTATTCAAACCACATATTATGTATATTCCAAAAAGAATCAAGATATAATAGAGAACATTCTGTATTTCATTCTTTTCCCTCTATCCACCATATTTTCGGACTTAAATAAGAAAGAGGAAGAAGACAATAACAAATTCACAGGGGTTTAGTAAGATATCATGAAATGCTATAATTTATAGAAGATAAAACAACTAGAGAATGCTTCCCAGCGTCGTTCCTCACAACAAACCCTTGCTCTTAGAAAATGCAAGCAGAAATCAGAAGTTGTAGAGAAAAAAATTCTCAAAGATGGTATACCGAGCTCATACACACCGAGTAAAATGTGTTACCAGATTCATTGAACCTAGACACATATGGGAAACATGTTACAAAGATCGAGGAACAAGAAACCATTAACACATTGGAAATTGCACCTTAAGATTTTGTATGATTTTGAGAACATCTATCCAATGAAATAATTTCGTATGGTTATTCATTTAATGAATCATGTTTGTAAGATCGAAGCATGAATAGGATCACCGTTACAAGAGATCTATTTATACAGCATGAATTAAGGATCAAAAATGTGTGTGAAGCAAGACATATGTGAAAAGAAAAATCATGGGAAAGCACTGAGTGTTATGACTATTACGATTGACAGAGATACACAGAGGTCACCGAGAAGGATGTAAGAGAACAGTCAAGGAACAGAGTAAACAGAAAGGTTTACCGAGTAAATTTATGGGTTACCGAGGTATGCTATAAGCAAGGTAATTTCATTTTGAGCACATAGAATCTGCTATAACATTTCAGATGTGAAGTTGCAGATATTTTGTAAGATTTTGATTGTAATATTTTGAGTTGTAAGAGAAACCTTTAATAGGGTAAAAGACTCTAACAAAGTCTATAAATTGTAAAGCCTTTAATCAAGTGCAGCATTTTAGAATAAGTGTTGTAAAATCCTTTAGCAAGGTAGATCTAAAGATCTTGATACTCCTAACAGGGTAAGCTATTAGAAATAGCTAAACATGTAGCTCTAACCGAGCAACCTTTATTATTGCAGTAGTGAAGTTGTGGGTGTCATCCCCACCGCAATTTTTCTCTCTAACCAAGAGTTTCTGCGTAACCAAAATATATGTGTTATGGAGTGAATCATGTATGATTGTTATTTATTTGTTTTAGCATTATATTATGTTACAGCAGTTTTTGGTTTATGCTTAATAGTAAAGTTATTGTTGAAGAAAAGATTTGAAGTACCGATTCACCCCTCCCCTCTCAGTACATTAGCTTTCCATATTGGGCCTAACAGTTTGAACCATATAACCATTTAGGAGTTTGACATCTTTCCACTCACTAATGTTGTGATACTCAAGAAAAGGATTAATAACATATGAGAAGCAACATAAACATGCAACACACACACACACACACACACACACACATATATATATATATAGTGTTATAGGAGCTAATCCAACCCGAACTATAAGGTTAAAGATGAGGCACGACTGGCAAATTCAAGAATGTGATAGTGGCTTCAAAGATGAGATTTTTCATACTACTACAATCAATTAGAAAATCCAATGTCTAACCTTATACTTGTGTATACAAATGTAATAGACACAATGCTTCAACATTTGGAGTGGAAGTTGCATCTATTACACTAAGGAAAACAACTTTAGGGTTTTTTCTTCAACTTTTGTCTTGTATCATCCCCCTAATATGTGTGCAAACAATTTCTTTTACATAAACACTTTGTGCTAGAGTGGCTATCAGACTTGTCTCTCACACCACACATCTTGGAAGGTTTATTCTTATCCATATAAGGTGTATTTTTTGCACGAGGGATTTGTCTTATTTTCCATTTAGTTTCGATTCCTCAAATGATAATCACATACCAATAAAATTATCTCATCATCCTGATCTTGGCCAACTTCAATTTGGACTAAACAACTAGATTCGAGCCACTACAATATGTGAGGAATTTATGCTCCTCTAAATCGATTGCGCTTTACTTCATATAGAGGTCATAGAAAGCATTAAAGTAGGTGTGATTTGACTAGTCAGTTTCTTGTTATAGTAACTACCACTAAATATAGTAATCACAAACATCTTTAAGATAATATCAATCCTCGAAGACTTACACATATTTATTCTTAATCGGCTTAGATCTTTTCAATTTGTCCTTCTCCCATAAAGCATAGACTTGTCACTTCTTAACAAATGAAGAGACTTCTAAGTAAAAGCATAAACATGTGTCACATTTTCAATCAACTAAATAGCTTCTATTGAAACATTTTTGACTGAAAAAGGTTTAATTCAAAAGGGTTTCACCCAAACCATGTGGCTTGCAAGGTTTTTACCAAAACCAAAAAAATTTAGAATTTTGTGTTGACGCAAAATTTTCTTGTACAATTTTGGGCCAAAAGATTTTGGTTTAAATAGTTTCACTTGAAACTATCTATCTGACTACCTACTTAGCAACCACCTCATCATTTGTCCAAATTTTTTTTAAACTTTCCACTTCAATTTAATATTTCCTTCATCGAAATGGATTGTAACATACTGAAAAGAAACAAATATGCAACATGTTGATACGATTATAACTATTAACAAGAACATTGCAACATAACATATAAAGGATGAGATTTATTTTTTTGAGATGAACAACCATCTGAAAGCAACTAGCTCTAACTAGCTTTCAACTAAGAATTGCATCACAATGATTTAAACCAAAAACATGAGCAGAAGATATGAAAGTACTTAACACATTGCATTAAAATGAAAGAGAGAGGGTTTAGAGAGTACATTTCATCTAATGCTAACATTCAGAACTTCACAACTTTATCAACATACCAGTGAGGAGGCAAAGTATCGTCGGGATGCTTTTTTGCCCAACCACGGACTTACTAGTCCCCCATGCCATATCCGAGTGGATTGGTCTGACCCTTCGTAGGGAGGTAAAAGGAAGTGGAACTCATGCCATCTAAGACTTGGTGTTTAGGACCTACACAAGCTAGTTGGCCATACACTATGGGTAATCCCAAACTAGTATGACGCTCCTGATTAGAGGTGTATTTGGTACTAATGATCTGATGATAGCTTGCACTAAGCAACACCACCTTGGCCAAGGTTTAAACACTGCAAGCACGATTAAACATGTTTTCAATGATCACCACCCTTTTCGGCATAGGTCTAGGGTCAAGTAGGTTCAACTAAACCCATTTAGAAACTATGACCATTCAATTGTTTAATATTCTTTTGTTATTAGCACTAGTACACTTAAAAGTTAATGTTTATCTCTTCTAATTCTTGAATGCAAAGATTTGTAATGATACAACTAATTCCCTAGAATGGGAAGGTATGGGGCATAGCCACTAGCTGTACATTCAATCCTTAAATATGGTATGCAAACCACACCTGACATGTTCTCTGTTGTCCTAGCAACTTGAGGGTGTTCTTTCCAATGGAGATACTATCAGCATCGTGGTGCAATTGTGCCCTTCTACCCACTACCTTTCTAGGCTAGGGTATTACTTTAATTTATAATCTAGAGATGACAATATCATTCAGATAGTTTATCTTCATTGTTGTTTGACTTTTCAAACTAGGATGATTTTGAGACAACCCAAATAAAGAGGTAAATTCTTCATAATGCAATCTAGTTATGTAACCCTCCAAGCTGAATGGTATATTTTTACACCCCATACTGGTCATAATTTTATGTTTTTAGATTATAGTTCAAACTGAATGGTACAAGTACATATAACTCACAGACCTACATTATGTCTACACATATATATCTATATTTATATATATATATACACACATAAAAGTGTATTAATATATATATATAGACCTCCTGTGTGTTGGTCTGATGCCAACTTATCCTTGCTATACTGCTGAAGTTACATAAACTATTTTATTTTATTAAAATAAAAAAAAACATTAATGAGGATTTGAATCAAGAATTGGGTCAACCCCACTATAGTTCCATAAATCATAACAGCTGAAGAATTTAAATACCCTAACTGATATGGTTTAACAACAATATTTCAACGATATAGAATATCTTGGCATTTCATTATATATGCATTCATACAGATATATGTAAATACACACAAATATATATGTATATATATAACATCAGCATACAAATATGAGAACCAATTCAATAACTTTCAAACCCTCCTTAAATTCCAAGAACACTCAACTAATTCTGGATTAATAGAAAAAAAAATTGGCAGATATAGTACGTATATTTACTTCTAAACTGCACTGCAGAAGGGTTAAACCCTTTTCAACATTCAATCACTTTCCTTATTCAAACCACATATTGTGTATATTCCAAAAAGAATCAAGATATAACAGAGAATATTCTGTATTTCAATCTTTTCCCTCTATCCACCATATTTTCGGACTTAAATAAGAAAGAGGAGGAAGACAATAACAAATTCACAGGGGTTTAGTAAAATATCATGAAATGCTATAATTTATAGAAGATAAAACAACTAGAGAATGCTTCACAGCGTCGTTCCTCACAACAAACCCTTGCTCTTAGAAAATTCAAGCAGAAATCACAAGTTGTAGAGCAAAAATTCCTCTTCCTTTTTTTTTAACGTCTCCCAGCAGAAAAGTAAGTGACTTGTTCAATGCATAACCTGCATTTTTTTCATCCTCATTCCACCCTATCAGATATTTTCTTCAAATATGCCACAATCATGTTTCATTCTTCCTAGAGAAGATTCGACATATCACACCAAAAACACTCTCCCATATTCAAACCTTCTTATTTCGATATATGCCCACACCATAAACCTCAAATTGCCCATAAAAAAATATATCAAGGTTATGAGTTTTTAATCGTTTTATATGCCTTAAATTTTTTTTTGGCAAACTTCCTTAATAGCACGATAGAAATATAAATCTATCATAACCAAATAACCAAATAACCAAAAGAACTTTAATGTATTTAGCACTAGGAAGGGAGGGTAAAATGTTTATTTTATATCTTGCCATGCCAATACACTTAGCTTAGCAATATTACCAAAAGGAATTTGACCCATAGTATGTATATATATATATATATATATATATATATATATATATATATACATTTATTTTTTATTTTTTTCAATTGAACTTTACCCTTTTTGCTAGAATTTTTGTATAACATATTCATATATTTATATATATGAATATATACGCCTTACGTATGCATGCCTATGGGAGCATGTATACTATCGGGTATGCATACTCTCATATACATGCTATGCATAAGATATATATATTGATTTATGTACATATATAAATATATTTACATGATAAAACATGAGTCTCTGTGAAATTTAAATAATAATTAATTAAATAATTACTTAAAAATTCAATAATAATAATAATAATAGTAGCGAATTGTCATGAAAACGCAATCAATAACCTAGGGTTGTGAACCCTAAAATATTTGAACGGCCAAATAGGGTTACCTAATGCGACGACAAATGAAGTTTGACAAGGTCAATCATGAGACTACCTGGCTCAAGGTTAGGGTTTCAAATGGCATAAGTTCATCCTTCTCTTTACCTCCTGACCTGATGATACTTTCCCTCCCTTCGCGAAGGACAACAATCTCCTACACACACTTGGGCAATTCAACCAGTTAGATCAAAATCTTGTCCTATTCTGACATTTCATAAATCATTGAAACAGGTAAAACATCATGTCATAATGTTAACTATCCAGTCATCAATTTATCAATTATGATTCATCAAATCATCATTCTAAGCACAGTTGACATCATTCAAATATACATGAAAAACTAGGGCACATTAAACATCTTGCAAGTATAGCATAAAATACACTAGGGCAAACATATGGCATGGCGTAATCACTGCATATTAACATGGATTCTAAAAAATTAAAAATGCCATTTTGTAGAGCTCGAAGCCTATTTCCAAAAACATATTTTTTTATATATATTCGTTTTAATTAACATTTTTTTTGCTCGATAATATGTGTATTTTATTTAGAATTAAAAAGGAGTACATCAATGGATTTTCTAGCTGTCAGACAAAAAACAGAATTTCCCAAAACATCCCACACCCAATAGTTAACCGTTTGCTAACTAACCCCCAAAATTTGCAGATCCACATGCATGTACAAATTTACATTAGTGGTTTCAGTTTCTAAAACAGGAGTATACAAAACCCATGAATCCAAACTTTGAGTGCAGAGATTAAAAAAAGGGGCCAAAATAGTATAAACCATAAACAGTTTTAACAGTAAAACCAAAAAAAGGAAAGAAAGATTCATGCAACCTAGGAGCTACCTTCCCCTGCATTTCTTGAAATCTCGCACAACCTCTTCCTCTTGCGTGGTTGTAGCACTTTTTTGTCTACAATGCCAACCTACATCTGGGCTTGTCAGATTACTTCATCAATCTCCTTCATCTACACAAACAATTTCAATGCTTCCCACCCACGTTTGGCTTCCACCCTTCAGTGTGCTCTACCACAATCTTTTGGCCATCGAATAAAAGATAGGGGTTTCTTAAATCTTTCATGTGGCACCTCTGCCATTCCCTCACTAAAATCTACACCTACTCCCAGGATTGCCCATTCCTTGATTGAATCCATGCCAAACAAGTAATCATTGTGCACAATTGACTCCATCACCTTTTTCACCACCTCCACAAGTTCATCAAGGTCCAACCCCCACGCCATGAT
Organism: Cryptomeria japonica; assembly: GCF_030272615.1. NCBI lineage: Eukaryota > Viridiplantae > Streptophyta > Pinopsida > Cupressales > Cupressaceae > Cryptomeria > Cryptomeria japonica. The sequence continues at coordinate 413,246,902 of NC_081407.1, read as the reverse complement.
TAATGAAAACACATCCATATTCGTGCAATGCCAATGTCTAAGCTTACCAAAAAACTCCTCCAAAAGTAGTTGTACGCTCTTTATCAATTGTTCATCCTGAAAGAGAAACATCCCTCAAGAGCTTTCTCTCTATGGCATCTCCAAGGAATGGGCATAGTTGTTTCTTGGTTTTCAGTGTGAAGTTAGCCTCCATGATCTCTCTGCAAACTCAATTGTCACCCCTCACTTTGCTAGCTCAAATCTTCATCAAGAAGGAAGATTGCCAAATCTTCGGGCAGTGTATAGAAATAAATGCACATCCTAACTATAATTCCTGCCACATTAAAACCCATGTCCCTCGTGTATCATCGCCCTTTTTTTACCTCCTCCGAACATAGCATTTAATGAACTTTGTCATAGCCATGCTTTCTCACTTATTTCTCCAAGAATTTGAATTCACTAAGATGGCCATTGTATATTTGTGTCATTGCCACCCCACCATCTCGTAACAAACATGTCCAGCTCACAAGCCACATTGGACAAAAGGTTCATCGCCCTGTTACCTGCTCGTCGAATGTCAGTGATCCTTAAATCTTGAAAGGATCGAAGCCTCGAGCAGATAATCAAAATTAATTTATTAATTCTCCAACTTGGAGAAGCCTCTTTCATAATTGCTTCCATCACAATTTTTGAATCCCCTTCCAAGCGAAGCTTTGAAACTTTCATATTGCTTGCCAAATCAATACAAGTATCACGGCTTGAACCTCAACCTCATTGTTCATGCCATCTTGTAATATTCAAGCTCCTTTCAAAATAACTTTACCATTCTCATCACGAGCTACACACCCTTCACTTGAGATACCCAGATTACCCCTTGAAGCTCCATCAAAGTTGATCTTGATCCACCCTTTCACCGACTCTGTCCAAACCTTGTTTGAATCCTTTCCACCCCTAGAAGAAGGATTAACCCTCCCAAACCCATGAATGGGTCTAAATTTCAACATAGGCCATCTAAATTGAATAAGTTTATCTGCCATAGTAAAAGGGTGCTTTACAAAGTTATGATCTGCGGTCACTGAAGAAACAACTTCTGATATGGTCCTTTCCACCCTATCACACAACATCTCCCTCGCTTCTGATTTATCTTGAAATAAGTGTTTGTTTCTCTCCTTCCAAATTTCCCATACTACAATTGAGAGCGAAACAATCCAGATGCTGGAGTAAACTGATCTCCTTTTCTCCAAGAACCAACTCTTAAATAGGTCAATTACCCTCTCTGGTAAAGGAATCTCCCATCCCAGTTTGAACAACAGAAACTTCCACACATCATTTGCCATAACACAGTTTAACAATAGATGGTCTAGTGACTCATCATTAGCTTTACACATAATACATTGAAATGGACCATTAAATCCTAACCTGTTGAGTCTATCCCCATCAAAATTCTCTTCTGCAAGGCTAGCCAAGTGAACACATTAGCCTTCAGTAAACAAGGGGAGCTCCAACATAATTTCATCGGCCACTCTTCATTGATTACTAAATTTTCAATGATCATGTATCCTAGTTTGACTGAATACAACCCTAATTTTTCCCCATGCCATTTAATGATGTCTTCCTTGTGAGAGAACTACGGTCTCTACTCACTGAGGAAATCCTCAAAAATAGCCCGCTGAGGAGAGGATAACGATAAAGTACTCACATCCTTCAATACCCATTCCTCAACACCATTCCTATGGGTTTTAACATATAATCACATACCTTTTATCCCCAATTTTTTTTCCACTAGTCTAATGCTCTCCACATCCGGTCTCATATATAGAAGTAGTCTTCCATCCCATGAATCAGTCCAGAAATTTGCTTTCTCCCCATTACCCAACTGCCAAGTGACGTGCTCCATAATTACTTTCCTACATGAAACAAGAAAATTCCGAATAGCCGATCCACATGAGAGATTTCTCATAGTAAAAATTATTTCCCTAGTCAAGGAATCTAAATAATTGTTCTTGAGAATTATGCATCTGCCATATGAGTTTAGCCCCCATGGCTTCATTCAAAAAGCTCCAATCTCTCAACCTTGCCCTTCATGATTCTTTAGGTTGACATACTGTATCCCATGCCACCAATAGAATCTTGTCTTGCTCACTCTTGCCATTCCAAAAAAAATTCACGTATTTAGATTTATGCCTTTAACAACTTTCTCAGGGATTTTAAAACACATCATAGAGTAAATTGGCATGGTTGATAAGACCAATTTTAGCAGTAATAACCTTCCTTTCGAAGTAAGTCATTTGCTTTTCCACCCTTCCAATTTACTAACACAACTATCCATTAGCTTGTACCATAAACCCACCCTATGTGGGCCTCCAAAAAAGGGGTGCCTAAAAAATTTCCTGGAAGACATTCTGACTTAACTCCCAGGATCCTCACTGTATCTCTCTATTTTCCCAAAGAAGTATTAAAAAAATACACACCAGACTTAGCCCAATTAACCTACTAACCAAAAGCATTACAAACTTAATCTATAGCTTTCTTGATGATACAAGCCTCTCTCAAAGAGGATTCCCCAAACAGGATTGTGTCATCAGCAAACTGTTGATGCGAAACTGGTTCAAACCATGTAGCAATATTAATCCCTTTCCATTGACCAGAGTATCTTAATTGTTTGATATGCCTCCCTAAGACCTCCACCAACAAGATTAAAAGAAAAGCTGAAAGGGGTTCGCCTTGTCGCAAACCTTAAGACGTTTGAAATAATCCTTGTGGACTGCCATTTAAAGGGATGGAGACCCATGGGCCTTCAATACATGCTTTCACCCAGTTTATCCAATGCTTAGAAAATCCAAAAAATTACAAAACCTGGAGCAAGAAAGTACAATCCACCATATCATATGCTTTCTTAATGTCCAATTTAATTAGCATACGATCAACATTTGCACATCTCACCGTATGGATAGCTCCATATGCAATGATGATGCCTTCAACTATCGATATGTCGAGAACAAACCCAATCTGTTCTTCCGAGATAATCAGTTGTAGGAGCAGTTTCATGCGGTTAAGGATGACTTTTGCAATCACTTTGTACATCGTATTACATAGGGAAATCGGTCTAAAATCGACAAAGGATTCAACATGCTCCACCTTGGGGGTGAGAGCAATAAGAGTGCAATTCAATTCCCTTGCAACCCAAGCACTTTCCCCTGATTCCTCCACTACAGCCCACACCTCTGAGCCAACCACTTCGCACAACTATTGATAAAAAAAACAAGGTACCCGTTAGGTCGTGGGCCTTATCTCCTTCTATTGAAAAAACAACCTGTCTCACTTCTTCCAACATGATGGGTTTACACAACATATGGTTCTGACTTTCTTAAATGATTTTGGGAATATTTGCAAGCAACCTATTATGTTGGTGTACACTAAGATTATCATTCTGCTTCAATAACTCACTAAACAATTCCATTGCTTCTTTATTTATGTCCTCCACCTTCTCCAATAATTGATTGATTGGTTCTGCTCCTAGTAAACGTAATTTTTTCCAAGAACGCCTAACCTTCATTGAATTATGAGATAACTTTGTGTTCCTATCACCATCTTTCAACCAGCACTGTTAAGACTTTTGTTTCCAATAAACCTCTTCCCTAGCTAAGATTTCATCGTACTGGGATTTAAAATGCTTCTCTTTATTAAAGATTTCATTCATCATACCTTGATCCATTATGACCTTCTGGACATCCTCAAGTTCAAATTCGATGGCTACCTTATCTGTAAAGATGTTCCCCAATTTTAGTATGTTCCATTCCTTTAGCTTCCCCTTTAGGAACTGCAACTTCTTGAAGAACTTGAAAGCTTTTATACCATAGATCTCTGAAGCGTCATCCCACCATACTCCTATAAGGTTCTGCAAGCTACTATCTCGCAACCACATTTTTTCAAATTTCAAGGGGCACCTAATCAGAGTACTATCATGCACCACTAATAACTCAATAAGAAAGTGATCTAAGGCAGTCATTGGTTTGATGGTAGCCTCAAAGAGAAGCAGTTTGTCATCCCAATTACCTCCAACAAAAAACCTATAAAACTTTTTTGCAATATGCTTCTCTCCCATTCTTCTATTAGACCACATGTAGACTCCAATGTTAGTCTTGATCTCTCGTAGCCTATTATCTAAGACAAAATTCTAAAAACCAACTTGTGAACCTGTAACACCCCCTTTACCCCCTTTCTTGTTAGCCATATCCAAAATAGCATTAAAATCCCCACCAAGAATCAACAACTCCTTTGATAAGTTATGCAAAATCACTTACAATTACTACCAAATCTCTGATTGTAATCTGGCTTTAGCAGGGCCATAAACATTTAATAAAAAAAAATCACAATTTAAACTGAAAGAATGAACTTTACAAAGTTGCCATTCTTGAGAGTTGACAAGTTCCTCCACCTTTAGGGAGATTGAATTCCAAAATATACCCAAACCTCCCGCCAACCCAATCTCATTTGAGAAGATACTCGATCACGACCTCCAAAATCTCAATAAGACCTCCGCCTCTTTTGAGATCATTTGGTATCCTATAAAAAAACTAAATCTTGCTTCATTTGATCTAGCCCACGCTTGATCAAACATATTTTGTCAGGGGCATTGCATCCCCTGACGTTCCATCTTATAAGTTTCATTTTTCTTCAGGAAGGGCACCACCCTTCCCTACTAGGAGTTTACTTTGCCCCTTAGCAATTCCCGCCATAGCAATTTTGACTATATTAGGCTTCCTACCCCTTGTTTTCTTCTCACCTAAACAAACTGACACCACATGTGAGTCTGTTTGATTAATAGTACGGATTTCAATAATGTCATCTTCATCCATCCAACCCCATTCATCCTCCTCCTCTTCCCTTACCACCTCTTCTAAATATGTGTCTTCTGCGTTCTTCTCCCCCTTGTCCTTGCATGCCCACCTGTCTTGTTCTGCCTAAAGGTTCTCCTCCACAATTTATTCTATTCGGGGCCCCTTCCTCTTAGAATCCAAATCCTCCATGGCTTCCTCCACCTTATTAATGGCCTCTTCTACCAGATGAACTACTTATCTTTGACTGATAAAATGACCAGCAACATTTATTCTAGGAGGAATCACCTATTCTTGATATACTCCACAGACCCTTTGGACTTGGGGTTGCGCCATTGGTGCCGAAGTCCCTGCATTTCCATTCTTCTCTTGTTGAGCATTAGTCTCCTCTTCCATAAATTTAGCCACAGTGTCTTCCATCGTAGATTCTATTGTCCTGTCTTTGGGACCAATCAGACAAATCTCCTCCAAGTGACCATCCTTATTACACAGTTTAGAGTGTTCGCTTTGATCTTCCATCTTGATCTGTTGAGCCCAACAACATACGTTGGTCTTAATCTCGATGCAGGATGGTAGAAGATAGTGCAATTTCCAACCAATACAGATTCTTACATACATGCTAAAATACTAATTTTCTATGGCCTTATCCGATTTAATGTAAAACACTAGTTTGTTGCCAATCATCATAAAGGTTTCTTCATTCTAGTACTCTCGCGGCAGGTTATACAAGCGCAACCAAAATGGTACTTCTTCTAAAGGGGCATTCAAGGGGTTAAAATTAGGTTCCCAATATCTGACATAGAGACCTCTACCTCCCATGAAGAAAGGACCATTGTTTAGAACTCAGCTTTTGTTCTTGCTATCTTCAGTTATTACTAGGAAGAAATCATTGGGCATTGTCTTTAGATCAACTTTAAATGGATAGTTATCCTCACACTAGTTCTTGACACGGTCAACCCCAAGCCAATTCCCAAACCATTTCATAAAAAACCCTCTTTTCCTTAGGAAAGAAAAAGAATCATTCCAACTTTTATTATCTAAAAAGAAAGAGAGCTTTTGAGGTTCCCGTTGCTGCGTTTTTACCTTATTTTGATCCTCACCTCTTGGAATCTTTTTTGACGACCACTCCTTTTCCTTCACTCTCTACCAATCCCTCTTCGCCCCTGACTAGAAATTATTTCGATTGTTGAAAGCCCCTAGCGGTTCCTCCCTCGTTCTCCCAAAACCCTTGTTTCTCCAATCATTTTCTCTCCTCAACAACCCAGAATGTGAAATTATTCTGATCCTCCCAAACCCATTTCAATTTTGACCACGAACGGGGGGCAGGTGGAAAATTGTGCCTGGTCTGAGCGTTCAGCCAAAAAACTTTGAACTCCCTTGGTTGCAGACCTAGCCTCCTTGACGCCATGTTTTAATTAACATTTTTAAAAATATTGCAAGTAGATTGTTATAATAAAAGCTAAGGTTCACTAGAAAATAAAATATATTCAAATTTTTTAAAAATATATATGATTCATTGCAGGGAGAATCCTCACAAAAATGATATAATTTTTTTTTCTAGAAATGATTAAAAAAAATAGGCAAAAATTAACTTTAAATAAGAACTATCAAATTTTGATAAGTTTTACTTTAAAACATTATTACAAGAAAAATATTCATTAATATTTTTTATTTTTTTTAAAAAAACCATGCACTAGATTTTGAAGTTATTTATTTTGGAAAAAATTAAAAATTAAAAAACATTGTTTGAACTTTATTTTGTGATGTTAACTAGACCTTGATTTTTTGGAAATTTCCAACAATTCAAATTTTGCTCTTAAATTCATAAAAAACACGTCAAATAATTTTATTTTTTTCAAATTACAAGTATAAAATTCATCAATAGTTCCACATTTTAGTAGTTTACATCATTTTCAAATTCAAAACATAAAGGTAGCGCAAAGAAACTTTATTCCTTTGAATATGGCATAAAGATTGGCTAGGGATACAAGATTTTTACCCACAACTTATATTTTTTTATCAAACCGGGCAACTTTCCTTGTTCAAATATTAAATACAAGGCTAGCTTTTATACATGAACTCAAGCCAAAATAGACTCATTAAAATCTACCTTTATTTGGGAAAATCAAAACCACTTCTGAAATTACTCTAACCTCCTGGACAAATAAATCCGACCTCAATGTCATAATGTTAACTATCCAGTCATCAATTTATCAATTATGATTCATCAAATCATCATTCTAAGCACAGTTGACATCATTCAAATATACATGAAAAACTAGGGCACATCCATTCAATTTTAACATGAAAAACTAGGGCACATCAAACATCTTGCAAATATAGCATAAAATACACTAGGGCAAACATATGGCATGGCGTAATCACTGCATATTAACATGGATTCTAAAAAATTAAAAATGCCATTTTGTAGAGCTCGAAGCCTATTTCCAAAAACATATTTTTTTATATATATTCGTTTTAATTAACCTTTTTTTTGCTCGATAATATGTGTATTTTATTTAGAATAAAAAAGGAGTACATCAATGGATTTTCTAGCTGTCAGACAAAAAACAGAATTTCCCAAAACATCCCACACCCAATAGTTAACCGTTTGCTAACTAACCCCCAAAATTTACAGATCCACATGCATGTACAAATTTACATTAGTGGTTTCAGTTTCTAAAACAGGAGTATACAAAACCCATGAATCCAAACTTTGAGTGCAGAGATTAAAAAAAGGGGCCAAAATAGTATAAACCATAAACAGTTTTAACAGTAAAACCAAAAAAAGGAAAGAAAGATTCATGCAACCTGGGAGCTCCCTTCCCCTGCATTTCTTGAAATCTCGCACAACCTCTTCCTCTTGCGTGGTTGTAGCACTTTTTTGTCTACAATACCAACCTACATCTGGGCTTGTCAGATTACTTCATCAATCTCCTTCAACTACACAAACAATTTCAATGCTTCCCACCCACGTTTGGCTTCCACCCTTCGGTGTGCTCTGCCACAATATTTTGGCCATCGAATAAAAGATAGGGGTTTCTTGAATCTTTCATGTGGCACCTCTGCCATTCCCTCACTAAAATCTACACCTACTCCCGGGATTGCCCATTCCTTGATTGAATCCATGCCAAACAAGTAATCATTGTGCATAATTGACTCCATCACCTTTTACACCACCTCCACAAATTCGTCAAGGTCCAACCCCCACGCCATGATTAATGAAAACACATCCATATTCGTGCGATGCCAATGTCTAAGCTTACCAAAAAACTCCTCCAAAAGTAGTTGTACGCTCTTTATCAACTGTTCATCCTGAAAGAGAAACATCCCTCAGAGCTTTCTCTCTATGGCATCTCCAAGGAATGGGCATAGTTGTTTCTTGGTTTTCAACGTGAAGTTAGCCTCCATGATCTCTCTGCAAACTCAATTGTCACCCCTCACTTGGCTAGCTCAAATCTTCATCAAGAAGGAAGATTGCCAAATCTTCAAGCAGTGTATAGAAATAAATGCACATCCTAACTATAATTCCTCCCACATTAAAACCCATGTCCCTCGTGTATCATCGCCCTTTTTTTACCTCCTCCAGACATAGCATTTAATGAACTTTGTCATAGCCATGCTTTCTCACTTATTTCTCCAAGAATTTGAATTCACTAAGATGGCCATTGTATATTTGTGTCATTGCCACCCCACCATCTCATAACAAACATGTCCAGCTCACAAGCCACATTGGACAAAAGGTTCATCGCCCTGTTACCTACTCGTCGAATGTCAGTGAACCTTAAATCTTGAAAGGATTGAAGCCTCGAGCAGATAGTCAAATTTAATTTATTAATTCTCCAACTTGGAGAAGCCTCTTTCATAATTGCTTCCATCACAATTTTTGAATCCCCTTCCAAGTGAAGCTTTGAAAGTTTCATATTGCTTGCCAAATATAATGCAAGTATCATGGCTTGAACCTCAACCTCATTGTTCATGCCATCTTATAATATTTGAGCTCCTTTAAAAATAACTTTACCAATCTCATCACGAGCTACACACCCTTCACTTGAGATACCCAGATTACCCCTTGAAGCTCCATCAAAGTTGATCTTGATCCACCCTTTCACCAACTCTGTCCAAACCTTGTTTGAATCATTTACACCCCTAGAAGAAGGATTAACCCTCCCAAACCCATGAATGGGTCTAAATTTCAACATAGGCCATCTAGATTAAATAAGCTTATCTGCCATAGTAAAAGGGTGCTTTACAAAGTTATGATCTGCGGTCGCTGAAGAAACAACTTCTGATATGGTCCTTTCCACCCTATCACACAACATCTCCCTCGATTCTGACTTATCTTGAAATAAGTGTTTGTTTTTCTCCTTCCAAATTTCCCATACTAAAATTGAGAGCGAACCAATCCAAATGCTGGAGTAAATTGATCTCCTTTTCTCCAAGAACCAACTCTTAAATAGGTCAATTACCCTCTCTGGTAAAGGAATCTCCCATCCCAGTTTGAACAATAGAAACTTCCACACATCATGTGTCATAACACAGTTTAACAATAGATGGTCTAGTGACTCATCGTTAGCTTTACACATAATACATTGAAATGGACCATTAAATCCTAACCTGTTGAGTCTATCCCCATCAAAATTCTCTTCTGCAGGGCTAGCGAAGTGAACACATCAGCCTTCAGTAAACAAGGGGAGCTCCAACATAATTTCATCGGCCACTCTTCATTGATTACTAAATTTTCAATGATCATGTATCCTAGTTTGACTGAATACAACCCTAATTTTTCCCCATGCCATTTAATGATGTCTTCCTTGTGAGAGAGCTACGGTCTCTACTCACTGAGGATATCCTCAAAAATAGCCCACTGAGGAGAGGATAACGGTAAAGTACTCACATCCTTCAATACCCATTCCTCAACACCATTCCTATGGGTTTTAACATATAATCACATACCTTTTATCCCCAATTTTTTTTTCCACTAGTCTAATGCTCTCCACATCCGGCCTCATAGATAGAGGTAGTCTTCCATCCCATGAATCAGTCCAGAAATTTGCTTTCTCCCCATTACCCAACTGCTAAGTGATGTGCTCCATAATTACTTTCCTACATGAAACAAGAAAATTCCAAATAGCCGATCCACATGAGAGATCTCTCATAGTAAAAATTATTTCCCTAGTCAAGGAATCTAAATAATTGTACTTGAGAATTTGGATCCATTTTTTATCAGGCTTCCAATACATCTACCATATGAGTTTAGCCCCCATGGCTTCAGTCAGAAAGCTCCAATCTCTCAACCTTGCCCTTCCTAATTCTTTAGGTTGACATATTTTATCCCATGCCACCAATAGAATCTTGTCTTGCTCACTCTTGCCATTCCAAAAAAAATTCACGTATTTAGATTTATGCCTTTAACAACTTTCTCAGGGATTTTATAACACATCATAGAGTAAATTGGCATGGTTGATAAGACCAATTTTAGCAGTAATAACCTTCCTTTCGAAGTAAGTCATTTGCTTTTCCACCCTTCCAATTTACTGACACAACTATCCATTAGCTTGTACCATAAACCCACCCTATTTGGGCCTCCAAAAAAGGGGTGCCTAAAAAATTTCCTGGAAGACATTCTGACTTAACTCCCAGGATCCTCACTGTATCTCTCTATTTTCCCAAAGAATTATTAAAAAAATACACACCAAACTTAGCCCAATTAACCTACTTACCAAAAGCATCACAAAATTAATCTATAGCTTTCTTGATGATACGAGCCTCTCTCAAAGAGGATTCCCCAAACAGGATTGTGTCATTAGCAAACTGTTGATGCGAAACTGGTTCAAACCCTGTAGCAATATTAATCCCTTTCCATTGACCAGAGTATCTTAATTGCTTGATATGCCTCCCCAAGACCTCCACCAATAAGATTAAAAGAAAAGCTAAAAGGGGTTCACCTTGTCGCAAACCTTCAGACGTTTGAAATAATCCTTGTGGACTGCCATTTAAAAGGATGGAGACCCATGGGCCTTCGATACATGCTTTCACCCAGTTTATCCAATGCTTAGAAAATCCAAATAATTACAAAACTTGGAGCAAGAAAGTACAATCCACCATATCATATGCTTTCTTAATGTCCAATTTAATTAGCATACGATCAACATTCGCACATCTCACCGTATGGATAGCTCCATATGCAATGATGATGCCTTCAACTGTCGATATGTCGGGAACAAACCCAATCTGTTCTTCTGAGATAATCAGTTGTAGGAGCAGTTTCATGTGGTTAAGGATGACTTTTGCAATCACTTTGTACAATGTATTACATAGGGAAATCGGTCTAAAATCGACAAAGGATTCAACATGCTCCACTTTGGGGGTGAGAGCAATAAGATTGCAATTCAATTCCCTTGCAACCCAAGCACTTTCCCCTGATTCCTCCACTACAGCCCACACCTCTGAGCCAACCACTTCGCACAACTATTGATAAAAAAAGCAGGGTACCCGTTAGGCCCGGGGGCCTTATCTCCTTCTATTGAAAAAACAACCTGTCTCACTTCTTCCAACATGATGGGTTTACACAACATATGGTTCTGACTTTCTTAAATGATTTTGGGAATATTTGAAAGCAACCTATTATGTTGGTGTACACTAAGATTATCATTCTGCTTCAATAACTCACTAAACAAGTCCATTGCTTCTTTATTTATGTCCTCCAACTTCTCCAATAATTGATTGATTGGTTCTGCTGCTAATAAACTTAATTTTTTCCAAGAATGCCTAACCTTCATTGAATTATGAAATTACTTTGTGTTCTATCCCCATCTTTCAACCAACACTGTTAAGACTTTTGTTTCCAATAAACCTCTTCCCTAGCAAAGATTTCATCGTACTGGGATTTAAAATGCTCTCTTTATTAAAGATTTCATTCGTCATACCTTGATCCATTATGACCTTCTAGACATCCTCAAATTCAAATTCGATGGCTACCTTATCTGTGAAGATGTTCCCCAATTTTAGTATGTTCCATTCCTTTAGCTTCCCCTTTAGGAAATGTATCTTCTTGAAGAACTTGAAAGCTTTTATACCATAGATCTCTGAAGCATCATCCCACCATACTCCTATAAGGTTCTGCAAGCTACTATCTCGCAACCACATTTTTTCAAATTTCAAGGGGCACCTAATCAGAGTACTATCATTCACCACTAATAACTCAATAGGAAAGTGATCTGAGGCAGTCATTAGTTTGATGGTAGCCTCAAAGAGAAGCAGTTTGTCATCCCAATTACCTCCAACAAAAAACCTATACAACTTTTTTGCAATATGCTTCTCTCCCATTCTTCTATTAGACCACATGTAGACTCCAGTGTTAGTCTTGATCTCTCGTAGCCTATTATCTAAGACAAAATTCTAAAAAACCAACTTGTGAACCTGTAACACCCCCTTTACCCCCTTTCTTGTTAGCCATATCCAAAATAGCATTAAAATCCCCACCAAGAATCAACAACTCCTCTGATAAGTTATGCAAAATCACTTACAATTACTGCCAAATCTCCGATTGTAATCTGGCTTTAGCAGGGCCATAAACATTTAATAAAAAAAAATCACAATTTAAACTGAAAGAATGAACTTTACAAAGTTGCCATTCTTGAGAGTTGACAAGTTCCTCCACCTTTAGGGAGATCGAATTCCAAAAGATACCCAAACCTCCCGCCAACCCAAACTCATTTGAGAAGATACTCGATCACAACCTCCAAAATCTCAATAAGACCTCCGCCTCCTCTGAGATCATTTTGGTATCCTATAAAAAAACTAAATCTAGCTTCATTTGATCTATCCCACACTTGATCAAACATATTTTGTCAGGGGCATTGCATCCCCTGACGTTCCATCTTATAAGTTTCATTTTTCTTCAGGAAGAGCACCACCCTTCCCTACTAGGAGTTTACTTTGCCCCTTAGCACTTCCTGCCATAGCAATTTTGACTATATTCAGCTTCCTACCCCTTGTTTTCTTCTCACCTAAACAAACTGACACCACATGTGAGTCTGTTTGATCAATAGTACGGATTTCAATAATGTCATCTTCATCCATCCAACCCCATTCATCCTCCTCCTCTTCCCTTACCACCTCTTCTAAATATGTGTCTTCTGCTTTCTGCTCCCCTTTGTCCTTGCATGCCTACCTGTCTTGTTCTACCTAAAGGTTCTCCTCCACAATTTATTTTATTTGGGGCCCCTTCCTCTTAGAATCCAAATCCTCCATGGCTTCCTCCACCTTATTAATGGCCTCTTCTACCAAATGAACTACTTATCTTTGACTGGTATCCTGACCAGCATCATTTATTCTAAGAGGAATCACCTATTCTTGATATACTCCACAGACCCTTTGGACTTGGGGTTGCGCCATTGGTGCCGAAGTCCCTGCATTTCCATTCTTCTCTTGTTGAGCCTTCGTCTCCTCTTCCATAAATTTAGCCACGGTGTCTTCCATCGTAGATTCTATTGTCCTATCTTTGGGACCAATCAGACAAATCTCCTCCAAGTGACCATCCTTATTATACAGTTTATAGTGTTCACTTTGATCTTCCATCTCGATCTGTTGAGCCCAACATCATGCATTGGTCTTAATCTCGATGCAGGATGGTAGAAGATAGTGCGGTTTCCAACCAATACAGATTCTTACATACATGTTAAAATACTAATTTTCTATGGCCTCGTCCAATTTAATGTAAAACACTAGTTTGTTGCCAATCATCATAAAGGTTTCTTCATTCTAGTACTCTCGCGGCAGGTTATACAAGCGCAACCAGATTGGTACTTCTTCTAAAGGGGCATTCAAGGGGTTAAAATTAGGTTCCCAATATCTGACATAGAGACCTCTACCTCCCATGAAGAAAGGACCATTGTTTAGAACTCAGCTTTTGTTCTTGCTTTCTTCAGTTATTACTAGGAAGAAATCATTGGGCATTGTCTTTAGATCAACTTTAAATGGATAGTTATCCTCACACCAGTTCTTGACACGGTCAACCCTAAGCCAATTCCCAAACCATTTCATAAAAAACCCTCTTTCCCTTAGGAAAGAAACAAAATCATTCCAACTTTTATTATCTAAAAAGAAAGAGAGCTTTTGAGGTTCCTGTTGGTGCGTTTTTACCTTATTTTGATCCTCACCTCTTGGAATCTTTTTTGATGACCACTCCTTTTCCTTCACTCTCTACCAATCCCTCTTCGCCCCTAACTAGAAATTATTTCGATTGTTGAAAGCCCCTAGCAGTTCCTCCCTAGTTCTCCCAAAACCCTTGTTTCTCCAATCATTTTCTCTCCTCAACAACCCAGAATGTGCAATTATTCTGATCCTCCCAAACCCATTTCGATTTTGACCACGAACAGGGGGCAGGTGGAAAATTGTACCTGGTCTGAGCGTTCAGCCAAAAAACTTTGAACTCCCTTGGTTGCAGACCTAGCCTCCTTGATGCCATGTTTTAATTAACATTTTTAAAAATATTGCAAGTAGATTTTTATAATAAAAGCTAAGGTTCATTAGAAAATAAAATATATTCAAATTTTTTAAAAATATATATGATTCATTGCAGGGAGAATCCTCACAAAAATGATATAATTTTTTTTTCTAGAAATGATTAAAAAAAATAGGCAAAAATTAACTTTAAATAAGAACTATCAAATTTTGATAAGTTTTACTTTAAAACATTATTACAAGAAAAATATTCATTAATATTTTTTATTTTTTTTTAAAAAACCATGCACTAGATTTTGAAGTTATTTATTTTGGAAAAAATAAAAAATAAAAAAACATTGTTTGAACTTTATTTTGTGATGTTAACTAGACCTTGATTTTTTGGAAATTTCCAACAATTCAAATTTTGCTCTTAAATTCATAAAAAACACGTCAAATAATTTTATTTTTTTAAAATTACAAGTATAAAATTCATCAATAGTTCCACATTTTATTAGTTTACATCATTTTGAAATTCAAAACATAAAGGTAGCACAAAGAAAGTTTATTCCTTTGAATATGGCATAAAGATTGGCTAGGGATACAAGATTTTTACCCACAACTTTTTTTTTTTTAATCAAACCGGGCAACTTTCCTTGTTCAAATATTAAATACAAGGCTAGCTTTTATACATGAACTCAAGCCAAAATAGACTCATTAAAATCTACCTTTATTTGGGAAAATCAAAACCACTTTTGAAATTACTCTAACCTCCTGGACAAATAAATCCTACCTCAATGTATGGACTATAGAAACTGGACTCGAACTCGGCGAGGCCGACTTGAACTCGGCAAAAAAAAAATGGCTCAAACTTGGTTGGACTCGGCAAAGTGAAAAACTCAAGAAATTTAGAGATTTTTAAAGATTTAAAACTTGTTTCATGCACCCTTTATTAAATACACCTTAAAGACACAATAACGTCATCAAATAAAAACTAATTTGATTACATACACAAGTATACATCAATCACATAAGCATAAACGCAAATTGTAGTTGAAGGAAATAAAAAGCATATATATATAAATGTTGTCAAATGTATACAATATTACAAAACTCGTGGAATAAAAAATCCATGTCATCATACGATCAAATGTTCCATACAAATATCAAAAGTAAAAACAACTAGGAGCCTATGTCTCAGAGGAGCTTGCATCCCTACTATGAAGACGTCTAAGGTAGGTCCTGGATGATTCAGCAGCCATAGCCTATGCCTATGTCACCATGCCACTCTCACCAACATTAGGTACATGAATATTTGTGTCTACCTTTGGCTCTGCTATCTCTGCTCGTGCTCTCTGCTCCTCCTCTGCCATGGCTACAGCCTCAGCCACTCTATCTTCCTGGTTGACCCAATCAATGTCATCATCACTAAAGATAGGCTCTATAGCCTCAGTGGTCCACTTGGCTTCAGGATCAACCTCCTCTAGAATGATAGGGGAGATGTCATTTTGTGCACTTCATTTCCGTTCAAGGCAGAGGTTGTAGTGAACAAAGACAAGATCGTTCAACTTCTCCATAGATAATCTATTGTGCATCTTGGATTTTATGTTCTCAAACATACTCCAATTGCACTCACAAGTAGATACATTGCATGGTTGGCTCAAAATGTGAATGGCCAACTTCTTAATATTTGGTGTTTTTGGGCCAAAAAAGTTCCACCAATTATCTAAAATAAGAAAAATAAAAAAATTAGTCTCACTCTTGACTCTCATTTAACAATATATAATAAAATTAAAATTATGCCTTAGAATGAATTTTTACCTGACATCATAGTTATCCTACTTTCTTTGTACATAGGATGAGAGAAGTTCTACCCTTGAGCACTAGAAAACAACTGCATCTCTCGCATAATTTTAGTCGTACAACCAGCAAGTGTCATCCGCTCTATGACTGACTATAGCTCACTAAGAACCTCCTCATCCACCTTGAAAGTATGACAGAAATAGAATGCCAAATTAAGATAATATGTTGCTGCATGGATGGGCCTGTGAAGCTAGTTACGCCATCTCTTATCCATGATATCCCAAATGGGATAATACCTAGTCTCATCTCCTCCATACATGAATATGATGGCCTCCTTGGCCCTATCCATGCCCTCATATATGTACCCCATTGTAGGATTTTCCCCATCCGCAACTCGCAGAAGAACCACCAAGGGCTTAACAAACTGCATAATTGCAAATATTGTGTAATTTATAAAAATGAGAAAATAAGAGAAAATGATGAATAAATTATAAAATAATAACTTAAATTGTAGAATTTATAAAAAAATTACCTTCACAATCTCAGCACAAGGGGTCCAAAAGAATCCCTCATCAAAAATTCAATCTGTCATATATATCCCTACAGCGGTAGCAGCATAGGATGAGGAAGACCACTTCTCACTAACAATCATACGTCTCAAAGCCGCCTTACACTGAAGCATGGATTGTAATGTAATGAAGTTAGTGGCAAATTTTGTGATTCCAAGACGAGCTAACTCCCTCTACTTCGTGTATTTCCACATAAGAGCTAACACCCATGAATGACTATATACAAATTTGCACACTTTTTTGCCCTTTTTACATATCTCTTAATCCATGGGAGTTTCCCAATATCATCCAACATGAGGTCAATGCAATGGGTGGCACATGGAGACCAAATATATAGATGGGTCCCTCTCCATCAAAAGTCTACCTACAACAACATAATTTGTTGCATTATCGATGACTACCTGCACCACATTCTCCTCACCCACATCACGTATCACCTCCTCTATTTCCTCGCATAGGAATGTGGCATTTTTGTAGTGGGTGGAGGCATCAATAGAGTTGATGAAAACAATGCCCCCTGAAATTATAAAAAAAGCAAGATCAATGATCATTCAATAAATCATTAAAAAAAAATTAATGACTAAATGAAATTAAAATTAATCAATCACCTACGGAAGAAACAAGAAAATTAAGGAGAATTCTATTTCTCCTAATTGTCCAACCATCAATCATGATGGTGCAACCTGTCCTACTCCATATCTGGCGTTGATCCTATAATTCACCCTTCACATCACGCACTATATCTGGCGTTGATCCTATAATTCACCCTTCACATCACGCACTATATCTGACAAAATTGGTCCCCTTAAATCAAATTCAGAAGGGGATTTGAACCCCACCCCACATATGGTAATGGAATCAACCATTTTGTGCCAATAAGGAGACCTATCATAAATAAATTAAACAAGATAAGTATGTACTATGTACAACAAAAAATCAAATAAAGAATCAAACTATAACTATTAAAACAATCAAACAAAAATTATTCACTTGGCTGCAAAGAATGGAATAGTGCAGTAGTACCAAAACCTGTCGACTGCCAATCTAGCAGCGTCATGGACCTCCTTGTCCCACCCCATTCTCTCAAGAGACGGTTGGGATCCAGGAGTTGTGTGAGGCTCAAAGTAGAAATCCAACCTAAATTTGCAAATTCTAGGACCAATTCTAACACTCCCACTACCACTAGCAGTGTTAGGACAATGAGCACTAGCAAAAGAAGAAGCACTAGCATTGGGATGATGTGGAGATGTCATGCCTATGAAGTGTGATACCTACAGCTACAACACAAACACTTAATATATCATTACAAGCATGGTTAGCAAGTAAGAATCAAATGAAAGATGAACCATGACAAAGCGATCTATCGCCTCCTAAGAGATGCGAGTATGGATTTGCTCTCAAATCTGGATAAATAATCCCAGTGACTTGACTACACCTAGATGGAGGATTTCAAATGATAATGATATGCAAAGATGAGATTGATTAAGCTAGATTTATCCAAGAGACTAATTAAGCTAAAGATATGCATGATTAAGCTATGATGATGATGTAATTAAGCTAGAAAAGAGATTTATTAAGCTACATGAATCAACAATTATGCTAGAAAATGATCAAATTAAGCTAAATCTAAGATGCAATTTCCTATAATAACAATGCTCAAATAATAATGCCTATAGTAACAATGCCTAAATTGATAATAAGATGGGATCCTTTGTTCTCCAAAATGGGGGATATTTATAGGATTTCCAAGGCCAGGGGTGAGGTGGCAGGAATCAACGATCAAGATTGAGTCTGAAGATATCAAGGGTGAAATTGGAAGAGGTTAGAGAAGAGGTTGGAGGAAGGGACACTTGTCATCTCTGTGGTGACAAGTGTCAAGGAGCCTTGCTCATGAGAGGGCAAGTGTCCAAGGAAGGAGACATGTGGCCAAAGTGCCATGTGTCTCAAGGGAAGAATATCCACACCATAGGAGGTTAGGATAAGGAGGTTAGAATGTGCAAGATAGGATAGGGTTAGGCAAACCCAAGGTTAGGTGGAACAGGTTAGGTTAGAGGGATGGTTAGGTAAGGTGGTTAGAAGTTAGGAGGCATGTGGGTAATTTGAATTTAAAAATTCAAATAATAGGAAAAGACTAATTAATTCTCAACAACTCACAAATTGATTTGTTTTAATTAATTAGGGGATTAAAATAATTGATTGAAATGGGGAGAAGATTAATTAATTTGAATTAATTAATCAAAGTCCCGACTATGGAATGAACTTAATGAATAAATCCTTAAATTTATTAATAAGTAGATGAAAGGGAGAATTTAATGAAATTGCCTAATCAATTCAATTAAATTAGGAAGGGGGATTAATTAAGTAATTGCTTACTTAATTAATTATCTTCAAACCATTTTTCGGTGTATATAGGAGACATGGAAGAAGGCCCTCCAACACAACCAATGCCCTCCAAATCCTCCTTTTGCTTCTTCACCATTTCTTTATTTTCTTCAAGTGCTTCAAGTTGCACATAGGACTCACATGTAGCTTCAACAGTTGCTAATGTGCATGGTTTGGCATCATGGCCACGTATGCCAACAAGATGGTATTTTAATCTATATATTCCTCCATGGGATATTGTTTTACAAAAATTACACTTTGTTTGTCCTTTTTTTTGTCTAGGAAAATCTTCACGATATTTCCAAGCAGGGTAGTTTAGAAGTAGACATTGTATGATTGTAATGTGAAAATTGAGGTAAATAAAAAATTCAAGGTTTCTGCAATAAGACATTATTACAAATAAAATAAAAATTAATATTTGAGAATTTGTGTATTGTCATAAATTAATATTAAAAAAAATTGTACATTTTTTTCAAAAAACTAATGTAGGTACTAAGGTAGGGTTTGTAAAAAAAAAATTAAAAGAAATGTAGGGTTTGATCAAAATTTCAAACCCTACTTTTTTTTAAAAGAAATTTACAAACCGTATGGCTTACCTACATTAGATTTTGGAAGAAAATGTAAAACTTTCAAATGAAATGAATAGAAAATTAATCAAACAAATTACAATGAAATTTTTGCTTACAAGAAACCAAAAAAAACTCAAAAATCAATCTTACCTCTTACAACAAGCTTGAAATGAGATGCAAACTCTTCCTTTCCAACTCTTGATGCACCAAATGAAAGTATAATGCAACCCCAATGTGATTTATGCATGAAATCTTGAGCTTACTCCTTGTTGGTTTTCCTTCAATGAACCTTTGTTTCTCCTGACAACTCACCTTTCTCCTCCTATTTTCCCAAATGAATGAAATGAAGTTCACTTTTAGGCTAAAAGCATAATATAAACAAAAAAAAATTAATTTAAAACATATTGTAAGATGTTTTTTTTTTAACTTAAAATGTCATTGTCGTCGGCCAAATTTGGGAGTCAAGACTTGCCAAACTCAAGGAGTCTAGGTGAGTCTGAGTCCAGGCGAGTCTGGACCTCGGACTCGGCCGAATCTGAGTCCAAGCCCCCTAGATGATATGTTGTGGAGTCTGATCAGTCTCCAAGTGGGAGATAATTGTTATACGGAGCCTAATCACACTCTGAGGTTAAATTTTCCCTACTTCTATCGACACAGTTTCCCCCCATATTTTTCAATGGAGGTTTGGGAGCAGCACCCCCAAGGTGGGCTCAAGGGGCATCGCCAAAAAGACTTATTATTTTATAAAGGCGTCGAGTGTTATTTTCTATTGGCTGACATGTTGTAACCCTAATTTTGTAACCAACATAAGTCTTGATAAAAAGGCTAAGGGTTAGGGGTTTTCAGTAGAGAATTTTATAGAATTTTGCAAAGATATTGAGTTGCAAGGGATTGTGGGTTGTAATCGGTTTTGATTTACTGGATAATAATATTGGACTCTCTGTTTGGTGGATGTAGCCCGAGATTGGGTGAACCACGTTAAATATTGTCTCTTCGTTATTATTATTTATGTGTTTTTCATTCCTGTGTTAATATTTATCTGCATATAATTGATATTTTCTGCATGCAATTCCTAACACTAGACTCGTCGACACTCACTCCGCTTAGGACTTGCCGAGTCCAGGCAATTTTGGGCGATTTTTCGTTTCTCTGGTATGGACATAAAAATATCTAGATGGGCTCCTATCCATGAGTGTTTCAATGTTGTTGGCATTCTTTGTTATATCTGAAGTTGTAATCTGTGTAGCACCTTCAAGTGGATGATCTTTCTAGTTGACCAAGTACTAAAGATACTCTTTGTTTCTAGTCTTCTTCACTATCTTTTTTCTCTAGGATTGATTCAATCCCCTTTGGTTGTGTTTTGAGTAGTTGATGTTCCCAATTTATAATCTGATCAACATCAAATTCGAGTGCTTTTCTTAAATCTACTCCCCCCATGAAAGGATACAAATACA
Source organism: Cryptomeria japonica (assembly GCF_030272615.1). Classification (NCBI taxonomy): domain Eukaryota; kingdom Viridiplantae; phylum Streptophyta; class Pinopsida; order Cupressales; family Cupressaceae; genus Cryptomeria; species Cryptomeria japonica. The sequence goes on along the minus strand of NC_081407.1, from coordinate 413,225,861 downwards.
AAAAATTGAATATAGGAAAAATTCCAATGTCATGTAAAAGTTTTATTTCATAGGCATTTGAGGAAGATTTCCTCAAAATTTAATAAGGCCCAATATTTTTCAATTTCAAATTGTTGTATTCATTCTTAGGAAATATTTATTTTCTTAAATATACAAGAACCAACTCTCCAACTTCAAAATTTACCTCTAGAAATATTTATTTTCTTAAATATACAAGAACCAACTCTCCAACTTCAAAATTTACCTCTTTCCTTCTTAATTTCACTCTTTTCTTGTACTTATATGTGTTTTCTTGAAGCTATTGTTTGACTTTATCATGCAAATATTGCATATCTATTGAAAACTCCTCTCTATTAGCACTTGTCATCTCTTGCTTGGCCAAGTTTATAAACTCAGAAACAACTTTTGGATGCATTCCTTGCACAATATAAAATGGACTAAAACCTGTGCTTCTATTTGGTGAATTATCGTAGGAAAATTTTGCTTGAGCAAGTACTTGATCCTACTATTTGGACTGTTCACTTACTAGGCTTCTCAAGATGTTTCCAAGGCTTTTATTTACCACCTCAATTTGCCCAAGTATTTGGGGGTGGTAAGTTGAACTAAAACTAAGATATTTTTCCCAAATTCTTTCAAAGAATCCTCTAGAAATAGCCAACAAACTTAGTATCCCTATCAGTGACAATACTTCTAGGAAGTCCTTCTAATCTTACTACTTCCTTGAAAAACAAGTTGGCAATGTTAGTTGCATCCCTTGTTTTAGTACATGCTATAAAATATACCATTTTGGAGAATCTATCTATAAATATATAGAATCGTTACATTTATGGGTCTTTGGTACTCCAAGTATAAAATTCATATGGATTGAATCCCATGGCCTATTAGAAATAGGTAAGGGTTGATATAATCATATGTTTCAGCTTCTTCCCATACCATGTTGTCACATCCTACACCTTTCAACAAACCTCTTCACATTAGTGTACAATGTTGGCCAAAAATGGTATGCACTTGTAGTGTCTTAAATTATCATTGGTCTAATATACACCTCATGTTTGTGATTCCACTTTAGTGTGATCTATCCTCATCCCCTCTCTAAGTCAGATTTGTTTTAATTACCCAGCTTTAATGTCGTGCAAATTGTTGTGGGCCCCACAAAGTGGTACCTACCTCCCTGGAATCTTGTTTTGGTCCCCTTTGCAATGGGACCAAGGCGTGGTACATCCAGATCTAGACCATGATGCCCTAAAACACCATGATCCCCCCTCGAAGGGGCCCAAATTTGAAATAGGGTAGGTGTTGTATTTCCCCAACATGAATTCATCCTCGTGGTTTTACATGATCTTTGGAGGCTAGCCTAGTCAGTAATTTACCTAGAAACCCCTATACAAGGACATTATATCAATTCATTTTAGATCCAAGTCTCCATCTACAAGCAATCTAACATTTGTGCATTTGTGAAGTATTCATCATCGAGCATTTTTAGAGATCTTCAAGACTACATATTCATCATCAACCATTGTGGAGCAAAGTCCTATCAATTCTTATACAAGCATGTGTGTGATTAAGGTTTTGTGTTTGCCTTGCCATTTCATACAACATTTGTGATTACATCTAAAGAGAAAAACATCATCATCAACAGCTACAGATCTAAGGTATATCTATTCAACATTTATTTCAGTATTTTCATTATTTCATTCAAGGTTAATCCCTAAACCAAGGTTTGACTTACATAAACCCCTATTCCCAAGAATTTTCCCCTTCTTTTTGTGTACAGGAAATAGGTATAGAGCTGCATCCAGGAGGATCAACATAATTCACAGAGACAAATAGGTTCAGCTTTCAGAGGCAAGAAATTTGGAGGACCATGGCGAATTGATACTACCCAGTCCTAAAAAATCAGGTCGAACTTCTGCGAACAAATCCGTGACATCTTATTTTTCCAAATCCATGTTGGTGTCTCCGTACGATATATGTAGTTCACTATTTATGCCCAATATCTTCTATAATGACCTATTTTGTCCTAATCTTCAACAATCCAAATTAAAAAAAATTAAGAGGAGAAAGCCCATAACAAAGGAGGTTGGAATCTAATCAAAATCTTGGTCTATCATGGTTAGATCTATTAGATTCCTCTCCTCCCAAATATAATGGTACATTAGGTCATTTAGTAGTTTTATTATCTTAATTTAACCCTAACCCTAATTTTCCACCATTACATTTTGGTGAACCTGACTTCTTACACCACTATTTCTGATTTGTGTTCTTGGATCTAATTTGTAGGAATTTTTAATTTTCAAGTTTGCACTCATAGATTATATTTATAATCAAATCACATAATTTTAGAGGTTAAATTCATAAAAATCCTAATTTATTTTGGTTAATTTGATTTGTGAGTTGCATAATTTGTAGCCTTTGTTTCCAGATCTGATCTTAGGCATTCATAATAGCACTAAATAGATTTGATTTTATTTCCATTTCACATAGGATTACATTGCTTTTTACTTATATTTATCAAAATCATGTGTTGTATAATGGTTTCTTTCACTTTACATTGCTTCTTTTCATTCATAGCACTTTGGCATATGGCATTTTTTAGAGTTTCAAAAATATTTCCTATTAATGAATTAAATCTCAAAGCTTTTATCCATGATTCATTTTGTTTTATGGTGATATTTTTAGTAAGATGCATTACATATATAGGTCACATAAAATGTTTTGTAGATCATAATCCTAGAGATGTTAATGAAAAACCTAACACTTGTAACTCTCCTGGGGTATCTCATGTGAATCAAGAAAGGGCCAATACTCCTATCAATTATCTCTCTAATGTTGATCAAGCATTGAAGAGAAACATGGAATCATCTTCTTCTCATACACATACCCTAGTGCAAGGGGGGAAAGGTCAAAATATTGATGTTCCAATCTCTCTAGATCCCTTGTATTCTCCTATAGCTTATCATAACCATCAAAAAATTTGTAGAGAAGAGGATGTTATGCATTTCATTCATGATCTAGATCCCCACATAACATTAAGTAAATATGAAGCCTTAGATGATAAGTATCTCCCCTCTCAACCTATCAAAGAGGATATGCATGATGTTAGAAAGGAGAATTTTTCCTACAAACAATATTCTTTCTTCATCTACGTCTCCCTTTGTTCCTTCTATATTTACTTACACTACAAATTTTAATGAAACTCATTATAATACCCCTTCCTCTTCTCAATTAAAAAGATCTTATAGGAGTGGCTATAACATAATATAAAAACAAGGTTATAGAGGACAAGGACATGGAAATTTTGAACAAGGAATCAAAGTCCCTATAAACCCTCCTATACAAGCTAGTACAAAAGGTCTAGGACATCCTCATCATTCACCAATAGACAATCTCCTTAGAGTTCAAAAGATTAAGGAGTAATTTGCAAGACATAAACTCTATCATCCATCTAAGGGTGCTTCTACCTTAAACACACCTTTTTTCTCACATCATCAAACTAATGATCATGCTACCAATGGTTGTCTGGATTTTGAAAATGGAATGCAAGGACTCATTGATAATGGCATAGTCAAAATCATAAAAAATAATCCATCTTCTTCTAGCAATCCTTGTCCTACATCTCAAGAGACAAGACCTACTCCTATTGATGACCAAGAGAAATTAGCTACTAGAATATTTTGGAGATTGAAGTATGATAAGAATGTTTTTTTTTCCTTTCATTAGACTTAATTACAATCATAAGCATAAGGAAGTTTATAAACATTATTTTTCATCATATTTACTCTCATTACTTTTGTAAAATGTAAAGCATTTAATACATTTGTTCAAGACCAATATGATAGAGCTTGCATAGCTCTTATAAATTATCTTTCACTCTTCCTTGGTGAAGAGGTAGTGCCTTAGCACTCTGTTCACTCGCCATGTTGCTCCTCACCCTATGGAACTAGTAATTAACCTCATTGGGGGGCTCTTCATCATGAGAGGTGATACTTTTTCAATTACAATCATCTTGGGGCAGCAACATGCTTCATTCTTGCTTCTATGCTTAGGCGGTAAGAATATTATCTTATCTCTGCTCTCTATCTAAGGTTTCAATATTTCCTTTATGGGTTGCATTTTCCTTTCATGCAAGGAATTATCCTTCATGCGAGTACCTATGTGTTCCTTGGTTAGGATCTATTCCTTTCTTGAAATGGTATGTCTCTTATGAATAATCTCTCCTTAGGGGGGGGTGTGATCCTTCATCTTAATCTTTCCTTCTTTCAAGATTACCTCTTCTTTAGAGTTTCATTTTACATATCTTGATGCCTTTCTTGCATTGAATATTTCTTCATGTGAGTATATAGTGCATTTATGTATAATCTCTCCTTATAGGTCATGTAATTCTTTTCATTGTGCCTACACTTGGGGGGCATTGATCTTTCTTATCCTTTCTAAGGATCCACTTTTCCAATGTTAAGTGGTGTTTGCTTATGATTTGATGTCATTCCTTGTGTGAAGTTGTTTGTTTTATCAAGGATTCTCTCTTATGCAAGAGGTGTGTACCCTTGACTACAACCTCTTTTACACGTAGAAATGTATACCTATTATAAACAAACCCTCCACTTTGAGTCAAGAGTGTGTCATCCTTTATCAAGAATCCCCTTTACTTAGCAATAAGGGGAAGGTGCGCATTTTTGTTCTCTTTCCTTTGTTTGGTAGAAGATGTTATATTTGTTTAAGAAATCCTCTTGGAGGTAAATGTCTTTTGAGAAAAGATCTCTTCTCTACCAAGCATTCCCTTTACACTTGTTGCAAGATATCTCTTTTTCAACTATCTTGTCCTCACTTGTAAGAGTATTGCCACTTTAGCTTGGATTTATGAACATGATTTCCTAAAAGGATATCTCCTTGGTGTTGAAGGTAGGTATCCTTGTTTATAGCTTCCTTAAGACATCAACATAGGGTTATGTTGACATCTTAAGGGTGGGGAATACATATTGCCTTCTTTGTACTATATTTTGCATGTCTTAAACATGGTGTTCATTCTCGAAACCAAATAAATCAAACTCTTACACGAGATTCTTCATGCCTGAAACCAAACACAATATTTATATATTTTATATAGGGTGCACATTCTCGAAACTAGAGCAAAAAAAATCTTACACGAGATTTCCTCAAAATAGGCATATATTTATCTTAAACGGGGTTACACATTCTTAAAACCATAGCAAACAAACTCTTCCAATAGAAGTTCCCAAAACTAGACACATTTGCATTTTCATTTGATGTTTTAAACAGGTTGTTGCATGCTCAAAACCAAAGAAAACAAACTCTTATACGGGATTCTTAACACCTGAAACCAAATAATTACATACACAACAGGATGAGTGGAACTAGCAAAACACTGCTAGACTTTTTCGACTCTCCTCCCCAACATAGATCACCTAGAAGAACACAGCTAGCCCATGGTATCCATGTCCTCTCTCACTATTATTCTCATGGATCACCTAGAAAAACACAACTAGAGCGTGATATCCATGTCTTCACTTTTTTCTATTCATGAGCTCATAGCTTTTATATTTGTGGTTTATGGTTTGATGTGTGCTCTTGTGATCGCTTATGTTCTTGTGATGGAATTTCAAGAATGATATTAGTGGTTGAGACATTTTTCTTATTGAGGTCTCTTCAACTAGTTGACTTGAGGTCTTGTTTTGGTTTTTAGCTTTTGTTTTGTGTATCTTTTGCCTTTTGTCTTTGTTTGTCTTTTTTTTCATTGTCTTGTTTTGTGTGCCCTTGCATGCAATTGTGTGAGTTAAAATCCTAAGATTTGGGGTTTGGTTCCTCAAAATTAGTGATGTCTTATTTCCTTGCCATTGTGCTCCTAATTGCTCCTCTTTCTAATATGTTATCTAATTTATCGTGAGTATTTGCATAGGCTCATACTCTTGTTAAAGTGGGGGCTAAATGTAGTATCGTAAATTGTCACCGATCCAATTTACACCTCATGTGTGTGCTTGCACTTTAACGCGATCTATCATCATCTCCTCTCTAGGTCAGATTTGTGCTAATTACCCAACTTTGATGTCATGTGCAACCTATTGTGGGTCCCAAAGAGTGGTACCTACCTCCCTGGAATCTTGTTTTGGCCCCCTTTGCAGTGGGACCAAGGCGTGGTGCATCCTAGTTTGGACCATGGCGCCCTAAAATGCCATGGTCCCCCTCAAAGTAGCCCAAATTTGAAATAGGGTAGGTGTGGTATTTCCCCGATGAGAATTCATCCTTGTGGCTATACATGACCATTGGAGGTCAACCCAATCAGTAATTTACCTAGAAACCCCTATATAAGGATATTGTATCAATTCATTTTACATCTATCTCCATTTACAAGAAATCTAACATTCGTGCATCCATGAAGTATTCATCATCAAGCATTTTCAGAGATCTTCAAGGTTGCATATTCATCATCAACCATTGTGGAGCAAAGTCATGTCAATTCCCATGCAAGCATGTGTGTGTGGTTAGGGTTTTATGGTTTTCATGCCATTGCATACAACATTTGTGATTACATCCAAAGAGAAGAGAATCATCATCAATAATTCCAAATCTGGGGTATATCTATTCAACATTTATTTCAGTATTTGCATTATTTCATTCAAGGTTAATTCCTAAACTGAGGTTTGACTTAGGTAAACCCATATTCCAACCAAATTTTCTCTTCTTTATGTGTGTACGAAAAAGGTGTAGAGTTGTGTTCAGGAGGATCGACATAATTCATAGAGACAAACAGGTTCAACTTTTGGAGGTGAGAAATTGAAAGGACCATGGCTTGATACTACCTAGTCTCGAAAATGAGGTCGAACTTTTGGGAACAAAACCATGACATCTTATTTTGCCTAGATCCAAGTTGGTGTCTCCATACGACATTTGTAGCTCACTTTTTATGCTTCATCTCTTCAATAATCACCTATTTTTGCCCACAGGGGAGTCACTTAGTGACCTTGGGTTATATAACATGCGTTCATGACATACTAAAGAATCCCCCTATTTTCAAAAAATATTGCCCTAAACTCCTTTTTTGTCACCCTTTCCAATACATAGCCCGAATAAAAACCCCCCAATTTTCACTAGATATTGTAATTTTTTATAGCCCAAATTAAAAACCCCTCTATTTTCACCAAAAAGGCAACATATTTTTGTCATTTTTTATGATATTAAACCCTTTGATATGAACGCACGTGATATAGTATTTCCTAGCTAGTAAAGCCACCGTGATTTTTCCCCAATCTTTAACAATCCAAATCAATTCAACTTAAGGAGGAGAAAGCCCCTATCAAAGGAGGCTAAAATCATATCAAAATCTTGGCCTATCAAGGCTAGAATTAGATTCCTCTCCTCCCCAATGTAATGGTCAATTAGGTCATTTAGTGCTTTTATTATCTTAATTCCCTAACCCAAATTTTCCACCATTACAACACTTAATTGAGCAAATATTTAATTTTCCCCAACTTGTCTTTGTCGAGTTGCCACCATGTTTCTCCTTCAACAAGTTCTCTCTCATGGAATATTTGGGAATGCATAGATTTCTACCCTTGAACAATAGTCCTTCTTGAAGTATGTAGTCAACCCATGAACTCCTATCTTTACTTATAGGATCTTCATATGTTGCATAAGCTTCTTTGAAGTTTGAATCCTCCTTGTACATGTCTTTCAAGACATGAAATCAAAACATATTCACTTAATATTCCCGCATAATAGATTTTTCCTGCATAATGCATGTACAAATTTGTATATTGTCACTTGTATACTTGATAACAAAGGTAAAATTTGCAAAAACTAAATCTATTTTGCATGCCTTTGATTCAATTTATTTTGATTACAAATAAATTGTAAGGCATGGTTATCAATATACAATATAAATTCTTTAAGAATTAAACAATTTTCGAAGCTTGTACAATTGCATAAAATTATTTGTTATATGTGTAGCATCCTAAAATTGCACCCCTAGCAATTTTTGACCGCATTTGGGTCTTCACCGTAGTGAGACCTGATTATGCTCATACACATCACAAATGCCAAAAAATTTGATTTTGCACTCTAAAAGAGGCCTAATTTAAACCCTTTTTCCCATTTCAAATTTGAGCAGGATTTTGACCTTTGTGTTGGCCCATGTTGAAAAATCAATCAATTAACCTAACAGGAAGGTATATAAAGAGGATTTCCCCTCTCATTTGAACATACACAATCATCTATCACATGAGAAAGCATTCAAGCACACATGAGATCAAGCATTCAAGTATTCAAGAGCAACTGAGCATTTTCAGTCTTCCTTCAAGCCTTGGAGCAGCAATAATGTCAAGGATCAAGAATTGAAGTGGAGATCAACATCCTATTTCATGAAACCCTAATTCCATGTGGAGCAAACCAAAACTTTACAAGGATGTATAATCATTTCATTTTCAGTCATAATTCAGCATCTCCCTCAAAAGGAGAACATTTCCTTTCAGTCATTTCAATTTCATTTATCTCAATTTCATGGTTAATTCCAAAACTAGGGTTTAACCAAAGGCAAGCCCTTATTCCCAACCTATATCCCTTTCTTTTTGTGTGCAAGAAATAGGTGTGCAGTTGTACTTCTGGAAATAAGCTTTAGACACAGACAAAAAAACACTTTCCAACACACGTAAAATTTGAAGGACCAAGAGGCAGTGCCACAGTCCCTTCTTTTTCGGGGCATTTTCATAGGGCATATCTGAATCAGCTTATATTTATCAAATCCAAGTACACAACCTGTTATCATGAGGATACGGTAACTATTGAGAGGGGGGGTGAATCAGTAGTTAAACAATTTTGCAACCTCAACAAACTGTAGTGGTAACTACTCAAGCATTCTACTACACTAAGTTACCAAACCATTCACTCAAGTGTTCATCATTATGCAAACAATGTAAAGATATCAAATGCACAAATCAACAATGAAACCACCATATGAACACAGAGGTTTTTCACGTGGAAACCCAAATGGGAAAAACCACGGTGCGAATTAGCACCCAAAAAATATTTGCACTCTTTTGGAATGCACCCGGTTAAAGGCCTAGCCCAGTTAAGAGCTTACAATATGCCTGGTTAAGAGCAGACCCTATTAGGATCTACCTGGTTAAGGGATTTCAAATTGTTGTAACTGTTAGGGAACAATGGGGAAAATGATCTCATCACAACACTTCCTTGCTTGCTAGTACAGATCCTTTTCAGCTCAACTCTACTACACACATGCAGACACTTAAATCTGGTTCGGCAACACCTTCTCCTCAAATCACCGACACACAATCTTTTCTCCAACTAGCCCTAAATACACTTTTTAGTTAGGTCAGCTATATAACCCTAACTACATTTAAAATATAATGAATTTACATTACAGATCATTACAGATCATTAAAACAAATTTCTAGACAATTTCCACCATTTAATGATCACCGCACAACACCGCACATCGATTTGCTAAGCAATCAAACCCTTGTCACATTCTGCTAAGCACTTTGTTGTTTCAAAATAAATTTAATCTGTGTACGTGCTCAAATGTCATCTTATCATTACACATGGATTCTAACACATCATCACTAAGTTATGAACATAATAAGATCCACTGCCAAACCATAAATCATTATCGATTAAAGATCTGTTACCGGTATATATTCCTCTTCACAAAGTTTATGACAGTCAATCATAACTCACTCAATATACCAAATCTATTGATGTGGTTGCAATCATAGACTCATGCTAATATTATAAACATATGTTCCAAACCGCAACATCTAACTCCTCTGCAATCGTTTGTACCAGTCTTCTGATCATCGCTTTGTTCCTATTTACCTTGTTGTAAACCAGTTCCAATATCGGTTAGGCTATACCAGTAGGCCTAGATGACTTAGATGACTAAACAAACATGGTTTACATCAATGACAACACAAATAAATTCATCAAACAACTTACAACTATATCATCATCATCTAGCCAACAATCTCCATCAACTTTACAAGTTATACCAACAATAACTTTACTAGTCATCTTCTCATCTCATCATCATCTCCATATGCCAATAATCTCCCCATCGTTATTTTCATCAGTTATGCCAACAATCTCCCCCTTCGGCATTGATGGCAACACCAAAATAGAAATACCAAAAGTTCACCAAAAGCTCATCATGCAAAACTGGAACAATAATTGTTATGACTGTTGTACTTGATCTTATTTTATTTTTTTCTTCATTTTTCTTCTCCTCATTTAATTTTCTTCTCCCTCTTTTCTTTACTTCTCCCCCTTTGACAACAATGTCAAAGGTGCAAAGTGTCAAATTCATCTTTTATTGCTATTGTTTCCTTCATCTTTGTTGCTCCCCTTGAGGAGTAGCCCACTTCTCATCAATCCACAGTGAAATATCTTGAATTAGTCCACTGGATTGATGTTGCAACAGCATCTTAGTTGACCTTCAATAGGGGTATAACCCCTAGCTTGACTTTAAGATACTCAAAGGTCGCTTGTGGCAATGGCTTAGTGAAGATATCAGCCAACTACTCCTTGCTTGACACATGCTCCATCCTGACTTTCTTTCCCTACACTCTTTCTCTCAGAAAATGATACTTCAGTTCAATATGCTTTGTTCTAGCATGCAATACCAGTTTCTTTCAAATTCTTATTGCACTTGTGTTATCACAATATATGACCACCGGTTCTTTCATAGTCTCCTTGAATCCTTCTAATACATGTCTCATCCATATTGCTTGAGTACAGTTCATAGATGCAACCACATACTCTGATTTTGTTGTAGACTGAGAAATGCAACTTTGTTTCTTACTAGTCTAGGATACCAGTCTTCCTCCTAGAAAAAATGCACCATTGATTGTGCTCTTCTGGTCATCTATATATTACCTTCCCAATCAGCATATGTGAACACCTTCAAAGAGAATTTGCCTTTGTATGGATACCATAATCCATAATCAATAGTTCCTCTAAGATACCTAAAAATTATCTTCACTGCCATCATATGAGTCTCTTTAGGACTTTTCTGAAATCTAGCCACTATACCAACTACATGAGAAATGCTCGGTCTACTATGAACAACATAGTGTAGTTTTCCAATCATGGATCTATACTCAGTTTTATTCATTGGATCTGCATCATCTTCCTTCGATAATATGCAACCAGTAACCATAAGGATTCCAACTAGTTTATAGTCTTCCATTCCAAAGGTTTTCAATACCTCCTTCACATATTTGGATTGACTGATAAAGATTCCTCCTTCCATCTGTTGGACCTAAAAACCAATGAAAATTTTGATTTCTCCTATCAAAGACATTTCAAATTTCTTTTTCATCTGCAAAAGTTAAACTCATGTCATCATCTCCTCCAAATATGATATCATCTACAAATACTTCTGCAATCAATAACTTGTCTCCTTTTGTCTTCAAGTAAATGTTGTTGTCCTCACTGGTTCTTTGAAATCCAATCTTTATCAGATGTGAATAAAGGCTTTCATACCAGTCTCTTGGAGCTTGCTTTAACCCATATAAATATTTATGAAGTTTGCATACCATGTCCTTGTCTTCAGTCAATGCAAACCCATTTGGTTGTTCAATATAAACTTCTTCTAGAATTCCATTCAAAAATGTAGACTTTAGATCCATTTGGTATACCTTGAATCCTTTGAATGTTGCAAATGCAAGTAGCATTCTTGCTCCTTCAAGTCTAGAAACTGGCGCAAAGGTTTCTCAATAATCCTCACCTTCTTCTTGTGCATATCATTTGCAAACTAGTCTAGCCTTGTTCCTAATCACTTCACCATCTTCATTTAATTTGTTCCTGAACACCCACTTAGTACCAATCACATTTTTATCAACTGGTTTGAAGACAAGTGTTGTTCTTCTCTATTTGATCAAGCTATTCATTCATAGCCTTTATCCAATCATCATCCTTGAGAGCTTCTCTCATTGTCTTAGGTTCAACTATGGAAATCAGACAAGCACTTTCTCTTATCTTTCTTCTTGTTTGAACTCCAACATTCCTATCTCCAATTATCTAATCTGCAGAGTGATTCAACTTTACATATCTAGGTATAACCAGTTCCGGTATAGAAATCTCTTTGTGTTCTTCTTTATCTTCACCTTTCGGTTGAGCAGTATCCTCCACACTGTTCTACTCAGCATCATTTTGAACTTCTGGTTCAATGATCACTATCTTTTGTTCATATATTGCATCAGACTTGCTGGTATCATCAGACTTCTTCGCAACTAGGGTTTCCGGTCTGAATGCTCTTCCACCGATTCACATTTCCAAAAATCTTCATGATCCACTATCAACTTTGCCAAAGTAGCAGTCAAAAGCTCTTCTATGTTTCTGTCACTCTCTAGATGTGCTCTCAAAAATGCAAAGTAAAAAATGAGACTACAAAACACCTTTTTATTTGTCTTTTTCTAAACCAGTTGAACATACCCTAATCACCTATTCAACCATAGAACTTGCTACTGGTTCACATATCACATCCAATTTACCGGTTTGAAATGTAACCAGTTCAAAATCACTTCATAACATTATATTGCATCAAAATATGCAGATTTGACTTACCGCATACCATTTAGGGGGTCTTTAAATAGATCTGTCAATATGCTCCCCCTAAGCTTCATACATAGCTTAGTTTTTCGGTGAGGGATTCTCCACACCAGGTGAAGAATCAAAGTCCTCTCATGGTTTCTCCTCACTTTTCTTCTTCCATATCTTATTCATCTCACTTCTGGTTTCTTTCACATCTGTCTTCTTCTTTCATTTCTAGCCAACAGACTGATTAACCGGTTGGTTCATTCTAACTCTGCAAAACCTTGCAATGTGTCCCGGTTTGTGACAGTGAAAACATGTCATTCTAGATGCTCTCTAGGGTCCAACATTGCCTCAGTTAGTTCTTCTCTGGAAATTCATAGCTACATGACCATAGTTGTGACAGATTGAACATGTCACATTCCATCTATTCTCCATTTCATATGGACTAGACCGGTTCACATAAGATCTCTGCCAAGTAGGGTTCCTTCGGTCATTGTAAGATCTCTGCCAAGTAGAATTCCTCTCATCATTGTAAGATCTCTGCCATTCACCATTAGACCTCTTACCCATATAAGATCTATGATTGTTCACTCTTGACATGCACTCAATAGCTCTATGCTCATACTTGTTGCAATTGAAACAATATCCATCAAAAGTACTAAGTTTATATCCTTCATATGCATTAGGTCTATATCCATCAAAAGTACTAGCTCTACTTCTACAAACATTTGCAGTATTACCTACCTTATGATAGTTAAAACATATTGGTTTGTAGGTTCTCTTATAGGTGTTCTTCTTGGTCTTAGGTGTAGATTCGGCTTTATTCATGGTGACCTTGGTATCAAATAGCTTTCCTTGTTCAAAGGTTGTGTATCTCAAGCCATGTGTATCTATGTTCTACTTTTGTTTCTGAATCTGCCCATCAAGCATAGCAGTTCTCTTGTTGTATTTATCTAGTAACTCATTTGCATCAGCCAACTCCTTCGTAAGCACCTCATTCTTCTTTGTAAGACTCTCTCTAAGAGACAGCCATGTCTAGATCGGCTTGTATTTCCTATTTTCCTCTTTTTCCTCATGAAGATGTACATGCAGGGTACCAATCTCTCGGTTCAACGTTAAGATCTCATCCTCCTTATCTCTTACTTTGTCTTCAGATGTCCTTCTAGCTTCCAACTCTTGGCTCATCCTGATGGTAAGGGCTTCCATCTCCCTCCTCATATTTGTCTTATCATCAATCAACTTTTCCACCTCATTAAACAAGGCACAATGTTTTCTTCCTCAGATGAAGTGTTTTCACTGAGCTCCAACAACTACTCAACCAGCTCTTTTCTCTTAGCTAATGAAGCTTTGTACTTGACCTTTAGTTCACCAAGGGATTCTTCAGATTATGTAAGCCTGTGTGAAAGCTCTTTGTAACTCATTGAACCTTCCCCCATGTTAGCCTTAGAGATCCTTCCCAAGCGGTTAAGCCTTTAAGGGAATTAGGCTCTAATACCAATTGTTATTATGAGGATCCGGTAACTACTAAGAGGTGGGGTGAATCAGTAGTTAAACAATTCTACAATACTTCAACAAACTATACCGGTAACTACTCAAACATTCTACTAAACTAATTTACCAAACCATTCACTCAAGTGTTCATCATTTTGCAAACAATGTAAAGATATCAAATGCACAAATCAACAATACAACCATCATATGAACACAGAGATTTTTCATGTGGAAACCCAAATGGTAAAAACCATGGTGGGAATTAGCACCCACAAAATACTTGCACTCTTTCGGAATGCGCCTGGTTAAAGGCCTAGCCCGGTTAAGAGCTTACAATATGTCCAGTTAAGAGCAGACCCTATTAGGAGTCACCCGATTAAGGGGTTTGCCTCAGCCTTGTTAGGAGCTCTACCATGTTAGGAGTAACCTTGTTAGAGGATTTTAAACTCAAGTTACTGAGCCACCCGGTGAAGGTATTTACAATATAAGACCTGTTAGGATCTACCCCGTTAAGGGATTTCAAACTGCTATAACTGTTAGGAAACAACATGGCAAATGATCTAATCATAGCACTTCCTTGCTTGCTAGTACACATCCATTTCAGCTCAACTCTGCTACACACATGCAGACTCTTCAATCTGGTTCGGCAACACCTTCTCCTCAAATCATGGACACACAATCTCTTCTCCAACTAGCCCTAAATACACTTTTCAGTTAGTTCGGCTACATAACCCTAACTACATTTAAAATACAATGAATTTATATTATAGATCATTACAGATCATTACAAATCATTACAACAAATTTCTAGACAATTTCCACTGTTGAATGATCACCACACATTGATTTGATAAGCAATCAATCCCTTGTCACATTCTACTAAGAACTTTGTTGTTTCCCAATAAATTTGATCCTTGTACACGCTCAAATACCATCTTATCATTACACACGGATTCTGACATGTCATCACTAAGTTATGAACATGATAAGATCCACCGCCAAACCATAAATTATTACCAGTTAAAGATCTGTTACCGGTATACATTCTTCTTCACAAAGTTTATGACAGTCAATCATATCTCACTCAATACACTTAATCTACTGATGCGGATGCAATCACGAACTCATGCCAATGTTATAAACATATGTTCCAAACCACAACATCTAACTCCTCTCCAATCGTCTGTACTAGTCTTTTGATCATCGCTCTATTATTGTTTACCTTGTTGTAAACCGGCTCCACTACCAGTTAGTGTGGGCAATTAACACTCAATTGGTTGGTTTCACTATGTTTTCATTGATGGCAACATGGCAATTTATTTTGGCTTCATGTTTTGGGTTAGTTGTGTATCGGCAGGCACTTCACCAACATCGGCACCAACAGGTTGAAAGGAATTCTCATGTTACCGGCAATGCAGGCCAACATGGTTTATAATCAGGTTATCGGTATTGGAGACCGACATCTTTTGGATCCGTCATTGGCAACTATTTTCGATATTCATGTATTTATGTTATCTATCTCACATGTATATTCATATTGTAAATATTTTTGTAATCTGACATAAGGCATGATGAATTGTAAAGGGTATATAGGTCAATTGGTAGATCATTTTTGATAGGTGATGGATATGTGATAAATATGGTATGGATGTGAATATGGATGTTTTGTAATGCGAAATATATCAGAGAGATCATGTATGTGAGGATATTTATGTAAGGGGTATTTCGGTAAAGGATTTATGGTTTCAAAACGGAACACGCAGAGCTTAACCGAAACTGTACTCAAGCATAGAAGATGTTATCTTTGCAGTTCAATCATTTCTCTGGATTGTAGTCTGGATTTTTATGTAGTCAGTGAAGCTCCTTTTGTGATTGCGCAGTGTGCTCTAGGCTGTATTTTGTAATATCTCTTCATATGGCCAGTGGATTGATATTGTGGGTCTCAAATCCCACTGTGGTTTTTCCTCTTTGAGGTTTTCTACGTATAGCTTTGTGCGTTATGGTGTTCATTTATGTGATTGGCTTATTGGTTGATTTACTTCTTTCAATTATGTATGTACCGGTATACCAGTTGGTGTATGCATGTTTTAATAAGGCTAAAATTGACCATTCTGGTATAACACTGATTCACCCCCCCTCTCGGTGTTATTGGATTCCAACAATTGGTATCAGAGCCTTGTGCCTTGGAGGAAGTTTAAAAGCTTGAGGGAGATCTTGAATCCGGAATCCATGGATATGGGTTTAAAGAATCAAATTGAGATGGCACTTAAAGATTATGATGTTGAAAGGATGAAGAACTTGAAGCTACAAGATGAATTGAATTCTACTAAGGAATTCATTCTTGTCCTACAGGAGAGGCCATCATTTGTTCAAGCTAGGAGGAAGGAACTTTTGCAAAATTAGGATGATGAAGAGAAAGATGCACTTAAGGAACAGTGTCAAAAGTTGAGTCGGGAGAACATGGTCATGAGAAATGAAATACAAGCTATAACTATGAGAATGTCTAAGGAGATTGAAGACCGAAAGAAAAAGGAAGAAAATCTTGCTATATCCCTGAAGAACAAATTTGAAAAATGTGGTAGGTTGGTTCATGAGAATGATATGTTGAGAACTAATTTAGTACAATCTGAGAGTAATGAACAAGAGCTTGAGAGACAAATGATAATTATGAGAGATGATCTGACTATTGCAAGTGAGTATAAAGAAAAATTCAAGATTAGTTTAGCACAGCTAGATGAGTTATTGAAGAGACAAAGGAAGAATCGAGATTCCAGTGGACTAGGATCTGAGCAAGGACAAAGTTTTGGTATAGCAAATGAATACAAAACCATAAGGCACCAGTAAGGCAGCTTAATACTTATAAATTTAATGGTAGATGTTTTGTTTGTAATAAATTTGGTCACATGGCTAGGCAATGTAGAAACAGAGCAAATCAGAACCCTGATTATGCTCCCGGTCAATGGTCTAAATGTAATAAGTATGGGCATAAGACAGAAGATTGCAGAATGAATGTTAAATGTTATGCATGTGAAAAATTTGGACATATGGCTAATCAGTGCAGGTCAAGCAATTATAGCGGTTTTAGCAAAGTAATTCAAAAGAATAATGTTACATGTTATGCATGTAATGAGGTAGGACATATTGCTAAATTTTGTAGAAGTAAAAATCCACCGGTTGGTAATGGAGGATCAACTAAGAAAGGGAAAAAAAAAGGTTAATGAAATCCGGCAAGATCATATCAAGAGATGGGTTAGGAAGACTGAAGAACAATCAGTAGATGGTAATGCTCTGGTTACTTATCCGACAGAGAAGGTTGTTCCTGCACTGGTGAGAAGCTCAAACGGTAACTAAGGCAGATGCCTTAGGGGTAGGCAAAATTCATGAAGATGTTGCATATGCGCCGGGAAGAGGTTCAGGAAGATGTTCCAGATATTGGAGATGCTTATCCGGCATGGAAATGTTTGTTCGAGATTCGGTATCTTCCATCGGTAGTCATTGATATCAATAAAAGATTAGGGTTTTTCTTGGAGGATAAAAGGTCGAATTCACTTCATTTTTTATCACCTTGCATTCAGAGTGATTCAGAGAGATTAAGGGTGATTCAGTGTGATCAGATATCTTCTTGAATGATTTCACCAGCGATTGGAAGAGGTCTTTAGGTTTTTTTACCGGCAACGATTCACAGGTATTTATCTTCAAATCATGGAAGCGGGATCATCATCTGTTCCTATCTTTGTTGCAAATCCGACTATAGTCGAGGTCAAGGACCATCCCAGGCCAATTTTCAAGCAATATCCGCATGTGGCTACCCTGGACGATTTAGTTGGCGCTTTTTCCCATGTCCCAAAAGGTGTTGTGTATGTGGAAGATGTAAGAGCTTATATCCACTGTCATATTGAGGATTTGGGAATGAATGATATCAAGAGAATGTACATGAATGAGTTAATGGGAGACTCTGGAAAGATTAAACCTAAATAACAGCGTATTGTTGATCTAGGGTTTACCGGCATTCTGGATATTCCAGAATTCAAAGATGAAATTGTTAAGTATGTTTTGAGCAGAGTGCATGGAGAGTTTATCTGGTTAGATAGACCTTATAAGATTAAAAAGGAGGCCATCAGGGCAATCACCAATTTACCACGGGTTTGACAACATCTAGAGAAGAAAATTTCAAATGATCAGGTTAACAAGATTACCGATGCAACATCAGACAGGTGGTCAATGAGAATCAGTACTATCACCGATACAAACATCAAATTTGGTAGCATGGTCATCGGTTACAAGGTAACACAATCAAACTGACTGAATTTTATTTCCAGCTCCTGCATTTATGCAGCTTATAAGATGATGAGAGAGAATGAGAAGATAGATCTATGTGGTTGGATGTTAGATGAACTATTGATTAACCTAGGAAAGATTAAAGGATAAAAGAAGGGGACTTTCCGGTATGGTAACTTAATTGTTTGTTTAATGTTATTTTTCATCAATGAGACTCTCGGTTTTGGGAAGAGACATTGGGCATTTGATATCTCGGTAGGGAGGCAACTGAAATAGTCAATTGCTTCATTGGGAATTCAAAGAGATGACAAAGTATGGGGATATTTTAAAGCGTTTCAAAAGGCTATGAATTCTAGGATGAGGGTTCCAAAGCACATTGTTGAGAAATACTCAACTGACATATGCTTCATGGTTAAGAAAGATGAAACACTCATGGAAGCGGTCAAACCCCGGAAGATCTAGATTGAGGAGATGGGTTATGAAGTTGATGCTCAGATTCTTGATGCTTATGCATAGATGCTAATTGATGCACTGATAGATGAAACTATAAAAACCTTTGGCACTGCTAAGCAGAAGACACAAGAGGTTGAAACCGAGTTCAACCAAAAGAAGAGAGAGAAGAAGGAATGAAAGACAAGTTTGTTGAGAAGGTTTCATAGGACATCAAAGCATTGATTGATTTTGTCCCGGAGAAAGGCAGGAAGAGGAAAGAACCAGAAGTATTCATTGACCCTATTGCAGCTGAATCTGAATCTGAAGATGACACACCCCTAGCATTCAAAAGGGTAATAAGGAAGAAAATTAAAGAGGCTAAGGTAGAAGCTAAGAAGCAACCGGTTAGGAAAGTTACTATCAGGGTACCAGCACAGAAGAAAGCACCAAAAGAGACACCTTCAGCCCCATCCGGTACTGGAAGAAGGAAGAAGGATGACATTAATCTGGCAATTGAATCTGGTAATGTAACTATCATTCCACCAAAGACTTGTGCAGAAAGATGGTATGTTAAAGAATGTATAGTTTTATTATGAACATTTAGAGAATGGTGAACAAAGAGAAGTAGAGGAAGCAGTTTTGTTGTATTTGGATATTTATAAACCTTGACAGAAATTGAACACCAAATACCGGCATAGTTGTATGATATGTTAGATGCTAGAAGACTATCAGCAATGCAAGAGGACAAGCATATAAAAATTCAAGAGTTGCTATATGTTTGTGTTTCTATTGCTCTAGAGGAGAAGGATAAGACACTTGAAGTGGAAGATAGGAAAATCTTTAACAGCAAACATAAAATAATCAGTCTTATGTTAGGAAGAGTAAATGGGATAATCAACGAAACCCACAAGGCATGGTTTAAGTTATTTGAAGGGAACTGTGGTTTTTATACTTCACCAGAATCTAAGACAGATACTGCAGACATCCCGGTTGAAGGAAAAGGAAAGGGTATTATGGGTACTTCACCCTCAATTTTGAAAAACATTAAGATAGTGGAAATTAAGCCCCCGGTAGATACAAATGTACAGATAAATGTTGAGATACCAGCAAATACAGAGAGTGTAAAGGTTGATAATGTACAGGATACTAATGTTGAGGACAACAGTCCTCCGGATACAAATGTATAGGATGAGGCTACAATTCCTAGGGAGGAATTGGCAGTTACTGAGACTACACCAAGTGGCAAAGCCACCGGTGCAAGTGAGGAAGCTAAAGGATAAATCATCAGAGGAGAAGAAAGAGGAATCTGGCACGGAACCGATAGTTAGTCCATCATTGTTGTCAATTGACACCTCGCAGGTTGAAAAGAAAAGCATAACCGAGATGAGTCCTACTGAACTCATGATGACAATTGCACAGAAAATGATGAAGGGGGGATCTATGGATAAAGGTATTATGGATCAATCTATCATTGTTTTGCATAGACTAGTCCCAGAGTGCAAGTTTGGCAATGAAGCAAGCTCATCCGGCAAGATTAAGATAATCACTAAATATATTTCAAAGGATTACAATCCTTATAGCAGATTTCAAACCGACAAGCACTGGAGAGGTTCACACAGGCAAAGAGAGCTACATTTGATCAAATGATTGAGTCTGAAAAGAAGGAAATTAATGAAAAGTTGAAATTGAAGATAATTCTTTAAAGCAGTGCACAAATATTTACAGAGTATGTTGTAACACAGATTTTCTTATAGTTAATTTGGATAAGAGGATTAAGGAAACTCGAGAGAAAATTGTAGGTATAGCCAATTCTTTTGATGGATTAAATTCATTGGCTACGTCCATTGATGGTCAGATTTTTTGGTTTTGGAAGCCCAAGCTTCTGCTCTTGAGAAAGAAAAATATTAAATCATAAGAAGAGCCAGAAGTCTCAGATGTTTGGTGAGTCCCCGGTTGGATTCACTTAGTGTACATAAGGAGTGTATAGATATGGTTGGTAAGCCCACACCAACAGAGTTAAATGAGAAAGAGTCATCTGCCCATATGCTAAATGGACTTGTATCTATTTCCGACACTTTCAAATCTAGTTGGGATACTTATCTAGAGATTTTGGAGAAGGCCTATCCGGAAATTTTCAAACATATTAAGCTACGGTAAGGTATTTTGGGATATTCATTGTACAGTATCTTTCATTCTTCGTCCCGGTTTTGTATTTTTGGTATTCTTTTTGGAAATTTCGATGGCATTGATGTCAAAGGGGGAGTGATATAGATGTGAAAAATAAAAAGGGATTTGTATGCATTAGGGGGAGATAAGGAGATGTGGATTATTTTGTTTAGATGGATATTTAGCTCAGGGGGAGCAGGTTCTGGATGAAATCGACAGTTGAAACCATGACCATTTTTCACATGAGTGTTGCCATCAATGCCAAAGGGGGAGATTGTTGGCAAATGACACTCAATTTGTTGGTTTCACTATGTTGTCATTGATGGCAACATGGCAATTTATTTCGGCTTCATGTTTTGGGTTAGTTGTGTACCGGCAAGCACTTCATCGACACCAGCACCGGCACTGGTAGGTTGAAAGGAATTCTCAGGTTACCGGTAATGCAAGTCGGCATGGTTTAGAATCAGGTTATCGGTATTGGAGGCCGACATCTTTTGGATCCAACATCGGCAACTATTTTTGATATTCATGTATTTATGTTATCTAGCCGACATGTATATTCATATTGTAAATTGTAAGCCGACATAAGGCATGATGAATTGTAAAGGGTATATAGGTCAATTGGTTAAATCATTTCTTATAG
This sequence comes from Cryptomeria japonica, assembly GCF_030272615.1. Taxonomy (NCBI): domain Eukaryota; kingdom Viridiplantae; phylum Streptophyta; class Pinopsida; order Cupressales; family Cupressaceae; genus Cryptomeria; species Cryptomeria japonica. The sequence continues at coordinate 413,204,287 of NC_081407.1, read as the reverse complement.
GTGATGGATATGTGATGAATATGGTATGGATATGAATATGGATGTTATGTAATGCAAAATATATCAGAGAGATAATGTATGTGAGGATATTTATGTAAGGGGTATTTCGGTAAAGGGTTTAGGGTTTCAGACCGGAACAGACAGAGCTTAATTGGAATTGTACTCAGGCATAGAAGATGGTATCTTTGCAGTTCAATCATTTCTCAGGATTGTAGTCTGGATTTGTATGTAGTCAATGAGGCTCCTTTTGTGATTGAGTAGTGTGCTCTAGGCTATAAGTCTTCATGCAAGTGCAGGCCCCTATATTTTGTAATGTCTCTTCATATGTCCAATGGATTGATATTGTGGGTCACAAATCCCACCCTGGTTTTTCCTATTTGATATTTTCCACGTATATCTCTGTGTGTTATGGTGTTCATTTATGTGATTGGCCTATTGGTTGCTTTAATTCTTTCAATTATGTATGTACCGGTATATCGGTTGGTGTATGCATGTTTTAATAAGGCTAAAATTGATCATTCTAGTATAACATTAATTCACTCCCCCCCTGCTCCTCTTAGTGTTATTGGATTCCAACTGTTAGGCTCTACCGGTAGGCCTAGATGACTTAAATGACTAAACAAATATGGTTGCCATCAAGGACAACACAAATAAAGTCATCAAACAACTTACAACTATATCATCATCATCTAGCCAACAATCTCCATCAACTTTACAAGTTATGCCAGCAATAACTTTACCGGTCATCTTATCATCTCATCCTCATCTCCATATGCCAATAATCTCCCCATCATTATCTTCATCAATTATGCCAACACAACCAAATCTTGAACCTGTAGCTCTGTAGCTCGGTATTTTCTCAGCTTCGTCTTCAAATTCAGCACTTTACCCTAAATCAGCATTTCAACTTACAAACAGGAAAAAAAAACACCATAATCAATCAATCCACTTATTATTCAGTCCTTATCTGATTTATGATTGAAACTAGTGGATTCCTCCCCTCTTTTGAATGTAAAGGAAATCTCCCCATCAAGCGAAAATTGATTTGGTGATTTCTGCTTCTATGTTGCAAATTGCCAAATCAAATTTTCCCCTTTACAATATGAGGAATAATTTTTTTGGCATCATTAAGTTTCTCATTGTAGTAAGAAATTATCTTACATTCTTGGGTTAGGACAATACTTGTTGCAATCTCACTAGCATCACATTCCACATGAATTTTTTTACCAGAAATAGGTAAGGTTAGAATAGGTTGTTCTATAATCTTTTTCTTAAGTAACCAAAAGCTTCTTTTAGATTCCTTAGTCCATTTGAATAGGCTACTTATTTCAGTAATCAATAAACTCTTATCATCATTCTCTTTCTATCTCGCCAAGCTCTTGACCTATCTATTTCCCTATCACTCCACCCCCATCTCTACCTCTCTTTATCTCATTCTCTCCTCTCTCCCCCAACCTCTTGATCTTTATAATTTCTCAGATTTAGTCAAATTTAAGTAATCACCAAGCTCCTATCATCATTCTCTCTCTATCTCTATCTCACTATTTTGTCTCCCTCGATTACTAATTCTTTAGTCCATTTGAATAGCTACTTATTTCAATAATCAATAAGCTCTTATCATTATTCTCTTGTTATCTCTCCAAGATATAGACCTATTTGTTTTCCTATCACTCTCCACCCCCATCTCTACCTCTCTTTATCTAATTCTCTCCTTCCTCCCCCAGCCTCTAGATCTTGAAATTTCTCAGACGGTCAAATTTCAGTAATCACCGAGCTCTCTATATATACCTCTCCATCCTTCCCTACCTACCTCTATTTATTTATATACATCTCCCTCCCACCCTCTCTCTTCCCTCCTTCCCTCTCTCAGCCTCGCTACCTATTCATCTATCTATACTCGCTATCTCCCCTCTCCCTTTCTCTCTTTATCTCCTCTCCCTATTTATCCATCTATTTCCCCTCTCCCTCTTTTTATTTCCCATCTCCCTCTCTTTATTTCCTATCTCCCTCTCTACTTTTATCTCACCTCACTCTCTACCTCGTTCCCTCCATACTACTCTTTGTCTCACCTCACTCTCTCTATCTCTCCCTACCTCCCTCCTTCCCTCTCCACATTACTCTATATTTCATGTATCTCTCCCTTCATACCTCTCTCTCTAGTTATCTCTCTCTCTCCTTCCCTCACTACTTGTCTCTATGTACCCTCCATCCCTACATACCTCTCCTTCCATCAATCACTCCTCTCCCTCTCCATTTATGTTTATCTCACCTCTCTCTCCTTCCCTCTCCACCTCTCTCTATATATCTCCCCCCTCTCAACTTATCTCTATCTCCCTTCTCCCTCTCTCTTTCTCTACATATATCTCCTTCCTTGCAAGACCACTATTTCTCTCCCTCCCTTTGCCTCTTGAGCCTTCCTTTGCCACTTCTATCAATTTCACCTCTCCCTCTCTACCTCTCTCTCACCATATATCTCTCTCCCTCTACCTTTCTCTCTCTTTTATTTTCTCTCTAATTATATATATCTAGCTTCCTCTCCCTCACTCCCCCCATAGTCTATTTATCTACATACCTCTCCCTCCCGCCTTCCATATTTAGTTGTCTCTATCTCTCTCTCCCTATCTCACCTCTCTCTCATTTGCTCTCTACTTATTGATAGAGAGGGATAGATGGAGAGGTAGAGAGAGAGATATATATATATGTGTGTATAATGATATAGAGAAGTAGAGGTAGAGGAGAAAAGAGGGAGGGAGAGAGAGAGAGACTTGGAGATAGGAGAGATAAAGAGGTGATAGAGAGAAGAGAGTGAGGGGGAAAGGGGCATATTGATAGAGGGACTAAGGGAGAGACCTAGATGAAGAGAGAGAGAGAGAGAGAGAGAGAGAGAGAGAGAGAGAGAGAGAGAGAGAGAGAGAGAGAGAGAGAGAGAGAGAGAGAGAGAGAGAGATCTGTGCAATGAGATGTGGAGGGATAGACTTCAAGAGGGGAGAGATAGAGAGATAAGAGAGGGAAGAGAAAAGGGAAAGATCAATAGGGACAAATAGAGGGACATAGGTAGAGAGGTGGGTAATGAGACATGAAGGGAGAGGTAGAGAAGTAAAGGGGAAGGGAGGGATAGACCTAGAGATGTGAGGGATAAGAAAGGGGGTGGAGGGAGAGAGATGGGTAAGGAGGGATGAGGAGGAAGAGAGGGAGAGAGGGAGGAAGAGAGATACCTAGAGAGGTGGGTAATGGGACATGGAGGAAGAGGTATAGGGGTAAAGAGGAAGGGAGGGAGAGACCTAGAGAGGCGAGAGATAAGAAAAGGGAGGGAGGGAGAGAGATGGGTGAGGAAGGATAAAGAGGGAGGGAAAGAAGAGAAAGGGAGATGCCTAGAGAGATGGGGTAAGGAGGGAGTGAAGGAGAGGTTGAGATAGAGAGAAGTGAAGAGAGAGGGAGGGAGAGGGGATATAAAGATAAGTAGAGAGAGATATTAGGGAGTAAGGGAGAGGTAGGTAGATAGATAGGGAAGAAGAGGGAGAGGGAATACGGAAGCAGTGAGGGGTAGGTAGAGAGAGGTTGGGAGGGAGAAAGAGGTAAGTAGAGAGATAAAGAGAGAGAAGGGAGGTAGAGATATGTAGAGAGATGGAGAGAGACGTATGGAGGAAGAGAAAGGAGATAGAGGTGAAAAAGAGAAGTGTTGAGGGAAGGAGGCATGGAGAGGGAGAGAGAGACATGTAGTGAGATAGAGAGGGGTAAGTAGAGAGAGAGAGAGAGAGAGAGAGAGAGAGAGAGAGAGAGATAAAAGTAGAGACGGGTGAAAAAAGAGGTAGGTAGAGAGGGAGAGGGAAGTTAAAGAGAGTAAGAGGGGAGATAAATGGATAGATATATAGATAGAGATGAGATTAAGAAAGGGAGATTGAAGATAGAGAGTAGAGATAAATGGATAGGTAGATAGGAAAAGAGAGAGAAGGGGGGAGGGAGGTATTTATAAAGAGAGAGGGTGGGAAGGATATGTATGTAGAGAGATAGAGTTAGGTAGGGAATAAAGGAAAGGTATGTATAGAGAGAGGGAGAAGGAAGATAAATATAAGTAGAGATAGAGAGGGGGGAGGAGGGAAGGAGAGGTATGTAGAGAAATATAGGTAGGAAGGGAGTGAGAGGGAGGTATGTAGAGAGAAGGATAGGGAAAGAGGGAAAGACAAAGAGAGTGGAGAGCGAAGGGTGACGAAGAGAGATAGGTCTAGATCTTGATGGATAAAGGATAGAGTGAGATAGAGATAGGGGAGAGGGAGAGTGATCAGGAGAGAGATTTGTACAAAGCTTGAGGCAAACAAGGAGAATGAGATAAAGAGAAATAGAGAGGGAAGGATTGAGAAAGGGAGCAAGAGAGAGGAAGATAGGGAGGGAGATTTATGTAGATAAATAGAGGTAGGGAGGGAAGGATGTAGAGGTATCTAGAGAGAGGGAGAGGGGAGATGGAGATAATTATAGAGGAAAAGGGTGAGAGATAAGTGGAGAGTGAGCATGCAAAGGTAGAAAGGAGAGGAAGGGAGGGAGAGAGGGAGAGAAATAGAGGTAGGAAGTGAGGGGAGGTATGTAGGGAGAGGGAGAGAAGAGATAAAGATAAGTAGAGAGAGGGGAGGAGAGAGAGAGAGGTGGAGAAAAAGAGAGAGGAGAGAATGTGTGAGGTACCTACAGAAGAGAAGGGAGATAGAGAGTAAAGTGAAGGGTGAGAGAGATAGGTTTAGAGATTAGGGAGCGAGGAGAGAGTGAAATAGAGAGAGGGGAGAGAGGGGAAGAGAAAGTGATAGATAGAAATTTGAATGAGTGTGAGAAATTATGAGATCTAGAGCTTGGGGAGAAATAAGAGAGTGAGAGTTAGAGCAAGGGAAGAAGGAGAGTGATAGGGAAATAGATGTCTATAGCTTGGGGGAGACAGAGTATGAGAAGAGAGATAGCAAGAGAATGATAAGATCTCCTAAGAGCTAGAATATGCATTATGACTACTAGAGATCTTAAATCATTTTTAAACATCCTTCCAATATATACATAAAATATAACTTAAACTATAAAAAGGTAGAGACAAAGGAAATGTCACTTATACTTAAATATTATATTTTATGTATATATCCTAATGAAAAAATTTAAGGGGAAAACAAAATAATTAACATACAAAAGGTTATATCAAACACGCATGTATTTATTTCACATAAAAATGTGTATGTGTTAATGTCTTGTCATGTATGTAGGCTTGGAAGGTTCATTTGCATTATATTGGCGTGATTTTTTCTTCCATTCTTGTTTCTCAACTTCATCGTCATTAGGTTTACACATTATATATCGGGTCTTGGTAAAATAACCACCATAATTCCAAACATCTTTTGAACTTTTTAACCATATAATTTTTCTTAGATTTGGGCAACATTAACTTTTTGATAATTTTTGACCTACTTGTCTAAATTTGAAATAATTTATATAATGTTGGCAAGTGTTGTGTCACAAACCAACTCCAAAATTTGTGTTGAATTGTTGTGTAGTGTTTTGGGATGTTATAGAACTAAATGACATAATTGTAGGTGCAACAAAAACTCAAGCAAAGTTGTTTGTGAAATTGTGCAATAAGATTCTTTGAACTACTCAAGATGAATTGTATAATGTCTTTTGGTTTGTGTGACATGACTAAATGTTGTGTAACTAACACATGAAAGAAGATGCAATGTGCATTGGTGCAACATGGTTCCTAGGAGTGCAAGTGATGCATTATGCAAGAGTTGTGTACAAGATGGCACACAATGGTGTTCATGACTAAGGATAACACTCAAGCTTATATTATATCAAATAAATTAAATCCAATTTGTGTAACAAAAAATGCTTTAAAACATAAAACAATTTTTTGTCTAATCTTTAGCCTTGGACCACAAACAGACCTTTTAACACCTTATACCTCCTAGTTACACCTTATTACTATGATGGTAGAATACAACACTAAGAATGACACAATATATCACCACTAAATTATCCCCTACTTTACAACCCAAAATAATTTTTCCAATAATTAGGTTCTACTATAAAAGCTTTTTAAGGTCTTGTCAATGTCAATGAATGCATGCACAAAAAGGTTATGAAATTGTCTATTTTGACCATTAATGCACTTACTACAACAAAACTCTTATATCCAACCACCAATGCACACCCTTATATTATAGGCCTTAAATCCATTCTCTTATATCCAACCACCAATGCACCCTTATATTATAGGCCTTATATCCATATTTATTAAGGAAAATTTCTTGAGGAGGATACAAATCAAATTTTCCTTACAAAAGTCTCTGTTTAAAACAAAAAGATTGAGTAGTGACACTTCAATTCATTCTTGTAACATGCATATGTTTAATCTTTTATAAAACATCAAAAGAAGGGTACCACTACTTTTGCAAGCTAGTTTTGCAAGCACGTAGAAATTGCATGAAACGTTGTAAAACCTTCATTTTTTCAAAAATGTGAACCGACCTCTTATCTATCTACAACTAAGGTTCAAAACTCATCACACACCTTACCACATTAACATATTAAGAAGTTTTCAAGTTTTCCTTTTTTAAAAAATCAACCGAAACCTAATCATGGTATCCCTAGTCTAGAACAAAAAATATCATTATTTTTATTCATGAGAAAACAAGTTTTCAAGCCTCGAAACCTTTTACAACAAGAAACATGTAGTGCTCAACTAGAGAACAACAAACTACCCAAATAATAGGCTAACACACAACAACAATCAAGTTGCCACACACCAAATGTAACCAAAACACATACATTTGAACCCAAATTGCTAACAAAACAAACAATGGTGGCCAAAACCACCCCTAGACACTTCCTAACACTTCAAACTCCCTAAACTTGAGTGTGGTAGACACAAACATGTCTAGGAACACTATATTTCCTTCTATGGACAATCTTCCATAAAATATTATTTGTTGTTAGAACAAAAAAAAATCATTTATTGCTAAAACAATATTATATTCTTATTTAAAATATAGCTTATATGCAACATAAATGATTTAAATATCATTTGGTAACCATAACTCTTTGTTTTCTCTAACCATGATATCCAACACAAATGAACAAATAGTTGAATGCCAAAAAAGCTTTGTTATTAAAACAAAGCATTATATTATTTAAAATACAACACTTATTAAATGATCATAAAACTTTTCAAAAATCCTTGAAAAAATAGAACATTTATTGTGCTCTCATTTTATATTTGTGAAAAGACAAACTATTAATATGAAATACTCCAATACGTATACATTTCCCACCCAATAGTTACACACACAAGAATAGCATTTTTTCCTATTGTGACAACAATATTTGTTTAAATAGACATTTTTAAATTTTTAAATCACTCTTATAGTGAATACTACTAATATAAAAATAAATTATTAAAGTAGTGAATGAATATATTTACATTTTTTTAATATAACATTCATAGGTTTTCCTATGCTCAAGTATGAGTCCATCTTACCAATCATTTGATTATTTTTTATTTACATGTCTGTATAAAACATAAATGTGGCAAGACTAAATCTTGTAACCACAAATACCAACCCAACAATTAAACCCCACACAACTACTAGCCCCTCTCCTCCCCTTCCAATCAATTTGTCTGTGTATTATTTTGAATGTACTATTTTGTAAAGGAGAAAAAATACACAAAATTTTAGCTACATCAATTATCTAACTATTCTCTACATCAGAGTTCAATAGCATTTAAATCGGTTTTTAATGCTTTGAATTGATTTATACCAAGGTTGCATGGGTACTCGTACAAGCCCCTAGGTACTCATACAAAGACTCGGACGTGTATCCCGCACCAGAAACTTTGTTGGAAACATCTCCATAGAGAGGATACTTCCCACTAACGTATCCGCCCGTCTCCCACCGTCTCCAAGCCAAACCAAAAAAAAGGAAACCTTAAAATGTTGAAAAAAAAAAAAAAAGAAACCTTAAAATGTAAAGTTAGTACAAACCAAGGTTGCATGGGTACTCGTACAGGAGACTCAGACGCATATCCCGCACCGGAAACTTGGTTGGAAACGTCTCCATAGAGAGGAGACTTCGCACTAAAGTATCTGCCCGTCCCCCATCGTCTCCAAGCCAAACAAAAAAAAAATCTTAAAATGTTGTACAAATGAAAAAAACAATGCTCAAAATAAATGCAGGTCACAAGGATTTCTTAAAACATTGCACAACCATTACTAAATTATTATATTATATTTAATGTTCAATGTCATTATATTTTATAAATTATTAAATTATATTTAACAGAAATTGGCATCTCAAGTACCCACGTCTCCCATTTTGAAAAAATAGTCGTACCAGCACCAGTCTCCAAGTACCCGTGCAACCTTGATTTATAGTCATTCTTTAATTTTGATTGAAAAACCTTTTGTATTCTCGGATTGCTCGATGAAAAATAGATTCAGAACATGGCTCAGTTCAGATGCCTACAAAGTGTTAGGACAATTCAAACATGATTAGCAGAGGTGAAGAGTTAGCTTTAGTGCAACTTAAGCAGTAATTTAAGCCGTAATTTAAGCCAAAATTGAGACCCTATACACCAAGTATCCATTTTGCCAATTATGATGGCCATTCTAAACAAACAAATCAATAATGGCAAAGGGACAACTGAAAAAAAGTAGAAAGTTTAAATTTTCAAAACAGAGAAAAAAGAAAATGGATGAAATAATAAAAAGGACAAGCTACCTCATAGAATAAAATAGTTCAACAGGGAACTCAACGTCTGATGAACCAGATGCTAAGAGTTGAAGAAAAGTTGATAAAAATTCGATAACTTCGTCAAAAACATTTACTTCCAAAATATACCACAGAAGTTGGATCTGGAGAGTTAGCCAAACAATGGCTGACACATTTAAAACCTTATTTGATTTGCGCAGAACGAATGATAGGGAAGAACCCACACGGCCACCAAGATGGAGGGTAGCGTTCTGAACTGCCAACAAATGTCAGTAGAATACAAAAAGTCAAATGGAGAAAGTTCAATGAGTTGTTCCAGAGAAATACCTTCACAAATACAAGACCAAACATCTCTACAACAACCCAATCAATAATTTCAACCATAAATCAATTATAAATATGATTCCGTGATTTTATATGGACCCACACTTATATTTATATATTTGTATTTCCTCATGACCATAAATCATGTCACTTTTCGGTGATTCGAATTGAAAGAAAAAAAAGCCAAAGATGTAGATGCGTAGACATATTAATGACCATATTGATCACCCATTAATCCATTTAACATTCTAAGGCCATATCGATCACCCATTAATCCATTTAACATTCTAAAGGCCATATTGATCACACATTAATCTATATGACATTGTTGTTACCAATATCATCGGTATACCAAGCCATATCAAAGTTTATCTCTTAACCAAATTCAATATATTGAGGAAGGAACCAAGTTTTCAAAATATTTTGCTTGAACACCACAAGTCAAACAACAGCTTTTATTCAGTAAGCCCAAGCGACATCGTTAATAAACATTTGGGGTTCTCCTTACTGCCGCTCAAACCAAGCTTGAACAGCTATATTGCTTAAGGATCAGCACAATCTCACTAAGATTTGTTGATTGAGTACAAATATTTTGAACCAAAATAATTAGAAAGTGGGTTCATATGTAAAGACTCTGCTCAGTTTACTTCTTCCATGTGAGGTAATTGGTCATTTATATTACTCAAATCTATCACTCCTAGAAACCGAAGGGACTACCATGGTTACTTGAATGGGGTAGCTCGAACTTGTGTCCTATTTGAAAGACAATACTAACAAAAGTGGCTACTTAAAGCTTTAGAGGATTTGACAGAGGTTCATGCCCAAGTAGTCTTAAAGAGCTATAACTTGACAGTGTTTCAGCTCAACATGTACCCCTACCATATTATTAGCCAAATGCCTTGGAGAACTCTCTGCCATAGATGCAAAAGTAGATTCAAATTCCATTATTTGGGCAAGTTTCTAAAGTCTTAAAAAAACATCTTAAATCAGTAAGGCTTATACTACATCCTATTCAGTGATTAATTTTATTTGGGTATCTTGCACATTCAAGGTAGCATGAATTCTGAGCTCAATGAAGATTGGAATAAAGTTAAGAAAACCCAATTTCTATGTCCATACATAAATAAGACGACTCATTAGAATGTAAGTAGTCCAACCAATCTTGTTTATTTATATAAGTTGAGGTACATACAAAAAGGGGCCCCATTAAGCAAGTCTTGCTACAACTCTTACAAAAGACAAGATGAGAAGATTTGCCCCATATTAATTGTGTGAACACTAATTTGCGCTCATATCATAATTCTTAACTAGAGGGATTCACTAGTAGCCTCTTGTGAAGAAGCGGAAATTTTCGGGGCTAGATCATCAATGTTGGTATAATAATTTGGACTACACAAGATCACGAAATGTTACTTAAACGATGACACTCAATTCTTTCATATCCATGAGTATCCTACAGAAAAGGAATCTTCTAGAAGGTAGACGCATCCTTCAGTGGATCTATTTATCATTCTCAATATCAATCTCATCCATAAGATAAACTACAACATCAAATTCAATCGAGGAAACGATGCAATTTAACCAAGTGTTTTACAAAGTTTTACATGAATACAAGAAGTTGGACTACACCTTTTATTTAGAATATACAGTATGAATTGCCCGACCATCACGAGAAAGCCAATGAAAGAGTTTACTGGACTAGAGCATGACATGGTATTCGGAGGAAGAGGAGGTGCCCACAGTGAAAAGGTAGGAGGTCACCCCTTAGTTTGACTAGAGCCAAATTGGAGGAGAGATCTCTTCGAATCAAGAGAACATAAGCCCAAGTGAGGTCTTTAATAAATACCTCCTCATCCACACACTCAAAACGAAAGTAAGCACATCTTGCTTAGGTACCAACAAAATCTTGCTAAGAATTGTCGCTTGGTATAAATGTTCTAAGCCCAAAAAAATTTCGAGGCTAATATTTGTCATTCAAAAATTAGTTACCTTCCTTCTCCATACAAGATGATTAGCTACGCCTCTTTGCAAGCATTGATGACATGTGCATTTTTATACACAATATTTATTGATCAGATAAATTAAAGAAAGCCACTACTCGTGTGAAAGGCAAAGGGCCAAACATTGTATACGAAAGAGCCACCTAGAACTAACATCGTAATTGAAAGAGCATATGACAAAACATAGCTACGATATAATTTAGTGTATAGTGAAAAGGTCAAACCTCCACGTTAGAGGTGCTTCCACTGTCTTGAGTTCCTCGATGGTTTTTATAGTTATGCCCACAAGCCTTAAAGGGTTAAGAAAAACTTAACTGTCTTCCAGTTAACATGTACTTGCCATGCCTAAAATATTGTAATAAATGGTATCTTATTCAAATAAATTTTACTTCGAATCTTTTTGTTTGAACAGATCCTGTAGCACATAACCCAAAACTCTTGTAGCAGAAATTGCTACATATAATAATATTACATGAAAAATGAAAAGAGTTCAATGGACCAGTAAATAACGTTTCATCCAAATTTCTCTTAACAGTACCTGAAAAAGAGCCCAACAGCCCATACCTGTGTCCACATTTCCTCTAAATCATATTTGTGTAATATAGTCATATAGTTACTCATAATCACCCTATATTTCAAATTGGCATCAATTGGCCTTGTCCAGTAGAGACTAGTTAAAATGGAAAGGAATTGCCTAAACCTCAACTTTCAAACAGAGACTGAGACTGAATAGCCATTGCCCTGATTTATGGTTTATGGTATTGCTCAGGTGGTTGAGAAAGAAAGAACAAATAAAATACAAACCATTTATACAATATGACTGAAAATAATTGATTGAAAGTTATTGCCATGGCAACATAAAAATAATAGGATTTCTTCCCTTATTGTCCAAATAACAAGCACTGAATCATTTTGTGCATAGTCTAATCAAATAATAAATACAAAAATGGTATCAAGCCCAATTGGCCAAACAATTAAATGTCGGTAGGAATGACCGAGACCTTAAATTATACTTTTCAATAATTGATGCCAACCGTAATGCTTTGTAATTTCCAACTGCCTATCATACCAACAAATAAAAAAGATGTTAAATATTTCCAAGTGATAAGAAAGAGTCAAGGGACCAAGAGATATTTTCTACAAAATCAAGTATCCATCCTTAACACTAGGAATTGAGCAAAAAAGAAGAGAAAATAGAACGATGATATGATCCAAAATCAGAGGCCCACAGATCTTCATCCATATCTTTAAGTAAAAAACTGACCCACCTAACTGTTTAATCAGAGCTAACACGTTCTTGCTTTGCTGAGCGCCGTTTATTTCGTTGCTGAGTTCTTGCTTTGCTAGCAGCAGAATTTGGTGACATATATAGTCTCTGCAGTCACCAAAAGCAAATCAATTTGTGACCTAACATTTGTTAAAAAATGTTTGATAGTCAAAGCTAAGTAAAGAGCAGTCCAAAAAACTGTAGAAAGCAGAAATCAAAACTAATTAAAATGGAATCTTACCTCCTGTGAGAAGCATTAACTAAAATTATCTCAACTGAAAAAAAAATTTTAAAAATGACACTACTAATTTCCTTATACAAATCCAAAATTTATATAAAAATATCAGTTGAAAATTATCTGAAATCTAAAAAGAGTTGACTAAAAACGATCCTCCCAGTATCTCACAATTTTCCTACTATCAACAAACAGAAGTCAGTATTACAACAAATCTCCAGAATAAAGAACAGATTTTTTGAAGATTTGAAAACTCATACATAACAAAAATGCACTGCTTCATTTTCTTGTGCTTTTCATCCATTTTGGTTTGCTTTTGCACCTGAACTTTGACCAAGCATTTGTACTTTTTATTACATCCTCCTGGCACAAGATACGAATGTATTATGTTTAGGTATAGAGCATTGCAACTTCAGCTGTCAATGTTCAGGACTGTACGTGTAGATTTAAAGATTGTTATTTGAACACCTAAGGAAGATAAAGGTCAAACTTATGGTGCCTAGGCAGGATATTTTACATTTTGGTGAAGAGTATTTTCTCTGCTTAATGTGGATTATTAAAGATTTCCAGATGCCATCCATTGGTTATACAAAATATATTATTATATTCTGTAAGTCAAAAAAAATAATGCAGACTTATGTTGTATTAGTTTTTGGGGATGATATTTAAAAAACTCAGAGACCCATTTAGATTTCTATAGCAGTACCGTTTCAAATGCCACCTCTGATACACTATTATTTTTTATAAATTGGCCCCTGTATTCAAATATTTTATATTTGAAACTCGAAAGAGATTCTCAAACTAGATGCAAGGCTGTACATAGAATTGACACAAAGTTGAATGCAAAAGAAAAGTTTCATTCTGCTTATAATGTTAAACGTAATGATATCATCATAAACATTGATTTGGTTTGCTAGAATCTTGGATGTGTATAATTTCTTTATACAGGTATCCCATTCTACTCCAAATTTGACATATGTGAGCTTGTGGTCTCAGGCTATTACAGCGATGTTATTTGGACCATAGAAGCATATATCTTTCTCGGGATTTTTCAGCATACCAAAAGATAAAGACATTTTCAATTCTCAAAATATTGTCCGTAACCCAAAAATACAGAAAAAATCATATAAATAAAATAAAAAGAAAAATGATGTTATATACATTTAAAGCCACCCTAAAAGTCTACAGAGCGAACGCGTATTCAACATGAATTTTGAAATATGGATTTTCTTCATTAATATTGAGTTTGTTGATCACAGATAATTGTGATATAAATATTTTAACAATCTTAGTAAAATAACTCTTGCTAGAATGATAACAAACCCTTCATGCAATAAAACACCACTAAGGTAAATAAGACATGTTAACCCTACTATTCTCCTTAATTATCCAGTCCAAGAGACTAATCTATGACTCTATACACAAATTGGTAACTATGATTTTGATAATAACAGTCTTCCTAGCCTCTCCCACTTGAGTTTATAGTAGTTACAACAATCGTGCCTGTCATTTCATGACAACAACATCCTGTCTTAAAAAACATGTCTCATTATTTCATAATAATCATCGTGTTCAACAATATTTCCTATATTGTTGACAGGAGTAATGACACCCATATTAAATGATCACAGTACTAATAACAAAGCTACTGAACACTGTACAATCAAGAATGATAAAGATCAGAGTAACAACAGAATGCTACCGACCAGTGTTCACAAGAACATTACTAATCACAAAAGGATAGTTATGTCAAAAGACAATAAGGATGACAGCCATCTCAACTGATATTCATATGACACTATAACAGCTCACATGTAACAAGGCAAACCCCCAAACAACGACCTCAATAATGCAACTACATTTACAAATTACATAACAACAATATCCATTGATAACTAGAAATAAGAACAAGTCAACGACAGTACTAACATCTGTAGTGAAATTATAATGACAAGTTGAAAGATAGCATAATCATTTGATGATTTTGTCTAGTAATTATGTTCACAAATTATGAATAATGACAGCAGTGTTTGTTGTTATCAGAGGCAACAATCATAATCAATAATCACGATAACAACAGTAATATTTCCTATTCACAAGGTTTTTGAGCTTGATTATACCAATAGTCTTTACAATTTTAACAATTATGTCATTTTTTGAAATAAAGTAATATCCCTTATATTTTTGAATATTTACATTTATTTGTTTGTTCATGAATATTACTATTAACCAGTATTCACAATAATTATTAAATAAATATTGATTTGCATTTATAATCACAATCAATAATTATATAAGTTACCAGGTTCCGCTATATAGGCCCCCGTGTTGCCCAAATACGGTTCTGGTTCGTGGTTCGTATACGGTTCAAGTTCGGTTCAGTGACTTTGTTTGCCAAAACACATGCCGCAGCCCTAGGTTATTGGGTTCACCTAATTTCAGCTATGATGTTCGAAATTCGGCAGACTGAAAAAGAAGACCTAAAATATTCGCCGTATTTCGCCCAAATATTCGTACAGAGTAGTGCTTAGGGTTTTTAATTAAAATATATTTAAAAATAACAGTCTCTGAGTCCAAAGTGGTGCGTGAGGTTGCAAGTTCAGAAATTTCGAGAGAGCTCGGGGTTGCATGAAATTTTCAGATCCCGTTTTGGCTTTTTAACGAAACTCGATGAGATTATTTTCCCTACTTTTTAGGCCTGGGTCATTCCTCAATCTGGAGCCTGTGCCTTTTGTTCGACGCCTGAGCCTTAAGCATGGGAAATCCTTCACTATCATTCCAACGCAGCTCTACTAAAACTTAATATATTTGAGCGATACACTTATTTTTTTATCAGGAATCATGATTTATAAGATATTTCTTATTTATTGTATGAAACAATATAATATAATATAATATAATATATAATTATATTATATTATATTATATTATATATTATATTATATTATATTATATAATATATATATATATGTGTGTGTGTGTGTGTGTTTTAATTGTTTTTGTACTAACGAACCCAAACCCCTTTTCAAAATTTTGCTGAACCGGCAAGCTAGATAATTATTATTAACCGATATTCAAAATAATTATTAAATAGACCCAATAAATATTAATTTGCAATAAATAATAATTAATATTAATTATTAATAGACACAATAAGTATTAATTTACAAGCAATAATAATTACAGCTATCGATGCATATACATAAGTATATACAGCGATTCCTATACCTTGAAATATATACAACAATTCCTATGCAGCAATAAGGTTAAGGCAAGGGTAGTGTAGCGATATGAATAAGAGGTATACCTATATTATTGCATGTGTTATTACACTCAAACAGCAACCGGTTCTTAGTAAAAAGGCACGGGTAATTTCATTAAGATAACAAACAATGGGTTAGTCAGCAAGAGGCAATGGTTATAATTAAAAGAGACTTTACTTTTAGAAGGGGACGTGGCTACGAGGACATGACTCTCCAATACCAATGGAGAGATATATATTGCAGATCTGCACTCAAAGGATAGGCGGGATATAAAAAAAATATATAAAACAAATAATACCAATAAAATCAGATCGGAACTGACATTAAGTTACAGGCAGTAACATTCTTGTTTGGGTGGTATGCATGGGGATGTGCTTATTACGTATGATTTATTATGAAGCCTGACAATGTTTTTATGCAGAATTTAATAGTAATATTAATACATGAATATTAATATAAAATATTAATAGTAATATTTATAGACTGCAATACGTATGACAGTCATATATAATATCATATACAGTGGCATGTCAGATCTGTCTGACTTTACAGCCATTAGATAGACTAATAATTAGTGTCTAGATAATGATAGTGTTAATAATTTATATGATAGGTAATATTATTTGATTCATATATATATATATAATGTTTGATCAGACAAATAACAATATTAGATTGCAAAATCAGTATAATAATGGAATTAATTAAAAATATTCCTGCCATTACTATCAGTAACTAAGGAGAGGTGATGGACTTGTTTCCAAGAGCGGCAGTCTAAATCCAGTCAAATCCAGTCAATAGGTTGTTTCCCAAGAGAGGGTGGGGATCGGCGACCTGAGAACCTTGAGGAAAGGGTCCAAAATGGGGTAAGGGCTTGGATCTGTAAACTTTGAGGGACATTTGTTTTAGATTTTCTGCAGATTTTCCTATAATATCATTTAAATACCTGATTTTCAAGGATACATTCTTGTCTGTGGTTAGGGAGTCCTATATCCTGTTATTTCTAGGATATAAACTGTAATATTAACAAGTCTGATTTTGTATGGATATTTGTATGTCACTTAATATGGTAGAACTGGAGGATTTGAGAACTGGAGGATTTGATTTTCTAGTCTTTAGAATCTTTAACATTGTAATGACAATTCGCCATTTATCTATGGATTAACATGTGATCTACTTCACTTCTTGATGAGGTACTTAAAATGCTTCTACTGTATTCATCCCTTTTAGTCACTTGGCATTACAGTGAAAATAAATACATTTCTCACCTTCTCTTTGGCTGAGAGTGCTTGTTGCTTTTCTTGACTAGGAGTAAAACTGAAGATTTCATGGAGGAGTGAATTCACCTGTAAAAATCAATGAGTAATAATGCCTTTCTGTGAGGATTGATTATAAGATCATCTTAGGGCTCAAAAAAGGAACATCACTGCCACAAATTCACTACAATCCCTTATCTAGCAAAAAATGATACAGATGCTGGAATATGTTCTTACTGACTAACAAAATTACCTGCATGTGTTTCTGAAAACCACCTCCAAGAAAATGTCTGAGAAAATTTGTCTGTTCAATAAATTACACATATAAAGATACCAATGTCAGCAGAACCAGTTCACCAAACTTCACAGAATCATTAGAATTATTATCAGTATAATACAATATTATAGTCTTTCTTTGAAACTTATAGCAGCACTACCTGTATTATTTGAGTCCATGTTGATACATTTACAACATCACCATTTTGTAACTTCACTGTTGCCTCAGGTTTCATGCCACCCTGCAAAATCCAATTCTTACATTAGGCACTACTTATAGACAGGACTTGTTTGGCCCAAAAAACACTCAAACCTGAATAGATGCTAAAATGTCGCGGAAAGAACTCCGTTGGCTATTAAGATCCTTTTTTGAAGACCCTTTGCCACTAGCCTCTATAGAAAGTGTTGTCATCTGTTCAAGGATCCTCGCTTGTAGAAAATTATCTAGATCAAAGCTGCCAGGATCTAGATTATCAGAATTATCCAAAATCTCATCCTCTGAATTAACTGTCTCAAAAATAAGAGCTATTGCTTCGCCTGCAGCTATACGAACAGCTCTGTTATCATCTTCCAATAATGTTGACAACAGGGGAAGACATCTGCAGCCAGTAATTATAATGACATACTTAAATTGTCTTCAAAAATAATTAAAAAATAGATGGTTTGATGCAAACTTAAACAGAGGCGGGTAATCTCAGATGTACTCACCTTTTGCAGAACTGAGAATCTAGTTGATGGGTAGGGAGAGTTGTTAAAAGAAAGGCCCATGCTGAAATAGCTGCTGCTTTCACTGCAGGCTGTGTTTTATTAGTCCCTGAGATCTGCAAACAAACCAAGGCCTTTAAACCTAAACCTTGCCATTTCCATATTTAATAAAATCTCATCAGTTTAATAAATTCATCCAATTTACCTGTTGCCACAGAAGATCCATTGACTTTTCTGTTTCTTCAAAATCAGTTCCACCAACAAAAGTGACAACAGCAAGCGATTGCAGGACCTAGAATGGATCAGTATATACAAATACAGACATGAGGCATATTACAACAAACAAGCATGATCCCCTATGATATAGCCAATACCCACATAACATTCGGAAAACATAAAAAAACAGAATGAAATGATGCATGAAAAAGAAGTAAAATTATACTATATATTAAAGAGTTGTGTGAATTCTGACTAATTTGGGTTCACAGGCACTCTTACAAATATATTTTTGTTGGTTTCATTATTACTAAAATTTGCATTGAGAAAAAATTCAACATAAAAAAGACTTATGTTGAGAACCTTAGATTTCAATTATCAAGCAAATGAACAATTTTCAGCTTAAATAATTTGTAGACAAAACTCCAGTGTAACATGAAACATCCCAAAGTGGCATTACTCAAGGAAACATAAGTGCACATTTTCATGCTCATAAACTCCTGACAGGCATTTTTCAACTTTGGTAATTTCCCTCTCAAATCTCGCCTGAGCTGTAACTTCGATTTCCAAATGTATAAAATTCAAATATATGTATAATCTACACATTTTCATATTAAATAAAAAGTTGGTATTATTCTACACAAGGAACCATTTAAAATTGACTGCATTGACTGGCACAGTATCATAAGAAACTAAGGAGGTTAATAATAATATATTCAAATAGCTGAGGATCAACATAGGTTCCTTAAGGTAGCCAGCTTCCAAATCAACTATAGTGTTACCAAAATTTCTCTGAAAACAAAAAATATCGAGTTTTCAGCCACTTAATCTTTTATCTAAATCTATGTGGCACTATGATTAAGCATTAAATAGCAACTTGTCATCCACCACGAGAGTCCTCTTCCATTGGCATTGGTCAACCCCTCCATCTTGTCTTGTCTTGTTGGGAGAATTATCTCCTGTTGGTAATGGTCATTAAATAGCAACTTGTCATCCACCACGAGAGTCCTCTTCCATTGGCATTGGTCAACCCCTCCATCTTGTCTTGTCTTGTTGGGAGAATTATCTCCTGTTGGTAATGGTCAAGCCCTTCACCTTGTCAGGAGAGTTCCCTCTTGTTACCATTGGCCAAGCCCTCTTCCATTGGCATTGGTCAACCCCTCCATCTTGTCTTGTCTTGTTGGGAGAATTATCTCCTGTTGGTAATGGTCAAGCCCTTCACCTTGTCAGGAGAGTTCCCTCTTGTTACCATTGGCCAAGCCCTTCAACTCCTCTCCCATTTGGATTTATGTATGCCCATCAAGCCTTTCAACTCCTCTCCCATTTGGATTTATGTATGCCCATCAAGATAGTTTATTCAAGTATATATTAAATTTCTTAAAATGAAAAATCACAAATCTAAGTAAATTATAAAGCACTTTTTTACTTGGCTATAATAAAGAATCATAATTATATTTAATTATGAAATGCAGATATGGGTGGTAATCAGTCATATATCAGACCTGAAAATGAATATTAGGGGGTTCGATGTTATTACTGTGAGTCTTTGCTTCTTCAATCCAATGTATATGTAATATTTACAAAGTAAGAAAACAGAAATTCAGTATGTGAGATTTGCAAGCCCAGTAAGAAACTAGAAATTCAGTATGTGAGATTTACAAACCAAGGCAACATTCTGGGACCTCAGTTTTCTAGCCTTCTGGACAGAGCTTGCATGCTCTTAGAAGCAGTTGAAGCTGCTTTCTAAAGAGGAAAGTTCCCATCGCTCTAGTTGACTACAAAAGTTGCTCTTGAACACATTGAACAAGGTAACACTGAATCCAATGTCACATTTCTTCCAAGTTTTTGAATCAATGTGCTTTGCTATAATAGTGCAACACTAAAATAGCCCATATTTGACATGTTTGAATTAGAAACTTCATCAAGAGTTTTGTTTTTCTTTGAACATCTGTGCCAGAAATAGTCATTGATGTCAAAGATACAAAAACGAAGCTTGCTGTCATTAATGTCAAAGAATAAAGAGATTGTTGGAATTGATGTCATTGATGTCAAGGATGAGAAAATGTTTAATGTCATAATGATCACATATCCATATTAAGGGTGTCACACATGCTCTCTACTCGAAGTGGATATCATGATAGTAATGAACAAGTATACAGATAAGATACAAGAAATGGTTGAATGATATAGAGTTGTTTGAAGGCATACGATTAAGAAGGAATTTATGATGAACAATGAATATTAGAAAGGCAACAATTAAATTACTAAAGGTGCAGCAACTATTAAGTCTAATAAGAGGTTACATTTTATAATGTGCAGCAAATAAAAGAACAACGTGAGAATATTATAAGAGAAGAAAAGCAACAATGAGCAGTGATGAATCTCAAGAAATGGATTAATGCTTGAAGAGTTCATGAGCAGAAATTAATATATGAATAAACAACAATATTGCTTACAGAGTCTCGAGAAATGGATTAATGCTTGAAGAGTTCATGAGCAGAAATTAATATATGAATAAACAACAATATTGCTTACAGAGTCGAGAAATGGATTAATGCTTGAAGAGTTCATGAGCAGAAATTAATATATGAATAAACAACAATATTGCTTACACCTCATCAGAAAGCAATTAAATAAAAACGCAAGGCAGAAATTTATAATGTCAACGTACATTAATAAGTGCACCAATGAAAAAGATCAATTCTTAAGCAGAAGACAATGCAGCAATGTTATATTAAAGGTTAATTTGTTTGGACAGTGATTAATAATACTCAGAAAAACGTGATAGGTACAAAGCAAAGCAAGGCAAAAGGAACCGATTTGTTTAGAAAACAAAAGGCAGTAATTAAAGACCCAGGATGCAGCGATTTTTAAATTGCAATTAAAAATTGATACTTGCAGCTTGTTATAGTAAAGAATGGGTCTTTGTTTACTGAGAGGTAGTGCTTTGTTTACAAGGAATTTATGTTAGACAGAATTATAAATAAACAGCAAGATATGTGATCTGTCCTTTCACATAAAATAGTGATTAATATAAACGAACATATAATATGACTTGTTAAGAAGTGTATTTGGTTAAGGAAACAATTCATGAAGAGGTGGGATTTGTTTTTAAGAGTTGTGTGTATGAAAAGAGGTGTCTCTAATACTTCTTGTTGGAAAGATATAAAGTCATGTTGAGAAGTTGTGATAAAGGTGTGTGAGTGAAGAAGGAAAAATTAGACTTTGAAAGTGTGTGAAGGAAATCTTATCTTTCAAGCACAAAACAGATTATAAAAGAAAAGTGAAGAATAAATGTAATCATCTAGAAGCATATTTAGATCAAGGATACATATGCAAATTTAAGAAGAAAAAGCTCTGGAAATAATTGCAGATTAGCTGCACATACATGTCAATAGTGCTCTCCACATTAGGGTTTCAAACTTTCAATACATTTGCAAAAACTAAACCAAAAATCTACGTTGTGGCAGCAAACTAGAATTTCATACCATTGAATAATTTTCAGCATCCGATCCAATTTTACATGCACGAGAAAAATTGGGAATAGAATCTTCCATCACTTTATGGGCTATATCACCAGCCCCAATTGTTATTGCTAGCAAACCTGCAATAATTTAGAAAATTCTTCTGAGTCTCCTGAATTAGAAAATCTTGTTGAATAGCAATAGAGCTAATATGTAGAACAATTTCTTAACAAGCTCAAAAAAATCACCTGCAGCATGTGCAGCAAGAGCCACCTCAGTAGAAGACCCCCGTTTCATCGATTTCATTAACTGATCGAGCAATGTTTCACTCCTGCAAAAAAGCTTTATGATTTAGTCAAGTCTCTGATTGATATCACAGTTGTTTGTCATTTTAAAATTTGTAGTGTTTTTGAAATGTGTTGTGAAAGCTTCCAATGTTTTCAAAAAATCACAACTTCATTTTTTGCTATCGTACTGAAATTTTAAGTATTTGCTTAATTTGACACTTTTTGTCTATTTTGTCCAATTCTGACTGTTTCAAACCCTTCAAATTCATAGCCAATCACAATTTTGCTAATGTTCATAAATATATCATTGGGCATAAAACGTGAAAGTAAGAATATGAGCCAAATTAATTTATATACAAGAATTCAAATGTGTGTCATATTTGACAAGGATTGATATTCTTACTTGCTTTCTGCAAATTCATACTGCACATCATTTGTAAAAGCACTGATAAACCCTTTCAGGCCATTTTCTCTAGTTGACGCCCTGAAAGACACCAATAAAATCTGTCAATAAGTTAATTATAAATTTCAGGTGTGAAAGTTTTCAATGCCTAATTCAGATACACTAAAACTATTCAAGTTAAAATGTGCTTTAAAGTTGCAATGAATAATCAGGAATAAAATGTGCTTCAAAGCTGCAATGAATAATCAGGAATATAACATTAGTTGGAGAAAAAGACTACATATCGTATTTTTGTTCCCCTCAATCCAAGATGAGCAACTTAAATTTTGATTGAACCCCACCAATTACAAAGGAAAAGATTGAAACTAACATTATATTTTCAACGTCATTGCATTTGACTTTAATACTCAGTTTACATTTAGCACGTGCACTGTCATTGCACTCAGACACTCATTCCACATAAGACCAATCTGATGTTAAAATGACACATCACTAAAAAGTGTTCAGTCACATATAAGCATAATAAAAAAGATGCACTCTAATGGAATATTCAAGTGAATATGAAAGCCTAATGGTCACAGAGCTAGAACTGTCATAAAAGGGTTGATAAGTCCCCTCATAAAAACACAACAAAAGTGAGAATACAGATTAACAGCAAAGGAATCAAGCAGATGACTACTAAAATAGGTGTTGTACACTCTTCATTAGCATAGCTGCAAAGAATTGCTTGGACGACATTTGTTGTTACTTAACTCCAAGAAAACAGACACTGCCAAAGACCATGGAATGCAAATCACCTTGATCTAGCTTACATGCAGACAGATCAAAGAGCACATGCAAGTTCTTACAATAATTAGAGAACACTATGAGGAGTGAGTCTCATCATTTCCTCCCAGTTTAGAAGTTGTCCCAAACTTCTACATTATACAATGAAACTTCTTTGCAAAGACTGAATTGAACAACCACTATACCCATGTCACCAAAGTGCTTTTGCAGCCAAACCAATAATGTAGTGCTTTGCTAATTAAGGTGAAACATCTAGCATATATCCTCAACAAATAGCTAGAACAGTGAGGTCAAGATGATAAATCATCCCAATAAGATGGCTCGAAAAGATTGACCTCATATTCACAGATCATGAATGCTGAGCTAAGCTGGTATATTGAAGTAAAATGCATTCATCTGATAGCTTGAAGAATAGTGTAAGGCATATATTTGACTATATCAATTTTGAATGATAATGATAGATAATACATATAAATTATAGATGATTAATTTGAAATATAAGAATCCCCATAGACATGAGAATGCCAATGGTCAAAAAGGTACCATACTTTATTTTGCTAATGATGAAGGTCAAAGCAAGGACTAAGGAGTGATTAACAGCTTTGGTTTAGTCATCAGTATGTGAACGCAATTTGAAGTGGAGAAGCACAATTGACAAGCAAGAAACCTCCACAACGATCACCAGAAGTGGCAGCCCAAATTGATCCAAAAACGTTCGGAAAAAAAATGGATAGCTTATTGGCTATCAACTGTCTTGGTGCGAGGTATAAAAATTGCCATGTCAGGTTACCAGCACCCATCCAAAAGGACTTTGGTCATGTTGAGGGCAACAATGAAATTCATGGAAATAAGATAAAGTTAATTTTAACACCATCACTATACTTTTGCCTTACATATTTTTGAAATTTCAAACTTGTACTTCTTTGCCTTTTGGCCTTCACCAATTCATCCAAGCCTGAGGTCATAAAGGCATTGATAATGATCCAAGCTTCCAATTAGAAGGCTTGGAAGGACTACAAAGAAATCCTTACCCTCTCTCTACAAATAAGGCCAGAAAAAGTTGCACTGAAAATGATTTAGTTTCTTCTGTCAGCGATTATGTCATACACAGGAAAGTTTAGCTATGAGCTACAAAGAAGAAAAGTGAACTTACTGACTGTAGTGGGCTGTATTAAAGCATCTATAATCAACCAAAATAGGGATACATGAAGTATAGTGCTTTTTAGTCCTCATATCCGGGATCCACGAAGCACTTGCTTTCAGAATGGAATGACTAATAACAATATAGGATAGAGAATTTGAACTATCCCCTTTAAGACCAGCTTTTGTAAGTTGGCATATAGGAAGGAAAAGCGTATTTAAATAAAATGAATGAACCCTTGATCTCTTTGGGCACTGTCAAACCTTCATCCCAGTAATTCAGATCAGGGCAAAGTTGTCCCACTCCTTCCAGGAATACCAAACCCAGCTATAGAAAGGAGGGTGGGGGGCTAGGCACAATTCTAACACACAGATTAAGGACCAAAACAATAAAATAAAGGCTATGAAAATCAATGCCTAAAAAACTGAGTTCCTAAAAAAAATTTGAAGGACCTAAAGATAGAAGGAAGAGATAAATACAATAACGAGAACCTGCAAAAGTTAGTATAATGTTACTGTTTTTTGTGAACACGCCAACTTAGAACCAAGGTTGAATTGGTTTGTTCCTTTGAAGAGGAATAAATTCCTCCAAGGGTCAGTATACCAGTAAGGGTGTTTGTCATTTTAGCTCAGAGTTTCATGTGAACATATTTCCTTATGAGAAAGCAATGGTATTATAACAATAATGTTAACTTTAGTGATCAGATTGCAGAGAACAATGTGAATGCAAGAATACAAAAGAGACAAGACACAACACATACCCTGGGAAAACCTCCCTCTTGGAGGAAAAACCCAGCAACAAATCAGATCTAGATCCTTTTATTAATTGTAGAATACAATGGCAATAAAGATCAGATTACTTATCTGATATAACTGTCAACCTAGGGCAGAATTAGAGTTACAGTCGTAACCCAGCTAGGGCACAATGTAACAGCAGAAGATAGCAGACTTATCTCTTTCTTATATAAGAATATCATCAGCATACAGCTTCCAGCTCTTCGTAGTTCTTCACTGAAGATTGCAGACCTAATGATGTTTGTAGACCTTCAAGAGGAACTCGCTATCCTCTTCAATGTATTCACTGTCCAAGATCGCATGTATGGCAAATGCTGATGGCAGAAGTAATTCGCTGATTCCTTGATCAGAATTCGCATTGACCTTTTATTGCAGAGCACAGGTTCTTCACATTGATTGTCTAATATTCGGATTGCTTGATTGCATTTTCGACTAGTGATATGCTTGTGCATATATACAAGAGGTGAGCCCTATCTTGGGTCAGCCCAATCCATCCTTGGGGTCAACACTATAATATTAGTTCCACACGCCACCATAAGCATGGGACCTAAACAATATAGTTTCCACGTTACAAGAGCCCACGCTACATAGAGATGTGCTAAAATAAGATATAGGACCACACGTTTGGAGAAGGGATGCGTCCTTTTAATAATACAATCATTTGGGCCCAGCCCATCATAAATGATCAATACATAAGACTATATGCCACAAAATGTGTGTGCTGGAGATAGGTCCACACGTTGGACCTAGAGATGCGCCCCTTTACATGTTAGGTCCAGCCCTTAATGGTTTTACACATTACATATATATGAAATAGATAGGGCTCTGCCCTATAAGGATTCGGATGATGCCTTAAGGCAATCCGAATCCTATTTATTTTCCTATCCTAGTTACACAAAAAACCAACAAATAAAAATGGTAAATTTTAAAAATATATTTCAGTGGTATGAATTTTGGAACAGCTTCCAATTTGCTCAAAATTATATGGAAAAGGAAAAAAAAGTCGAACTAATCCCAACATGTTCTAATATCAAAGAAAAGGCAAACGATAAGATACAGCAGAGAGGAAAGGAGGTAGGGAAGTAATAATGTATTTGTTACAAATTTTCCTACACTTTGTCACTGAGCTTCTCAAACCTTTGAACCAGCTATATGATGACCATAATTAGCACAATCCTCAAGGAAATGGTGCAGAATTTTAAGAAGTTCAATTCTGAAAGATATCTTCAATGTCATAGATCACAAAACTGCATACAAATGACATTATTTGATTTTAAAAAAGATTATTATTAGCATAGATATCTTAAATGAATCTCTACCTAAAAGACGTCAAGAGATATCAGTCTCAAGGAACCTATATTCAATTGGTGGTAAAGGCTAGATAGATCTCTCTCAGAATCTTTTAGATAAATGTATTTGAAAAATCTATGTTTAGCTCATTAGGTTTCTATTTAAATGTATATACAATTGGGTGTAATAAATGCTTAACAAATAAATGACAGTCAAATTTATGTTGATTGGATTTTGTTATCCCCTCACTCCATTACAACCCCCTTTGCTGCCATTGTAGTTACTTACACCTATCAGCATAAGGCATACAATCAATTTTACATTAGAATGCAAAAGCCAAATCAGTTTGCATTATGAAACTCATACTGAAAAAAACTCTACCAAACTTCTCAAATAACAAAAGCCAGTGTAAAGATGCCGAGAGAGCTTGGTCATTTTCCAAGTTCCTCTTCCTTTTACATTCAATTCCCTTTTATATCTCTCCAGCCCTGTAATGTCCCCTTATGGGATTGCCCTAGAATTTGCCCATAAAGATGAATAGTAATGCTAATATCTGTTTGATATAATGAATCTAGATCTGATCTGTTACAGGTGTGATACAAGTTAGCACTTGCTGCTCAATGATGATCTTTCCCTGATCTGTATTTGTTCTTTTGTAATGATCGCTGCAGATGCTTGAATCTGTCTTGATTAAAGGCCTAATGTGTTTTATGGAGTACCTTGTGAGATCACATAAGGTGCCTCGAGCCTATCCCTTTCCATTTGGCCTCCTGGCCCCACCCGTGGTTGCCGTACCTGATGGAACTCAGTGCTGCTTGCATTCCTTATCATGTGTTTCATTCTCCCCTCCATAATGAGAGGGTTATGCATTAGAAACTTAAACACATGATAAACCACAATTAGACAGCTTAGAGTCTGGTTATGCATTAGACTAAAGAGGAATAAACTAACTTGGAACAGGGTTACACTGAAGTTAAAACGTTTAATAATTTGAATTTCCCTAGGTCCATAAAGTTATCGAGAGTAAAATTTGAAAAAAGTGAGTAAACAAATGTGAGAAGGAATTCCAATGTGAAGAGGGCATAAACTCTCATACGGTCTTAATATCGGTCTTAATATAGTTTCATCATGAACATGGAATAAATCAAACCCACAAACTCTAGCTAAAATCAAGCACCGTGATAAACCATGGTCACAAAGTCAGGGTCAAAATCACTTTAAGCACACTATAAGCAAGTAGAAAATAAAACCAGACAAGAAAGGAATATCGTATCCATCAGGCTATCGGATGCACGGAGTTAACTTCCTTATATGATAGCTGCGAGAAGTTTAACTCTGCAAGACAAAAAATAAACAGATTTTAAGCCAG
Organism: Cryptomeria japonica; assembly: GCF_030272615.1. Classification (NCBI taxonomy): domain Eukaryota; kingdom Viridiplantae; phylum Streptophyta; class Pinopsida; order Cupressales; family Cupressaceae; genus Cryptomeria; species Cryptomeria japonica. Next base: position 413,176,478 of record NC_081407.1, on the reverse strand, counting down.
ATTCTCATGACTGCACACCTATCAGGAGGTATCTCTGGGAAATAAATGAATATATTTATGAATATAGATGTGATATAAAGTTAACTTGGTTTAATAAGTTCTGTCAAGTGCATACGGTTATGAAAACTTAAAAACTAGAAAAATGATTAAGCATCCACATTGAAGGACCCAGAAGCTAGAAACCTTATGACTAGAACCTACAATGATTTGAAATCCAAAAAAGGGGAAAGTGCCACAAAAGGAACTGGACATAATGAAAAAATTGAAAATAAAATAAAATTCATCCCTTCCATGAAAGGTTATCACAAGAAAAGGCTGCATCAGAACATAAAGTCACTGCAACAATGAGTCCAGATGCAGGAAAATTATTAAGTTGAAACCTGGATAGATTGAAATCTCAATAAAAGAAAGCAAACCATAAGTCCTTGTAAAACAAAACAAACCCATAGACAATAAGTATCCAAACGCATTAGAAAGGTGGCACACAAACAATACAGTGAAGCCAAATCAAATCAAATAGAATTAGACTTACTCAAGTTTTATACATGGTTCTAACAAAAAAATCCAAACAAATCAGAAATGCAGATTAAGATTTGAAAACAAAACCACAAAATATAGAACAAAATCAAAACAAAACAGAAGGCAATTGCAAAAGAAAGGATTCCAGGCAACCCTGCTTCTATTCCGACTTATGAGCAGATTCTCTTGACACAGAGTGACCAAAAAAACAACAGTAGTGGTCCAAGAGGATCAACCCAGAAAGATGAACAAACCAAAGGGGGCAATGCACAATTCAAAATGAACAGGAGAAATCATGAAATAGAGCATTGAAATAAGATAAATCATAATCCTCCACAAGGTAAACTTTTTTTAGGTTTGGAAAGTATCCACGCTCAACAAAAATGAAATTCCAAAGAATAAACCCTCACTTCAGGTAAATGACCCCAAACTAAAGATATGTTCCAAAAAACAATCCGTTTTAAATATAAGTTTCATACGCCTAGAAAAATCCTTTTAAGTATATTACGCATCTCTTGATGTGAGTATCTTAGTGTGTTACTCACATGCAGATTCAATGGTCCTTGCAGGTTGAACTGGAGTCGAAGAAAATAAAAGTAAATGATAAAGCACACAGAGCAATAGTACATTTCACAGTACAGCAAAGAGGGAGGCAAAGAGTGCATTTGTAACAGCCGATTGAAAATAAATAACAGATGTCAAATGAACTATCAATAAACTGGTGTACTAAGGTATTGACATCAGATTTAGAAAGAAGGAAGAAGTCGAGCAACATTCTTACAGTCTTTCATAAGAAGGAACTGCAAGTAGACTAAAAGGCATCTTTTAAAGTACCGAAAAAAATATTTTGAATCTAATAAAACTACTAGAAATGCAAAACTCAGGTCTCAGAATATGAGAAGAATCAATAATTGATTAATATTATTATATTTCAGATGATACTTGTTTGCTCAGAAATATTTTAGACCATGCCAAAAGAAAAGAACAAGATTATTTGGTCAGAATATTTTCTCTATATTAGTAAACATAAAGAACACAGCAAACTGAGCCAACAAGACCCCAGCTCTGTTAACATTTCAAGCACTCCCTGTAGGTAGGAAATTCATTACAATTGATGTTCTCTTAAAACATTCCCAGCATTAATCTAGCAGCAAGGCTCCGTCTAGCAGTTAAACACAATTACATTAACAAACTCAACCAGGAGTTTTATACAATTAATCATGGAATAGAAACATATCTTCCTACGGTATGTTGCTTTTAATTTTATCCCAAAAAAGGGAAGATGATCATTGCTAACCCATTCAGCTGATGGATCCTAGGTTACCGGGTTCGGCACCCTAGACCCCTGGGTACTGGTCCGGTCCGGTCCTGGTTCAGGGTTCTGGTCCGGACAGGGTCCGTGATTCACAGGCCTGGTTCGGACCAGGTCAAACCCAAGAGGACCCAGGTCAAACCCAGTGGTCTGACAGCCCAAAAATGATTTTTTTATTTTGCACAATTTAATTTTTTTTGAATTCCATCACATAAAAAAATTAGAATATAACCCTAAAAGTGAGTTTTAAAACATTGACTCGGCTCATTTCACACAAGCAAAATGACTACAAGCAAGGGGAAACGAAAATCTGGGATATAGAGCCAGAGCATACTGATTTGGATGCTTTCACTTCTCAGCTTGTTGCATTTGATGACTCGGATAGCGAGCAAACTTAAAGTGCAAGTGCAAGTGTAAGTGGCATTGATTCATCTAATGTCAATGTCAATGATGAGGAGGAGGAGAATGAGGATGATGAATTAGAGAATCCATTTGATGATCAGACTTTAAATTGTTGAAAGTTGAAACAATGATACTTGAATATTTTATCATTTTGATATTAAACTTGATGTATATGATGCTGTTATGGTATGATCATGATGCTATGATTACAAGTTTATGTTGGTTTCGTTGTTTATATGATGCTATGTCACATGCTAATCTTAATTTATGCTTATAGGCTGCACATATATATATATATATATATATATATATATATTACATGTTTTTGTAATAACAAACCCAAACCCCTTTTCAAAATTGTGCCGTACTGGCGTGTACCAGTTCTTCGAACCCGAACCAGTGCCCGAACCCGAACCGGCAACCTAGGATGAATCTGAAATTTCAACTTAACTTTAATATCTTGACCTCTCTTCTAAATAACTCTACAGTTCTATTACTAGAACTGACAACTTTCTGCACTTTCATAAAGAAGAAAAGAAAAAAGGAAGCACTGAAGAGCATCTTAAATCTTAACAAAGTACTGCTCAAATGATATTAATAGCCTTGAACAGTTTTAACAGAAGAAATGAGTCCTTAAGAACAATTAAAACAAGACCGGAACTCTAAATTCCATCCCTTGACAATGTATTAGTACAAGAAAGCAATGTAAAGCTATTATTCAGTAGCCATTCAAGTATACATTCTGAGAAAATCTCTAGTAAAAAGATAGTTGCTAAGTAAAAAGCATTGCAACATTCCATTGCTTGAAAAATGTCTTATTGAATTTCGGTACACCATCACAAAACATTATATATCCTCTAAACATATATGTGTGTGTGTTTTATGTGTACATGCATATATGTATATGATATATATGAATATACAAGAATTGACTCAAACTCGGGCATGAAAATATAGTAAGCAGGCATATACCTCTTTTCATACAGTGCATCTAAGTGATTATCTAGCACCAAATCTTCACTTCCATCCACCTCAACTTCTTGTGCTATTGTCAGATCAGACAGTCCTCCAGTGGAGGTACTACTAAGAGAGTCGTCATCAGTGTCAAAGAGCTTTGTACTTCTACGCTGATTCCTGCCTGTTTAGTTCAAAGCAGTCTGTCAATTTTTATGCCAAAGAATATTTACAAGATTCTAATTATAATGACTTATCAGGATTTTACAGCATAGTTGCTGAGTCAAAACTCATTGACCCATATTTCATGTTTTATCAAGATTCTAAATTGATATTTCAAGAAAGCTATAGAGCCTACTCATTATAAAAACAAAATAATAAATTACATCAACAAAATTAATGAGTCAAACTATTGAAAACAAATCCATTCAATTCAACAAAATTAAAGCATGTAGATAGATTTAGTTCAAGAAAGCCCAACACTACCTACAAACTATAGCAAATCAGGAAGCAAAATTTTGCCCAAGAATACCCATTACCAGCAAAAAACAAATAGCACAAGAACAACCATCAGTTTACAAAAACAATTAATGATATTGTGCAATATATGCATAACACTGGTCACTCTTAGCTTATGCTTCATTCACCTCATAAGTGCAGAAGTTGAAAGTCAATTAATGACGAAAAAATTGACTGAATTCTCCATTGTTCACTTATTGTGAAACCTCAACAAAATAACATAATAATTTCATATGGAATTTCCAGTGCCTAATGTTCTTATCCCTTTTCAAAGGCTCAAATCAGAGAGTTGGCCGGAAAACTGTCCCTGCAAGTGAAAGAAGAAGAACATCTATTTCACACTCAAGTGTCAGGCTGGGGATAATATCTTATTGTAGCATCCTGTAAAACCTTAAACTTATGTCCATCGATACATAATCAGAAAGGATTAATCTTTCTTCAAACCCAAGATAATCTATGGCATTTGTCACACCCATAACTTCTTGTCCTGGTACATTTTGATGAGAATTTTGGAGCATATGCAAAAATAATTGATAATAGACCCAAAAAAAGAGAGAAATTCCAGGTTTAAGCATACACACAAGAGGACTTGAGGGTTGCCTGGTGCATAATGATCTTATCCATTTTCAAGAGCACAAATCAGAGAGTTGGCCAGAAAACTGTCCCTGCAAGTGAAAGTGGACGAACATCTATTTCCCACTCAAGTGTCAGCATGGGGATAATATCTTATCACAAAATCCTGTAAAACCTTAAACTTATATCCATCAATACATAATCAGCAAGGATGAATCATTCCTTCAAACCCAAGGTAATCTACGGATATCTGTCACATCCATAACTTCTTGTCCTGGTACATTTTGATGAAAGTTTTGGAGGTATACAAAACTAATTGATCACTCTTGACGAGAATTCTAATTTGTAGTTTAAACATCAACAGTGAAATGTTTGTGAGAAGATTCTCCTGTTATACCTGGAAAAACTAAGCGCCTAAAGCATATGTTTGCCCATCGTTTTGCAGGTGATAACAGGGCCTTGAGGTTATGTTGATGTTAACCATTTTATACAGTTCCTTCCAAAGCTACTGATAAACATCAGATCCCAATTACTAAAACCATTCTTAAGAAGTTCAATATGTTGCATGAACAAGGCACAAATTTACAAGGCCATCCCAGTATCTATGGGAATAAAATCAGCATGCTTATGATGGCCAATCATTAACAGATCGAATCTCAGCTGGGATCAGCTCTAATTTCATCCTTCCTAATAATCTGTCCAACATACAAAAACTCACTCTTGGCGGACTCACACTAAGACTTGATTGCAAAAAAAGTGCAATGCAATAGGTTCTACTTCTCTATTCTTAAGGGATAGAAATGATCCTTCATAATATGGCTATAGATATTTTTAGCTCCCAGTGGAGTTGCTGGATATTTCTCCTCCCCTCTACCCAGATACACATATCTGTATCCATTTATCAAATATTGGATATAGATATGATACTCCACAAAAGAACAAAGGTACCACTGTATCAGGATGTATCCATATATAAGTCCATATTTGGGTTGCATTTAATCTATCTATATACAATACCACACTGTCGGGTGCCATCTCTAGTTTAAGGTTATAAAAAAACTTCAAAAATTCAACAAAAAAAAAACATTAAAAATAAATTGTTCATATGTCCGTGTGTGTCTGTGCACTTTAGGGACATATAAATTAGCATAAAAAAATAAAACATGTATAAATAAATAGTTTATTGCTAAGTTATATGTCTTTCAATGTATAGATAATTAAATATTCAATATACATCTATTTTCATAATTGTCAAACGACTGTTTGTTTCCATGCAACTCTAGTTCCTGGTAATTGACACATAAATATACATGACACTTCTTCTGTCATGTCAATGGAATCTTTGCTTATACTATGACAACCACATTAGAAGCTCTGATTTTCCAATTTCATACTTTAATGGCTTGGGGTACTTGCAAGTTGTCATAAGAAGAAGTGACAAGTTGGAATCTAGATTTCAACTGAATAGTGTACTTTTGATTATTATAAGATAGCAGCCTATGGGGTGGACATCAGAATATATCTGCAAACCCCTGAACCAATGATTCTTCTTTTCATTTTTCTCATCTGTGTTTTTTTACATCTTTACCTTGACATGAAAGCCTTTCATGGAACTGTGTTGACCAAAGAAACATGGCTTCTCCTTAGAAAGTTGTTTGAACACCTTACTTGTAAAGATCAAATTGTTTCTACCTAGTACACCTACATTCATCAAGATTAATTAAAAAAATTCCCACGAAAAGAAAAGATCCACTTTAGGTAAGTTTACAAGTCACAGCAAAAACAAATTCCAATATTAAATTTTAAGTTTTATATGTTTGGCGCTAATCTCAAAACCATAGTTCCCTGAGATGTAGAGGTACCATTACAAGGAAAGGAACACCATTAAAATTATGGTACCCAGTACAACTATATTATATATAAATGTAAAACCAAAGTTGTACATACAGGAATGGGTATGTGGTCCTCAATCGTTTACCACTGTTTCACAGGAATGTGTACCCCCAAATTCTTGTTGTTTCTGGGAGCGAGCATCTCCAAGACACGAGAACACCAAGGAAACATCCCCCCCTGTGATGCCACCACCACCTGTAGGCAAGGGATATCCCCAAGACATCTCCCTTAAAAGAGGGCATTTTTGGGTTGCCCCCTGATTTGTATACTTCAAGGAAACATCGGTACATCTGAGTACCCTCAAGAGACTTATCAATGTCCCTCAAGTGCAATAGAAACTCCCAGCCATCAAATAGCTGAAAAAGGGATTTTTTTTAAAACAGCTAGTCATTTATTTAAAACCTTTGGACCACTACACCTAACACTCATGGTTTGCGGACCCCACCAACACCCTAAGCACTCAAAAAAAGCAATAAAGTAAGATCCTAGCTTCACTCCAATCAATATCAAGTTTCAAGAAAATTGTGCAAGGCCGCAAATTGCAAGAGTGAGCTCATTAGGATAGGAAAAGTAAGAGCAAAAATAAGAGTGAGAGCATTAACTAAGTCTTCATCAGTTGGGAGTGAGCATTAGGAAGAGTGAAAACAACATCAAGAGGAAGAACAAGTGCAAGTCTTCATGGACACTAATAAAAGCTTTGTAGACCTCATCATTTGTGGACTACTTAGATTCTTCAGCCTCAATGTTGGTTTTCTGGATGATGAAGATATGGTTAGAAATAGTGAGAACTTGGTGTTGCAGAAAACATAGTGATAAAATTGTGAAAATGGCATACCCAGACCCCCACCCACCACCATCCCCATGCTGTCCCCGAATCTAGGCCCTTGGTCTCCTACCCTATGTCCAAGACCCTGTGGAACATAATCATAAACTAATAAAGATTCTTGGTATCTATACTCAAAATTAGAAAAAAGAATAATTTTCTTGATATTGTAAAAATAGTAAATTCAAAAAAAAAATATTGTATTTATAGAATAATTTCCTTGATATCGTAAAATAGTATATTGATAAAAAAATATTGTATTTATGGAAATTAAAGCAAATCTTCCTTTTATAAGGATAGAATTTCCAGGAAACTTTGACAAAATGATCAAATTGTCAAGTATTGGCAAGTTAAATTTCTCCTACTCATGCCAACCTACAGCATAAAAATGAGAGCTGAGATCATATGTATCAAGCTGCAAATTCGATATGGTCACCGTACCTTTGCAATCCATCAAAGTTTTCATTGACCAGCAATATTTGAACTTATAAAGCAAATCAATCTTTAGGACCACAAGACTCTAATGTAGCATTAACAAAAGACCTGCCCTTGGCCTTGCTCTGACTCTTAAGGTTTGCTATTGGGTGACTAACAAGATGGCAGCAAGGAATAACATTTAAACCTCCTCTCAGTCTTGATCCTCTTTATGGTTAATCTCCAATTAATCTTATACCATGTGCTGATAATTTACACCTTCTTCAGCTGATCATTTACACAGCTAAAACAGAACCTAGTGAAGTGGAGCATAAATTATCAACTATAACAAGATTTACTACTTTATCCTTCGAAGGAGTAAACCTAGGAATTAGAGGAATCTCATAGTGGAACAACCCCTGAGACTTCTAGGTGGCTGGCTTGTCAACGACCTCCTCTATAGGGGCAAGCTTCAAATCTTTGACCACCCTTGAGTGAACTTCATTGTATTCCAGCTATAGCAATTTCCAATTGCAGAAGGTAAAGTAGAATTTTCTGCGGAGTCAGCACCTTGGGCACAAACACTCTTCAAGACTTCAATATTTCCCCCAAAGGACAACTATCACTTGAGGCTTGGAGGATTTTTATGACTTCCTCTCACTGCTAGCCCTTATTGTATTTGAATAGTGAGCTCTAGGCAATGTGCCTGAATGACTGTGCATTCCACATATTGTAATATTGTTTTGCTACTGCCCATAGTAGAATAATATTGTGGGTTCAAATCCCACCGTGGTTTTTCCCATTTGGGTTTCCATGTAAAATTCCTGATGTTATGATTTTATGGTTGGTTATTTTGTGTTTTTGCATTTCAGTTTCATGTTTATCCTTGCGGTGGTTTAAAGATAAGTTAGAAAACTCATTAACCGGCAGAATGTGACAATTATATCAGATATAATGGATTGTCATTATGTGATGAATTGAATAAATATGATAAATGATTCATTGCAAATGAGGGACTCTCTTAAGTATGCCACTCCATAGTAGATGCCTAACACTTGCCACATGGAGCCAAGAGGGGTGAAGCATCTGCTCTTGGGCTTAAGAGAGAAGGTGGTTGTGATGAAGGGGAACGGTGATGGAACACCTCGTTGGGTACGCCACTCCATGATGGGTGCCTAACACCTACCATATGGAGCCAAGGGTCATACGGTATTCTGCCCTTGGGCCTAGGAGGGATGGTTTCTTGGACACCCTATCCAACTAATGGACTAAAGGAATTGATTAGTAACTAACTTAAAAATTGACTTTATATAATAATCTGATCATATTCAACAAATATAATTCTAACAGTCATTAATATAGCAGATTTGATATCATTTAATATAATTCATATTTCAGTTTAAGTATTATTTCATATATGTTCTCTAATTTTGTTGCAGGAAAACAATATACAAAGGTATGCCTATAAAACCAAATTACTTATTTATAGATTTGGCCAAATTTGGGTTAAATTAAAGCATAACTAATTAGGGTAGAATGAACCATTCTAGTCAATAAAAAGGAATCAAACAATACATGTGTTTGCATGTATGCTCCATGTTTGCATATATCCATGTGTATACTCCGTGTTTGGTTCATGCCTGATATGTTTCCAGGCATGTTTATTCCATGTGTGTTTCCAAAGCCATTTCATATTGGAAGTCATTTTGAACACTCCATGGTCATTGCTTGAGGACAAGCAATCTTGGGTGGGGCGGACTGTAATGTCCCTACTTTGAAATAGAATTTAATAGTAATATAAATATAGACTGCAATATTTGTAAGTCAAAATTAATTTCATATATATTCATTATACATGAGAAGTTAGTATACTCATAGCCCAATTACTTAATCATTTCTATTGCTGCGCTCCCCCCACCCATCCCCACAATAAGGAGAGGTGCGGTGTTGTTAGGGAGAGGTGGAATAAATCCATCCCAGATTAGGTGAGCCCCAAGGGTGGTCTGGACAGATGTTCCTGAAACCTGGGCCCAATTATGGAGGTGGTGCCAGCATGCCCTAGACGAGTAAATCCCCATTCAAGGTTGAGGATTAGAAAGGAAGTAAGAATTGGGGCTTGAATATAGCCACTATCCGTTGTACTATGAATAAATATGGTTATTTAGTTTAATAAATTAATTTAACACATGATAAAAGTAATTAATGGGTGTTGATTATTAGGAAATTAGCAGCAACCTAGTAGGGGACATTACACATATATAAGTCAAGTCCCATCCCTTGAAAATTTTCAATTTTGTGCATGCTCCCAATGAAAATTCTATTCCAATTTTCTTAGATAAGCTTACTAAAACATATCATTCTTACTTAGCATAACATGTTCTTCATTGTATTGAAACCGCTCATAAGAAAAAGTTCTTACAGGACTTGCAATGGTCGATGCATGTGTACAAACCCATGTGCAAGTGCAAAAATATCTCCAGCGTGAAGCAAAATGAGCTTCTCAAGAACCCTTCCACCGTCACTAATTATTCAAATTTCAATGGCTCGTGGAATTCAAAAAAAGGCTTTGCATCCGTTCCTCTCTTTATCTCTCAATTTTATTTATCCTTGACTTTCGGTTTTCAATAAGACTGGGCTTCTTGTACAGGGAAAGTTTTGTCGACAAGATTTACAAATCTAAAATTTAAGAAAAAATCCTAAAAATGCCAACTATAAAAGAGCAATAATTCCTGGCTTTTATTTTAAATAGTTTCATTTTGAGGCCCTTTTTGACTTAATGTATAATAATTTCAGCAAAATTTATATATGGATCACCCATTAATGAATCAACTTTAAGCGAGGTAAACAAGATGAGACTTCATGGCTGCCACCAAAAGCAAGAAATTTGAAACTATACTTTGATGCAGCATCTTGGAGTAATCCCAGTCTCAATAAGGCAGGTTGTTTTACGAGCAGACAAATGATCCTTCATGGGCAACTTGTCAATTCATATCTGTGAGGGAACTATTAATGAAGCAGAATTCAAATCTCTGACCAAGGGGTTTCTCACAACAACACAGCTTGACAAGAAATGAGAAGATAAAGATTCTCAGATTATAATAAAGGCAACAATATATGACTAGCTAGAAATCGAATGGCATTCTCAGTGAAGCATATCATTTCTTCACAACCATGAATCCATCTCATATGAGCATTGCCATAAAGAGGCAAACAGTCCTGCAGACAGTCTCGTCAATGCAGGCATTGATCAAGATATTATCTCACTTCATTTTGCACACGTTTCAAGCAATGAGAGGGATTGAAAACCCCCAAGGGGAGTTACATCACCTAATCCTTTGGTGGCAAACAGTAATGTAATATTGGGATTATATGGATTTATTAAGGTTGCTGACTTGTACATAAGATTTTTTGTCATGGTTTGGGGCTCGGAAAGGAATTGTTGGAATTCTTGGCAATGCATTGAGGAAGAAAGCAGTAAAGAAGTGGTGACTTGGCCCAGGTGGACTTAAAGTCGTTCACAAGCTGCTTTAAAGCTCTCAGAACACAGACTGATGAGATGCCGGTACATCTCAGAGACTTTCATGTGAAGCTTGATAGCCAACAAGTTAAGCTGTCAAGCTCGTGGGCTTCATTCATCCTGAACAAAGCCTTGCTGTTGAATTGTTGTTTGTAAAATTCACCTCGGCTGGTGATAGAAAGGTGGGGAGGCCAAAAAGATGATGCCAGTTATGGATTCAAAGGACCTTGCTGGGATTTACAATGAGCAACTCATGCCACAGGAAGAACTTGAAAAGAAATTCAACTTATAATAAGCAGGCAAGGAGATAACGAAACACACGTTATGAGTACAGAGGAAGCAGTTCAAGATGCAGCAAAGGCAAAGACAGAAGAGCGTTTGACTATACCTGTTAAGTCACATGGAAAATTTTAATATGCTTATTCTGGCAGCATGACCGTCGGACCAAGTTGGAGACAAGCAGTGTTGGGGGTTCAATCAAGCCCTTGGATGCTCGATTCCATTAAGCTTAATTTCTCTGATATTTTTGTGAATAAGTTTGAGTTGTTTAGGCCTATCTTCCTTTTCGTTTGCTAGTACGGATGGGTAAGAAACACGATGGATTAGGGCTACACCTTTTTTGTGGCATCTAAGCCAAGTGTGCACAAAAAAGAGATTTTACCAATTTAAAAAACCAAACAAAAAGGTCTCATGTAACAAGGGCAGGCGACTGATGCGGGCAGATGCATGTCCTAAGCCCCTGTTAAGAAGAGATATCACTCTGTAGCGGTACCTAAACCAAAAGATACCGCCAGAAAAAAAACACTTCAGAACAAATTAATAAACAAAGAACAAAATGAAAATTGTCGAGAAATAATGAAATGATATGATTTTGTTGCAGTCGACTCGACATAAAATTCCATGCCACCACAAAGAAACATAAGTATCCAGTGAGAAGTTTAGATTATGGGGATGTTCAACACAAGTCCTCAGGAAGAACCTTTTGAGAAGTAGATCTTCTACAGCAAAATTTAATCAAGGAATCTCCTACTTTAGCAAGTATGCCCTCCCCGAAGAGGATATATGTATAACATCAATTCTGAGGATATTCGCATATTTAACCTAGATATTTATTTAAAAAACACTGCAGAAAATGAATTTTGCCTGCAGACTACAACAATTAAATCTCACAACGACGAAAAAACGAAATAAGCAATTATAAAGACCTAAAATTCAAGAAATAAAGGAAAAAAAACTAATTGCCAAGAAATGAGAACTTACTTCGCCCCATGTCGAATAATTGATATTCTGCAGAGCGCCTTATTGAACTACCGACCGGTTATTTACGAGAAACCAAAAACCTACTACTTAATCTATCTCTTTGCTGCAGAAAACAAATCGTGGGAAAATTAACCGCTACAAAAAACCGCCAATTGCCCGGATCGTCAAAATTTTGGGCAGTGTAATGGACATGGAGGGCTCTGAACTGTCTAGGGTTTACAGCCATGAACCTTAGATTTAGATTTTATATATTTGCAGAGACCGCAACAAGAAGATGATATCTCATATGGAGAAACCCAACAAAGGAAGGAAACCCTAGGATTAAATAAACGAATTTATTCTGCTTTCTTCTTCCTTGCCTTCCGCTGCTTTTCACATCAATCCCTTCCGTCAATATACGTCTAAAGCTTTATTAATAATCCGTTCATAATTATTTTTTCCTCCTTCACCGACAAGGGATATTTTTGGCTTGGTCACAAATTTATGTGGTGTTGGAAAATGGAAAACCCACGGTTGCGCTTTTTCGAGCCAGCAAAGCACCGCATCCAAGTTTAGAGGAATTTAGGGATTTTGAAAAAGGATTATTCTTATGTGCGGCGTAAGGACAGTATATTCTTGGAATCTTCTTGAGAAGTGCTTGGTGTTGGATTCCAACGTGTAAGATGAGGATATTACAACCCATGTGGTTAGGTCAGGGTTAGGTTTTGAAGATTGAATGGGAAATATACTTTCCAATCATCTCAATACTTGTGTTCTTATTATAAAAATTTGAAATTTGATAAGAGAGATATTTTTGTGTCGGTGATGTAGTTGATAATATGTGTTAGTATTGCAATTGTATTTGATTTTTATGGTATCTATACAATATATTTTTGATAGTCGTTAATAGACAAAATCTTAATGTAATATTAAAATATAGAGTACATGCAAAATACTAAGTTAGTCAATGATTATGAACATTCAACTTACAAAAAAAATTCATAGAGACACTAGTGAAATAGAAACAAATTAAGGTTTGGTAGAGTTGTGAATTGCACATCTTCAATTGGATGAATCGACTTTTAGATCAGTCAGTTTTAGATTGCCCAATATAGTAGCAGATAGTAAGACACTTAGTGAACATAACTAATCAACTTTTAGGACAATGTTGAAGACAAAAATGTAGTGACGAAATAAGAAGCTTTTAGCAATCTATGAAGAAAACCATGGAAATTGAAAGTTTATACAAATGATTATGTAAATATAAGTAATTTGTAGTAGTGATGGTAAGCATGAGCATAAGTAAACAATATAGCAATATGTCAAATGCTATAGCAATAGTAAATGAAGCAAAGTTAGATAAGTATTTATGCAACTAAAGTTTATAATTGGTTTGATAATAGATTATGTGCACAAATTTTGAATTCATATCACATAATTTGAGATAAGAAATAGTGGTGTCCCTGGTAGAAGAGATCCAATATTGGTTTTGTCTAGGTTTCCCACTTGCTTCTTCCAAAGTTTTTATTTAGGTACTTGTCATAAAAATGTATTTGATTATGTAGACAACTACAAAAAGTGAAAACATATAAGTAGTAATCTATATCAATAGAATTCACTATATATACCTTTTCTTATGATGTTTTAATTATTGTTGAATGGAGGTGACATTGTTAATAACATTGCTATAATTTAATGTGAAATGTCCTACTTTTAAGAAGTCCCACAACATAAAAATGATTGTCGATTTGTCTTCAATGTAGTCTTCATAAATAACATTTTGTAGACTAGGCAACAACAACTAAATAATAGATTTGTCAGCGAAACAATGTATTGTTTATTTGTTGTTAGTTATCAAAATGGTTTTAAGATATAAGAAGTAAACATATTAGCTGACTTATTCATTACATCTAGCAAAGTGGGTAGTGTTTCCTTCAAGTGTGTAACAGTTGTCAAATTTGTAGTTGCATTTTGGACATAATACATTAAATGGATTAGACAATGTATTGATCGCTTTTAGAGTTCCATCAACCTAGATCATATATTAAAATATTATTGTTATTGAAAAGATTTTTTTGTTTAATTATAAATTTTAAAATTTAACAATTTAAAATGATTACCTCAAATTTGATTGTAGTAATCGATTAAACTTTTGTAGTGTTCTTTTGTTTGTCAGTTTGCAAATGAATGTAGGTTGAAATGTGTGAAGTGTGGTTTTTATTTTAAAAGCAATGTTAACTAGGGCACTAACCCTAGTTAACATGTGTGAAGTGTGTTATTTACATATGTGTGTTACGATACTTTTGAATAGAATTGCTAGAAATTCATTTATGCACACTTCATCATCCATTGTTGTAAAATGGTGTGCCAAACTTAGAAGCAATTGTAATTGTATGCTTAGAAGTGTCCACATGTTGATTCAAAGAAAATCACTTGATCGCCAAAATTTCTGATTTTGTTGTCGTCGCCAAAATTATCGATATGATGCCCCAGATATGAATATTGATATTGATATGACGTTGATATGATAATGATGCCCTATTGGGAGATGAATGGAGAAAAATTTGCTGCTCGGGGAGATGTTAATTTTTGAGGATTTTGGGAATTTTAAAAATTTTCGATTGTTTGGATTTTTTTTTAAAAATGATTTTTTGGATTTTTAAATTTTTTTTGTTTTTTTGTATTTTTAAAATTTTTCAATTTTGATCTGCCAATAAAAGTTAAAAAAAAAATGGTGAAAATACGGTGCGAGCATAGCGCGAACATGCCCCACACGTCCATCTCGACAACACACCCTGCTGACATCATTATGAGCTATATAAGCCTCCAAGGGTCCCATTCCAGCTCATTTGTGCACTTGGCATTTGGAGATTGGAGCTTTGGAGAGGAGAAGAGAAGAGAGAGAAAGATGGTGCCCCCTTATCAGAGCCACATATTTGAGCGGGTTCGACGTTATGAGAGGCCAGCAACGTATGGACCTCCGGTGAGTGGATTTTCTAACCTCTTTTGTCTGATTTTTAAGCATTTTTGATAGATTTTTCAAACCAATTTTTCCATATGTTTTGTGCCTTAGTATTAGGTTTGTGGTTTAGCGTATTTTAATATTTTTTGAAGTGTATTTGATTTTTCTTGTGGTGCATTTGATTTTTCTCGTTGCGCATTTGATTTTTCTCGTGGGGTATTTGATTTTTCTCGTAGCGCATAGGATTTATTGTATAGCACATATGATTTTTAAATTAGCACACATGTTTTGTGTTTTAGCGCATTTATCAACTGTTGTTGCACATTTGATAGATTTAATGGTGCATGTGATAGTTGTAATGGCGCATTTGGATTAACACATATTATGATTGTTTTAGCGCATTTAAAACAGTGAGCAGATTTTGATATGTTTTGAAAATTTTGAAGTTGGCAAATTTGATATTTAGGATGTAGATGATGTCTGATACTTGGTTGAATGATCAATAGGTCGTGTTTTCATCTGATTTTGTCAAAAATGTTGAAGTTTGATAATGATGGGATGTGGTGTTGTGTCTATTTGCGTTTGGATGGATAGAGTTTATGATTGAAACTCTAAATGGATAACGTGACTTGCGTCGCTGATAGGAGAGGTCTAGTTGATAGTGTATAATCAACACTTCAAGTGCTTGATAGGTTCAATGGCTAGGTCACTGATAGGATAGGCTAAGATGAACCCTCCCATGCTAATAAGAGTTTAAGATCGAAACTCTAGAATGATAGTGTGACTTTCGTCACTAATATGGGTCAATTTGATTTTGATATGGGATAACTTGATTCTTATATGGATTCGTTATGGATCTCTTGATTTGATATAGGTTCATTTAATTTCGATGAGTCATTGATGTCGATATGGGTCCATTTTAGTCGATAGCAAATAAATTTTGTGTTTGATATAGGATATAAGTCACTGGTATGTTGATATGAGTCATTTGTGTTCCTGATATGGGTTTGACTTGTATTAGATAGTGTGACTTGCATCATTGATAGGAGAGGTATGTTTGATAACCAATAGGATAGGCTAAGATGAACCCATCTGACTTGATTAAGAGTTTAGGATTGAAACTCTTGACTGATAACGTTACTAATGTCACTGATAGGGGCTCAGTGAGATTGTTTAAGATCTCACACCGAGCTGATAGAAGATTGTTTGAGTGACACATGTTCATTGATTAATCTGATGGATAGAATTGATATGATGTTTGATATTATGATGTAGGCTTGGCATGGTCTGTTGATGCTTTGGGAGTGATACCCGAAGACATTGGCCATGCGGGGAGCTTTGACTGATGATGACAGGGTTGTTATTACTGCGTGTGGTTTGTCACATATCTTGTTCATGACTTCTTATCAGAAGAACATGTCTCTACTAACCGCATTGGCGGGGAGGTGGCATAGTGATCATAACACCTTCCATTTGCCAATTGGAGAGATCATTGTGACACCAGAGGACATCTATAGGATCTTGTGGATTCCAATTACTGGTGAGATAGTTCAGTATGATGTGGAGGAGCAGGGTGGGACTGCTACATTGCGGGAAGCGTTTGCTAATCTGCAACTAAGTGGTTATTCAGTGGCATGTCAGGACATGGTAGATCAATATGACCCACTTCCATCTATATTAGCAGGTTTGATCGGTAGCTTCCTCTATCTAGATAGGAGGTCTCATGGATTTTCATTTGGATGGGGTCGGGATATTATGACAAATGATTAGACAGAGGACCCGATATGCATGGGGTGTCTGTGTTTTGACCCATTTGTACCGCGAGCTAGACCAAGTTGTTTATGATGAGGGTGTGAGCTTAGTAGCAAGGGTCACACTTCTACAAATCTGGGCATGGGAGCACATAGCAATGACTCGTCCAGTGGTGGAGAGATCACGGCCAACGGAGTTACCTTATTTATTTATGTACCGACAAGTTGCTTCCCAACCCATGCTTGGGAAGTTGGATTACTGGAGATGGATCATAGATGACATGGATTCGGTGATCTAGAGACCATACATGGATTGTGAGGCCTAGGCCAAGGATGCTACAGAGATCCCAGTGATATGTCGAAGCAGGTACTTGATAGGGAGGACTCCCTATGTTGTTGAGAGATTCATTTTGACACGTCTGTACCGACAGTTTGGTCATACTCAGGGGATGCCTTAGGGTGCAACCATATATGCCTGAGTGCACAAGGAGAGAGTAGAACGGGGCCCTACATTGGATTTTGATATAGCATGGGTAGATTTTGAGGCATTGTCACGGGTATGGTGGGATATGCGGATAAGGCTAGCAAATGCAGGTATGACTAAGCAATATGCACAGTATTTTGCAGAGCATCCCTTCCCATGACTAACAGGACCTAGGGAGTCGATACCACCCTTGGAGGAGGTAGATGACGATGATGAAGAGGGAGGGCCTGGAGGTCAGAGAGGTGGTAAGCGAGGGCAGGGGAGAGGGAGAGGTAGGAGAGGTGGTGTTGTGGGTAGAGCTTGAGGTCAGATTGGTTGAGGCAAAGAGGACGGAGGAGGTGATGATGGGGGAGGAGAGGGAGGTGATAGAGGGCGAGGCTGCAAGGTTATTGGTAGAGGAGGAGGATGGCGATAGGACATTCATCGTGGAGGCCCTTTGTAGTTAGAGGATATGGTAGGGGGAGTCGAGGGAGGAGGATGGTTCATCCAAGGAGACTAAGTCGGAGGAGTCGAGGGAGGAGGTGATGGGTGGGATGGGTTGTATGGATGAGGAGGAGGAGGATGTGTTGCTTTTGATCAAGCGGAGGAGGGTAGATATGTCTCAACCTACTACCCCATTATAGGTTATAGTAGCACAGGTTGGTCAGGATCCACAACCTTCATAGTTGTCAGTGGTTCAGATTTCAGTGCCTCCTCATCAGCAGCAGGCACAGATGGTTTCCCTTCAGTCCATGGTGCAAACCTCATAGGCACAGTTGGTTCGGGCACAGGGACAGATAACACAGTTATAAGGTGTACAGGGTCAACTAGTGTAGGCACAAGCACATATTACCCAGTTGCAGAGGCAGGTTACTCAATTGACAATTGAGCGCGACACGGAGATAGAGCAACGGGGCCGCACAGAGCAGCTTGCACATACGGTCCAGCAGACTGCTACTCGGGGTTTGATTAGTGATACTATTAGGGATCTTATGTGGCAGTCAGAGAGGGTCGAGCATTATAGGAACTTGTATCATCAAGTTGTGCCACCAGAGCGACGAGCACCCTCGTTTGTGACTAGATCGCAGCGTGGGGGTTCTCGGAGACGGGAGGGAAGCCAGGGAGTTACGGGGCCTAGGAGAGATCTCAGAGGTGATGGTACAGGTGCAGGTCTTGTAGGTGGAGGTGATCCTAGTGCATGCCCAACATATTCATGTGGTAGCCACTCTTAGGTTGTCCTCCGATGATGTTTTTTTTGCTCATGTGGATGATACGATGTACATTTTGATATTCTTTTGATCATTTGATATGATGTACCTATTGATGTAAATTGATTTTGGGATAGTGATGATCCCGAGCCCTTATTGTTGTACACTTATTGTTTGATATGATATGCAAGGACATTTGGACATTATTCTTTTCATTGATTTATTTTAACATGTATCAGTGATTTTCTTTGGATTGATATGGGTCACACATGCCTGATGATATGATACTGGCATGCTTATATATGATATGGATGCATTTTAATTTGATGATCTAGATGCTTTGATATGCAAATCTACATGATTTTGGTGCGATGTTTGCTTTTTTATGTGATGTGTGTGATGATGTGATTTGTTTGGATGAGATGATCTATATGTTTTGAAGGTGATATATGCCTATATGATGATTGCTTATTTGAGATGTTTATGGTATGCAAATGATAATGTAGATGTGTACATGTGATGAATAAATGTCTTATTGTAAAATGCAAATGTGATATTGGTATGGTGAATATTTTGAATGATATGATAAATGCTTTTGATATGGTACTAAATGATAATGAATTTAAATGAAATGTTTCCAATGGAAATGATGCTAAATGATCAATGATATGTAAATGAGACTAATGTAAAGGCTAAAATGATATGATAGTGAAGATGAAAATAATGTAATGTTAAAATGATATGATAATGAAACTAAATGCAATGATATGAGATGATAATGAAACTAAATGTAATGGTATGAGATTATAATGAAACTAAATGGTATAAAATGCAACTAATTCTAATTGTGAATGATATGATATGAAATGATAATGTACCTAAGGATATGGAATTCTACTAAAATGATTAATGATATGGAATGTACTCTAAATGATATTAAAATGACAATGATAATGCAACTAAATGCAACTTTTTAAATGATATGAAAAATGACCATGAACCTGAATGCAAATTTTTAAATGATATAAAAATGAGAATGCTCCTAAATTCAAATGTGAAATGATATGAGAACGAGATGTATCTTGAAAATAAGATGTAGAATGATGAGATGAATTGATAAATTATATGTATCTAAGTGGTAATGACTAATTAATGTGACTAAATGATCCCTCATTGTTGATATAGTCATCCTTTTGATCAAATTTTATTGTGCTTCCTTTTTGTCATCATTGAGCCTTTGATATGTTGAAAGTTGATACAACCATCATCGTATAATTGAACCATAATGACTTGAGTATAACTTACATGGAGTTTGATATTGCAAGATGACACAATTGTCGAGGTATAAATGAACCAAGACGACCTGAGTGTTGCTTGCATAAAAAAGACAAGAGTTAACCTTTTCCCTATACAAATCTAAAATGTCCTCAGTGATATGTTACCTAATCACGTTGTGAGACAAACTTGCATAGTAAAAGGCTTTGCTCACAAACAACAAACAAAGAAAATATCACACTCCTTCCTTGCGTCTCTAGTTTCAAGACATTTGTGAGTCACTCAGGAGATATGATATAAAAAATAAAAAGAAATCATAGGTAAACATGCATGCTACCTTATGTATTTTGTCAGATAAAACATCTTGCAAGTAGATCTTTGTTTAGTTTGTTTAGTTTTTGGTTTTTGAAGAATACTTTTGATAGTTGTGATCTTTGTTTTGTTCAAAATGTCTCTGTTTTGATGGTTATCTGATGCCACCAGATACATTTAGGATTTTGCCCCTAGCTATGAACACTTCTTTCAATATGGATATATACATTGATCACCAAGCCATGGTGAGATATGATATGGATAACTTGTTTGGATAATCAAGGACAGTGACTATGCTAAGTGTGTCCAAGATTGTGTTGCGTTAAAAAGTTTTGTGATGGCCATAGGATTAGTTCAGATGGATGTAAAAAGGATATGATATGGATACATACAGATGGAAGATCCGATCTATCACAAATAGTGCTTGTTGCCAGGTTTTCACTACTTGCCTTTATTACACTTTTTGATTATTATTTTTTTGTATTTTTCTATCATATGTGCATTGGATAACTCAAGTATAGAACTTTTCGAGATGCACATTGTTGATAGTTTCGTCAAACAGGTCCTCTTCTGATGTAGATAACTGATATGCCCCCTATTCGTAAGTGGATATGATGACAAAAGGACCTAGCCAATTTGGTTCAAACTTGCCCTTCTTTTCCCGATCCTGTTGATTGCGGGGATTTTCCTTTGATACCAAGTCACCGATTTGAAATGCTCTTGGTTTTACCTTGTGATTGTAGCTCCGGCACATGCATTGATGATATGCTTTAAGGTGATCAAAAGCACGTTGTCAGCACTCATCTAGCAACTCTAACTCTTGTAGTATGTTTACCTGATATTCCTCATCTAGAATGAGTCCTTTTTGCGATACTCTAAGTGATGGAATCTCAACCTCAATAGGTATAATAGCCTCTAATCCATACATAAGTGAGTACGGTGTTGCTCATGTAGGTGTGTGGATGCTAGTTCTATAGGCCCATTATGTTGGGTTGAGTTGAACATGCCAATCATGACCAGCCTCGTTTACTGTCTTCTTAAGGATTTTCAAGATGGTTTTGTTTGAGGCCTCTACTTGGCCATTCCCTTGTGGATAGTATAGTGTGGAGAAACGATGTTGGGTATGGAATCATTCGCAAAGTTCTTTCACATCTTGATTCTTGAAAGGTCTTCCATTATCCGTGATAATGGAACTAGGAATGCTATACCGACAAATTAGATAATTCAGAATAAAAGAGGATATTTGCTTGTCGGTAACAGTAGTTAATGGGACTACCTCTATCCACTTTGTAAATACTCAGTGGTTGTGATGATAAAATTATGTCCATTTGATGAGGAAGGATGAATCTTTCCTACTAGGTCGAGTCCCCATTGATAGAATGGCCATGATGTAGTGAACGATTGCAACTCCTGTGCTAGTGCATGTATTAGATTACCATGAATTTGGCATTTTGGACATTTTCTGGCAAACTGATATGATTCTTTTTCCATGGTCAGCCAATAATAGCTTGTCCTTAGAAGTTTCTTGGCGAGATTAGGACCACTTGAATGTGTGCCACAAATACCTTCATAAAGTTCATGCAAGGCGGTTTTAGATTCGTTACGATCAAGACACCGAAGAAGAGTACCATCAAGACCTTGGCAGTAAAGTGTGTCAGCGGTTAGGGTATAATGGGTTGCTTGACAAATAAAGTTGCGTTTTTGGTTTCAAGATAGATCTAGTGGAAGGATGTTGTCTTTTAGGTAGGTGTAGATCTTTCCATAGAGGGGTGAGTCGGAATCGACTATGTGACATGTGACTTGGGATTCAGAATTATCATAGGCGAGGGAAAACAATTGTTCCACTAGGAACTCATAACGATTATGTTTGTCTGGTATTTGCAGGAGTGAGGCAATGGTTGCCATGGCGTCCACAAATTTGTTGTCCAACCTTGGAATTTGTTCAAATTTGATATCCACAAAGTACTTTTTGAAATCGTCCACTATGCGCTTGTAGGGCATCATCTTGTCGTCCTTTGTCTGATAATCATCATTAACTTGATTAATGATCAATTGTGAGTCTCCAAATACTTTCAACTTTGTGGTCTTCCACTCAACAACCATTTTGATTCTTGTGACTAGCACTTCGTACTTAGCAATGTTATTTGTGCAAGGAAACATCAATCTGTAAGATTTAGGAATAGTGTGTCCTTCTGGAGTGACAAATAGGACGCTGACACCTGATCCATGTTGTGTGTATGATTCGTCAAAGTATAAGACCCATGGTTTTGTGGATACTATGAGAATATTTGTATCTGGAAATTCAACATGGATTGGGTGATTGTCTTGTAATGGTGCTTATGCTAGTTGATCAATGATAGCTTGACCTTTAATAGTCTTTTTGTCTGTGTAGTGAATCTCAAACTCACTTAGAATCATCACCTATTTAGCTAACCTCCCTGTGAGAGTGGCTTTGTTGAGTAGATATTTTAATGGATTGATCTTTGCTACCAACTTGATTGTTTGAGCTAGCATACAGTGGCAAAACTTTTGAGAAGCGAACACCACAACCAAACAAGCTTTTTGAATGAAGGTGTAGTTGAGCTTGTAACCATTCAATGTCCTGCTAATGTAGTATATTTCCCTTTCCTTGCATGTTCAATCTTCTTGTGCTAACAATACTACTAATGGTACCTCTATAGTTGATGTGTAAATAATGAGAGGTTTGTCAGGTATTGATGGTACCAAGATAGGTGGATTCATCAGATATTGCTTTTCTCAGTTTCTGTTTGACTGGCTTAGCTCCTGGAGCTATAGATAAGTGATGCATGATCAAATCTGGAACTATCCCGGGCATATCTCCATAGGACCAAGCAAAATTTATTTGCTTTTCTTTAAAGAATTTGGTGAAGTCAGGCATTTCTTGTTCTGTCAATGACTCTGCCAAATGTATGGTTCTTGTTGCTGCTTCAGTGTCAATGTTGATTGATTGAGTTAGTTAAATCAAAATTGGTGATCTCTCCTGATAATGTTCAGGAAGAGTGCCAAGTCTCTCATCCTCTGTCGCCTCAAGGAGGTTTTCACTGTTGGATACATCCTTTATTTTTACTTTTTTTTATGATCTAATACTGCCATTGAATAGTTTTCACCATTAGATCATTTTTTTATTTTATTCATTTTCCGACTAAGAGACTTGGCACTCTCATGATTGAGAACTTCGTTATGAGATTCGTTGGTGGAACATGTTTCCGGGTTCACAGAACAAAGGTATTGGACAATAGTGTCATCATATGGGAAGATAGGTATATTGAGTTGTTCATGCTATTCCTAGTCTATGAGTTCAGGATATATTAATGGTAAGGGATCGTCTGGTGGGTTAAGGTCCATAGTAGTGAGAGTCGTGATGTAAATGTTGTCAAAGTTGTCAGTAATATGAGTAAGGTCTATAATGGTACTCTCTTCAATATTGCATGTTTCATAGAGATGCTTCTCATTTTAGTTGGCTTCGTAGATATGTTGTGGTCCAAATTCAAATGATCTAGACCTTGAGCCTTGTCTTTCATTAGACATGGGTGTATATGTGTGGATTATATCTACCTCAATGTCTTCAGTTATATTAGAGCAATTATCCCATTCATATTCATGTGAGTTTGTTTCATAATCACTCTCTACGACTTTATTGTTGTAGGTAATGGGGATACCATTTGGTAAAAAAAATTTAGTCCTTTCTTCTATCTCTGAACTGACTAACATGTTGTTTGAATTAGGCTTCGTACTAGGTTGCAATCTATGAATCTTTTTGTGATAAGCCTCCTCTCTTTGTATGACAAGCTATTCTTGTTGTTTGTCATGGTCCTCTTCCTTGTGTTTGCGAACTACCTCATCAGCTACTTGTTGTTGTGTTAATTCTTGTTTCTTTTGCTTTCATCGTGTGGTTTCTTGTTGTCGATTTTGTTGCCATGAAGATTCTTGTTGTCGGTTCGGTTGATCATTTTTATGTTGATGTTGTCCATATCTTAGTCCAGATTTGTCCTTGGCAAGTTGTGAGTATGGTTGAATTGGTTCTACAATACCTTCTTTCCGTTTGCCGATAGGACCATTTCCTGAGTATCCCATCCTTTGCATGATTTTGAATCTGTTGCCATATTGCTCTGTTGGGAGAGTGACACTTAAGATTGTTGCTTGGGTGTCGTCATTATCCTTGTATAGCCAGTTTAAGACATATTTGTCTTTTGTTTCATCTGCTAGTGTTCCCACTTGAATGAACATACCATCAAACATTTTGATAGGTTGTGAATATTGTTGTCTTGAAGTTGATGGTTTCCCATGAGATCTTCGTGAAATTGGCAATTTTGATAGACATAAGGATGGTTCAAAAGAGTATTCTCCCACACCGTTGTCTTTTAACTTCATATTTTTCTCAAAATTTATGGATAGAGATTGGAGTTGATCCTTACTGTTTGATGATGTGGAAGCGAGAGCTTTCCTGTTATGTGGTACTGGAACATTCTAAACTACTTTGAGATTATTGCACTACTGGAAAGGATTAGTGTCTGTTGTAATAGAAATTTCTTGTTCATCATATGGGAATTTTAGGCACTGGTGATATGTGGATGGAATTGCTTGCATTTCATGGATTCAAGGATGCCCCAAAAGTATATTATAAGATATGTCTATGTCCAAGACTTGACATAGAGTATCTCTTTGAACTGGTCCTACTTGAATAGGTAATATGACGAGTCCTTTTGATGATCTTTCTTCATCACCATATGCGTTTATTATTATCTTTTTCTTAGGATGAATGGTTGTTTCTGAGAAACCCAATGCACGAATAAGTTTTAAAGTACATATATTTAGACTTACTCCTCCATCTATTAGTACTTGTTTTACTCAATGTTTGTAAACCAGGACTTCGATATGGAGTGGAGTATTATGCAGATGATTCAGAGAGACATCATCATGCTCTGAAAATGATAGATTATGAGGCACGGTTAAATGTCCCACCATGGCTTAGAATCAATCAATATCCAGGTTATTTGGAACTGTAGTGTCAACAAGAGCCTTTTCCAGAATATCCTTGTGTGCAGGTGAGATCTTGAGAAGCTCCAATATGGATATGTGCATTGGTGTCTTCTTCAATTGACCTACTAGGTTGTATTGAGTATTTGGAGACGTTGTTGTTTTGGAGGTACTCCCTTTTAATACATATCTAGATTGACCTCGTGTAGTCACATTGATCGGAACATGTTCTTGTTTGTCTTTGATCTTAATGAAGTTAACCTGGTCATTGTATGTCGATATGTGATTGATAGCATTATTGTACACATGATTGATACGGGCCCTTTTATTGTTTGAGGATGATGATGTGCTTTTGTCATAATTTGGAAGTGGATTTTTTAAGGCCCCATGATCATCGTTGGTTTTATGACCGTCTACCATTATGCCACCGTTTATCTAGCAAATCTTGAACCAAAATTTTTAACCTTAGGCAATCATTTGTGCAATGCCCTTTGTTTCTATGATACTCGCAGTAGTGTGCATCATTCCACCATGATGGTTTGACTTGAGGTTCAAAATCCCTTGTGTTTGGTAATGTAATTAGTTTATTAGCCAATAGTTCTCGAAATGTTGATTCAAGGGTTTGTCCTAAAGATGCAAACTTACATCGATATAGGGTCGGTTTTGTGTTAGTATTATTTCCTTGATTGTTATTCCCTTGGTTGATGTTTCCTTGATTGATGTTTCCTTGATTGTTGGTTCTTTTATTAGTGTTTCCTTGAGTGTTGGTCGGTGGAGTAACACCAGATAAGTTTAACACCGCTTGTTTTGCTTTAACATTGTCTACTACACCATCATTGACAACATTCTTGTTTCTTGTCCAAAATTTGGACTTGTCTGAGTTATTGTAGTTGTTGTTATAGTTGTTGTTTTATGAACTAGAACCTTCTTTAGAGAACTTCAAATCTCTTCTTTTGATTGAGGCTTCTTCTATTTGGATGCCATTTTCGATCAACTTTTTAAAACTAGGTAGACATTGTAGTTTAAGTTGATAGCTCATCTCGTCATTAAGATTGTCTATGAAGATTTCCATTTTCTCTTTTTTCAAGTATGGTTCGAGGATATCTAGAGATCAATCATCTCAATATTTGCAAGAACATCATGAATGATTCATTGTTCTTTTATTTTGTGTTGCAAAGATCAAGCATGGTAACCTCATGTTGAATGTTATAAGAATATTGGGAAACAAATTTGTTCACCAACTCTTTAAGTGATCTGATGTGAGGTGTGATTTTTGAAAGTCATTCCATTGTTTGTCCCCTAGGCTCCTTGGAAATAACCTTATCATGTAAGTGTCGTTGTGGGCAAACTCCAAGCTCATCGTTCAAAATTCCCTTATGTGATCACGAGGATCACTTTTACCATTGTCTTTGTCATACTTTGGTATTTCAGAGCTTGGTGGGAATGGCACCATGTTCAAACTTTGATAAAATGGACAAGGACAAATATCCTCTAAGGAATATCGTGTGGTAGTTCCTTGTTGCATGTCTTCCATTTGTTGTTGAAGTGCGTGTAGTTGTTGCATGAGTGTAGTGAGAGGATTGTTTCTTGTGTTAGTATCCTAATGGTTGATGTCACCTTGATTATTAGTGTCACCTTGATCATTGGTATCACTATGATCATGTGTGTTGTCATTATTATTGTTAGAGGAGTGTGTTCTTGATTTTGTCTTTTTTAATGCTCTCAGTTTGTTTTGGTTGTTTCATGTCAAAATCCTTAGGGATTTTGATATCTTTGCTAGATAGCAGGAGGAAGTATTTTTGTTTGTTGATTTCGATGAGTTTTTCTAAGAGTTTGTGTAGGCCAATGTCTTGTTGTGCCTCTTTAATAACTTCATCTGTTATTTCTTCTTCATCCGTATTTAGGTAGTTTTTCCAAGTATTGACTTCTCAATGTCTCATGCTTGATTCAGGCTCTTCGTCCCACTCAACGTTTTTATGGGATAGTGTAGAAACTGACATGACTTAAGTTGATTCAATATGTGATTGGATCCTTAGAAAAATAAGATAAATTGATTTTTCCTCCTTGGTTGATAAGTTGAGAGAATGCTAATTTTTGTTCAAAGGCACGTGCTTTCAAATTTTCCTCGTCAAACTCTATTCCTTTATTGTGTAGATAGTTATGAAAGCAATGTAAGAAAGTGTAGTGTTTTAGGAAGAGTTTATGGTTTATGTAGAGAAATTTTCTTCTTTTTAAGATTTTCTCTTGGTTTGGTTGTTTTCTCTTCAAATCAGTTTTCTAGTGAAGATTCTTCCTTTGTAACCGTTGATAAGTGGTCATACAAGTGATCACGGTTGATGATTGTTGACAAGTTGATGTTGATAACAAATACTTGGTTTTGTATACTCAAGATCACTTAGTTTGAATAGAGGGTTTTATATGCCCCCTAGTTTCGTGACCAAGTGCGTCAAATGATATGGATAAAGTCCCCCGATTTTGGAAACTTGATTTGACTAACTTGAATACCTAACTGGGTATTTGATGTTGATATTGAGCTGGATGAAAACTTGTGATCACTAGATTGATACCTTTCTGAGTTGGAAGATGACAATTTGTCTGTGATAATTGAAAAGGAAAGACCTCTTAAAAGGGTATTTAGATCTATTTTTGTTTTCTGAGAATCTCTGCTAGATAAGCCTCTGTTTCAAATGCACTAATCAAATGCGCTACAGGATTGTTTTGGTTGAATGCGCTACAAGATGTTTCCTATGCACCACAGGTTTACTCAAATGCGCTACAGGATGTTTCCTATGCACCACAAATTTACTCAAATGTGCTACTTTGTGTTTTGCCTCATTTGACTCAAATTTTGAACTTATTTTGGATGTTTGATTTTTGCAAGATGTTTTAAGAATTTTGACAAGAATACAGAACAAGCATGAATACAATGGTCATTCTAATTCTAAACATTAAGTGTATGTTTGTTTGAGAATGTATTCAAATCCTCGATGTTTTCACTAGTTTAGACACAAGAAAAACAAACTAAGTAGACTCTTTGATCAAAGGTCATCAATAATACCATATCCCACATCTGGATACTCCTTCAACTCAAACAACCATGTCAACCCCTAGAGGGTGCCCATTTTTTTGCCTTTGTCCGGAAATTAACTCAAAGAAGATTGCTCCTCAATTGAATTGTTATCCTGAGAGATATATGGTGAGTGTCTTGGGGGCGGATTCTTCGCCACCCTTGCACTCTGATATTATTAATGTCTGTATATTGACTCGGTGAGACTTCTATTTCTAAAGTTCGTAATTAAGATTTTGTTCGGTCTTCAGTGATAAACTCCCTCAGGAGGCTTCCCAACCTTTAGAACAAAGGCTTTATGTATCTCAAGGATACTGGGGGAAGACTAATCACTGAGCAAAACTGTTGGAGGGTATTTTCATCAGCCTCCACATTTGATTATAGTGGGTTGGAATACTTTTCTAAAAGTCATTCCCCACTTAGGTTGTTCTCGTCTCACCGACCACTTCAAGGCAACTCAGGAAGGCAGGCCTTCTAAAGGTTTTAATTGCTTGAAATGAAATAAAGTATGAAGGATTGAGTCTGACTTTTTGGTCACCCGATTAAAGGGAGAGCATATACCTTTCACTCAAGACAAAGAAAACAATGATTTATTTTAAACCTTCATAGCAATTGTTTTCTAAGTCCTAACTGGAGATGTTGCTCCAATCAAACATGGTATTATTTTTACCCACAAAGCAATGATTTTCTAAACTAGGAAAATGAAATCTTGGTCAACGAAAATGGAAAATGCTTTGCAAAATTAACAAGTGGCTTGTTCTTTTTACATGCAACAAAAGTGTGGATTGTTCTTTTTAGACTTTGCAAGAAAGAAAAATTTGTCTTGTTCTTTTTAAACCCAAGAAAAGCGATTATCTTCCTAACTTGCAAAAAAAATGAAAGATTTTGAGTTTGTTGATCTTGTTAACCTTGCAAGTGTGGTTTCTTTTAAGCCCCAAAACATTAGTGAACTTCTTTTTAAACTCAAAAAGAAAGTGTGAGGTTCTTTTCACTTGCTAAATAGAAGAAGTGAATTCTTTTTAATCCAACTTTGAAAAAGCAAGTTTAAGAAAGAAAAACTAATACTTTTGGACCTGCAAAACCATTGTTAGAGACCTGCCACAAACCAAATTAGTGAAAATTAAAAATCCAAGGGGGCTAGAAAAGCCTAATTTTCTGACCCTGTTACAAGTTTCAACTATGTTTTAAATGCGCCACAACAAAATGTAAATGCACCATAGAATTTTACAAACGCGCTACAAGATACAACATATGTGCTATAGAATTAGGTATATGCGCTAGAACAAACATCATATGTGCCAAACAACTACTCAAATGCGCTATTACAGTGAGCAAATGCACTAAAACATGAGGTATATGCGCTAGAAAATTAGGTATATTCGCTAGACCGAGGAAATGCGTGTTAAAAAAAGCCTGTGTGTGAACCTGCAGGAAAAAAAAAAGTTAGAAATGTCTAAAAATGGAATTGAGCCCCATGGTGGGTGCCAAAAATTTATGCTTAGAAGTGTGTCAATCCTGCAAATGAGAAACAAATAAAGCACACCAATGAAACATTATATTAGAGGTTAGAATCATAAACAAGTTAGTGAAATAAAATCTCTAAAATCATCTCATTGTTCTCTATCTCCAAGGATCCTTCAAATCAAGGTGGCTCTCAACTTGGAAGAGCGCTTGATCTCTAGGATGACTACCTAAAGAATGAGGGATATATGATAAAAGATATAAATGCAAATGCAACTAAAGATCTTAGCGTGTGAATGGTTATTAACATGATAAAAATTTATGCTATGATGTTATTCAAATGATCTAAAATGCTTATTCTAAAAGAGAGGCAAAATGCTTAGTGTTTTATGACTATAGTGTAGATGCATGAAGACTTGGATGGTTATGATAGAGGAAATGGAGCTCTATTTATAGAAGAAATGGTCAAATGAAGGGTTAAGATAGAGTAATCTTAACAAGGGTTGGGATTGAAAGTTGTAGACGTATAAAAATGACCATATTCCTAAATGAATATTTTATGTTCATTTCTCTATTTGATTAAATCCAATTTAATTAAATTATCCACATTCCTCTATTTAATTAAATAAATTACTCAATTTATTTAAATAAAATTCACTATACCCATTTAATGAATAAATGATTTTATTCAATTAAATCCCTTCTATCCACTTTTAATTAAATTCAAATTTAATTAAATAGTTATCCTAAATTGAATAAATCTAATTTATTTAATTCCTCCAAATTGTAACCAAATTGAATGAAAATCATTTAATTCAATTAAATTCTATTATTCCCCCCATCCACTTGCAAAATCCCAAACCCCTTCCTAATCCCTTCTAGAATCTTCTAATCGCTTCTAATTAACCTAACCCTCCTCTAAACTTTGTCACATCCCTAAGCAAAGGGAAGTCACTTCTCAAAAACCTTAAAGTCTTTGATAACCATTAAAGGCTTTCAACCTTCAACCACTAAATGGCTCAAAGTCTTTGATAACCATTGAAGGCTTCCAACCTTCAACCACTTAATCCTCAAAGTCTCCAATAACCATTAATGGTTAACTCAAACCCTCCCACATGGTTAAAACATTTGTTTTGACTCAACCTCTATCCAACCCAAAGGTCTCATCAGGCCATTAATGCTTTGACCATGATTATCTCTTAATCATTTGCACAAAGGTTTATCCTTGGATTAAATCTTAATCCATTGGGTAAACCTAATTTAGACTTGACCCTTAGCCTTTAGATAACCATGAGGTCTTCTCAGGCCT
Organism: Cryptomeria japonica; assembly: GCF_030272615.1. Classification (NCBI taxonomy): domain Eukaryota; kingdom Viridiplantae; phylum Streptophyta; class Pinopsida; order Cupressales; family Cupressaceae; genus Cryptomeria; species Cryptomeria japonica. The sequence goes on along the minus strand of NC_081407.1, from coordinate 413,145,507 downwards.
TTAATGCCTCCAACCTCTTCTCTCAACCCAATCCTATGTTGACACTTGTCACCATTTTATTGGTGCCAATTGTGCACATGGATCCCCAACTTTCAAACTTGGCCCTTGATTAAACCATTCAATCTTGACCATCCATTGCCCTGTTTGTGCTATAAATAGAGCTTTCCTTCCTCCATTTTTAACAACAATCATCTTTCAAATTTGAAGCATTACACTTATGCTCAAATTCTTTCAAGCTTTCTCATTTCATATATGCTCATCATTTAGCTTCTTTTAGATCAGAAATTAGACTAATATGCATGCTTAGATTACTTTCTTTATCATTTTAGTTCAATCATAGACTAAATATAGTATGCTAGGATAGTATTCATACTAATCTTGTCATCTTATCATTTAGTTTATTGCATTCTAGAATCATGCATAGCTTAGAATACATCTCATACTAAAAATTATCAAAGCATCCCTCGTTCTTGCATTTGCCATCCCTAAACCATTTTGCTCAGAAATCTGAGAGCAAAACATTGGTTTGAGGGACATTGTGAGATAGAGAACCATGGGACCCTCCTTGGGAAGCTGAGTAATACTTCATTACTCCATAGCTTGCATCAAGAAGTTCTGTGTGTGTGTGTGGACAAGTTTTTAACAATATTTTCACATATTTAATTCTATTCGCCCACTTTTCCCGCATACATTTCTGGCGCCCACCGTGGGGCTCGACCCCAAATAACAAATCGGTTTTTCAAATTAATGACTTTCGCAGGTCCACAGGAAATAGGAATCGGCGCGTCGAAAACATATCTTAGCGCATCCACCTAACAGTTTAGCGCTTCTAGCCTACTATTTAGCGCGTGGGGTCTCTGCTATAGCGCGTAAAGTCATTCCTTTAGCGCATGATTTTGTTCAAAAAAAAAATTCCTGTAGGTCTCGACGCGGGCAAAACACTGTTTAGCGCATCCAATAAACAGAGTAGCGCATCCAATCCACTGTTCAGCGCGTGGAGACCATCAGCTAACGCGTGCAGTTCAAACATTAGCGCGTGACCTCTGTTAAGTTTTTCCTGTAGGCCTCAACGCGGAAACAAAACAAAGTAGCGCATCTGGTTAATAGTCTAGCACATCCTACTTACTATTTAGCGCGTGGGGTCTATACTCTAGCGCGTGGAGTCTTTTCTTTAGCGCATGACTTTCACTAATATTTTCCTGTAGGTCTCGACGCAGGAGAAAAATAGAATAGCGCATCGGAAAAACAACTTAGCGCATTGGGGGCACATAATAGCGCGTAGGGGCTTTTTCTTAGTGCATCCTTGCAATATTTTAGCGCATAGAGTTGGCAGAGCCAAAAATTTATGACAGAGTCAAAAATTAGGCTTGTGGGAGACATAATATATATGGAATATAACATTCAAGTATAAGTGACATTTCCTCTTCTCTTTTCTCTTTCTTATACTTTAAGTTATATTCCATATATACTTTCAGGATGTTTGAGAGGGGTTTTAGACCTCTAAGAGTTGTAATGCAAAATCTAGTTTTTGGAAGATCTTCCAAATTTCAGACTTAGACAAATTTCAGGGCATTTCAGGATCAGGATTGTAAAATTTGTAACCAAGATCAGAATTTAGGTTTGTGCAAGCCCACACTAACATTTGATCATTGACTGTGTGCAGGTTCTAATATTTTTTGTGCAGGGGAAGGAGCAAGTTTAGAGGCTTTAAGTTTCTTTTTTTACTTTCTTTCAACAAAAGTTGGTTAAAAAGAACTCTCTCCTTTTTTGCACAAATTAAAATAAACCTCATCATTTCATTTGGATGCATAAAATGAACTTCATGCCTTCCTTTTTGGTGTTTTAAAATAAAATTCATCTTTCTTTATTGCATGGTAAAAAGAACAACAAAGCAAACCTTTCATTCCTGCAAGTTAGGAAAAACACTTCATTTTGGAAGCTCTAAAAAGAACAAGACAAACAATCTTTACTTTGGCAAAAGTTTTAAAAAGAACTTCACCATCCTTTGGTGTTTAAAAGGATTCACTTCATTTTGCAAAGTAAAAGAACCTCATCTTCATTTTGTGCAAGGCAAAGAGGGAAAGTTTTCCCCTATCGACTTTAATTTTGTTGACCAAAAAATCACGATTTACTTTTGTTGACCAGGTTTGTTTTACAAAAGTTTTGGAAATACACACTTTGCTATGAAAGGTTAAAAAGGAACACCATGCTTTTTGGAGCAACATCTCCAAATAGAAGTTAGCAAATCATTGTCTTGGAGGCTAAAAAGAACAAATTGATTGTCTTGTCTCGAAAGTGGAAGGTATATGCTCTCCCCATAACTGGGTGACCAAAAAGCCAAGCCACTCTTAAGCTTTCTGTACTTCAAGCATTTAAATCCTTTAGCAGGTCTGCCTTCCCGAGGGGTTGAAAAACTCTTAAAGTCATTCTTTGGCCGGTGTGAAGGGAACGACCTAAGTGGGGAACGACTTTGAAGCCAAGTGTTCCAACCCACTATAATCAAAAGTGGAGGGTGACGAAAGTCCCTTTCAACGGTTACGCGCAACGATTAGCCTTCCCCTAGTATCTTTACGATACGTAAAGCCTTTGTTCTAAAGGTTGGGAAGCCTCCTGAGGGAGTTTATCACTGACGGCCGAACAGGAAGCCTGATTACGAACCATAGCATTAGAAACCTTGAACCGAGTCAGTTGCCAAACATTGGCAATATCATAGTGCAAGGGTGGGGAAGAATCCGCCCCCAAGATTACTCACCATATATCTCCCAAGATAACTACTCAATTGTGAAGCAATTCACTTTGAGTTAATTTCTGGCAAAAGGCAAAAAAACGGGCGCCCCCTAGGGGGTGACAAGGCTGTTTGAGCTGACGGAGTATCGAGACTAGTGGGCTATGATATTGTCAATGACCTTTGAATAAAGAGTCTATCTGATGTGTCTTTTGTTGTAAATCAAACCAGTGATAACATCGAGGATTTGAACACATCCTCAAAAGAATATACACTTAATGTTTAACATTAGGATGATCATTGTCTTCATGTGTGCTATGTATTCTTGTCACAAATGCTAAAATATCTTGCAAAGTATCTAACAATCAAACTCAAAAATCAGTTCAAACAAGGAAAAATCATAAAGTGGAGAAGATTTCCATATCCAACAAAACATCTTTTGAGATGGTTATCAACATTTCAACTATCTTTAGGAAAGACTTTCATCCAACAAGATTAGGGGAATACCAAACCAAGTAATCCTTTCTAGAAAAAGTTTTCAAACTTCTTGAGTATCCTTTCAGGTCCAATATCAAACGTGATCACAAGAAATCAAATCAAAACACCAGAGAAATCATTTCCAAATCAAACAAGTCAGTCTTAGAACAAAAGTTGTCAAATCCAAAACTAGCTAAAGATAAGACTTTATCCTATCAAAATCAGGTATTATCATCACCTTGATCAAAAGGTCCATCATCTAAAGGATTCTATCAAACAACATACCAAGTTTAAACCTTAAGTTGTCAAATCAAGTTTCTATATCGGGAGACTTTATCCATATCATTTGACACACTTTGTCGTGAGGGGGCATCTAAACCTTCATTTGATAAAAGTAGACTTAAGTTTCCAAACAAAGTATCTCAATCCAAACATCAAAGGAAACCATTGATCTTTCGTGTATGACCACTCCTCATATTTTGAGACGAACAAGTCTTCATCACAAAACTAAGTTAAAGAAGAGACAACCTAGTCCTAAGACCCTTACCAAAAGGAGTAAATTTCTCTACATCAACCTATCAAAAACATCAACTTTGATCATTCATACGACCATTCATCATCAAACCGAGAAAAAGGAAACTCAGTCAAAGGAAATGAGTCCTAGTCTAAATCAAGATCACAATATCATGACTTCCCAATCTAATCCCATTTTTGATCAAGATCCCACTTGTCAAGAATCTTATGATGATCCCCTAAAATTTTGTTATTCCATCCACAATGACCCTCTTTCATCTCAAGAGCAGAGTCCCATTCAACATCCATCTCTTAAGCAAAATCATGATATTCCTTCCATATCCTCCACTATTCTAATTCAAAATCAAGAGAAAAGTTCAAACTCAAATGATCCTACTCCAAGTCAAGATCAAGATCAAGTAATCTCTTCATCCTCCAAATCTATCTTAGTTCCTTTCATTCCAAAGTCCATCTCTTCTTCCAAATCTATCTTAGGTCCTTTCATTCCAAAGTCAATCTCCTCTTCTTCCAAATCTATCTTATTTCCTTTCATTCCAAAGTCCATCTCTTCTTCCAAATCTATCTTAGGTCCTTTCATTCCAAAGTCAATCTCCTCTTCTTCCAAATCTATCTTAGTTCCTTTCATTCCAAAGTCCATCTCTTCTTCCAAATCTATCTTGGGTCCTTTCATTCCAAAGTCAATCTCCTCTTCTTCCAAATCTATCTTAGTTCCTTTCATTCCAAAGTCAATCTCTTCATCCTCCAAATCTATCTTAGGTCCTTTCATTCCACAATCAAACTCTCCATCCCTTCCATCTATCTTGGGTCCTTACCTTCCTCCATCCACCAATCCATCACCTTAAATAATCCATAAGAAAGATCAATGAGGAGCACATCTTTGAAATTCTTTCAACCCTCTATCTAAACCTCTTTCCAAACTATTCTTCTATCATTTCCTCTATCTATTTAGGGTCCTTCTGTCCCAAAAATTCAATTTTCCTCCATCTCTTCATCACTTCTCAAGTACCAACACTCATCTTGAATACATTTCCCTCTATCCTTGCACAAATCTTCAAACATTCTATCTATTATCCAACACCTCTTTTCTATCCTTCCATCCCTTTCATTCAATCCTTTGCATAAATCTTTCATCTGTGAGATAGGAATTTGTGTCATTTTGTCACATACTTGCCCATGCTCGAATCTCATGTTCAGTCCTTTTCCTAGATATCTATTCATGAAATGCTTCAAAATCCGAGGTTGTTCCTCTTTAACATTTTCTTTTGGTTGGGATACACACTCAATCCAGAAAAGAACCACTTATCGTATCTTGGTACCGACATCTTTTGATTACTATATCTCATACACTTAAATCGATTGCTCTAAATCATTGTGATCTCTTAAATTGAAGACATGGCTAATGAAAAATCTAAAATCTTGCTTCAGCGCCACTGTAATTATCAGACCCATGTAAGTTTCATCACTTACAAGCCAATGCAAGAAAAAAGAGAAAAAAAAAGAAATATCAAAAGCATGAGCAAGAAAATGAATATCAAGAAAAGCAAAATGCAATGAAATGCAATATCAAAATGATTGGCTATGGGCACATGCAAGTAACTCCATCGGGGCTATGGACGCCTGGCTGGCAATGGAGCAATATTTGTGAGATTACAGCGATAACCTCGTTGGGGCTATGGACGCTCCCTGGCAGCGAGGCTCTATCCAGGATGCTTTTGAAGTTAAGGTAACTCATATAGCTAGCCATGTTGGATTCTGAAGATTACAATGATCATATGAGCCAGAATGAACCCACTTGCACACACATGGGTAATCAAAGAACTAAGTACCTTGATCCAGTTTGGGATTCTTCTTCCCTTTTGAGTCTGCTTCCTAGTTGCTAGAAATGTTCAGTTGAATTTTCCAGAGGTTCTAAGTGTGGGTTGGGTCTCTATCTTTGAAAAGTTTGAGAACACTTATTCAGATGGTGCTAAATACTATGACAATCTTACATATCACCTTTTTGCAAATGGAAACCTCTATGCTTGGGGGCAAAGTTCATCTACTCTATTCTTCCTACCATATCTCCCAAATCCTCTAATCCATATCCCTTATCCTATATATTCATTTTTTCTATCCTCCAATTCTTTCTACAATCTTGCTTCACTCTAATCCATATCTATCTATCCTATCTATTCATTGCTTCCATCATGCAGTGCTATCTATATCCTATCTCTATCCATATCCCCTTTTTCATCCTTGATCTTGATCAAAACTATGGACAACAAATCTATTTTGGTTCAGTCATCCATTCATCCATTCCTTGTCTTGATATACATTGGGGCAACCAAATACATCTTTCTTCTAATCCAAAAACTCAAAAAAATCAAAATATCCAAAAACTCAAAAAAATCAAAATATCCAAAAACTCAAAAAAATCAAAATATCCAAAAAACTCAAAAAAATCAAAATATCCAAAAAATCCAAAAAAATCAAAATATCCAAAAACTAAAAATCGACAAAAATCAAAAAAATCAAAACAAAAAAAATCAAAGCATGAACACATGGACCATCCATCAAATCAGATCAACAACAAGAAAACTCTCAAAGTCTGCAATGAAACTTATCACATGTCTTGTTAATCAATCCATTACTTGAAATCAACATCAACATCAAACATGTCTTATACAGGGATAGGTACACTCGAAACTAGACAGATCGGTCTTATACGGGGTACTCACTCTTTGAAACTAGACATTTCTATCAATCATCAAGTCTTGATAATCAATCCATTCATCAAACATCATTTTTCATCAAAGCAGAGTGACAAACAAACCATTAAAACTATTTCTCAAGCTAAATTTGTGCTAAAACAAAAGTTGTCAGAATCCTAAACAAGTCGCACGATAAAAGATGTCTCTCTTATCATAATCCGGAGACCTCATCATCAGTATCAACAGAATCCTTTACCATCTTACGGATTTTTATCTCAAAAACACTTGTTTAAAATTCTCAAATTGTCAAATCCAGTTTCCAGATCGGGAAGCTTTTATCCATATCATTTGACATGCTTTGTCGTGAAGGGACAACTAAACCTTCACTTTGATAGAGTAAGATTTGAAATTTTCAAAAACAAGAATCAACTGAATCCAAACCAATCAAAGGAATCCATTGATCACTCATGCATGACTAATCCCCTTATTCTGAGAAGAAAGAACTTTTATCGTAACATCACGTTGAAGAAACAACAACCTAGTTTTTCCAAATTCATCAAGAGAAATAAGTTTTTATACATCAATCATCAACCAAATCATAACAATGACATCAATCAGTATGACTGCTGGATTTTATTATAGTTAGCCTTATCTTTATCAATTGATGGTAGTACAGGGTTCACAAATCATATTGTACATATCATATCCACCCATCTGAGACATCACCAGAAATTCACAAATGCTTATCAATCTTGGACATACTTAGTGTAGTCACTGTCCTTGGTTTATCTAAAACAATTATCCAAATAATATCCCACCATGGCTTGGTGATTAGTATACATATCCATATCAAAGTAGTATCAACGACAAGGGGCAAAATCTTGACCTCGCTTGGGGCATTTCACCTTCAAGATTTTCAACATCAGACCAAAAACGTAGCAAGACAACAAGGATCAAAACAACCAACAAATGACAAATGACAATGCAAGAAGGCTAAACATCACGAACTTGAACTGATTTCAACTGAACAAAGATCTATTTTGCAAGATGTTTTAATTGACAAGAATACATTTCCAATAGCATGCATGATTACTTATGGTTGTTAATTTTTGCTTATCATATCTCCTGAGCACCTCCAGGATGTCTTACGACTAGAGAAGCAAGGAAGGAATGTGATGTTTTATTTGTCTTCTATCTGTGAGTGAAGTCTTTTACCATGCAAATTTGTCCTATGAAGAAATCCGGTGGCATATCGCTGAGGACATTTCGGATTTGTATGGGACAAAGGTTAACTCTTGTATGTTTACGCAATACGCACTCAGGTCGTCCTGGTTCAATTATACCTTGACGCTTGTGCTATCTTGCAAAATCAAATATCATGTAAATTTTTCTTAGGTCATTATGGTTCAATTATACCATTATGCTTGTATAAATTTTCAACATATACTAAACAAATCAATGCTCAATGATGATATTTACAAAGAAAGCAAACAAATGGCTATATCGGATGCCAAATACAGAATGAGGATGCTACCAAAAACATAGTTGCATATCATTTTTACATTAATTGCATATCATTTTACATTAATTGCATATCATTTTACAATTAGTTGCATATCATATCGTACATCTCATTTTCAAAATATCATTCATCATTCATCATTGCATCCCTCGCATGCATATCTATCACATCATCATGGAATCTTTCTTCACTTTCATATCTTCTATCATTCTTCCAAACTATCTTTATCATTTTTCAAACTATCTTCTATCATTCTTCTAAACTATCTTCTATCATTCTTCCAAACTATCTTCATCATTCTTCTAAACTATCTTCATCATTCTTCCAAACTATCTTCTATCATTCTTCTAAACTATCTTCATCATTCTTCCAAACTATCTTCTATCATGTCTTATACAGGTGGTATCCTTCTTGAAACCAGATGCTTGATCATCCATATCTTATACAGGTGGTATCATTCTTGAAACCAGACGCTCGATCATCCATGTCTTATACAGGAGATGTCATACCTGAAACAAGACTTGCTCTCATTCCAATCAATCTAATCAATCTTATCAAACCCATGCATGCCATCACTATCTACTCTTCCATCTTTCAAACAACATTCTTCTTCTTTCGAGAGATCATTCATGCTTTGTGTGCATGAACGATCTCCCGAGGGGGCATTGTCATATCAAATCTCAAAACAAATCCAATATCAGTTTCCACATCAAAACAATGATATCAAAATCAAACTTACATCAACAAACATGAAACAAATTTGCTCATCTACATCAAGTTCAAAATCCTATCATTTCATATCAACTTGTAACACAACTCAAGTTCTCAAAAACCATATCAAAACTTGTAAAACAACTCAAGTACCAAAATCACATAAACTTGTAAAACAACTCAAGTTTCCCACCCATATCAGCTTGTAACACAACTCAAGTTTCCAACCCATATCGGCTTGTAATACACATCAGGCTTCCCACATCAAACTTGAAATAGAACACGCAAATAAATCATATTTTGATCAAAACAACACATTGATATCTACATAACTTGAAATATCTCACATCAAAACAAGTTATACCGACACTCATATTGGACTACATAAAATCATGATAGCACGATACAAATATCGAATCTGGGGCATCACACATCAAATATCAAATCTGGGGCATCACACATCAAATATCGAATCTGGGGCACGACTGACAAATCAAAAGAACGACACAAAAATTGCATTTGATCATAAATCATGATAAGGCATCATTTTCTTTGAAATAACATGTGCACACACGTCACTTCAAAGAGGGGCAAAATGTAGACGTATAAAAATGACCATATTCCTAAATGAATATTTTATGTTCATTTCTCTATTTGATTAAATCCAATTTAATTAAATTATCCACATTCCTCTATTTAATTAAATAAATTACTCAATTTATTTAAATAAAATTCACTATACCCATTTAATGAATAAATGATTTTATTCAATTAAATCCCTTCTATCCACTTTTAATTAAATTCAAATTTAATTAAATAGTTATCCTAAATTGAATAAATCTAATTTATTTAATTCCTCCAAATTGTAACCAAATTGAATGAAAATCATTTAATTCAATTAAATTCTATTATTCCCCCCCATCCACTTGCAAAATCCCAAACCCCTTCCTAATCCCTTCTAGAATCTTCTAATCGCTTCTAATTAACCTAACCCTCCTCTAAACTTTGTCACATCCCTAAGCAAAGGGAAGTCACTTCTCAAAAACCTTAAAGTCTTTGATAACCATTAAAGGCTTTCAACCTTCAACCACTAAATGGCTCAAAGTCTTTGATAACCATTGAAGGCTTCCAACCTTCAACCACTTAATCCCCAAAGTCTCCAATAACCATTAATGGTTAACTCAAACCCTCCCACATGGTTAAAACATTTGTTTTGACTCAACCTCTACCCAACCCAAAGGTCTCATCAGGCCATTAATGCTTTGACCATGATTATCTCTTAATCATTTGCACAAAGGTTTATCCTTGGATTAAATCTTAATCCATTGGGTAAACCTAATTTAGACTTGACCCTTAGCCTTTAGATAACCATGAGGTCTTCTCAGGCCTTTAATGCCTCCAACCTCTTCTCTCAACCCAATCCTATGTTGACACTTGTCACCATTTTATTGGTGCCAATTGTGCACATGGATCCCCAACTTTCAAACTTGGCCCTTGATTAAACCATTCAATCTTGACCATCCATTGCCCTGTTTGTGCTATAAATAGAGCTTTCCTTCCTCCATTTTTAACAACAATCATCTTTCAAATTTGAAGCATTACACTTATGCTCAAATTCTTTCAAGCTTTCTCATTTCATATATGCTCATCATTTAGCCTCTTTAGATCAGAAATTAGACTAATATGCATGCTTAGATTACTTTCTTTATCATTTTAGTTCAATCATAGACTAAATATAGTATGCTAGGATAGTATTCATACTAATCTTGTCATCTTATCATTTAGTTTATTGCATTCTAGAATCATGCATAGCTTAGAATACATCTCATACTAAAAATTATCAAAGCATCCCTCGTTCTTGCATTTGCCATCCCTAAACCATTTTGCTCAGAAATCTGAGAGCAAAACATTGGTTTGAGGGATATTGTGAGATAGAGAACCATGGGACCCTCCTTGGGAAGCTGAGTAATACTTCATTACTCCATAGCTTGCATCAAGAAGTCCTGTGTGTGTGTGTGGACAAGTTTTTAACAATATTTTCACATATTTAATTCTATTCGCCCACTTTTCCTGCATACAAAAGTTATTCAATCCTTGTGAGGTTTGAATCCAATCCTAGGTTGACAAATGTCACCCTGAGGAGACTTGAGAGGAGATGTAAGAGCATTAAATGCTTGAGAAGACATGGTGGTTACCTTAGGAGGTAAGGTTAGGGTTGAGGTACTGGATAACCAGTGGATAAAGCTTCTACCCAAAGGGTAAACTCTTGTGCAAGGGTTAATAGGATAACTAGGGTCAAAGCCATGAGTGCTTGATGAGACCACTAGGTTAGATGAGGGTTGAGTTAGAGAGAAAGTCTCTAATCATGTGGTAGGGTTGAGTTAACCATTAATGGTTTGGGAGACTTTGAGGGTTAACTTGTTGGAGACATCAAGCCTTCAATGCATTTCAAAGACTTTGAGGCTTTTGTGAGAAGTGACCTTCTCTTAATGAATGTGCAAATGATTAAGGGTGGATTAGGCTAATTAGGAGGATTAGAAGAATTTAGAAAGATGTTAACCATTAATGGTTTGGGAGACTTTGAGGGTTAACTTGTTGGAGACATCAAGCCATAAATGCATTTCAAAGACTTTGAGGCGTTTGTGAGAAGTGACCTTCTCTTAATGAATGTGCAAATGATTAAGGGTGGATTAGGCTAACTAGGAGGATTAGAAGAATCTAGAAGGATCTAGAAGAGGTTTAGTCATGAATTTAGGAGAATGCAAGTGGGAGATATTAGGATTTTAATTGAAATAAAATGTTTTATTTCAACTAAAAATGGATGCAACTTGCATTTGTAGGAAAGTGCAAGTGGGGGGGTGGAGGGAGGGGTGGCGGGTTATAAAGAAATTTGATTTATTTATATACAAGAAATTATTTTAATTAAATGTAAATTTAATTAAAATTATGGAAAGAGACTTTAATTAAATAAATAGAATTTATTCAATTAATGGAAGAAGGGGGATTTAATCAAATGTTGTATTTAATTAATGGCTAGATAGAAGAAAATGGGATATTAATCAAACCTTAGTTTAACTAATAGGTGAATAAGAAATAATTAAACAAATAAAATTCATTTAATTAGATGCGCAAGTTTTAGGCGTCTACAGTAATTGTTTGTTATTGATAAGGGAGCGAAATTTTCTTTGTTAAGCTATAAGAATACAAAGAAAAGGAAAGTTAAAATGAAGTAAATTAAGAGAAAGGGTTAGAAATATATTTGTACCTATGTTATATCCATGTCAAAACCTTCATCTTTAATATCAACTAAATATTGGAAAAACGTTTTTGGGGTACCCATCACCAATGCACCAATTGTTCTAGCAACATAGACATTTGTGTTTGCAAGTAGTAGTTTGATAGTTATGCTTGGTATGAAATTGCATTATTCGCAAAGATAAGGTATATTTTCAACAATGCTTGTTTCTTTCAAAGTAAGAAGATAATCACAATCTCCACAATCATAATCAATTTTTGGAGCAATCTAGAAAATCTAATATAGAAATTGCTAATCTCGAGACTATTTTATCTTCAAATTTTTGGACGAGTTAACCAATGGCATTTAAGGTAATTGTCATTTCACATCCCATATATGTTGGATCTACATGTAGCACTTCACGTGTTTAATGGTTTTATCTAGTATATAGTTTTGTAGACTACCATGATATCACCTTCAAATATATTTCTATCTTTTTGAGAATTCAGATCTTCAATAGATATGAAATTTATATTTTTAATCTTTGGCTTGTATAGAACAGTTAAATTTTACGTCAATATTGAAGGATTGAATTAGTATGGTTTGAGTGCAAATAGAATATGTTAATTACCTTTTGGATGTCTCTTCTTGTCTAGGTTGTGATGCTCTGCAAAATACCCAAAGGTTAGACTGCAACCTATGGTTGTATAACACACAAAAACACACAAGAAATCGTTAGTGTTATTCAACCAAGAACTAATCTAAGCATGCATATCAAAAGAGATATTAGAAACATGCCAAAGTAATTAACTAGGGAAACAAGTATAACGAGGCATCTCCAAATGCCTTCTAGCATGCTCTTAGCTCCTTCTCCTTTGTTCCTCTCCTCTCCAAGTTCCAAACTAGTGTAGCTCTCAACAACTTTTTGCACTATGGATGCTTATGGAGGTTTGAGATTGAAGTATTTGCTCTAAATGTGAATAAAAAGCTAATACTAGATGCTATGATGCTAAAATGATTTATTTTAAACCAAAATGACAAGATATTAGTGATTTATGTTAAATGCTCTCTAAAATTCTCTATAACTAAGATGCATACAAGTTTTTAGGATCTGGATTATGAAGAAATGAGTTCTATTTATAGGAAAAATGGAGCAATGGATGGTTGAGATTGAGTAATCTCAACAAGGGTCGAGATTGAATGATATTCAATCCATGTGATGGCTTTCAACCCAATCTCAGGATGACAAGTGTCAATGTGAGATAGGTTGAGAGGAGAGGGAATAAGCATTAAATGCTTGACATGACCTAAGAGTTAACTTGGGAGTTAAGGTCAAGATTGGGTTGAGTGAATAAATTCTTTATTCAAAGAATAAAGCTTTTATCCAATGGATAAACTCTTGTGCAAAAGCAAAAGGGATAACCATGGTCAAAGCAATAAATGCTTGAGGAGACACATGAGTGCAAGTTGAAATAACCATAAATGGTCATGTAAGAGCCATAAATGGTCATGTAAGAGCCATTAGTGGTCTTGGAAGACTTTGGAGGTTAAATTGTTAAACACACAAAGCATTTAATGTTTTTCAAAGACTTTGAAGTTTTTGAGAAGTGACTTCAAGTTGCTTAGGAATGTGACAATAATTAGGGGATGGATTAGGCTAATTAGGAAGGGGTTAGAAGAATCTAGAAGGGGTTTATGATTTTTATTTAAAATAAATTAATTTATTTCAATAAATGTGTGCAAGTTGCATTTTTAGGAGAATACAAGTGGGGGGGATAAATGATTTAAATAAATGTTTAATTTAATTTATTTAAAAGAGGAAAGGGGATTAAATTGAATAAATATGATTTATTCATTTAATTGATTATGAATTTGGTTTAATGAATTAATTAAAATAAATTGAATAATTTATTTAATTAATAGGAGAATGTTTGAAGATGAATTAATTAAATATTTATTTAATTAACTGATGGTTTAGTGGATTTTTAATCAAATAAATAGGAAATATTCATTTAATTAAACTGGACAGATTTATGTGACTACATTTGCCCCTCTTTAAGACGGTGCGGTTTATTGCATCGTTTCAAAGAAAGAAAAATAGGTGCGAAGAAATGCCCCATAAATGTTAATTTAGTGGGTGGTATGCCCCCTTGAGGGATGGGTTGATAAATTTCGAAAAATCGGGCGATCTCTTGAAAAAGAATGAAAATTGACAGGGTGATAGAAGAGAAGAATTTAGCAATACTGGTGAAAAATAGAAGAAATCGGGGATAAAATGGAGAAATAGGAGGCTCGGGAAGTTCACGGGGACCACGGCGGTGAGTGGGGGAAAGTTAGGGGTACGACAAAGGGTTTATATGGAGAGAAAGAGGTGAAAACATGGTCATTTGTTACCACGACCATAGTGAATTCAGAGCTCTGATACTGACATTTTAGAGGAGCGAGCAACAGTCAGGATGTCGGTACCCATTGCAGAGCACCGATTTGAGCGAGTCCGTCGATTCCAGCGGTCAGAGGGCTATGGACCAGCGGTACGCAAATTTGAAATTTTGAATTTTAATGCATTTTTGATATGTTTTTTGCTGAGTCCAAGTTGAGTCAGGACAATAGCGCTGAAACTATGTTTTCGCACTGTTGTCTAATTAACTAGCACTTTTGTGTCACAATGGTGCTATTGTGCTATTGTTTGAGTGCTTGTGCAAATATGAGCACTATTGTATGCATATTTGAGCGCTATTGTGTGTTTAGCGCTTTTGAGGGGTCAATTGAGCGTTTTTGATGTTAAGCAACACTATCATATAGGCGTTGTAGCACGTTTGCAATTTGAGCGCTTTTGTATGGTTGATTAAGCGTTTTTGTTAGGGTATTAGCGCTATTGTTTAGAAAGTAGCAATATTGTTTGCAAGATAGCGCTTTTGTTTAGAAAAATAGATGCCCCAGTTTGTGTGAACAAAAATCTCCTGATGCCAATGATGGATGGATAGGGATGTGAAGTGAGAGTTATTTTAAACCATAGCAACCTTGATGAAACTTAGGTCATTAGGATAAATGCCTGTTGAAGTCTAGGTGTGCCATGATTGCTTACTTGTTAAGACCCGAAGATACTTGATCAAAGTATCTGTTGATAGTATAGGTTTAAACTTTTAGAAAGTTTGAAACAAAACAACTGATGATGATGGTTGATTGCACTTATGCAGGAGGATCTATGCACCTTACAGTTGCGCAAGAGACATCCGGCTACACAAGGGCTACGGGATCGGCTAACATAGGTCGAGATGGATTGTATTGCAGTGACTAGGTTGTATGATGTGATGCATATGCTCGTGATTCAGATGAATCACGGTTTGATGACAGCCTTGGCAGAGTGCTGACACAATGAGACCTGCATGTTTCACTTAGTGCAGGGGGAGATGACAGTGACACTAGAGGATGTGTGGTGCATCCTGCATATTCCCATTCGGGGTGAGCTGGTCACATATGATAGGTCATGGGGGACTCTAGCGATGTAGAGATTCTTTGATGAGGACATGTACATTGATGACAGTTCGATAGCCTGGGAGGATATCGCGACTTTGTACGAGCCATTACCAGCAATTTTGTTTGGGATCGTGGGAGGGCTACTGTGTTCGGATAGACGATCACATGGTCTGGCCGTTGGTTGGGGGCAGGTGATAGAGCAGATGATGACAAAGGGGACCCAATTTGCCTGGGGACCGTGCGTGTTAGTGCACATGTATCAAGAGCTGCATGAGGTAGTGTACCACAGGAGAGGCTCCTTGGCAGTGGGAGTGACGTTGCTGCATATATAGGCATGGGAGCACTTACCAGTTATGCGACCAGTGAGTCTTAGATTCTGGGCAATTGACCAACCCTATATGTCCATGTATAGCAGTATGATGAGTCAGCCCCACCTGGGGAAGTTAGAGTGGTGGCAGCGGGCGCTAGATGACATGGATGCAGTGACTTGGAGACCCTACATTGAGTGTGAGCCCTAGGAGGATGATGCAAAGGCATTGCCATATGTATTTATGACCCGATTCCTCATTAGGAGGACATGCTATGATGTAGAGAGACAGGTGTCGGGCAGAGTGATGAGATAGTTTGGGCAGCAGTAGGGATTGCCGAGGGGATCAGGAGAGAGAGATATGCATGGGGGCTAGTACTTCCTTATGATCAGGCATTGGCAGAGTTTTGGATGCTTCAGGTGAAGCCATGGGATATACGGTCGAGGGTGGTAGATGCAGGAGTGTCGGAGGAGTATACGCAGTATATGGTGGCTCATCCGATTCCTCGGATATCAGATCTGACCGAGCCAATTCCCGATTTTGAGGAGGAGAGGGGACGGAGACGGAGGAGGGGAGGAGGTCGAGGACTGATGATAGGTGGACAAGGGAGAGGGGATGGTGGAGGCGAAGGAGGAGGAGGAGGAGGAGGGGGGATGGTGGAGGAGGAGGAGGAGGAGATGGTGGAGGTGGTAGAGGAGGTGGCTTAGGTGGTCGGGTCTAGCAAAGAGGGAGAGGCGGATTGCCATTGCAGATATCACAGGGATAGTTGATGTCGGGAGGAATCAGATTAGGTGGCCGAGGTATGGAGAGGGAGATATCGATGGATAGAGGGGAGGGAGCCACTGGAGAGGGAGCTACAGGTAAGGCACCTATGGATACAAGGGAGGGAGCGACAGGGGGTGGTGATCTGCAGGATCATATGCTATTACATTTGCAGACTCGACTGACAACAGCCGAGACACGGGTGGAGAATCTAAAGGCGAAGGTTGCAGTGAGAGATGTGCAGCTATTTGCATGAGAGTCGGAGCTGACTATAGTGCTGCGGGAGAGGGATAATGCAGTGGAGAGATTAGCGGAGCTGCAGGAGAGAGTCTAGGTTGGAGTAGGAGCATAGGGTCCTACCGGAGAGGTGATGAGATAGTTTGGATGGGCACAGGCTGAGATAGAGTATTGGTAGGGATTATATGAGCAGGTGGTGCCCGCTAATCAACGAGCACTGAGCTATTCACATATGCGGCAGACCAGGTCAGAGCGGTCTCAGAGGATGCAGAGCAGTGGGGGTGTGATGGGTCCTCTATGGAGAGATAGGTTAGGGGGTGTCAGAGCTAGTGGGGGAGCAGGTGGTGATGGTGGTGCGGCATCTGGTCAGAGTGGCATCTGAGAGAGCATTTTGCATGCATGTATTTATATTGTCATTTTGGACTATGTCTTGGATGGCTCTTGGTAGCTGATTTTGTAGACTTCATTGTACTCTGATACATTAGATGGTATATATGAGGAGATCCCATAGTTTTGATGATATGCATTTTGATATGTATGGATGTTTATGCTTAGATGGATACTTGTACTTTGCTATATGTATGCGTTTATGAGATGATTCCTATATGCCTATTTTTATGATGATTTATGCTTACACGATGTCGATATGCATATTGGATACTAATATGTGGATGCAGGTTAATGTATGTGTGCTTTTGATGGCTTTTGGGATAGAATGCATGGTGAGGATGTATGCATAATAAAATGATGATTATGATAGTATAGATAGTAGTTTGTACTTTATATTAATACAAGGATGAGATAATGATATGCAATGATGTTAATGCAATTCTTTGAATGAATGAATCTTTTATGGATATGCATCTGTATGGTTGAAAAATGAATGTAACATGGATAAACAAAATGTAAAGTACAAATGTTTAAATGACGATTTTTAAATGAATGCATATATTTATAATGTATGAACCAATGTTGGAAACAAATGGGTTTTTATGATTCCAAATGCCCAAATATGATTAAGTAAAATGATAATGTGATGATAATGCAACTTATGGTTAATAACTGCACCTTAATGCATTTAAAAGGGATAATGAATGCAATCTAAATGAATCCTAAGTGAGATAAAAAAGGATGAATGAATGTACTTTAACTAATGAAGAGATAAATGAATGTATGCAATTTATGGAAACCTAAACAAATGTATGATACATAAGTGTGGAAATGACGATAAATGATGATCACTAATGGATGTTTTGAATGAATGTATAGAAAGGAGTAATCATGGTAAGAAATGCAAAAATGAGGATAATTATCTATGTGAGTGAACCTAAATGTCACGAGTGTAATAATGAAATGATATAATGATATTAATGCAAGTAAATGATAATGAACTATATGTGGTAAGTGCAACTAAATGATATTAAATGCATGCTAATGAATGGCTAAAGAATAATGCAAATGCAACTAAAATGTAATGAAATGATGATGGGATGATGATAGATGAATGCAAGGTGTTTTAGACTTTGCATGATGCATGTGATGATGTATCAAAGTACTCTATTGCAATTGTATCCAAAAACCAGCTCAATTGTCGCAGAACTGCTCATTTTAACTTTGTTCACACTTTCATGCAAAATTATGAAAATAAATGAGTAAATGGATGAACAATATGCAATGAAATGCAATATAAACAGATGATATGAAATGACGATCCATAGTGCTTTATTTTTCATCATCGAGCTTTTAAAATGCTGTAAGAAAATACAAGCAACTTGACATAACGATTCAAGATGACCAGAGTATTTCTTACATGGATTTGATATAGCAAGTTAATACAAACAACTTGATATAATGGGTCAAGTTGACCTGAGTATTGCTTGCAGAATTGACAAGGATTATCCCCTTTCATGCATGACTTGGATCGACCTCCTTGATCTTGGGTTGATCATACCCTGAGACAAGTTCATACCTTAATAAGAGACAAAAACCTTTATCCAATTTGGATGAGGTAGGAGGAACCAAAGAAGGAGCATTTGTACCTGCAAACAAACAGTATATATAAAGAATAAAGAATATGGATCCTTGGTAATGGTTCGTGCTCATATGGTTGAGGTATACGCTGTAGTCAACAAGTCGTAGTGATCTATGACTACATTTTTGCCTATGATCACGTAGCTTAGTGAACTTCCCACGTAACACCATTAGTACATGGCCCATAAATTCATCGGAATAATGCGCCGAAGATACACCAACAATGCTGTAGGAACCTGATATGAATACATAACCCACAAATCAACCAAGTATTTGATAGCTTAAATAGTATTTTCTTGTCAAAGAAAATGGTATCATGTCTTTGTTTTGGTAAGGAAGGATGCATCCTTGTTGAAGACAGTTTTGTGTGTTTGATGTTGATTGTTTGGTTGATTTGAGAAGTGATCATCGTGCGAGTATTTTTCAATGCTTGTTTTGGTACCTGATCGGATGAGTATGTACAATGTGTTGCCATGTTTTTGTGTGATTTTCAATGTTTTCTGATGTTTTTGGATTTTGTGAGACATTTTGAATGTTTTTGGTATTTTTGCGAGATAGTTTTGAATGTTTTTGGTATTTTGCGAGATAGTTTTGAATGAAGAACTTAATGAATCACAAAACAATGTACAATCCACTTCCATCAATAGGTTAAGGGCATTGCCCCCAGTTTAGACATGACAATGAAAAAGCGGGATGCAAGACGCATTAAGTACTTTCTCGATTGCAGATTAATAACAAGCCATGGTTTGGACAGATGGATGTGTGTATATAGTGGATGTGATCGCAACAAGTCTGAAAGACAATGGAGCCATAACCTTTACGAGTGGCACCTGTTTGCTAGGTTTTAACCATCGTACTTACCCAAGGTGCCACCAGAGTGGTTGTTCACTGTTTGGATGCATGATTTTTCTTTACTATTTTGATGTTTTTGTATTTTCTTCAGGTCATTTATCTGGATGTTTTTTGGTATTTTTGCCATTATATATGGGAGCCTGATGCTCTGTGCAGCTTATGTATAAAACCGTTTGAGGTGCATGTTGTTGATCGGATATGCTAGTGGTTCTCCTTCTGAAATAGCCAACTGATATGCCCCAGACCCAAATACAGCAGTAATAACATATGGACCAAGCCAATTTGATTCAAACTTTCCCTGATGTTCTCGGTTTGATTGGTTACGAGGATTTTCTCGAAGAACAAGATCACCTACCTCAAATGTACGAGGTCTAACTCGATGATTATAGTTTCTGCTCATGTGTTGCTGATAGGCTTTGAGATGGTTGTATGTAGCTTGTCGTTTCTCATCAAGTAGCTCTAAGTCCTGAAGACGGGATACTTTGTATGCTTCAACATTGATGAGATTGTGCAAGGAAACCCGTAGTGATGGTATCTCGACCTCAATAGGTAAGATAGCTTCTGCGCCATAAACTAGTGAGTAGGGAGTTGCTCCCGTAGGGGTTTGAATGCTAGTTCGATATGCCCATAGTGCTGGATTCAATTAAACATGCCAATCACGACCGACATCATTGACTGTCTTCTTTAGGATTCTTAATATGTTTTTGTTTGATGCTTCAACATGACCATTGCCTTGTGGGTAATAGGGAGTGGAAAAGCGGTGTTGGATGTGAAACTTCTCACAGAGTTCACGTACATCCTGATTCTTGAATGGAAGTCCATTATCTGTGATGATGGACATGGGTACACCATACCGACAGATGATGTAATTGAGGATGAATGAGGCGATCTACTTGCCGGTAACTTGGGTAAGTGGAACAGCTTCGATCCACTTTGTGAAGTATTCAGTGGCGGTAATAATGAATTTGTGGCCATTAGATGAAGATGGATGAATTTTACCCACAAGGTCAAGGCCCCATTGACAAAAAGGCCATGGTATTGTGATTGGTTGCAGTTCCTGTGCTGGTGCATGTATTAGGTCTCCATGAACTTGACATTTCTTGCACTTTCGGACAACGTAGTAGGAGTCTTTTTCCATAGATGGCCAATAGTATCCAATGTGCATGAGTTTCTTAGCTAGTGACAGACTGCTTGCATGTGTTCCACAAATTCCTTCATGTACCTCTTCCAAGGCCTTTGTTATATCATCTTGTTCCAGACATCGAAGGAGAGTACCATCAAGACTGCGTCGGTATAGGGTTTCAGCAATAATGGTATATCGAGCGGTTTGGCGAATGAAGGTTTTTCGTTGGTTATTTGATTGGTTAGGAGGAAGTGTGTGATCACGAAGGTAGGTGTAGAACTCACCGTACCATGGGGATTCAAAACTGATAAGGCGACATATCATCTCGGAGTTGGGGATATCATAAGTAGGGATCCAAAGTTGTTCTACCAAGAACTTGTAGCGTG
Organism: Cryptomeria japonica; assembly: GCF_030272615.1. Classification (NCBI taxonomy): domain Eukaryota; kingdom Viridiplantae; phylum Streptophyta; class Pinopsida; order Cupressales; family Cupressaceae; genus Cryptomeria; species Cryptomeria japonica. Next base: position 413,124,437 of record NC_081407.1, on the reverse strand, counting down.
TTGAATTCTGTGGAAGATCTAGGAGAGATGCGATAGTAGCCATAGTGTCAGCAGCTCGATTATGATCTCTTGGTATCTGCTCAAAGGTGATAGTAGTAAATGATGCCTTTAATTTATCTACCATTTGTTTGTACAACATGACTTTGTCATCTTTAGTCTGATATTCATCAGTTGCTTGTCGAATGATCAGTTGGGAGTCGCCATATACTTGTAGTTCTTGCATTTTCCATTGTATGGCTAGCCTGAGTCCTGTGATCAAGGCCTCATACTTTTCTATGTTGTTTGTGCATGGAAATGTGAGCCTGTAAGACTTTGGGATGCTGTCACCTTGAGGTGTGATAAATAGAATGCTTGCCCCTGAGCCATGCCTAGTGTATGAACCATCAAAGTATAGTTTCCATGGTTGTGTTGTTGTGATCAGAAATATCTCTTCATTTGGAAAATTGGAAATGAGAGGATGATCGCCTATGAGTGGTGCATCAGCCAACTAATCTACAATAACTTGACCTTTGATAGCTTTACGGTCCACATACTCGATGTCAAATTCACTTAGAATCATCACCCATTTGGCCAAGCGGCCTGTCAATGCTGCTTTACTGAGTAAGTATTTGAGTGGATCAATCTTCGCAATGAGCTGTACCTTGTGTGTCAAGAGATAGTGCCTCAGTTTAGTGGCTGCCAAGATTACTGCTAGGCAAGCTCCCTCAATAGGTGTGTAGTTGAGTTCATAGCCAATCAATGTGTGAGAGATGTAGTAAACAACACAATCTTTCTCTTCTGCATTGTGTTGAGCCAGTAGCACTCCCAATGCTGTATTAGTTGCTGAAATATAGAGTAATAGAGATCTGCTCGGATCTGGTGGGATCAACAATGGTTTATTCATGAGATAGTTTGTAAGCATTTGGAATGCTTGCTGGCATCTGGTATCCCATTACAAGCAGATGTGTAAAGGGGTGACACTTATCTGCCAGTTGTGCAATGAATCTTCAGATGGATTGTAGCTGTCCTTGTAATGTCCTTAGCTGACTGATGTTCTTTGGAGGTGGCATGTCTATGATTGCTTTGATCTTTGTTGGATCAACCTCAATACCTTTACTTGAGACAATGTATCTGTAGCGTCCTAAAATTGCGACACTTGCAATTTCGACTGCATTTGGGTCTTCACGATGGTGATGCAACATGGAACCTGAATGGAGACCCCGAAACTTGTTCATGACATCAAAAACTGCATTTTTCAGCACCCTGGCCTGATCCTCCTTGCACCCTGCTGTCCCGGGAGGTGGGACCATGGCGCCCAGCGCCCTGGTCCTTCTGGACTAGGGTGCCCAGCGCCCTGGTCCCTGGCCCTATTTTGGGCTCGATCTCTTGTGGGCATTGGGTCTTTAAGTTTGCAAATTGGAAAATAATATTTCCTAGTTGGCCTAAGGTCGGGAAAATCAGTCTATCAGCCCTAATTGACAAGTATATAAACTACTTTTCCTCTCCTAGAAAAGAAAGAGGAAATAAGCAAGAACAAGACGCGGAAGCCATATTCAAACATTCAAGCATTCAAGCATTCCTTCAAGCAATTGAGCATTCTAAGTCTCCATTCAAGGCTAAGTGTTGCATTCAAGACAAGGATTCAACCATTGAAGAGGAGATCACATACAACATACAACATACTACATACATTACACCTTCGCATGTAAGAATACAAACATTCTTACAACAAGGTATCAGTACTTGTTTACATTACAAACATTTACATTTACAGCATTCTCATTTCTTGGTTAATTCCAAAACCGGGGTTTGACCTAAAGGCAAACCCCTAATCCGTAACCCCCCAATCATCCTCTCTTTTCTATGTGTAGGTTGCAGGTACGTGGCTGTAATTGAAGATTTGGAATCCTTGTGCAGAGATGAACAGATCCCCCTTCGTTTCGCGGATTTTTCGGAGGATCGTGTGCACGCCGGGCGCCATCGTCCCGTCAACTTTCGCTCAAATTTGCAGAACAGCACCGTCTCAACATTTTACTGCTAATTCCAGGTCCGCAGCTTCATCCCATATCCCTATCTCTGTTTATAAGTGAATCTTTCCTACTTTACATGCATTCCTAGTTCAATCTTTCTATCTACATTCTTTACAAAAGAGGGTATCCTTGATGTCTTAACCCTTGAAACTCATATAGAATCCAATCTTGCATTGCGTGGGATTGGATCTTGTGGGTTTCAACCCCTCTTTTGAATGTAAAGTCTCCCCTAAGTGAAAACCATCAACCCTAGTGACTCCCCCTTCTCTCTCCTTGGAGTTGGGGAGGGGAGAACAACTAGGGTTCGATTTTTCCGCTTTACAGTATCCTAGAAGCTTCCCGAAGGTTACTCCAAAGACACATTTTTTTGGGTTGAGTCGAACATGATATTGTTCCAGTCTATCAAAGATTTTATCTAAGATGTCGAGATGACCTTCTCTGGTGAGTGATTTTGCTAGTAAGTCATCAACATAATCTTCCATTATGGTATGCATCATGTCATGGAAGATGATAGTCATTGCTCGTTGATAGGTTGCTCCTGCATTCTTGAGACCGAAAGGCATTACATTCCAGCAGTATGTGCCCCATGGACATGTGAAGGTTGTCTTATGTTGATCCTCTGGTGTGATCTTTATCTGATTGTATCTTGAAAAGCCATCCATGAGTGAAAGCATGGCATGTCCTGCTGTTAGGTCCACTATGATGTCGATGTTTGGTAGGGGGAAGTCATCCTTAGGACACACTTTGTTCAGATCTCTGAAGTTAGTACAAATACAGATGCCCCCATTTGGTTTACCGACAGGCACAATATTGGATATCTAATCTGCATAATCTATTGGTCTAATAAAACCAGCATCTAGGAGTTTCTTGAGTTCTGCTTTGACTAGGACTGCAATCTGAGGATGCATCTTGCGAAGCTTCTGCTTGACAGATTTGGCTCCTTCTGCTATGGTGAGGTGATGCATGACTAAATCTGGATCAAGACCAGGCATGTCTACATATGACCATGCAAAGTTGATCTGATGCTTCTGGAAGAACTCTACAAATTTAGGTTGTTCCTCTGGAGTTAGAAGAAATGCTAGATGTACGTGGTGAGGAGTTTCAGGAGTCCCCACGTTGTATTCTTTTGTTTCTTCGATAAGAATTGTTGATCATTTTGATTGTGTACTAGAAGGGAGAATGTCAAACCTTTCATCCTCAAGCGCCTCCGAGAGGTTTTCACCATTGGATATGCTCTTTCTTTTTACTTTTGTTGGATCAAATAGTGTTAGGGTGTGGTTTTCACTGGAAGATCCATGTTTTATTGTTATATTTTTGTAGCTGAAAGGTTTGGCATCCGCCCCAAAGTATGCGGCGCTATTAAGTTCTATGGCGAATCCAACTTTGTGATCCCCGCTTGGTATGTTATCCTGTAATTCCAAAAAGTCAATGATCGCCTCATCGTTTTGGAAATGGTCAAGACATGGGGGATTAGGTTGGTTCCATTCGATGAGTTCAGGATGGATAATGGGCATTACCTCATCGATAAGGTTAAGTTCATTAGATGTGTCAGTGAGGGTTAAGACGTTATGGTGAAGGTCGTTGATGGTACTCTCCCTGTCAAAATCAGGAGTAGAATGGGACATAGGGTCTGTGGAAGATGTTTCCAGCTCAAGAACCCAAGAGGTCTTTATTTGTGCTTTTCTGTAAATAGGGATGTCTTTGTGAGGTGGAGGTAGTGATGTGTCTTCCTCATCTGAAGTATTTAGTTGGATGGAATCAAATTCCCATTCATGTGAGTCGGTCTCTGAGTCACTGTCTAGTATCCGATTACTATACCATATTGGGATGTCCTTTGAGTTAAACACTGCAGGTGTGATCGGTTGATGTACCTGTGTATATGAAATAAGCAGCGCTACAGGAAGGATGATGGGGATCAATGAATTTGATACGGGGAGTATGGGTAGTGTTGACTTTGTGGCTTCTGCTGGAACTGCTGATGTTGTAGATACTGTTGTGGGTTCTGATACAGTTGCTGTCGCTAATGGTGCTATTGATGTTATTGCCGCTGCTGACAGTGTTGCTGGTTTGATTAATGGGAGGATGGGTGTTGTAGGTGGTTGTGCTGGGAGTTGTAGCCTCATTGGGATAGTTGCAATGGTGTTTGATGTTGCTTTTATAATAAAAGGTGTCCTCTTTGCAATAGGCTGATATAGTGGTTTGCTAGATTTTCCTTTGAATCTGAGCTTAGGAAGGATTTCCTTTTGAAAGCCTAGGCCTGTATTATCCTTGGGCTTTAATTCCGGTTGCAACGGTTCATGTCATCCTTGTTTGCAAGGTCCCAAAGCACTCTAACCATCGTAACCCATTCTTTGCATAATGAGGAGGCCTTTGCCAATCCTGATCTGTGGGAAGCTTAGCTTGCAGCATATCGGTGGTGATGAGATCTTTATAGATCCATTTTGCTAAGTCCTCATCTCTGGTCTCTTCTTCTTGACTCTTTCCCAGGATGAAAGGTGTCAAAGGACATGTTGGTTTGATCAGTGTTTGTTGAAGTAACTGCTGAGGTTTACCATGCGTTCTAGGAGAAGTAGGCATTTGTCCCACTCAAAAGAGTTGGCTCAAATTGTATTCCCTAGGATCTTCCTCTGCTATTTTCATCTTGATCTTTTCTTGCTTAGGTATAGTGGTGTTTGAACTGGCAAGAGAGGCTAGACTTACGTATGTGGTGGAGGAGATGGCTTCTCTATTGTTGGGAAGAGTAATCTCTAGTTGATGACTTATATTATGACAATATGAAAAGGGGTTCGCATCGCCCAGGATTGTGATCTCTACACCATTATGTGGGAACTTGATACACTGATGGTAGGTGGATGGAACAACTTGCATGGTGTGTATCCAAGGTCTTCCTAACAATAAATTGTATGGCAGAGGAAGGTCCAGGACTTGACAGATAATGCGTTTCACCATAGGGCCCACTCGATTGGTAGTACCACAGCTCCTTTGGATGAACGCTCTACATCATCGTAGGCTTTGATTGTGATTTTCTTGCGAGGATCCACCGATTCTATTGCATATCTCAAAGCTGTGACTAATTGTAGAGTACAGATATTCAGGCCTGCTCCATTGTCGATCAAGACTCGCTTGATCCTATGCTGGTTGATAAACCCTTCAATGTGGAGTGAGGCGTTATGAGGTTGCTGGAAGGATGTATTGTCACTTTCAGAGAAAGTGAGACAAGGGGATGCTTTTAGACTTCCAACCATGGCTTGGAACTGATCTATATTTAAGTTTGCAGGAACTGACGCTTCTTGGAGAGCTTGATCTAAGATTGTTTTATGGGATGGAGATAGGCGCAATAGCTCCAAGATAGATATCAGTGCGGGCATTTTGTCTAACTGTTCCACAAGTTTATACTACTTTGGGATAGATGGGGTGCCTTGTGGAGCTGCTTTTATAGTAATCTTGCTACGACGTGTAACAACATTGCAAGTGGAGCTGGGATTTTTGATGGTTATAGTTGCAATTTGTTCACTGGCATCATATAGGTGATTCACAGTAGAATTATACACGGCTTGCGTATAATTGGTGGTATCTGTGTTTCTCCTTGAAGTGGAAGGACCCCTTTGATCATGTGATGGAAGTGGATTTTTGAACATTAGATGATCATTGTTTGTTGTCTTTGGGTCATGTCCTTTGATTTTGATTTCACCTCGGTCAATAAGATCCTGAATAAGATCTTTCAACCTGTGACAATTGCTTGTCTTATGTCCTCTTCCTTGATGGAAATCACAATGTTCAGTATCCCTTCACCATGAAGGTTTGACTTGAGGTTCATAATTTGATGTTTTGGGTAGGGTTACCAGATTTTGAGAAACCAGTTGTCGTAATACTGTTTTGATGGGTTCCTCTAAGGGAGTGTATGTTCGCTTTGGTTTTTGTTGACGCGGTCTGGGTTCATCGTGAGATGTGATGCGGCCTTGATTTGGAGGAGCAACTGTGTTAGTCTGAGGTGGGGGATTTTGTCCTGCAAATCGAACTACAGGTTGTGCACTTTTGATAGTTCTTGCATCCACAACCTCGTCATTCGCAACATTTTTGTTTTTGTTCGAGAAGCTTGGTTTGTCACTATTGAAGTGTGGGCGAGAACCATCCTTTGGCTCATTATAGATTTTGATAAGTCCTTTCTTGATGAGAGCCCGCTCACATTTTAAGCCTTTGGTGATCATGTCATTGAAAGAGTCTGTGTCTTTGACATCCAGGTGAAACTCCATTTCTTTGTTTAAGTTCGAAATAAATATTTCCACTAGTTCTTGTTCAAGCAACTGAAGAGAACGTCTGCTAGACATTTGACGCCATCATTGCAGGAAGACTGAGAATAGTTCACCTAGTTTTTGTTTAGTGTTACATAGATTGGCCATGGTGATATCACGTTCAATGTTGTGAGAGTAATGTGCCAAGAACTTCTGAACTAGCTCTTCAAAGGTCCTAATGCCACTTGGTAGTCGGGAAAACCATGATGTGGTTGTTCCTCCCAAGCTTTGGAGAAAAAGGCGCATGAGGTACGTATCTTCGTATGCCACTTTGAGGCAGACTGAATGGAATTCTTTGACATGATCGCGAGGATCTCCTTTTCCTCTATACTTTTCGAACTTAGGTGTTTCAAACCCTCGTGAAAAAGGTGGTATATAAAGATTCCTATCAAAGGGATAGGGACAAATGTCATTGAGTGAAAATTGATTAGCCTTTACGCCACTACGAAGTTGTTGGGCAAGATTTTCAACTTGTTGCCACAACATCTCTATGTCATTTGGAGGAGGAGGAGGTGGTTTACCTTGAGGAATGTTATACCTGATGTGATCTCTACCTCTTTCTTCCTCATTGCGACTTTGTCGTTCTGATGCTTGTCTTAGTTGTGCGAGATCAAAGTTAGAGGGGAGTTTGGCTCCTTCTTGAGCAAGTTTTAAAAAGTGAGCATCCGCATTGCTCCTGAGTATTTCGTCAAAAAGTTTGTTAGAGGGTTGTGCTGAGCCCTTTCTATTGTTGCAGGAGTAGGAGTACTCGGGTTTTTGTCATTCGCATTTCCTCCAAGTGCTTCTTGAAATTCATTGATATTTTCCTCTTCTTCTTTAATTTCTATTTCTTGTTGCCTTGACTGTGATCGGGTATGAGCCATTTTGTTTATAAGTTTTTGTTGAAGTTGGGTGAAAATGATGATGAGTTCTTGATGAAATGAAAGATTTACGGTTGGTGTGGTGTGTTGCATATAGATCTCTAGCACTTAAAGGTGGATGTTACCAAAGTTCTCTTCTTTGAATTGCTTGTTGTGTTTTGATAAGGTTTGATGTGATAAGGTTTAGAGAAATCTGAGATGTGTTACAGACTTAACTACCTAGTAATGAGAGGATTCACTCATAGACTAGTTTTAACTTGCGTAGATATGTCTCTTAGGATGAACTTATCCTAGATGTAGAAACAATCTAAAAGTGATTTGTTGTGTTTGATTCAAGCAATACCTAAAAGAGAACTTAGGACAAGAACCTCTTAATGTTTTGAGAGTTGAAATGAAGTGATGACGTGAAGGTGAGAAATGGATGAAATGTTTAACTTCAATAAAAGCTTTGTGTCACAAATGGAATAAATTCTACCTCTTCTCTTTCGGGCGTTGGTGGCATTTCTCGAGCTACGTTGTATGTGATACAAATGTCTGGGAAGAAGTTGGGATTGATCTCGCCTCGGTTTTTGTGATAACTCAGAGCTCTATATTGCATAAGGGTGAACTCACAATAATGGTTCCCACTTTTTTGCCACTTTTGACACTAAGATGAACAATTTTAAAATAATCTTCAACTTCCGACAACTATAAATTTTAAACTATTAAGAATTTGAGGATGATGTAAATTAGTGATTTGTAGAATTTTGTCTGTAGATTCTATGTATATTTTTTTCAAAATTTTTTGAAGTTTTTTTTTTTTAAAATTCCATCTCCCTCGAAAAGTAGTTTTGTACAACAAACTACATTTTTTAAGAGTGATGTGCCTCCCGAAATGCATACTTTTTTTCTATAAATGAGAAAAACTCAATTATTTTGAATTTTGGTTTGTAACATCAATATCCAAGGCTTGCAGTTGGTTTGATAGTGATATGTTCAATATTTTTCATTTTATTAAGTTTTGAAGTCCGACTAGTCATAATTCAGACATAGGTTTACATTTGAACACATAACTTATTCTATATATATCGAAATTCAATTTTATTTTTTTTGTTAGAAAGAAGACATCAATACCCAGGGCTTAGATATTTTTCAAAATTTTTTTGAATTAGTTTACTATTTTTCCCAATGCGTTGAACATAGAAGTTCATGTTCGGTGAAAAATCTATATTTGGTAAAATTAAAAAAACAAGTTCATAATAAACTCAATATGTAATAAAATTATATTCATTGGAAAGCTTGCTTTGAGGACTATGATACTAAATTTTGGGTTGTCAAGATCATTCCATTTGAGCCTTCAACCAGAGGTTTCAAGGCCAAAAATCTACAAAAAAATGTAGAAATCTTTAGAGAAGTGTTAAAAAAGGGGTTTGAACGAAGGGGGTTCGAGCGAACCCCCCATTTTTAGGGAGTTTTGATCAAACCCCCGCACTATAATTGAAAAATGACATAAACGGGCATTAAAGGTGCTTCGCTCGAAAGATGGGGTTCGAGCGAAGTGGAGTCTTCGCTCGAACCCCAAAGGGTATTCCGTTCGAACACCCCCACTTTGCTTGAACCCCTCGTAAACAAAATTTTTCACTTTCGCCAATTTCCTTCGTTGGCAAAAGTGGGAACCAGCTTTGTGAGTTCACCCATAAAAGCTCTGCGGTTCAATGACTCTGGATCAAATTCGTTTGATTTGCCTTGAAGGTATAGACGCATGTGACGTAGAAAAGCTCTATGAGAGACAAAGATTTGTCTATTTAGATAGAAGAATTTCCTCCTTTTGATCAAAGCCTTTGAGCTCAATGGTCTTCTTTTCAAGTTGATGTGTTGATGGAGATTCTTCTTTCTCAAGATATGAAGAATGGTCATATAGTTTGATACTCGTCTCTTTGTTTTTGATCTTTTGGCTGGATGAATACTTGTTTTGATTTTTGGATTTTATGATGTGTCTTTGACAAGAAAAAAAAGCAAGCACACAAACACAAGAATGTTGCCTCAAAAGGCACAAATGAGTATGGGTCTAGATCAACCCAATTCTTGGACTTCTTATGACCCTTTCCTTTAAGTGTATTTTAGGTGTTTTTCTTTCCAAAGCCTGAAGTCAGCTCAATTTGCACTTGGTCTTGACTAAAACGAAAACACTTCAAACACTTTGTATCCCTAAGGTCAAATGGCTAGTTGTGATAAATTTAGCCCACATCTTGATATTTCTTCGACTTTGGTACTACATACCTTATGAATCCTGCAGTGGCAGGTAAGGATGTGATATACTAAGTCTTGCATGAGCATAACAAATAGATGATCCCTATGATGGGGGAATCAGTACTTTCATCAAGCCACTAGTGAATTTTCAAAAAGCTATGTTTCTACTCAAGGAAATATGTATGGTGAGTATCTTGGGAGCAAAACCATCTATGCTCTTGCACTGAATTATATCACAAATATCCTCAATCAATAGAATGGGTGGGCTACTACTTAAAGGTGTTTAGTAATTTTCGATGTCTTTGGACATAAGTTCATTCTGCAGTGACTCACTTAAGAGCCTTGTAACTTGTGGTGGGGCCCATTTATCCTTTCGACAAGTTACACTGTAGGAACAACTATATCCAAGGCTACAGCTTTCGCTCTCACCTGATTTCTATAGCGGCTCGAAGGATTTACCGCACGAAGTCGTTCCCAAGAGTGATGTGTCTCTTGGTAGACCTCTCTTAAAAAGATAAAAATTTGAGTGTTACTAACACTTTTCTCTTGCACCTAGGACCACGAAAGCTAAGGGAGAGGATAGTGTGTGTTAGAAGTAGGACCACTTGACCAACTTTTTGCACAAGTGTGCCAATCACGAAAAGCACTTGTTCTTTTTAATTGATTTTCATTGCAATGTGATCTAACTATTTGGAGATGTTGCTCCAACAATAATGGTGTTCTTTTTAATTTTCCAAGGCAAAATGTGTTGTAAACGAGGAACTTGAAATCCTGATCAACTGAATTGAAAAACATGTTTTTGCTTGAAGTAAAATCATTTTGCAAGGTAAGACAAATTGATTGTGAATTTATTTGCACCAAAATGGAAGTGTTGATTGTGAATTTTTAGTTTGATGCAAGAAATAAATTTGCCTTGTTGATTTTAAGCACCAAAAGAAAATTTGAGCCTAACTTGCAAGAAAACAAAGTTTGTTTTTGTTTAATTTTATAGCACCAAAAGGAAGTGATCCTAGCTTGCAAGAAATGAAAAATTGCCTTTGTTCATTTTTAGAGCACCAAAAACAAATTTGTCCTAACTTGCAAGAAATGAAAAATTGCTTTTGTTCAATTTTTAGAGCACCAAAAACAATTTTTTGCTTTTTAAAGGAGTTAGTTTAGACCTGCACAAGAAACAAATAGTTAGTAAAATCCAAACCTAGGGGGGGCTTCCACAAGCCTAAGAAAATCACTTTTTCGGTTACAAGGTATTTTTTACAACATTTTGTTACAATAGCGCCACTCTGTGTGCGAACAGAAGCGCTATTTAACACAATCGCGCTAAAAGAAAAACTCTGACAACAAATGCAAAAGCGCCAAAACAAGCACAAATGCGCCAAAACAAGCACAAAAGCGCTAAATAAAGGTCAATAGCGCCAAACTTGAGACAAAAGCGCTATTGTAAAAACAATAGCGCTAGAATGTCAAGTTGCAATAGTGCTACAATGCGATCAAAAGCGCTAAAGCGCGACCTGTGTGTCAAGTTCAACATGTAAACAAGTTAGTTGTGTTTTTAAAACTGTTTTTGGGTGTTTGGATTCACGTCAGGTTCACCAAATGATGCTTTGCAAAATACCCAAAGGTTAGACTGGAACCTGTGGTCATATAACACACAAAAACACACAAGAAATCATTAGTGTTATTCAACCAAGAACTAATCTAAGAAGGCATATCAAAAGAGATATTAGAAACATGCTAAAGTAATTAACTAGGGAAACAAGTATAATGAGGCATCTCCAAATGCCTTCTAGCATGCTCTTAGCTCCTTCTCCTTTGTTCCTCTCCTCTCCAAGTTCCAAACTAGTGTAGCTCTCAACAGCTTTTTGCACTATGGATGCTTATGGAGGTTTGAGATTGAAGTATTTGCTCTAAATGTGAATAAAAAGCTAATACTAGATGCTATGATGCTAAAATGATTTATTTTAAACCAAAATGACAAGATATTAGTGATTTATGCTAAATGTTTTCTAAAACTCTCTATAACTTAGATGCATACAAGTTTTCAAGATCTGGATTATGAAGAAACGAACTCTATTTATAGGAAAAATGGAGCAAAGAATAAAGCTTTTATCCAATGGGTTTAGTGGACGAGTTAACCAATGGCATTTAAGGTAATTGTCTTTTCACATCCCATATATGTTGGATCTACATGTAGCACTTCACGTGTTTAATGGTTTTATCTAGTATATAGTTTTGTAGACTACCATGATATCACCTTCAAATATATTTCTATCTTTTTGAGAATTCAGATCTTCAATAGATATGAAATTTATATTTTTAATCTTTGGCTTGTATAGAACAGTGAAATTTTACGTCAATATTGAAGGATTGAATTAGTATGGTTTGAGTGCAAGTAGAATATGTTAATTACCTTTTGGATGTCTCTTCTTGTCTTGGTTGTGATGCTCTGCAAAATACCCAAAGGTTAGACTGCAACCTATGGTTGTATAACACACAAAAACACACAAGAAATCGTTAGTGTTATTCAACCAAGAACTAATCTAAGCATGCATATCAAAAGAGATATTAGAAACATGCCAAAGTAATTAACTAGGGAAACAAGTATAACGAGGCATCTCCAAATGCCTTCTAGCATGCTCTTAGCTCCTTCTCCTTTGTTCCTCTCCTCTCCAAGTTCCAAACTAGTGTAGCTCTCAACAACTTTTTGCACTATGGATGCTTATGGAGGTTTGAGATTGAAGTATTTGCTCTAAATGTGAATAAAAAGCTAATACTAGATGCTATGATGCTAAAATGATTTATTTTAAACCAAAATGACAAGATATTAGTGATTTATGTTAAATGCTCTCTAAAATTCTCTATAACTAAGATGCATACAAGTTTTTAGGATCTGGATTATGAAGAAATGAGTTCTATTTATAGGAAAAATGGAGCAATGGATGGTTGAGATTGAGTAATCTCAACAAGGGTCGAGATTGAATGATATTCAATCCATGTGATGGCTTTCAACCCAATCTCAGGATGACAAGTGTCAATGTGAGATAGGTTGAGAGGAGAGGGAATAAACATTAAATGCTTGACATGACCTAAGAGTTAACTTGGGAGTTAAGGTCAAGATTGGGTTGAGTGAATAAATTCTTTATTCAAAGAATAAAGCTTTTATCCAATGGATAAACTCTTGTGCAAAAGCAAAAGGGATAACCATGGTCAAAGCAATAAATGCTTGAGGAGACACATGAGTGCAAGTTGAAATAACCATAAATGGTCATGTAAGAGCCATAAATGGTCATGTAAGAGCCATTAGTGGTCTTGGAAGACTTTGGAGGTTAAATTGTTGAACACACAAAGCATTTAATGTTTTTCAAAGACTTTGAAGTTTTTGAGAAGTGACTTCAAGTTGCTTAGGAATGTGACAATAATTAGGGGATGGATTAGGCTAATTAGGAAGGGGTTAGAAGAATCTAGAAGGGGTTTAAGATTTTTATTTAAAATAAATTAATTTATTTCAATAAATGTGTGCAAGTTGCATTTTTAGGAGAATGCAAGTGGGGGGGATAAATGATTTAAATAAATGTTTAATTTAATTTATTTAAAAGAGGAAAGGGGATTAAATTGAATAAATATAATTTATTCATTTAATTGATTGCGAATTTGGTTTAATGAATTAATTAAAATAAATTGAATAATTTATTTAATTAATAGGAGAATGTTTGAAGATGAATTAATTAAATATTAATTTAATTAACTGATGGTTTAGTGGATTTTTAATCAAATAAATAGGAAATATTCATTTAATTAAACTTGACAGATTTATGTGACTACATGTTGTATTTGTTTTCACGATCTTTTGTTGGTTTCCATTATGTTGTTGTAACATAATTATATAATTTCAAATAATACAAATTTCTTTGCATGCAATAATGTGTTTTTTTTAACATTGTTAAATACAATGTGCAAATTCATTGACTAATTCATATTTAAAATTAAACCATTTTGCATAGTTTGATAATTGCTTTTGTCAATGTTTGCAAAGTGTTTTTGTTCAATTCATCATATTGTTTCAATGCTTGTAGGTGATACTAAAGTTGTCTAAATTGAATAAACTATTGTAAGAAAGATGGCTATAGTATCCAAGGAACCAAATTGAAGGCAATTCATTGCTACGTGACATTTATATTTTGTGTTGTAGACAAAAAAATATTAACATAGATTTTAGTGGCATGAGAAATAATTTTCATAATTTTGAAGTGTAAAATATGATGCATAGTCAAAGAAAAAGTTATTCATTAATAGCAATAGATTGATACATATTTAATTAGATTTATTTTGATAAAGAATTTGAAACTTTATAAAAATTGGATCATGATCAGTCCAATATGCTTTTGATTGGAATATATAACTTGTTTGTGTGTCTATGTTACTCCACATGTGGTCAATTAGTAGTTTATATAAATTTTTTAATTTGTGCAACAGCAAGTAAATGTCACTGTTTTGCATATAGTTTAAAAGTGTTTATTTTTTGTTGTTATCTATAGACACGTTGATGTTAAAATCGCCTACAATATATATAGTTGTTGATGTATTTACAAAGGAGAGTAGTTCATTTGTTATTGTTAGAACTTATATGAGTTGTGTATTAGGTCTTGCATATAGATTACATATGTTGATTTTGTTGTTGATAAAAGTGATTGTTATTATCATAGCCTCAACATTTGTTGTTTTATGTTGTATTATATTTAAAATGAATAAGTTATTTTTAGTGAAAGTTGTTACACCATGTATATGATAAGTTGAGTAATAGTTAAAATTTTGTAATGGATTGTTGTCGTGATCATTGAGTGTATTCTTTATGTGAAGGTAAGTTACAAATATTTGATGTAGATAACAATAAATGTGTGTGAGTAATTTGTTATGGTTATTCATTTTAATAGTGCCAATATGCATTTGATTGGAGTCATGACATTTTGATAACAATTATTTTTTAACTTTGAAGTGGGCATGTGCTAAAGGTTGTAACAAAAACAATGTAACAATTGATCTTGTTCGTGAAAGTGTTGTGTATGTCAATCCGTGTTTATTTATGCCAAAAGACTCGAATGCCAATCATTGCATCATGAGTCCTTGAGATCTATGAAAAGTATGAGCACATGCTAATTGTATCGGAAATTATTTTCTAATAGTTAATTTATTTTGGTTGTAAAATTATTTAATAGGCTTTGCAATGTGAAGTATAGGTATCCAACTCTTATCAATGCAATATAACATTGTGCTAACCTTTTAGCTTGTTGATGTCTGATTTGTGCATCACTAAATTTGATCCAAACAATGTCAATGTTACTAGCTTTCATGTACACTTTAAATGTCCCATCTAATCCATTTTCTAGGTCGTCTTGTATGTCATAATTACCAGCATACCTTTCAATTGGCATATTTGGTTTTAAGAGTATTTGTGATGGTAGGTTCATTGTGTGATTATAAATTGATGTCATGCCAATCTTCATCATATTTGCCAATTCTATGTGATTGCTAGCATATTTTGATTGTGCGTGTCCACATATTTTCTTGTGTAGAAGACGTATGGAAAATTTGGGTCCATTGACCTAGTGATCGTAAATAGTTCTGGTCCTTGGTTGTTTGTGAGCTAATGTGTATTGTATTGAGTGTACATTAATAAAATTATCAACGTTTTGTCACATAGTTATTTGTAATGTATAGAACTCTATGTTTTATTTCTAAAATTATATGACATTAATTCATTTAATGTTGGATAATTTTCAAATACTAGTGAATCTTGTACACGTCACACTTGGTAAAGATCACCATAGAAAATGGTATCAAGATTTTCAAAGTAGCTAGTAGGTGTGTGCATTATGTCTCCTAATCACCTATCTATGTAACACAAAAACCTTGCACCTACTAAGTAAATTTCATCTATCTCTTCAGTACAAGTATGTAATTGTTGATAATATTTTGACATTGTGTCTAATGTTCTGATTGAATGAAAAACAGGTTTTAAGGACCCAAAACCATTACAACATAGTTAAAATAAAAAGCTAAGAAAATAGAGTCCTCATACAAAGCGACTGGTCCAAAAAACCAGTGAACAGAAAAAACAGCTAAACAACAAAAAACAACAAAGAACCCAAGGAAACACTACATAGTAATTTTCTTCAGCAGATCCTCTGCCTTAGTCACCAACTCGTCATAGGTCGCCCCAACTGATTTTAGCTCCTCCAGGTCCTTATTCACTTTCTTTTCCTTCCTCTTTCCATGGGTGCGAGTTCTGGGACCTTGGGCTTCCCCGGTTCCTTTTGCATCCAGGTCAATTTCCTGGGTTTCCTTTTCATCATCGAGCTTGCTGATGAGGGTATGGGTGTTGTTGGCTGAGATTTTTAGAATGTTGAGACTCTGCTCCACAATGTTCTTGAGGCACTCCTCTATCTTGTCCACTTTGGCAACTGTATCCAAGAGCGTTTTTTCGTTAGTTTCCTCCAGGGTTTTTCTATCCTGTATCTCCTTTTCAATTTTCTCAAACTGGGGATTAAAGGCATCTCTAATGTCTTCCGCTTTGGCAATTGTGTTCTTCAAATCTTCAATATAATTGGCCATAGTGTTCCCCTCTCCAATGTTAATGGTCTACAGGATCATGACTCTGTTGCAAAGTTTTTTGTATTCATCCACAGTATTCTTATTCCCATCAATAAGCCATTCAATGGTTTTCATAAAACCTTTCAAGGCCTCGGGGTGAGGACTAGGAGAAGGAGTAACTTTACTAGGGGTTATCTGTTCATCTTTAGCAATATGGAGGGCAAAAATAGTGTCAGCGGCTCTGAGGGTCTCCTCCATAGTCTCCATCTCCAGGCTTTGTTCAGCTTCCAGGGTTCTTGTTTGCTTGTCCTCTTCCGGTTCCTTGCCTGTGTCCTCCGGATCTTTGCCAGTCTCCTCTGTTTTCTTTTGCTTCTTCTTGGGTTGGGCTTGGATTTTACTTTTTTCCTTCAGCACTCCCTTAGGATTCTTCTTCTCCTTAGGGAAATCAGAGTCCTCTTCTTCTGAAGAAATACTAATTAAGGGTTTGCTTTGGGGTTTTTTTACTCTTAGAAGAAGAGGGTCTTGATTTCCTCTTCTTGCTCCTCTCATACTCTGAGTCGTCAGAGCTTTCCTCATTTTCAATCGAGGAATCATTATCTGAATCCTCCTCCTCTGAGAAATCAGAATCGGACATTTCTTCTTCTAAATCCATAGAGAGCTGCATTTGATTGATTTTACTGGCCTTTAGATGATCATAAATGAGGACCATAAGTCCCTGGTGCATTGCAGTGTCACCCTGAGGATTTTCTTTATATGCTTTTAGGGATGCATTCATAGAACAGAGAAAGAAATAAGGGAAATTCACCTTATCGTTATGCCTAAAATGATTTAAGAGGACAAAGTGATATCAATATACTTTCATAAACCTGCCATCTAGAGTTATATACCTCATTAAAACAAAGAGAATTTCCCGCCAGGGCTTTGCAAAAGCCCTAGGCGGGTAATAGGTTTTGCTCAACTTTACCAGTCTTTTCTTCTCTTTCTCTGTGACTGGGTACCTTTCAATGGCTTCCCTGCTGACCTTCCTGTCTCTGTAGAAATTGCAGCCCTCCCTTTTGAGTCCCGTAGCTTTAGCTATTAACTCTTCGTCAATTTCCACCAGTTGGTCGCCCATTTTAAGCTTGCCCTTCTTCCAATTTTTGCAGAAGAAGCTGGTTATCTTTCCATCATGGCCATGGAGTCTCTCAAGGAAGCTCGAAAGACCACCCTTCTGCAAAATTTCCCACACCTCTTCTTTCTATTTCCACTCCTTGCAACTTCCTGGCTCATATCTTCTCCTATTTCCACCCATGGTGTCGTTTCTCACAGTCAAGTTCAGGTTACAGAGTTGGTTAAACAGAAAGCTTTTCAAAGCTAAAACAAAAGCCTAGAAAGCGTGCGTAACATTATTGATTTGACAAGTTATAATGCACATTCTGCTAACTTTGATGTTATAATGAGTAATTCCCTCATTATCGAAGTAACTCGAAGTGCTTACTTCAGTACATATCATAATTGCCTTGTCAATCAAGATTCTTTGGGGTAATTCGATATCTTTCATTTATTATGATTTGTCTTACATCTCTGGGAAGACCGCTCTCACCTATCCACGTGGTTATTGTATCATTCTTCACCGCCACGTTTGCAGCCCAATCAGCAGAACAGTTGGCCTCCCGATATATATGGGATATGTGGCATTTTTTGAAGGTTCTGATGATGTCAATGGCAGAAAAAATTATATTGTGGATCGACCAAGAGGGCTAAGAGGTCCCATTGAGACACTTAATAATATTGTTGGAATCCCCTTCGATCTAGAGATGGGTACAGTTCCATTTTTTGGCTAGAATAATGCCTTGAAGGGCTGCCATAGCTTCCGCCTTATGATTGGTTTGAATGCCAATAGGGACATCAACCATACCTTTGCAAATGTCTCTGTCATCTTTGAGAATAGCTCCACAGCCTGAAGGACCTGGATTTCCTTTGGCTGCTCCATCAAAATTGATTTTAAGCCAACCATGGGGAGGGGTATGCCATTTAACTTCAAGCCTTTTATTGTGGCTGATATTATGACCATCAGTGATCTTCATATTCTAGGCTCTTAAGATATTTGACTCCAAAGAGTTGTTTGAGTAACAAGAGACCTCCATAGTTCCCATATTTTCCTGAATAGCCCTTTGAATTTTCTGAAAAACAATGTCTTGATTTAAGGACACATCCCTGAAAATTCGGTTGTTTCTTTCCTTCCAGAGTCCCCACAGAATGTGAGGTAGAGAGAGCTGCCACATACACCTCAGAAAAGAGTTGGTCCAATGAATTTGCCAGGAAGAGAACAAATCTCTGATGTTACTAGGAAACACCCAAGCAAGACTAAAGCTTTTGAGGAAGCTTTCCCAAACAGAGGTTGAGAAAGAACAGTGGAGGGCAAGATAGTCCACTGACTCTTCCTCTTGAAAGCACAACACACACCTATTTGGAAGGGCAAAACCTCTGCATTTAAGGTTGTCAATAGTAAGGATCTTATTTTGGAGAATAGTCCAGAAGAACATATTGATTTTAGGAGTTAGCCCTTTTAACCAAGCTTTAGACCATAAAGGATTCATAGGAGGGGAGGGGGAGAGGATACAATACATCGAAGATACAGTAAAGGTACCTTTGGGGTTATATCTCCATATCAGGGAATCCTCTTCCTTATTCAGCCAGATAGCAGACAGTTGGGTTTTGAGCTTGGAGAGACTAGGATGAATACTATCAATGTTTTGCCAGTTGTTCCCATCCCAGTAATCTACCACTAAGGTACCAAAAGAGCCAATACAAGAGGGGGCATGGGAAGCCCACTCATAGAAATCCATTAGGGGTTTGTCAAAAAGCCAGGGATCCTCCCAGAATCTCACTTTTCTACCATTTCCAAGTTTCCATGTCACACCTTTAGCAAACACCTCTTTACATTTAGAAACATGGTTCCAGATATGAGATCCATTTATACTAAGATCCGAATTAAGAAAAGAAGATAGAGAAGAGGACAGAAGAGAATACTTACTTCTCCAAATTTTGCACCATTCAGAATCAGAGTTAAACCATCTCCAAACTTGTTTTGACAAGAGAGCTTCATTTAAAGTGCGAATCCTCCTAAGCCCCAGACCACCTTTTCTTTTTGGCTTGCAGACCTGATCCCATGCCACCAGGGACATTCTTTGCTTTTCCTCCACCCTAGACCATAGGAATCTTCTTTGAATTTTCTCAATAGCTTCAACATACTTGACTGGAATTCTGAATAAGCTAAGAGCATAAATGGGGATACTTTGAAGAGTAGCCTTAAGAAGAAGGAGCTTACCAGCTTGACTTAAGAGAGCCCCTTTCCAACCTGCAAGTTTTTTGTGAAATTTATCAACCAGCGAACTCCAATAGGAGTCAGGAGGGGCAATCCCCATGGGGAGACCAAGGTAGGTAGTAGGAAGGTCAACAATCTTACACTCCAGAATTTTGCTGATCCTTTGTTGTCTTCTCTCCGGAGTGTTAATGAAAAAGACATCACTTTTGGCCCAATTAATAAGCTGCCTCGTTGCAGAAGCATATTTACATAAGGTATTCTTCAGAACTTTAGCTTCTGAGATGCTTGAATCCCCCATAATTATTGTATCATCAACAAACTACTGGTGTGAACGAATAAGGTCAGCAGAAGAAGGTTGGAGACCCTTAAAGGATCCTATCTGCACCAAATTTTCCATGGTCCGTCCAAAGCATTCTGCCATAATAATGAATAGGATGGGGGAGATAGGATCTCCTTGCCTAAGACCTCTCGAAGCTTGGAAAAAGGTTGAAGGAGAACCATTGACAAGAACAACAAAGGACACAATAGTGGTAAGTTGGGATAAAAGATCCACAATTCTTGGGGCAAACCCAAAAGCAGTAAGGACTTTCTGTAGAAGAGACCAGTCCACCCTATCATAGGCTTTGGAGAGATCTAGCTTAAGGATGAGACCCTCCTTCACTTTAACAAGAGAGTGAATATTCTCATGAATAGTAATAATGGAATCGAGAATTTGTCTTCCAGGAACAAACCCATTCTGCTGGTGTTTAATAAAAGCCGGGAGAATAGACAAGAGTCTAGAGGTCAGGACCTTTGATATGATCTTGTAAAAGGAATTGCAGAGGCTAATAGGTCTGAACTTGTCCAGAGAATCAGCACCTTGAATCTTGGGGATAAGAGCAATAAAAGTACCATTTATTTCCTTCAAGAGTTTTCTAGTCCCAAAGAATTCCTTAACCCCATTAGCAACATTAGTCCCGATAATGTCCCAGAACTCTTGAAAAAAGAGCATTGGGAAGCCGTCAGGACCAGGAGCTTTGTTTCCATCAAAGGAGAAGACAACATTTTTAATTTCTAAGGTGGAAGGAATGGAAGAGAGAAAAACATTATTTTGGGCATCAATGAGACGAGGAATGTTCTGAAGAAAAGAGGACCGAGCTTCAGCATCTAGACTTTGATCCCTCGAAAGGAGGTCCGAGAAATACCTCTTAGCTTCATTCCTTATTTCATCTTCCTTGACCAACTCCCCACTGTCCACAACTAACTTGTTCATCCTGTTGGCAGCTTTATGTTTGATAGTTGACATATGGAAGAATCTTGTATTCCTGTCTCCTTCCTTGAGCCATTTGCATCTTGATCTTTGCTTCTAGAACATTTCCTCTTTAGTAATAATATCATGGTAATTCTTAAGAATCTCATTCTCCTCAGCAATAGAAACAGTACTAAAACCATCCTTCTGGATCTAGTCCTGTATCTCTTTTAGGTTTTCCTGAATTTTACTCTTAGCCTCAAATATATTCCCAAAGCTGTTCTTATTCTAGATTCGGATGTTGTCCTTCACACTTTTGAGCTTCTTAACCACTTTGAACATTGCCGTTCCCTCAACTTGGATACTCCACCATTTTTTAATATACTTTTTAATATCAGGGTGAAGAGTCCACATTTTTTCAAATCTAAGGGGATAGTTTTTTCTTTTATTGATCAAATCAGCATTAAAAGTAATTGGAAAGTGATCAGAACCAACCTGAATATGTGCAGATAAAGAACAAAAATATTGACTGTACCAATCATCAGAAATAAGAGTTCGGTCAAGACGCACTTGAATAAGGTCATTACCATTTCTTCTATTTGTCCATGTGAAATTAAAACCCTGTATCTCCAAATCATTAAGACCTAGAGAATTAATAAAATCCATGAGAGCCATTCTACTTTCCAACTGAGGCAGGCTGCCTCCAAATTTTTCCTTCTCTTTTAAAGGCGTATTGAAATCCCCCATAACCATCCAACTTAGATTTTTGAAACTTTCCCTAGCCTGTTTTATCCTTTTCCAAAAAGAGTTTCTAGCCTTTAAGGTATTAGGAGCATAAATGTTTGTGAGAACCCATGAAAAACCATCTTTAAGATGCTCAAATTTAATACAAGAAAAATTACCTTCCTGAATAATGACCTGGCCTTTAACAGTGTTAAGATTCCAGATGGTAGCAATGCCTCCAGAAGCACCCTCAGAACTTCCCCCACTAATTTTACCGTTTTTGAAAAACTTCAAAGATTCAACTTTTTCTCTACTCATTTTGGTTTCTTGAATGAGAAAAATGTCAGGATTGCTATCTCTTATCATATTCCTAATAATATCATGTTTATGGGGATTGTTAAACATTTAGTGGGATGAATTATGACTTGCTAAATGGCATGTGCAATGTTTAGTGTATTGACATGCTACCTATATTATGTGTTGTATTTCCTATAAAATCAAGCATTAAGCCTTTTGTTCTATCTGGATCATTATCAAGAGAATTGTATTTACAAATAAGTGTTTGATATATGACCTTTAGAGTAAATATTTTGTGTGTTTTGGCCCCTCTTGTTAGGAACAAGTGTAAGGGTATTTTTAGGTTTTAATTTTTTCCAATACAATGTATTTTATAATTGCTCGTTTGTCAATCTAAGTGGTGGATGCCATATTTTCAACTCCTATCCTCTATATTAAAAAATATGGCACAATAGAGAATACCACTTGAAATAGGCGATAGAATTGCCCTTCTTGACATCAACTAAGGCCTTATTTAGTCTGTCTTCTAAGTATGTTGCATAATCAAAAGGCTTGTTATTCTTATAAATCTGCATATCAACAGTGAGCACCATAAATGTTTTGCCTATTTTGGATCCTCTTGTCAGGAACAAGTGTAAGGGTACTTTTTGGTTTTCAATTTTTTTCAATACAATGTCTTTCATGATTGCTTGTTTCTCTGTGTCAACATTTGTCTAAACTTATAGCACTCGGTATTATCAAGTATGTGAGGATGTCTTACAATTTCAAATATATTTTGACCTATTTTATTTTAGTTTTTGAACAGTATTATTTCAATATCTCATTGTATGTTGTATTGATTTTTTTTGTAATACATCATTTTCAACAAATAGTTGAGTCTAGATGTCATTGTTTTCTATATTGAGTTCGTTGATAGCTTCGTCAAGGTCACCCAATGAATCATTGACCTTGTAATTCTATCTTGTGATTCATTTTAATAGGTGTTTCATGATGTGAATAAGAAATATGACATGTTTTGAAACCATTTACAAGTGTTTTCTCACTTACTATAAATGGCAAATAAAGTAGTAATTGTTCTCTACAATAAATTTTCAAGTCAATATGTTCATTGAAGTTTACAAATCGTACAAAATTTTCTTTTGATGTATTTTGTAATTTCTTGCCATCTTTTGTAAATTTTGAAATGAATTGTGTAAGAAAAATGTGCAATATTGTTTTGGGTCTTGCAAGATAATAATCTATTAATGACTTGGATATTACATTTGTTGGCATTATGTGAACAGGTATGTGGACATAATGACATTGTATGTTGTCATTGATGTCAATATGTTGAAGAAGTATGAACTGGCATATGTGAGAACTAGTATAACACTGTGAACTGACATTTGTGCCAAAGTGAAGCGGTGTGCCTGTTCAAGATGAACCGACATATGGTTATGGGAGCCGACACATGGAAGTGTTGTATGACTACCGGTTGGTAGTCTCAACTTTAGGGTTTCCGGTTGAAGTGCTTCAAGCCTGTATGGCTCAAACGGTGACATTGTGTGATGAGTTAGCATTATAATGAAGAACAGATCATGTTGCCACGTCAGCCTTGTGCGCGTGAAGGATCTTGCATAAAGGAGATTGTTCCTATCTACCTCGGGAATGTGCAAAGTCTGTAAACAGTGATAATGTGTGATGAGTTATCAGCTGCCATAAAATCAGTGGAAAACAAACGATGGAGAATGTCTTGAGATTGGATCAAGACTGTTGCATTCAATACAGTATGATCAACGGTCAGGATTGAACCGTTTGAATTCCTTAACCTAACAGGTCTAGGGTTTAGGTTTTATGCTACCGACCTGTCTGTCATCCTATAAGGTTGATGTTGTGACTCTTTCAGAGGTTGTTGGCAAAATTTGTGTGGGAGTATCCAAGAGAAGGGATACACGATTCTTGCCAGACCAAAGGAGAGAAGAGATACCTGCAGAATGTAAGTGCAGAAGGTGAAAAGGATCTTAAGCGGATCTGCATTGGCATTGAGTGCTGTTACCATATCATTGAAATACCTGTTGATCTCTAACCACCTCAACAGTTGGAAAATCCCCTAACAGGGTAGCCTTAATCAGCTTGTTGTAAATCCCTTAACAGGGTGACTCAAAGTTATTGAGATCTGGAAAGCTAGAGAGCTTTGGAAATCCTTTAGCTATTGAGTTCTTGAAATTCTCTAACAAGGTAACCTGTAACAAGGTTTAACCCTTAACCGAGTATTGTAGCCATCCCTTAACTAGGTGATTCCTAACAGAACCTATTGTATCTGTCTTTAACAGGACAAGGCTCCTAACAGAGTGGACTTCCAAAGAGTTCAACAACAAGCTTGTGGGTATTCATCGCCACCGTGGTTTTTCCCAGTTGGGTTTCCACATGAAAAATATGTGTCGTGTGATGCTTTTATCTTGTGATGCTTTGTTATTACCTGTTAAGCATATAATGGTTCTGTGTTTTATGCCTGTCAATAAAATATGTTGAACTAGCTGTTGTGAAGATGATGATAGATTACCTATTCATACATAAGGGTGAAATGGTAGTGTATTTCTGAGTTGAGTGGAAAGCTAAGTGAGTAACCGGTTTATGATTGTTTTAGTTGTTCTGGGTTTTACCGGTTGCACTTTGTTTCAAACCGGTGTCACTGTTTGCTAGTCATTTGGAGTAATTGTTGTTGAACTGGTTTAGGACTGTATTTTGTCTGTACTAATTCACCCCCCCCTCTGAGTATCGGTTTGGTACTATTTTCTCATCATTGAGTTATCAATTGGTATCAGAGCATCCTCTAGGTCCTTTGTGTTGTAAGCTTAACCGCTTGAGGTAAAGATCCCAGTCAAATGATGAAGAGGGAAGGTCCAAAGTTTAACAGGGAAAATTTCGGTATATGGAAAGATAGGATGAAGATATTCATCATAAGCATGGGTTCTCAACACTGGAGTTATGTTGAGAATGTCTATGTTGTCCCTACCGGTACTCTCACCGATGACCAAAAGAGAGAGATACAAGAAAATGGGCATGTCATGGAAGCCCTTATTAGTAGTCTATTTGACATTGAGTTTATTGATGTTCAGGACAAGGTAAATCCCAAAGAGGTATGGGATGCTCTTGAAAATATCTATGGTGGTGATGAACATATAAAACAGGCTAAGGAAGAAAGCCTGAGAGGGAAGTTTGAAGATATGTGGATGGTTGAAGGTGAGACCATTCAATAGTATGGAATAAGAATCAAAATAGTTGTTGGAGAAATCAAGAGTGCAGGTGGTAAAATAGAAGATTCCAATGTGGTAAGCAAAGTCCTGAGATCCCTATTGCCGGCCTATGCAATAAGGGTTGCTGCTATTCAAGAGCTGAGATCAATAGATAAGACTAAGGTATCCTTGGACTCCATCATAGCCAAGTTGACAACCTATAAGCTAAATAGTTTTGATGGCAGTGTTCAAAAGACTAAATCAACTTTTAAAGCCTCTGCTATACCATCCAGAAAAGGAAAAGAAGCTAGCACTAGTGGTGAACCTAGACAGAGTAGAGAAATGGATGATGAGGAGATTCAGATGGCATTTGAAACTCTCCTTGCCAGGAAGCTTCCTAAAGGAATCGGTAAATACAAAGGTAAGCTACCTTTGAAATGCTTTTCTTGTAACTGGATAGGACATATTGCTATAAACTATCCTAATGGTGATAACAAGGACAAACCAGAAAGGTTCAAGAAATTCAAAGGAGGAAACCAAAGAAACTGTTTTGTGGCAGTTGATGAAGGTGTCACAGATGAAGAATCAGAGGATGAAGAAAATGAAGATATTGTGTTTGTTGCTATCAAAGAAGATGTGTTAGACAAGAAGGCTCTTGTCTCCCAATTTGATAACTCCAATGAGTGGATCATTGATAGTGGCTGTTCTCACCATATGACTGGTGACCGAAGCAAGTTTCTATCCTTGGAGGAGTATGATGGAGGTGTGGTTCACTTTGGCAATGATGCACCATGCATGGTCAAAGGCAGAGGGTCCATCTCTCTGAATGGAAAGAGAAGTGCTGACAATGTGTACTGGGTTGATGGTCTCAGACATGTAACCTTCTGAGTGTTGCCCAGCTGAATGACAGTGGCCTCACTCTGGAATTCAAGAATGGAGTTTGCAGAATCAAAGGAAAAGATGGTGAATTGGTGGCCACTGGCATGTAGACCAAAGGTAACCTATTTCATCTGAATGCAAATATAAGTACATGTCTTATGGCTAAGTTTGATGATAGCTAGATATGGCATAGGAGACTCTGCCATGTAAACTTTGATAACATTGTGAAGGCTAGTAAGATCAAGGCAGTTAGAGGGTTGTCGGTGCTAAGCAAACCAGATAATACCTTGTGCAGAGAGTGTCAATTGGGGAAAATGTCTTCCTCAACCTTTAAAGGTAAATCTTTCACCGCTGACAACTTGCTTGATCTTGTGCATACTGATTTGTGTGGTCCTATGAAAACTAGAAGTGTGCAGGGTGATAGGTACTTCATGATTCTCACTGATGACTGCTCAAGAATGATGTGGGTCACATTCTTGAAAGACAAGTCTAAAGACTTTGTGAAGTTCAAAGCTTTCAGAGCATTAGTGGAGAAGGAAAGTGGTAAAAGGATCAAGTGTCTCAGAACTGATCAAGGAGGGGAATTCACTTCCGGTGAATTCAACAAGTATTGTGAAGAATTTGGCATCAAGAGGCAACTGTCTGCCCCCCGGACTCCACAATAGAATGGCCTAGCAGAGAGGAATAACCAGACTATGGTTGAAGTAGCTAGAACCATGTTGATTCAAGGAAAGGTAGCTCACACCTTTTGGAGAGAAGTGGTGAGCACTGCAGTGTACACAATGAACTGGGTACTCATCAAGAAGGGTAAGGATAAAACTCCTTATGAGTACTGGACCGGTAAGACACCTGTGGTTAGCTACTTTAGAGTGTTTGGTAGCAAATGTTACATCAAGAGGAGTGAACACTAGAGAAAATTTGATGCAAAATGTGATGAGGGAATATTCCTAGGATATTCCACCAAGAGTAAAGCTCTCAAGTGTTTCAACAATAGGACTCAGAGAATTATGGAAAGTATCAATGTGAGAGTTGATGAAACCTTTGAGAAACTGGAGGAAACTGGCAGTGAGCAAGCTATAAATGAGCCGGTTGCAACCTTCTGGGAATCGGTTGTCAGTCAACCAAGTACCAGTAACAGTGTTCCTGAACCGGTGAATGATGACACTGATGAAGACGAGGATGAAGAGGAAAAGCAAGAAGAACCAGTCAAGACTATTCCTCGGTATGTCAAGCTGAATCATGATCCTAAGCAGATCATAGGAGATAAGGATGCAGGAATCCTTACAAGAAGAAAGATCAGAGAAAACTCATGTATGATCTCTGAATTTGAGCCAAAATCATTTAAAGAGGCTCATAAAGATGAAGACTGGATCAAGGCAATGGAAGAGGAACTTGACCAAATAGAGAAAAATGGTACATGGTCCTTGGTACCCAGACCGGAGCATAAAAATGTCATTGGCACCAAATGGGTGTTCATAAACAAGCTGAATGAGGATGGCATAGTGATTAGGAACAAAGCCAGATTGGTGTGCAAGGGATATGCTCAAGAAGAAGGAGAAGACTATGGAGAAACCTTTGCTCCTGTAGCCAGATTGGAAGGAGTTCGTATGCTTCTTGCATATACAGCTTTTAAAGGCTTCAAAGTATATCAAATGGATGTAAAATTGGCATTCCTAAACGGTGTACTTGAAGAGGAGGTGTATATTGAGCAAACAGATGGGTTTGCCCTATCCGAAGATAATGACATGGTATGTAGGCTACATAAAGCCTTATATGGTCTAAAGCAAGCACCTAGGGCATGGTATGAGCGTCTTCATTCCCATCTTGTGAAGATTGGATTTGAGAGAACAAGTGAAGATAGTAATATCTACTTAAAGTCTGAAGGAGATCAGATCCTGATCTGTGAGGTATTTGTTGATGACATTATCTTTGGTGGAGATGACAAGATGAGTCATGAGTTTGCTGATGAGATGAAGGAAGATTTTGAGATGTCACTCATAGGGGAGATTAAGTTCTTCATTGGACTACAGATCCAACAGATGAAGGATGGAATCTTTATCACTCAGTCCAAATATGTCAAAGAGGTGTTGAAGACCTTTGGCATGGAAGATAGCAAACCGGTTAGTACATCGATGGTGACCGGTTGTAAACTATCCAAAGAGGATGACTCAATATTGGTTGATGAGAAGGAATACCGATCAATGATTGGTAAATTGTATTATGTAGTGCATAGCAGATCGGATATTGCACATGCAGTTGGCATTACTGCAAGGTTCCAGAAAAGTCCAAGAGAATCCCACTTGGTTGCAGTCAAGCGGATTCTTAGGTATCTGAAGGAAACTATTGACTATGGATTGTGGTATCCATATAGCAAGGACTTCATCTTGAAAGTGTTCACAGATGCTAATTGGGCTAGTAATGTAGATGACCGGAAGAGCACAATCGGTGGTGCATTCTTCCTTGGTGGTAGACTGGTCTCATGGATGAGTAAAAAGCAGAGTTGTATCTCTCAGTCTATAGCGGAAGCGGAGTATGTTGCACCTTTCATGAACTGCACTCAAATAATTTGGATGAAGCATGTACTGAAAGGCTTCAAAATCCCTGTATTTGAACCGGTAAGTATATTCTGTGATAACACAAGTGCTATAAATATTTCAAAGAATCCGGTTTTACATTCTAGAACCAATCACTTTGAGCTTAAGTATCATTTCTTGAGGGAAAAGGTTCAGAACAAAGAGATTGCACTGGAGCATGTGTCCAGTAAGGAGCAGTTAGTAGACATATTCACCAAGCCTCTCCCAAAGACTACATTTACAGACTTAAGAGGTGAATTAGGGGTACTGCCCCTTCAGGAGGTGAACTAAAGGTATATGCTCCACATCAGTCATGTATTGCATAGTCAAATCTTTCTTCAGGATTGATGTGTTGAAGGATGCTACTCCTCAGGGGGAGCAGCGTAATGAAATAGGGAAACTTGTGCCTCCACTTTGGCATTGTTGTCAAAGGGGGAGAAGATGTCAAGAGGAGAAGATATTTGCAGAAATTGGGGGAGAAAATGTGAAGCCGAGAGATATCTTTGTATATTGCCATCAATGCCAAAGGGGGAGATTGTTGGCATTATGTGAACCGGTATGTGGACATAATGACATTGTATGTTGTCATTGATGTCAATATGTTGAAGAGGTATGAACCGGCATATGTGAGAACCAGTATAACACTGTGAATCAGCATTTGTGCCAAAGTGAAGTGGTGTGCCTGTTCAAGATGAACCGGCATATGGTTATGGGAGCCGACACATGGTTATGGGAGCCGACACATGGAAGCGTTGTATGACTACCAGTTGGTAGTCTCAACTTCAAGGTTTCCGGTTGAAGTGCTTCAAGCCTGTATGGCTCAACCGATGACATTGTGTGATGAGTTAGCATTATAATGAAGAACAGATCATGTTGCCACGTCAGCCTTGTGCGCGTGAAGGATCTTGCATAAAGGAGATTGTTCCTATCTACCTCGAGAATGTGCAAAGTCTGTAAATGATGATAACGTGTGATAGGTTATCAGCTGCCATAAAATCGGTGGAAAACAAACGATGGAGAATGTCTTGAGATTGGATCAAGACTGTTGCATTCAATATGGTATGATCAACGGTCAGGATTGAACCGTTTGAATTCCTTAACCTAACAGGTCTAGAGTTTAGGGTTTATGCTACTGACCTGTCTGTTGTCCTATAAGGTCGATGTTGTGACTCTTTTAGAGGTTGTTGGAAAAAGTTGTGTGGGAGTATCCAAGAGAAGGGATACACGATTCTTGCCAGACCAGAGGAGAGAAGTGATACCTGCAGAGTGTAAGTGCAGAAGGTGAAGAGGAGCTTAAGTGGATATGCATTGGCATTGAGTTTTGTTACCAGATCATTGAAATACCTGTTGATCTCTAACCACCTCAACAGTTGGAAAATCCCCTAACAGGGTAGCCTTAACCGGCTTGTTGGAAATCCCTTAATAGGGTGACTCAAAGTTATTGAGATCTGGAAAGCTAGAGAGCTCTGGAAATCCTTTAGCTATTGAGTTCTTGAAATCCTCTAACAAGGTAACCTGTAACAAGGTTTAATCCTTAACTGGGTATTGTAGCCATCCCTTAACCGGGTGATCCCTAACAGGATCGGTTCCTAATAGAACCTATTGTATCTGTCTTTAATAGGACAAGGCTCCTAACAGAGCGGACTTCCAAAGAGTTCAACAACAAGCTTGTGGGTATTCATCCCCACCATGGTTTTTCCCAGTTGGGTTTCCACATGAAAAATATGTGTCGTGTGATGCTTTTATCTTGTGATGCTTTGTTATTACCTGTTAAGCATATAATGGTTCTGTGTTTTATGCCTGTCAATAAAATATGTTGAACTAGGTGTTGTGAAGATATGATGATAGATTACCTGTTCATACATAAGGGTGAAATGGTAGTGTAGTTCTGAGTTGAGTGGAAAGCTAAGTGAGTAACTGGTTTATGATTGTTTTAGTTGTTCTGGGTTTTACCGGTTGCACTCTGTTTCAAACCAGTGTCATTTTTTGCCAGTCATTTGGAGTAATTGTTGTTGAACTGGTTTAGGACTGTATTTTGTCTGTACTGATTCACCCCCCCCTCTGAGTACCGGTTTGGTACTATTTTCTCATCATTGAGTTATCAACATTTTCTAATTCAAATGGTTGCTTGTCCAATTGTTTTGTTGGTTTTAAGACAAATGTATGATCATCTTCATCTCTAGTATCAATGATGTAAGAGATCAGAATGTGATACAAATTCCTTTGAGGAAAGCCATTTGCAAATCCTAATTACTTTCTCAAACAATTTGAAATCCATGATAACATTAGTGGTGTCCCCTTTAAGGAGAGTATTGTGATCTTCAAGATGAGTTATAGATGTGTTCTCACCATCATAAAATAAATACTCCTCCTTATCCATACTCATAATGAATTCACCAAAATACACTTGACTATTCAAACAATATGGGAATTGACGCTTATGGTGATAAGAAGGCAAATCAAAATAAACACCCAAGAATTTATCTTGTGCTTCCTTTAAAGAGAAAACATCTAAGGGAACCTCATTGGATGTTGTAGAAGTATCGATATACTTCGGATAAATAATCTTAAGAGTAAGAGGCTTGGAAAAAATCATGTTGACATTCAACCATAGTTTTTCCTTGCGAGAGGTAGTGCGGTATCCAAATCCAGTATTATGATGATAGAGGTCAAACTCCAAAGGAACTCAAATACCTTGTTCATTGGATCCACAACCTCTACTACCATAGTCATATTTGGAAACTAGATCAAATCTTGACCCATAGATACAATGCAACTCTCTAGAGGTTAGAGGATTGGAATAGAAGAAATGATCAACATAATAAGTATCACTTGTCTTTATAGATGCATAATCATCTTTTGTGGTTGAGGCGAATGAAATATTAGGAATTTTCAAGTGGACTGGATTTACTTTGTATTCACCAATGTGAGAATCAATGAAGTCTAAAGATCCCCAATCATTACCTAAACATGTGTTTACTTTAAATGGATAAGATGACTCAATTGGAGATATAGTAGAAGTTGACTGAACAGAGGTACACTTAGGACGATCTAACTTTGCAAGGTTCTCTTTGGAAGGATCTTGTTTCTTGGGCGATTATTTTTTAGAGACAACCTCCTTCTTCTGGGCTTCCTATTTAAAGGATACCACAAAAGCAAAAGTTGTCACATTAGAAAACTGATCCAAAATATAGTTCTAAAAAGACAGTGTAACCATGGTTTGATCAACTACTGCCATTTGACATAAGTGCATAGCATCAAGATCAACCATGAGCGTAATTAATGAGCTTATAAATTGTCCATATCATTCCATATTTTATGACACTTTATCCATGTTTATAATTTTATTCTAATACATTTCCAAACATTACCTTGATTTCATGAAGCATTAACTATGATTAATGGTGTTTGATTAGCATTTGCATGTCTAGCTACTTGATGCTAAATAATGGTAATATATTATGATGAATGGTTATTATTAAATGTAAAGTATTCTAGGAGGATTAAAATTTTGTTTGTGAGTGGTTTTATTCATTCATGCAACTAGAAAGAAGGAACACATTGGTAATTGACAAATGTAGCTTTTGATTGAATGTGTAGAAAAAGTTAAAAAAAAAAAAGTTTTAGTAAAAAGGGTATGTATCTCTCACTTATTGATGAAATTCAGATCTTCAAAATGATTTGGAAAGCTTAAAAAGAGATATAAACACCCTTTAAACAATTTGAGTTGATTCATAATAGTTGATAAGCAACATTTACTAGAAGTTGACCAAGACAAACTAGTAGATTTTTAGGCAATAGCTAAGGAATGAGTTATAATTCAATTTGGACTCTTTCACCTCTTACTTAGCTTGTGGGTTTGGAAATTATTGAAGACAAGGAATAATGGAGAAAATTGTGGAAATAATAAATCACAATTCATTAATCATTATGAAGTTTTTTAATATGTTTTCATCTGTAACAGTTTAGGAAGTTGTAAAGAGATTGATTTGGATTGTGACACCATCAACTCTTGTTAGTTTAGTCTTTATTATTAGTTATGGAGATGAAAATTTGTTGTAATTTGTTTCAAGACTATAATTAATCCAACTCTCGGGCCTAATGCATAAATATGAGATCTTGTTGAGTTGTGAAATATAGAGTATCCAGTTAGTGTTGAGTCTTGTTAATGGTGTTTATGTTCAATCAACAAGTCTAATATATCCATTTAATCTTTGATTTTCAATAAGAAAATGGTTTGATCAATGAAGCTTATAGATTGAATGTTGAATGATTGAATGTTGAATGCTAATGACTAAGATTGAAGCCACTCAAGCAAGGGCCACTTGAGGAGCCGTGACTCCATGGTTGTTTAGATCTGCAAATATATATATATATATATATATATATATATATATATATATATATATATATATATATATATATATATATATATATATATATATATATATATATATATATATATATATTGTTGTTTATTATGATTTACTTTTATTAGTGATTTTTTTTATGATAGGTTTTGTTTTAGCATATTTGATTTCATTAGCTTTAGAGAAGTATGCCCACATCCTAAGATAAAAGAAGGATTTTTAGCAAATAACTAGTCACTCACAACCATTGTTGTCTAGTTAGATTTATTTCTAGCATTATTATGTTTTTAGAATTATGTGTGTGTGTGTGGAAAAAATCTTATTCTAAGAGAAAAGAAGGATTTTTAGCATCAAGGATAGCAACCAGTAGCATATATTAATATTAAACGTCTTATAGTTAATTTTTAATCTCCAGGGTTTTAGAACTCTCATGGCATGTATATATCAAGTAATGGTATAATAATTGATTATTTTGGTTATTACACTACCTTTGTGTTAGAGTTGAATTAATGACCGTGTTCATCTTTAATAGTTATGATGATCTAAATTGTTATTAAGATTCTTGATTCGATATCAGATAGTTAGAGCATGAAGTGAAGCTTTTGTTTATTCTTACAAGCATTCTTGTATACAATTATAAGCTCTCTTAAAATTTTGTATGCTCACATAGGCTTATTCATGCAATTGTAATCTTTTATGCATTTTGTACAAGGTTAGAAAACATTGTGTTGTTCTTACATAACAAAAGACATGAATTGAGTTATGTTTTATTAAAAAAAATATTTTTCATTACTAAAAAAGGGTAGTTTAATTTTTCAAGTGGAACTATATTTGTTTAATGGGCGAATGCCAAACATGGGATAACAGGGAAGGGTAAATCTTAACACTTGATTTACCTGTCGGTAGTCAGCATAAATCTTTGGCCAGAGTGTTTAAATTAATATGATGTTAGTTGATTTTCTTTAATTACTCCCTGCCATTGTTAATGTGAGGATCTGGTTAACACTAAGAGGGGGGGGGGGGGGTGAATCAATGATAACAATAAACTGCAAACTTTCACCAATCTGAACAATACTTCACAAAATAGTTCATAACCAGTACTGGTAGTTGATCTAACAATCACTTAATGCAAATTAACTAAAACATTACTAATAACAACTTAAGTGTTCGTCATTAAGTAAAGACATCAAATGCATAATCCATCCACAACATGAACACAAGGATTTTTCATGTGGAAACCCAAATGGGAAAACCACGGTGGGAATTGGTACCCACAAAATTTGCACTCTTTTGAAATGTGCCCTGTTAGGAGCCTAGCCTGGTTAGGAGCTTTACAACAATGCCCGATTAAGAGAAGACCTTGTTAGGAGTCACCCGGTCAAGGGATTTTACACCTGAGCTTTGTTAGGATCTTTAACCTGTTAGGAGTAACCTTGCTGGAGGATTTAAACTCAAGTTGTTGAGCTACCTGATTAAGGGATTTATATAGTCAGGCCTGTTAGGACCTACCCAGTTAAGGGATTTTAATGTTGTTGCAACTGTTAGGAAATAATAGATAAATGATCCAGACTCAGCACTTCATAGCTTGCTATTACAGATCCTTGTCATCTCTAATTTGCTTCTCTCATGCAGACATCTCAATCTAGTTTGGCACACACACACTTCTCTGATCACCGACACACTTAACCTTCTCAAACTTGACCTAAATACATTTTAGAATTAGGTTGGTTACAAAACCCTAACCTACAATGAATCTATATCATAGATCATATAAGATCATTACAAATCATTATAGATCATAATATAGATCACTACAACAAATTACAAGACAATTATAGCCGTTGAATGATCATAACTCATCACTGTACATCGATCTGATAAGCTATCAAACCATTATCATATTTTGCTAAGCACTTCGCTGCTTCCCAAGAAATTTGATCCTTGTACGTGCCAAAACAACATCTTATCTCTTCACACGGATTTTGACACGTCATCATCAACTTATGAACATGAAAAGAATCACTACCAAACCATAAATCATCACCGATCAAAGATTTTGATACCAGTTCTCAAACCCTAGTTATTTATCCAACATACAATTACAAACATGACTTCCGGTTCTCCAAACATGATGCGGTTCATGTCATAGACTCCTTATGATGTCATAAGCACACATTCCAAACCACAACACCCGACTCAACACGGATCTCTACCGCAACCATCTCCTTCTATGTTCCTGCTTACCGGTTCACTATTACTTGGCAGTTTTGCTTTCCAACTTAATCCATTACCGAATAGACAACCAGTAGAATTAGATGACATACCAAGCATAAATAAACATGGACAAGTATGGATAAACATGGTTGCCATCAATAACAACACAAATAACTGATCATCATATCATAGTTAAATCATCACCAATAATCCATCAATATATCATCACCAATAGTCCATTAATATATCATCACCAACAGATATGCCAACATGCCAACAACCATATCATGGAAATATAGGTATTTCCATGTTGCACTAAGATCCCATCCCACTTGACGGTTCTAGTTTTCTAGGAGCTTCATGCAAGGGTTGGGAGCTCATTGAGCACCGAGGAAGCAAATGCTTCATGGTTGGGCAGAAAATGCATCTGGGCCACATGTTCTTCTCATAGGAAAAGTTAGAGAGGAGTTCATGGTGGCTAGAGACAATTTTATAATATCTTTATGTTTATTAATTATGTAATTCGACCATAGGGTCATATGTATGTAATAATTTTTCGACCTCACGGTCATATGTATATGTATTTGCCTACATGGTCTTATTTTATATAAAATCTTGACTTAAAAGAAACTTGTAAAATTAAAACTCCAATGTATTTAATGCTTGGATTAATCAATCCTTGAAAAATTATAAGAAAATTTTGATATATGTTATTTATTGAAAAATTTGAGTCTTTACAAATTGTCTAGGGTGGACTTCACCATATGGAAGTGTCATTACTAAACTAAATAACTATCACATATTAGAAACAAGATTCTCTCTTTTTATCCATGCAAACTTTAGGAATAATGTCAGTAGTAAAACTTTATGCTACCTAGATTCTTTGTAATCATTAGATTTTAGGCCTTCTATGCCCTAGGTTTTGGAGGCTATGATAATAAAGGAATAAAGAGTCATGTTCGCTACTTGAAAACATAATCATATAATATCTAAATGAAAAATCTTTCCAAATTTTAATTTTAAAATTTGACCCAAAGGAAAGCAAGAATCTAATAGTAATGGTTGTATGGTCCCCAAAATAAGTGAGAATGTGATATCAATGGTGAATATGATTAATATTTGTAATTATATTATAAAATACTTGTTGGCAATTTGGAGGAATTGATTACGTGTTGCATTGATGTTTTGTCATTGATGTCAACACTAGCTGCTTTGGTTGTTTACCGGTATCCGGTTGGTCCCGGTAGGATGATTGGTTTTTGGTTGCTAAGATCATGTTGATACAATATGCTCTAGTATGCTTTGGTCTATGGAATTGGTTTGGATTGCTTATTCATGTGTATCACATTCAGTTGGTTCGGGATTTGATGATCTAGAAGCTATCACTTATTCTAGTAAGCCTTTTGGTTACTAGTAAGGGTTTTACCAACAGAGATTTGTTGAAGATCTTTTGATGAATCTGATAAGTGGTGTTGGTGCGGCTTCTAGAAGGTTATATGGATGCTAATGGTGATTGTGTTCGAGCCTTGACTGATTGGGATCATTGTTTTAGCGTGTGTGGACCTAAATTGGGTTCGGTACTATCTAGGTTATAGATCGACTTAATGTAACGCATTGTTAGAACTTCTCGATGTGTTTTCGGGATGTCTTATGGGTTGGATGATATTTGTTTGGCCTTAGGCCGACATGTTTTATAATTATGTAATAGGTTTATTGTCTGGGTGGCCGACCTAATTGTTTAGGTCTCGGGTTGGTATAAATATGATGTAAGATCTCTTTGTATATTGATGGGATCATGTATGGTATGGGTTATGGGATTATCTATATGCGAACAATGTAATAATCATTCATGCAGAGGTTTTGGTCGACCATAGGTGATCGAATTGGGTTTGTGGAAGAGGTTTAAGGCCTCCAGTATTGAGCTTAACCGGAACTGTACTCAGGCATGGGAGATTCTATACTTGTAGTTCAATTCTCCATTCTGGTAGAACACTGATTCACCCCCCCGCCCTCTCAGTGTTATTAGATCCCAACAATTGGTATCAGAGCTTGATGCCTCGAAGTATGTCTAACAGCTTGAAGAAGATCCTGTATCCAAAATCTATGGAGATAAGTTTAAGGAAGGAACTTCAAGTAGCACTTGAACACTATGATGTTTAAAGATTGGGGAACATGAAGATGCAAGATGAGTTGAGATCTATGAAGGAATTCATTTTTACTCTACAGGATAGGTGGTCATCTGCCCAAGCTAAAAGGAAGGAACTTTTACAAAATCAGGATGATGAAGAGAAGGATGCCCTTAAGGAACAATGTCAGAAGCCGAGTCAAGAGAATATTGTCATGAAGAATGAAATGCAAGCCTTAACTATGAGGATGTCCAAGGAGATTGAAGACCAGAAGATGAATGAAGAAAAATTTGATAGATCTCTGAAAGATAGATATGAAGAATGCATCTGGTTGGTTCATGAGAATGATGTGTTGAGAACTGAATTGGTGCAATCACAGAACAATGAGCGAGAATTGGAAAGAATGGTAACAGTCCTAAGAGGAGATCTAGTTGCTGCAAATGATTACAAAGACAAGTTCAAGGTTAGTTCTGCTAAGCTTGATGAATTATTGAAGGATCAAAGGGACACTGGAGACACTAGAGGTCTTGGATTTGAGCATGGAGAAAGCTTTGATACTACAAATCAGGATAACACATCCAGTCAGAAGGTCAACCAGAATCAGAGGTCACTGGTAAGGCAACCCAATGCATATAAATTTAATCGTAGATGCTTTGTTGCAATAAATTTGGTCATATGACAAGACATTATAGAAATAGAGCAAATCAAAATAATAATGCACTTTCGGTCAATGTTCAAATTGTAAGAAGTATGGTCATAGGACAAAAGATTGTAGAATGAATGTGAAATGTCATGCATGTGGAAAGTTTGGACATTTGGCTAATCAATGCAGGTCAAGGAATGGTCAAGGTTATAGTAAGGGAATTCAGAAGAACAATGTCACTTATTATGCATGCAACAAAGTAGGACATATTGCTAAATTTTGCAGAAGCAAGAACCTACCGACAGGAAGTGATAAATCTAATGAGAAGGGAAAGAAGAAGGTTGATGATATTCAGAAGGAGCATGAGAAGAAGTGGGTTATGAAGTCTGAGGCTAAACCGACAGAATCAATTGCCCCAGATGTTCATTTGGCTGAAGGATAAGCCCCAGTTACTCAACTGGCAGAGCAGAATGTTCCTGCATCGACATGAAAGTCATCCGATAACTAAGGCATTTGCCTTAGGTAGAGGCAAATTAACGACAAATCTTGCATTACCCCTGGTAGTGGTTTGAAAGCCTGTTTTAGATCTTTGGAAGTTAGTTTGAAGGTTAACCGACAAAGATTTGTTGGATCTTGGATCTAGTTTGGTATACCGATAAGTTACTTTATGAGTTATGGTTTAGTCATACATCTACAGTTAAGTACTTCAGAATCTTTGGTAGTAAATGTTATATCAAGAGAGATGATTTCATTGGCAAGTTTGATCCTAGATGTGATGAAGGAATATTTCTTGGTTATTCTAATGAAAGCAAAGCATATAGATGTTATAACAAAAGATTGTAGAGAATTATGGAGAGCACTAATGTCAAGGTGGATGAGCATAATAGAAGTCAAATCAAAATTTATGAGCAAGAACCGGCAGTGGAAATGGTCTTAACTGAACCAGTAACACCTATACCGGAACAAAATGCAGAACCAATTACTCCGACGGTATCAAAAAATTCAACAATAACTGAAGATCAAGGAAGAGGAATAGAAAGTCAAAAAATTCCAAGGTATGTAAGGTTGAATCATTCAGAAGATCAAATAATTGGACAAGAAGAAAGTTGGCAGCTGATGAGGTATGCTTAATTTCTTTAATTATATCGACATCAGTTATTGAAGCTTGTAAGGATGAATGTTAGATGAAAGCTATGGAGGAGGAATTGGATCAATTAGAAAAGGACAACACATGGACTTGGATGTTATTGGAACTAGGCTTGATTGGTTTGCAATGGATGTTCTCAAAAGGAATGATTTGATTATGTTGAATCCTTGCTCTAGTAGCTAGGATTTTCAGATATTTTCAAGGATTTTCTGGTATGGTTTTTGTTTTATGATGACTTTACACCTTGAGCATGTTCAAATGCAGATTGGGCTAGAGATATAGGTAATCGGATAGGCTCATCTGGTGAAGCTTTCTTTTTTGGAAACAATCTTATTTCATGGATCAACAAGAAACAGTCATGTACTTCTTTATCTACCTTTGAAGCTGAGTATGTTGTTGCTGCTACTAACTGTACATAGTTCTATGGATGAAGCATATGTTGAAGGATATAAAGCTGGATTGTAATGAACCGGTAGTTATTCATTGTAATAACTCTGCTGCTATTGACATATCAAAGAATCTGATATTTCTATCATGTATAATTTTCTGAAGGAGTAGGTGGAAGCAAATGAAGTCAGATTGGTTTGAGGAATCATTTGAGTACTTTAGAGACAGGTTTAGGTTTTTTGCCCCTCCGGTAGAGACCTGAGTTATGTTGATAGGCATCAATCCGGTATGTATTATCAAAGTTATCATTCATTTCGGATTGATGTGTTGGTGCTACTATTCAGAGTGAGTAGCCAGCTGTATGGTTCAGAGGATTTATAATTTTTCTTTAATGTTTATGTCATATTTATGGCATTGATGTCAAAGGGGGAGAGATATTCATGTGAAAAACTTAAGGAGTTATATACATTAGGGGGAGAGATATTCATGTGAAATACTTAAGGAGTTATATACATTAGGGGTAGAGATATTTATGTGATAAACAGAGCTTAACAAAGATATCAGTCTAAGGGGGAGATTATTGGCACAAAGAGGAGGAACTAAATTTCAGATTAGTTGTATCCCATTGGGGGAGTTTGGTTCAGGTCTATGGATGGTTAATTGGTACAAAGATATTTGGTTCAAAACCTCACTGTCATATCATCTTGGGGAGATTGATGTTTGTCTTCCATTGGGGGAGACTTGTTTGGCATTTCTTGGCACTTGGATGTTTTTGACATCTAGTGTTGCCATCAATGCCAAAGGGGGAGATTGTTGGCAATTTGGAGGAATTAATTATGTGTTGCATTGATGTTTTGTCATTGATGTCAACACTGGCTGCTTTGGCTGTTGATCGGTATCCAATTGGTCCCGATAGGATGATTGGTTTTTGGTTGGTAAGATCATGTTGATTTGGTATGATCTGGTATGTTTTGGTCTATGGAATTGGTTATTCATGTGTACCACATTCAGTTGGTTTGGGATTTGATGATCCAGAAGCTATCACTTGTTCTAGTAAGTCTTTTGGTTACCAGTAAGGGTTTTACCAACAGAGCTTTGTTGAAGATCTTTTGATGAATCCAATAAGTGGTGTTGGTGTGGCTTCTGGAAGGTTATTTGGATGTTGATGGTGATCGTGTTCTAGCCTTGACTGATTGGGATCATTGCTTTAGCATGTTCGGACCTAAATTGGGTCCAGTACTATCTAGGTTATGGATTGGCTTAATGTAACATGTTGTTGGAACTTCTCGATGTGTTTCTGGGATGTCTTATGGGTTGGATGATATTTGTTTGGCCTCAAGCCGACATGTTTTGTAATTATGTAATAGGTTTATTGTTTGGGTGGCCGACCTAATTGTTTAGGTCCCGGGTTGGTATAAATATGATGTAAGATCTCTTTGTAGATTGATGGGATCATGTATGGTATGGGTTATGGGATTATCTATATGCAAACAATGTAATAATCATTCATGCAGAGGTTTTGGTCGATTGTAGATGATCGAATTGGGTTTGTGGAAGAGGTTTAAGGCCTCTGGTATTGAGCTTAACCGAAACTGTACTCAGGCATGGGAGATGTTATACTTGCAGTTCAATCTTCATTCCGGATTGTTGTCTGATGTTTTCTATAGTCAGTGAGACTCCTTTTGTGATGAGAAATGTGCTCTAGGTTGTTGGCCTTCCTGCATGTGCAGACCCCTTATTGTAATATTTATTCATCTAATTAGTGGATAGATATTGTGGGTCTCCAATCCCGTCGTGGTTTTTCCTCTTTGAGGTTTTCCACGTATATATCTATGGTGTTATGGTGTTCATCTTTGTGGTTGCATTGTTTCTTATTATTATATGATTTTATGTTTACCGGTTGCTGAGTTGTTGTATTAATAAGGTCAAAATTCTCCATTCTGGTAGAACACTAATTCATCCCCCCCTCTCAGTGTTCTTGGATCCCAACACTACTAGTGACTATGCTCCAATTATGGATTGTTTATTATGGTGAAATAATTCAATTAGAAGTTTAATAAATTAGTGCTTAGGCAATTTAACCAATACTAAACTATTTTTTTGTTAAAAAAGGTCAATTTAATCCCCTTTATAGTTTATCTTATCTACCAAAAATAGTGGTCCCGATTTCAGCTAGTTGTCATTTAGTGAACATTCACCAGTAAAAAGATCAATGGACCCAATATGATATGTAAGTGGTGTGTACATAAATATGTTGATTGCAAGGAGAAATACTAAGAGATAAAATATGCACAAGTGTGTGATGTGATGGAGACAAAAAGAATTGATGGAGATCACAAATGGGTATGAAAAGGAGATCAAAGGATGTGGAAATGGATTATATCTAGTTATAAGGGTAATAGCTAGGTTTTTAGATTATGGTTTGGGAAGGGCAAACATAAATAACTTCATATAAAAAAGAATGATAGATTGGGTGAAAGAATGGAAGAAAGGAAAATGACATTTTTAAGATTTCATGTTTGGATGCCACAAAGGGATTCAAATATTTAGAGCTTATACTTCTCTAACTTGTTGCCTTGATCCATAATGAAATCCATAAAAATCACTTTTGAGAGTAGAGATAATTACATATGAATATACCAAAATGTGAATGTTTCTTTGTTAGCAGAAGGGGGATCAAAATAAATTTCATACAAGGTTTCAAGGCACCAAGTAGGTAGAAAGTTTCTTTTTTCAATTTGAATG
Organism: Cryptomeria japonica; assembly: GCF_030272615.1. NCBI lineage: Eukaryota > Viridiplantae > Streptophyta > Pinopsida > Cupressales > Cupressaceae > Cryptomeria > Cryptomeria japonica. Next base: position 413,082,608 of record NC_081407.1, on the reverse strand, counting down.
ACGATAGCACCCACACAAAAGGGTATCCTTGAGGATTTAGGGGATCAAATATGATCCATATTCTAAAAAAGTTGAGCTATTAATTCCAACATCTTCAAAAGGGATTTAAGGATAGGAAAGGGGAAAGAAAGAGTCTTAGAAAGGGTAGGATAGGTTCAATAGTTCTAGGGAAAGCTTTACCAACAACAAGCTTTACGAAGGCTTTTTCCTTCCCCTTATATCCTATAATATTTCCTTTCATCTCCACTCTCCTTAAATCCAACCACGTACTTTTTCTTCTAGTTTTACCACCTCTATTACCACTAGTCTCTTCCATGTATTCCAAAAATAAAAATCCTCATCCATCAAGACATTGTTAAAGATAGAATCAAAATCAACTATCTCCTCAGTGGCCACCCAATTAACATCCAAAGATTATGGATAACTAGGGTAGCCAATACTCTTCTTAGATTTAGAATTCTTCTTTACACATGATTTATAAAGTTTCACAAATTCGTAATTATCAAATCAATTTTGTATGTAGAGGAGCCATTTTTTCCATCTGTTTGCATTCTAAAATAAAATTTTCTAGGGAGGATAGTAAATAAATTAGGAAAGAGACAACACTTTTATAATATATGTGATTTAGGAGTATAAAATGATATAAATATAAATCTTTGACCCGTTCTCTAGGGTGGAATACCTCATGATGTAGAGGGAAACATCATTCCATGGGGGCTTTAACATAATTATTCTCATGACTAGAATGTATCTTTTTGAGTTTATCCCAATGCTTCAAGAAAAATTCAATAGTCTAATCTTCAAATCTTATGTCTTTGCACACCTTTGTACCAAAAAGGGAGAGCATGTAACTTCCACCAATAGTTATTTAATAACAAAGTAGTTCAACCCTTTAATCCTTGCTCTTCTACTCTTCCATCCCTTCACAAATTCTATGAAAAGAACAATTTCATGACCATTAAGCCTTTCCATTAATGAAATTGTCATTTCGTAAGTATTCCCCAATCTTCCATTTTACTTTAAACTATCACAATTGATGGGCTCAATTCTATTTCTATCACCACCCATAGCTATCAACTTATTCACCCATATTTTTGAAAAGTATTTTATGGGTGAAATTTAGGTAGATAACAAGATAGATTTAATGTAAAAAAGGTTTGAGCTTGTTACAAATGTGGTTGTCGTTGCACCAAACAATCGACCTATCAATGCCCAATACAACTAATAGACTTATAGAATCCATAGGAGGTGGTTAAGCCATGTCACAAACCCGAGCACTACACTACACAACACAAGGAAACCAAGGGCACACACCTTGCAACAATCCCCCCCAGTGCAAGTGAGGGGTTTGAACCTGTGACCAAGCTCTGATACCACTCGTTACAAGTATGTTGTCATTGCACCAAAATATCAACTTGTTAATGCCCGATACAACCATTAGAATTATAGAATTCATAGGAGGCGGTTAAGTATGTCACAAACCCCAGCGCTACGCTGCACAACATTGTTGGAGTCAAGGAACACTGAGAGGGGGGGTGAATCACTGTTCTGCAATTTTTAACTTTGATTGTTTGTTCATTAAACCACTTAATGCTTATGAAGGAAATTAAAGTGCAGAAACACAAAGCAAAGATCAACAACACCATAACACCAAGATTTTTACGTGGAAACCCGGTTAAGGGAAAAACGATGGTGGGATTCTAACCCACAATATTAGTATACTCTGCTAAAAGTATAAAAATATTACATAAGGGGAATACACATGCATTTAGGCACACTGCCTAGAGCTCACTGCTTAAATTATAAGGGCTACAACTCGGAAGGCTCACTGCCTTACAAAATGTTTGTAAGAGATTACAATGAAGTTTGAGCTATGAAGTAGCATCTACAAATGCCCAGGTATAGTTCCAGTTAAGCACACAACATATTTTTACTCTATTCTGCAACATACTAGAGCACAAATCTTTACCTAACACGAGTGAAATTATGCACAATCGCTCATACACATATCTCGCACACACATCTATATCAAAAATGATCAAATAAACATGTCTTATATATGTGCATCACCAATTTAGGTCACCACCAAGTCAACTTCAAGAATACGCCACAAAAGATGAAACGTACATAAGTCGGCTTCAATCTGATCCAAAAATAATGAAGCAGACTAAAACAAAATATCCACATGTTTTCCATAGGTCGGCTCATCAACCTAGAATACACAAATAACCACAAAAATTGATCCACATACTGAATCATCACACATTAACATAGATAACCATTGTTCTTACCAAAAACATGATTACCAGATCTTCTAATTTGCACAAAACTTATCACTGGAGGACACAAACCAAGAATAAGATAAATTACATGTCCACAACACATCTCTTGGATCTGCAAAGCAAGATACTCAACCAAAGTAATACACCAACCAAAATATTGTACACTCTATCAGATAACCTGTTCATCTTACCGGACCTTACTGGACTCAAGCAATCTCCACTCAATCTTCTAAAATGATGAAAACATGAAGTGTAGATGCCAATTATGATATGAGTTGTCACCAATGACAACATCCCAACATACCTGCAATGTCTCTTGCCAACAATCTCCCCCTTTGGCATTGATGGCAACACTTAGTGAAAAATGATGGTGTCGAATCAAAACCAAGAAAAAAATATATATATACACCGCAGCCAAAAATTAGATCATTGTATTCCAAAGAATCAAAGAATTAAGGAACTCCCCCTTAGATCAACATTTTTCACTCCTATACACTCCCCCTTTGACATCAATGACAAAGGTAAGATACCGGAAATCAAGAATTGAGGCCAAAAATGTTGTACAGTCTTCACAAAAATTTGAAGATATCTGCATACAAATTCTTAAAAGAGTCCAAGTGACTATCCTAACCCTTTTACAGATTCTCAAAAATTGTTATAAATCCATTGAGAAGATAAGACTGCGCTTTTGCGATCTTGAGATCATTTGGATCACCTAACTTGAAAGCACTCTAAGCATCTTGAAGAGCATTTAGCATTATATCCAACTTAGGGACAATATGACTCCTAAGTTCTCCAACTCTCCCAATTATCCTTTCCCGATCATAGCACAGACTTCGAATCTTCTCAAGCAATGAAATTACCCGATTTTCATGTTGGCTTAAAGAATTTGACAACGGATCAACTGACTCAGATAATATTTCCAATTGATCCTTGTACTCCCGAGACTTCTTCTCAATATCCACAATGAACTTGTTCAAAGATAAGCATGATTTGTACAAGTTTCCACCTACGGTTATTGCATCTTGCATGCTTTTCACATAATTACTCAATGTAGGTCTGTCATTTGATATCATTTTTTTCAAGGTGCAGAGCCTTTTAGCTTCAAATTCATTCCCGACCTTTACCTCTGCAGATTTCTCAAAGGACTCAAAATGAGAATTCAATTAGACTTCTCAATTGCCAAAATGAAGTATCAGATGTATCCTTTTGGAATGAGGGCATTAACTTCTCAATAGACTATCTTCAGTATGAGATTTTAGAAGGTCTTCGCTAGCTTTGGCTTGAGTAAAAGATGCCAACTAAAGTTTCTAAATGGGAGATAGAGAAGAAAGATTGATTGGTCCTTGTATAAACTTTGGGTCATCAATGACCTACTTAACTTTCACCGTCTCTGTGTCTCTTGCTTCAGTTTCAACTTTAACCTTGACCTCTATCTTCTCCACATTCTCATTTGTAACTGCTGCCTTTTTAGGTACTGGAGGGATCCCAACTATGTTTTCTATATCACCTTCACCCACACCTGCATCATTCTCCATTCCACTTTCTCTTGAAGCATTGGATTCTACATGTTCTGTTGATTGAACTAGCACCTACTGCCTGCTCAATTGAATGCACAGTTTTCGGAATTGGAGGTGTATCCACCTTAGTCTTCTCAGTTTCCAAATGGGAGTCAAATTGATCCTTTGCCATATTGACTTCATATTGATTTTCTTGCAAAAAATTTCTCCAATTTTTCTCTGTTTCCTCAGCAACTTCATCAATCTTAGCGAACATGATCTTGTTTACTCTTTTCTTACTAACCGAAGTAATCTATCTAGCTCCTCCTTAGTAATAACTACACACAAATTGACTAACATATATTCCTTCAATTTCTCATCTTCTTTATTTGTCGTTAGTCTCCGTTCATCCAAAATATCATACAAACTGTTCGGAATTACAGATGATAACTCTATCAAGGCTTTACTATATACATTCATGTATTCAACTATGCCTTCTTCTAATGATCTCTTCCCAATTTCATCAAAATTTTCATACCACTCAGATAGTGGTTTCAAATTACCGTCTTTGATAGCTACATTAACAATATGATCTAATGTAATAGGAGGCATAATAGTGTAATTACCTTGCAGTTTTCCTGTTTTCGATACCTCATCAAGGTCGATCTGGTTCTGGTGGATGGTTTCTCCTTAGAGACCTTGGTGGCCTTAGGAGCTTTTCCCTTTACTTATCTTACTGCCTCATATGATTCAATTTCTTCTTCATCAACCACCACAAATCTAACTGATTTCTTCTTCTTCACTCCACCAAATGGCTTAACTGATGATTTTGGCTTGGGAGGATGAGAAATAGGAGAAATACTTCTAGTTTTGGCTTTAGGCTTAGGGTCTCCTACCGGTTCCTTATTCACTCTTATTGATTGCCCTTCAGAGGTAATATTTTCCTCTCTAGCTTTTCGAGCAACCTTTTTTGATATCCCCACGCTTTCTACAAAAGCTTCGACTTATTTCTGAACCTTCTTCTGAATGATTGGTCTCTTAAATTGTTGATGAAGTTTTAGCTTCTTCACTTGAAGGTTCTGAACCTTTCTTCATTAGAGTTCACCAGTTGGCTCAACAAATGTTGCATATATAGTTCTAAAATTTGTTCATCAACTTCATAGCCCATTGGCAAAATCCATGAAGTTCGGGGTTCCACCACTTCCATCAAACACTGATCGGTGTCAACCATGAAATAGATGGTGTCAGCATATTTTTCCACAATAGATTTAGGGATTCTCTCCCTCTCATGCATTTTCTCTTGAAAGTTCTTAAAATATCCCCATAAATTCTTGTTTCGGACTTTAGAATCATTGGAGTTGTAGAGATACTCCCTAATCTGCATTCCCACAGGCCTATCAAATGCCCAATGTATCGAACCAACTCCCAGAATCTCATTCTTGAAATAGAAGAATATACATAGAAGTAGGGTACCATATTTAAAGGGGTTCTTCTTGTTTTCCTTGATCTTCTTCAAATTCTTGATGAACTCACTTTGGAACAACTCGCAAAGATCGTATTTCTTGTTTTCCCTTAACATCTCATATGTAGCGTATATTGCAGTACCAGATATAGAGTTCATTGAGTTGGAGTAATAAATCTTGTATCCTATCACCATGGATGCAAATTGGGTGTCATCCTCCAAGATGTCATCAATAGTCATTGCAAGTTTATCAAACTTTGAGCTGGTTGTATTGGTTACAATGTCATTCTTCACTGTTTTCAGGGATGGCAATGGACCAGATGCACACAACCTTGTTACTACCTTAATAACACCTTTAGTGATCTTATGCAGCCACATGAATTCATCATGAACATTACTTAGTATATACTGAATCCACTCTTTCTCATACGCCATCAAAAATTTTACAAATTGAGCAAAACCCTCGCTTTCCAATTCTTGAAATTCAGGTTTCAACATGGAAATTTGATTGGATAACCAGTTGTTGAAAAGATTCAGTAGTTGGGAGCTTCCCAATTCTTCAATCGGACCATGAGTGTAAACCCTTATATATTCAATGTGTAGCACTCTGTGGGGTACAGATAAAAAAAGAACTCTTTAGATCGTCCTCCATTGAAATGAATGGATGATTTTTGAAGTTGGGACAAGCACACTCGATGATATTGACAACTAGAGGGGTTGTCGTACCAAATGCAACCATTTTGTAGGTTCAAATTTTAAACTTCAATCGAAAGAGGGGTTTTCATTGATAAATACTTTTGATGCCGGATTAGGTTTACTCGCCAAATCTCTTAGGAAATAGATAGCACCAAATTTTGCTTGATCGCCTTCTTCATAGAGCTCTCTATTCTTCTTCTCTTCAATCGCAAAGTGAGAAATGAAGAGGAAATGTTACCTTTTATTCACCGCAAACCTAACTTTTCACTAAAATAAATGCACTCTGCCCTAATTCTTTCAGATGTTGTATATCTGTTAGAAATTCTTCACCAGATCTTCAAATAGGTTCAAATCATCCAGAAATCTACCTCAAACATCTGCAATCACAAATACTTCTGCAACCTATCAGAAATAGGCACATATCTTCAAATAGGGGGTTTGAAAATTTTGCATTATAATCCCGCCAAGGCCGGATGCCTAGGTTCAATTATTGGATGTAGTTCCAACACCAGAGTCAGGTGCAGACCCACTTCCTGACTCTGAATCGGTCTTCTTAACCCATGTCTTCTTTATCTGATCTCTGATCTCCTCAACTTTTTCTTTTCCCTTTTGATTTGGCTTCTCATTCTTGTTCTTGTCTTTCGGACCTCTCCTATTCACATTTCTGCTTCTGCAATACTTAGACATGTGAGTGAATTTGTTGGAAGCATAACAAACAAAATTTCTTTGCATAGGTCTAAAATTCATCTGATTTCTCTTTGATATGCATTGATTAGCAACATGTCCAAACATACCAAATGCACAGCATCTGATATTTATCTTATCTTGAAGGTTATTCATCATACTTTTGCATACATTTGCCTTATGACCATACTTATTATATTTGAAACATTGACCGGTAAAATATGAAGCATTATTGATCATCCTATTTCTGCATTGACTTGCCATATGACCAAATTTGTTACAAACAAAACAATTTCTATTGAATTTATGAGCATTAGGTTGTCTTACCGAAGGCCTTCTTGAGTTGTTCTTCTTCTTAGGATTGCTTTGACCAGGCCCAGAGCTTTCTCCTTTCTCATAGCCAATACCTTGAGTGTCATTAGGATTCTTCTAACCTGCAAGCATTTCATTAAGCTTAGCTGAACTGATCCACAACTTCTCCTTGTATTCATTTGCAACATCAAGATCATATCTAATAAGATGATCTACCTTTCAAGATCTTCCTCATGTTGTCTAGCATCTTGCAGGTCAAGCTTCAGTTTTCCATTCTCACTCTGAAGTCTGTAACATTCTTCAGATTTGTCTTTCAGAGACTAAGCAATCTTTTCCTCATTTTTCTTCCTTTCTTCAATCTCTTTTGTCAATCTCATCATAATAGCTTCCATTTCATTCTTCTGGACTATATTTTCTCTAGCTAGTCTATCACATTCTTCTGTCTTTTCCCTCGAGGCTTCTTCATCAATGCTCTGACATTCCTTCTGCTTAAGCCAATCAAAAAGTTCCTTTCTCTTTTCCTTTGATTTGTTCAACTGATCCTTCAATGTTTCAATATATTCTTCAACATCTTTGAGATTTGCTTTCACTTGTTTGTTCTCATCATGTGCATGATCAAGATCTTCAAGAGCAACTACCAGCTTCTTTCTGAGACTACCGAAATCCATTGATTCACCTTCCCAGATCAACCTCAAGTTGTTAATATTCCTCCGAGGAACTAGGCTTTGATACCAATTGTTGGAGTCAAGGAACACTGAGAGGGGGGGGGGGTGAATCAATGTTCTGCAATTTTTAACTTTGACAGTCTGTTCATTAAACCACTTAATGCATATGAACAAAATTAAAGTGCAAAAACACAAAGAAAAGATCAACAACACCATAACACCAAGATTTTTACGTGGAAACCCGATAAAGGAAAAAACCTTGGTGGGATTCTGACCCACAATATTAATATACTCTGCTAAAAGTATAGAAATATTACATAAGGGGAATGCACATGCATTCAGGCACACTAGCTAGAGCTCGCTGCTCAAATTACAAGAAAGGGCTACAACCCGGAAGGCTCACTGCCTTACAAAATGTTTGTACGAGATTACAATGAAGTTTGAACTATGAAGTAGCATCTACAAAAGTCTAGATATAGTTCTGGTTAAGCACACAACATATTCTTACTCTATTCTACAATGATATTCTACAACATATCGGAGCACAAATCTTTACCTTGCACACATATCTCACACACACCTCTATATCCAAAATGATCAAATAAACCTGTCTTATATATCTGCATCACCAATTTAGGTCACCACCAAGTTGGCTTCAAGAACACATCACAAAACATGAAACGTGTACATAAGTCGGCTTCAATCTAATCCAAAAACAATTAAGCAGACCAAAACAAAATGTCCACGCGCTTTCCACAGGTCGGCTCATCAACCTTGAATACACAAACAACCACAAAAATTGATCCGCAAGATCTGCATGTACTCAATTATCACACGTTACCATAGATAACTATTGCTCTAACCAAAAACATGATTACCAAATCTTCTAACTTGCACAAAACTTATCACTAGAGGTCACAAACCTAGAATAAGATAAATTGCATGTCCACAACACATCGTCGGCATCCGCAAAGCAAACTACTCAACCAAAATAATCCACCAACTGTAAAATGGAAAATTGAGGGGTTAGCAAATTCGCCACTTGAAAGGGGGAAGTCGCTAAGTCAATTTTCACTCGGGGAAAATTTACATTCACAAGACAGGTTGAATCTACTAGATCCAATCCTAAATGATGCAAGAACTGAATACCAAGTAGATTGGTTGAAATTGGAATGCAATTGACCCTCTTTTGTAAGTTTAATAGATAAAGTGTTGGAATTGAAGACAAAATAGGTAGAAACAGTGAGCTACAGATTCGGGATTCAGTCAAGCACTCGGATCTGAGAAGTTTGAGATGATTTGGAGCTGCACTGTAAAATTTGCCAAAAGTAGTCGGGATTGTGTGCAAGGACCAGGGTGCCCATCACCTTGATCCTACGAACTTTCCACACGTTGAAAAGGATTTTTCCGTCTCTGCAATTAAAGCTTAATTCCAGAAGAACAACTGTGCACTTGTTTCCTACACACAGAAAAGAAGGGGAAAAGGGTTGGAAATAGGGGTTTGTCTTAGTCAAACCCCGGTTGGAATCAAACTTGAAAGAAATACTGCAAATGCTTGAAATAAATGATGGAAAGGTATACCTTTAGATCTTCAATAGATGATGATGATGCTTTGCTTCTTGAATGTAATCACATATGTTGTATGAAATGGCATGTACATGGAAAAACCTTAACACACACACATGCTTGCAAATGAATGATGTAAAGTTGCTCCACAATAGATGAATTAGAATGGTTGATGTAGACTTGATGAATGCTTGAGAAGAATTCGCATAACCTGCGCTTTCACTTCATAAGAGGCTCCTCCCAAATTGCTTGATCTTAGATCTTCAAATGAGGAAAGGAAGCATTTATGTAGGAGACCCTAACTTTGTTTTGAGTCATAGGCCGACCTAGAAATAATATTTTTCTCCAATCTCTTGGATTTGAATAGTAAAATACCGCCAAAACATGCTCCCGAAATTGGGGGAGAAAAAGTCGGGACCATGTTGGTACCAACATGGTCCAAACACACGGTCTGAACACATGGTCCGAACACACGATCCAACCAATTTTTTGCCAAATTTTCGGGGAAGCAAGATATTATAATTTTAAAGCAAATTCAAAGAGTATGTGGGAATTTGAGATGTATAGATATGCGAAATCGGGTCTTGAAGGTTGAAATAGGACATAATCAGGGCATTTGATTAAATGATTAATTGGAGAAATGAAATTAAAAGGGGCACACTTAGAGTAAAGGGCCCAATTTTATGGTGTGTGGAAAGAGAAGATTTTAGATTAATTAAATTCTTAAAGGGAATTTAAATAATGCTCCCACTTATGCCTCCTATGTCCAAATGAGAGGGGAAGACCTCCTTACATCCTTGCTCGTCGTCAATGTTAACTTTCCAACATAGGTCGACATGAAGGAGTAACTCCCACTCAAATTTTGGATGGGGCTAAGGGCTCAAAATGAATCCCAATTAGGGAGGACTAGGGTGTGGTGCCCTGGTCTTGGTGAGGACCAAGGCATGGCACCCTGGTCCAACCCCAAATTGGGCCAGGGTTAAGGGCCTATGCAAGGTGCAAGATGGAAAAATAAAGCTTGGTTGCATGGGGGAGACATAAACAATTCCCGATAAATTATGGGGATGAGCACACTAAGGTGAGGGCCCAAAACACGGTCAAAATTGCAAACGGTGCAATTTTAGGATGCTACACCAACCAAAATATTGTACACTCTGTCAGATACCATGTTCATCTTACTGGACCTTACCAGACTCAATCAATCTCCACTCAATCTTTCGGAATGATGAAAACATGAAGTGTGGATGCCAATTTTGATATGAGTTGACATCAATGACAACGTCCCAACATACCTGTAGTGTCTCTTGCCAACAAGCACAAGGAGACGAAGGGCGCACACCTTGCTACAAAGCTTTCTATCAATCTAGGGGTGTAAACGTGTGAAACTAATTGTGGTTGTATGCATAATTGTTATTGGTAGCGAGGTGAGTAAAATAAAATATAATTATTCTAGAATAAAAATAAATAAAATCACTCTTTCAAAACTACTTCAAGAATTACAAGCGTTGCTACAAGGACTATAAACAAGGCTACTATAGGAACTATAAATAATACTCTTATGAGAAATGCACAAGCAAAACTATAGTATATTTCATAAAATTGATTTAACAAGCTACAATTTACAATTTAAAATATAAATTGAATGAAATGAAATTAAATAAAAGAACAATTAACATAAAGAATAGAGAACAAATTCATCTTCATTTCATGAGAGTGGGCCCTCGTCTACTTCTATCAGGTAAAAGAGATATTTTTTTACAGGTAAAAGAGATATTTTTTTACCAATCTCTTCAAGATTAAATAGACTATTTCTTGTATTTCAATTTATTTTTTTACATAAATCTCTCCTACATGCATCTCCCTTACTTATAACAAAGCTAGCAAAAATAGGTAGTGATTTTGGCTTGTGGCTACTCCTCACCATGATATGTAACTGAAACACTATTGGTTAAAAAAGATTAATATAGAAGGTTGTTTTTGGATTGTGACCATTTCACATGATAAGAGTACAAAAATGAAACTTCATTTATTGTAACAAAAGAGCTAATATCCAACTTAAGCGAATAATTACTCAAAACTAATTAATAGTGGAATTTAAATTTGTTGACAAGTGTAATAACAGGCTACACAAATTTTATTGTCTAAATCTTTGTTGATGTGCTACATGAATTATGGCAACATATTATTAAGTACAATTATATTAATTATATTTCACTTATTTTACCTATTTTTTTATTTAGTCATATGTAGCAAAAATATTAAAAGGGCCTAATATGATATAAAAATGGAGCATGAATGTGATCACTATGACAAGAAAAAGGTTAAAATATGGGATAAATGGGACATAAATGAATTGCATCAATGGGTCTCTCAAGGATACCTCTCCCTTTGAATTTCCTAGAATTCGAGTACAAGTAACCAACAAAGTGATAATTTTTACCTATCATAGGAATTAAAATCCCCATGACATTTCCCCTACATGGCATAGAAAGATTAATCAATGATATTCATCTTATCATAGATGAAACAAATCTATGAAAAAAATATTAGGACCACATTTTGAAGTCTCCTACTGAATAAAAACCACAATTGGTCATAAATTCAAGCACCTCATCGACCTCTCTAACAATATAGGTCATCTTAACATTCAAAAAGCTATCTAGGATGTCCAAAGAGTCCAAAATTAAAATCCTGATGGACCAACTTAGTTGATATTTTTTGAGAAAAAAATGATAATGTTCAATGAGTTCCCTTCCAGTATAATAAATCTCATCCATACTACTAAGAAAGTTTGAGCACTTAGAAGGTCATTTTACCTTCAACAAAGTTCCCAGTTTAAAGACCAAGATCAAGATAGCCATAACAAAGATTAGTTTACCCCTATTACCTCTTAAGACTCCACCTCTATAAGCCCGAGATTTCCTTTAGAAGACCTATCAAAGTTTAATTATCTAATTAAGGGGGAAGGGGTCAATTAATATTAGAACTCTAAAGATTTTCATCATTAAAATTACACACAATATAAAAACCAACTTTCCATGCAACAACTAATGCAGGAGCATCCGGGTGCATGGACAATCCTGCACCACCAAAAATATGTTTTAATTTATTTTTGATTTCTTGTTTGATGTTTTGATTTTGCTTGCAACCACAATTATATTATCTCCTCTAACCTCTCTGGTGCATCTTAGTCTAATGTTTGATGTGGGATAGAAAAAATAAAATAAAACTGGTGAACATTATTACTCCATATTATTTTTGTTTGTTGATTTAACTCTAAAGTGCCAAAAGGGGCATAAACAAAAAATTAAAAAACATAAACGGCTTAGTTCTGGGGATGCCATTTAATGTATTTTTATAACTCCAAATTAAAATTTTGAAATGGTCATGATGATCAAGATTGGGAGCCCAGGCATTAAAAACTGGCAATAGTGGATGGATCAACGAGAGTGCAATTTGGGGAAGTACATTAAAATGTTGAAACAATTGATAATCATGTGGATTCTCAATTGTTGAGTTGCACCAATTGTTGAGTTTAGCCATTAAAACTTTTAAGAAAACAAGTAGCTTTATTATCGGCAAGAAAGAGGAATTTTTTTTATTGAAGACCCTAATAGATGAAGAACTAGAAATCCTAGTATTCCTCTCCTTTCATAAGTCCCATGCCACATGAGGAAGCACAATATCCCATGATAGCTTAAGAGAGCCATTGAGTGATTACATTTTGTTGTTGACAAGGGACTACCCAGTCCACTTTTAAGAGGGCCAAAAACATACTCCAAACCTCCTAGGAAAGAGTACGCAACTAGAAAATGGGGGCTAGTCTCCTAAATATCCTCACAAAGGCATAATCTAATAAGAAAATCAAAGCCTCTTGTAATTAGCTTATAAATCTTAAATTTTTCTGTGGGTTGTTAATCCAGAAAAATATATCAATCTTTGGAATAAATGGGGCATCTAAAGATAAGAACAAAAGGGAGATGGGTCCTAATAAGATAATTAAAAAAAAATTAAAGCATCTCATAAAGCTTCAATAGGAGAAGCAACTCAAACTAATTCATCAGTGCAAACAACCTGGGAAGAAATAAGTAAAGTATTGATAAGTAGAATGCAATTGGAAGAGAGAAATGCATTATTCTATATATTCAAGCCATTAACTTCTTCGATATAATTTTCCTTTTATCTCAAACACAAATTTGAAGGATGGAATAATAAAAGGTAACCAATCTAAGTTAATAAAAGCAAAATCAACAATCCATGAGTGCTCTCAAAATTTTATACTTTTACCATCTTTTGAGTTTTCATTTGATCCTTTTGCTAATATAATTGTGCTACAAATCCATTGGACCTTGAGGTAAGTCCTCATTAGAAACAATATTATGAGTCCTTTCTTGAGGGTATTTTGGCAATAATATCAGTTCACTTCTTATTTTCTTTTAAAACCCTATAAGAAATCTTCACATTAAGAAGTGAATTGAAGTATTTAATCCTTCTTACACCCAATCCTCCTTTATTTTAAGGCTTACAAATCAAATCCCATGTCAACAATGGAATGCATTTTTGTTCTCCCATACCAAACCATAGATATATTTTTTTAATATTTTAAACTTTATCACTGATTTTATTCAACATTTAAAGAATGTTCATAGTATAAATTGGAATATTTAAGAGGGTAGCTTTAATAAATATGATATTACCCACTTGACTTAGGAGAGGTCTTTCCAAACCATTCAAGTTATGCTAAAACTTGTATGAGAATTTGTTCCAAAAAGATGTAGGGGTGCTTCCTATGAACACTAGTAATCCCAAATATGAAGAAGGAAGAATGCCCATTTGACAACCCAATATATGAGCATTTTTTTGCTATCTCTTTGAAGGGTTGTTAAAATGAAGATGAAATATTTTTGTAAATTGATTTTATAATCAAAAGTTTGCTCATAAGAAATCAGAACTTTCTTGATTTCCTTAGCCTCCAAGATTGATGCTTCTCCCACCACTATAGTATCGTCAACAAATTGCTAGTGTGGAACTGGAAAATAGATAGACACTAGTTTAATTCATTTTAATGTTACTAGACATGGCTTGCTAATTTTCTCCCCAAAGCCTTAGCCATAATAATAAAAAGGAAGGGAGAAATAGGGCCCATTTGTTGAATGTCTTTGAAGCTCTTAAAGAATGTAGACAAAATGTCATTGGTAGAAACAAAAAAAATTAGAGAGGAGATGCAAAGAGTGATAAGATTCAAGAATTTCTTACGAAAACCAAGATTTGAACCATAATTTTCAATAGAAAATCCCAAGAGACACAATCATAGGCTTTCATTGAGTCAACTTCATAACAAAATTGTACTTTTTGTTATGATATGAAGAAATAATAACTTTATTACTAGTGATTATAGAATCGAGGTGTTGTATCCCAAACATAAAACCATTTTGATGAGGGTAAATCAACTTGGGAAGAGTAGGTTGCAACCTCAAAGAAATGATTTTAGGAAAAAAAAACTATACACCAAATTATATAGATCGATAAGCTAAAGTTTGCCAATGAATTTACTCCATTCTTCTTCGAAATAAGAACCAAAAAATATCATTTGATTCTTCAATTGTCTCTCGTACTTAATAAACTTCTTAGTAGAAACAACCAAATTCTTGACTACAATATCTCAATATAGTTGGAAGAAGAAATGAGGGAACCCTTCAAGACCAAGAGCTTTGTTACCCTCAAAAGAGAAACACAACTTATTGTACTTCCTCCTTTATGATTGGTTTCAATAAAATAGTGTTATTAGGCTCATCAACAATATAAGCAATACATGAAGACAATAATTATAAGCTCTACTATCCAATTTAATAGATCTAGAAATGAGAATGTTGAAAAAATTATCAACTTTGTCTTTTATAGCCTCCCATTTTTTTCCTTGTCTTCGTATACCCATTTCACTTAACTTGTTGAAACAACCATGTTTCAAGGCAATTAGGTGGAAGAACTTCATATTCTTGACATCTTCCTTTTAACCAAGTGACCCTTGACTCTGTTTCAAGCATTCCTCTTCTTTAAAATTTGAATTTATTTTTGTAAATTGTCCAACTGAGCAATAGTTTCAAATTTATTTTCAAATATGTTTCTAAATGACTCCTCATTCTATTTTCTTATATTGAATTTGACATTGCTCAACTTCTTAACCATATGGAACATAGTTGAACCTTCCACTTGAATGTTCTACCACTTCGCAATTTTTTGAGATGTGGATGATGGATCCAAACTTTTTCAAATGAAAAAGGACATCTTTTTCTTTTTCTCATTTTTTCCAAATAAACCATAATAGGACTATGATAGAAACCAATTCTAGTGAGTAGATAAAGAACAATAATAAAATTGAAATTGGTTAAGAAAGAGAAGGGCACACCTAAATTAGGGCAAACTGGCGTATGATTTCACCATTTAAAACCGTGTTAAGATTGATGAATTTAACTAAATCTTCCCAGCTTTCAAAAGAACCTTGTGTTCCTCCCATTTTTTCTTCAAATACAAGAGTTGAACCTCTCATAACTATCCATTTTACATTAGGATGAATCCTTCTTAAAAAAAACATTTCTAAAGGTCAAACCGACCCCATCTAAAATTGGGAGCATAAATATTGAAAATTGCGCAATTAAATTTGTCCTTTTGTGATGAAACAAAATAGCATCATAATTCGAATCACAATGCAAAAGGTTATTAGTTGGTAGAGAAGGATTTCATAAGGTCACGATACCCCCTAATGCAACCATAGCATCCACACCTTCACACCTTCAATCTTTAAAGAACCTATTCTTGAACTTGATAACTTGATTCAAAGGCGTTTTAGTTTCTTAGATGAATGGAATGTTGGGATTATTTTGTTAAGCAAAATTTGTAGGTCATCTTTGTGGGGATTGTTCAAACCTCAAACTTTGTAAGAGTTTATCTTCACTTTTTAGGTTTTGAAGTACCCTAATCACGCATGGATGTAAGGGTACTTTAACAACCATATTCAACCCCTTTTAGGTTTTTCTCTCTCCCTAAGGTTTTGTTCTTAATTTAGCCCTCTTCTTTGGTCAAACTCACAATTTTCAATATTTTTTTGTTTCTGTTACTCTTGATGAAAGATTAGGTAAGCTTTTATTCCTTCCTTAGAGTAGCCTTGGTTGAGGATTTACTGTTATGAAAACCCTACCCATCTAAATGCATTCCTCTTCAATTAGCTCAATCATATTGAACTCTAAACCTTTATGCTTATTCTTTGTTAAAAAGTCGAATTTATTAGAGATTGATATCTCTAGAGAGGCTTGAATGAAACATGTATCTTAAATACCTCTTCAAGTACTGGCTTCTAGGGTGGAGGGGATACAATTGGGACTATAGGGACCTATGTAGCCATAACAAGAAAAGCGTCCTCATTGCCAACCAATGACTTAGCAACCTTAAAACCCTTCACTAGAAAAGAATCCTTCAAAGAGAAGTCCATTTGTTTTTAATATTTTTCTCAAAAATTTATCTATAGTGCAATCCTTGGCCCAATTGCTTGCAATAGAAGTAAGCACCCAAAGTCTCTAGCTTCAACATTTGTCTAAATCAAAACCTCTAGTTTATTAGACATTGAAATCTCTAGGGAGGTTTGAAGGAGATAGACATCTTTAACACCTCTTCGAACATTGGATTATTGGGGAAGGGAATATAACTAAGACTACAAAGACCTCTATTGCCCTAATAGGAAAAATAAGCAAAGGAGAATCCCATATACTAAGTCCTTCCTCTAGATTCCAAATTTAGAGGAAAGATAAATTTGGAAGGACATTAAGCCACACTACTTTTGTGTGTGTGTGTGTGCATGTGCGTGTGTAGCCCTAAACAAACAAAGGAGAATCCCATACACACAGGCCTCCCTCTAGATTCCAAATTTGGAGGAAAGAGACATTTGGGAGGTACATGCATGTGTCCGTGCGTGCATGAAATTAGGAGGAATGCACTTCACTCTACCCTAAGTTATAGAAAATTCATTTGAGTTTGCATGGAGGTATAATACATTATTGAGGTTTGTAAGAGGGTTTCATTACATTTTTAGAATTAGGTTACTATATAGTTTCATTCTATTAGATGAAGGGGAGTGATATAACACTCTTTTATACCATTCTCTTTAACATGGAAAAGGTTTTTCTTATGCATTTTTAGATTTCAGAGAGCATGGGAGCGGAGAGGAAACACATTAGATTTTTTTTTTAAGGAGAGAGGAAGAGAAATGCGATTTTGAGGCTTGTAAAGGAAAGGCAATTGGAGTTGGCAGTCTTGGAATCTTCTATAGAAAGAAGGGTCCTATTTATATACTCAAAAATGAATTAAGGAGATAGACTCCCATTATTTATTTGTTGTAGTTTTAGGTGTTGATCACATGCTTTATACTAGTATCTTTTCTTACAAAATGTGTTATTTACTATTTGGGAATGATTTCATTTGTAACGTGTTGTTAATAGTGTCGTGTGAATTTAAGAAGGATTGAAAGAAAATGGGGTTTGCAATAGTTTTATTTGAAGACTTGGTTAATAATTCCATTTGTAACACGTGTTGTTAATAGGTCGCATGAATTTATGAAGTTTTGAAAGAAAATGGAGTTTGGAATAGTCTTATTTGAGGACTTTTTTGAGTAAAGGATACATCAATATTTCTATCAAGCCTTGCCCTTCTTAGAATGTTGTAACCTCCTTGCATTTTCCTTATTTGGACTAGTGATAATTTATAATAGCTTACAATGTCCTTAATCTCCCCTTCAAAGAACCAAGAGTGTGGTTCAATTGTAAATAAGTTCTACTATTTTTATGTATGCATATTCTTTTGTTGCCCTTGCATGTATAAAACCTTGACCTTAGATGACAAGCCCAAGCTAGGGAGTCAACTAGAATGTCAAGAAAACCCTTCATATTTATGGATGCCACATGATGGAGATCTAGCTAGCCAGCTAGTCATGCTAGTCACGAGAATGTTGAGGAACTTGAGGTTCTTCATTTGACAAATTTAGATTTAATTTGTGAGGATATTTTAAAACTTATAATTTTTATTTTAGCATGTATTTAAATTTGTATTTAAAAAAGAGGTTGTAATATATATTTTGATTTACAAGAAATAATTTGGGATCATGTCATCCTTAGGAGAGATGAGGATTTTTTAAAGCATAGGGGACTAGGGAATTGCATTTCAATATTGAATAAAATATACAAATTTCATAATATTTAAGATAATTAGAAAAATGTGTGAATTTGAAATATTTGTCTCCTTTTGCCCCGATTTGAAAAACTTAGCATCCCAATTTGAGTTGGCACTACTTTGGCTTTTAGTGATTTTGTTGTCACATGAAGTGCCACACATTGAGGTGTCATGTTTGCTCATGTGTGTAAGAACATCTATAATCAAGTTGGCCTAGTGGTGGGAAACTTGTGCCCTTGGAAGAGAGGTTACAAGTTCAAATCCCATTGGGGTAAACAACATATGCCTAGTTTGTAGTGCAATTAGTTGCCTCTTGCAAGGGAGTATGGGGTAGTCCCATATTGCTAGGAACTATCTGTAGACCTATATACAGATTGCTGGCATAGTAGACTATAAAAGATCTTTCCTTTCCTTTTCATGATGGTTGTTACTTATGACATATAAGAGCATATTAGAAGGATGTTACATTAGAATCTTGACTAACGTTTGATAAGCTTTTAAGAGTTCCCAATAGGTTGTATGAAGACTATATGGGATGCCCATGTTTGGGTGGCCAAACAATCTTGTTTATGACATGGCAACATATACGAAATATACTAAAAGTAGCCTTAACAACCACAGACCACCAAAAAAGAATTAAGATCTATGCCTTTGATGGTTTGGGTGCCATACCTCTCTCCTATAATTGATACTTGGTCTTAGAGAATGTATCGATTTTTTTTTTTTTTAAAACAGGAAATGTATCATTATGCTGTCTTTAAAATATGGTCAAATAATACTTAAACGAAGATTGGAATCCATTTTTACAATGTACTCCTTCGACGAATAAAAAACCAAGTACAGTTTAATGTCATCATATCGCTAAAACTCTAATCATTTTCCAATAAGAACTCTAATTATAGGGTATCCTTGATAAGATTAGGAAGGCAACCCTTGATGTAGTATTTTATTTAAATTTTTCAAACACTGCAACCGAAGCATTGTACATGAACTATTTTGTGAAAGACTCTTTCAAAGCAAAAAGATCAATTTTAACTTTATTAAAGCACCCCAAACATGAGTATTATCCTATGATCAATCACTAGAAGAATCTGGCTCTACAACAAAGCCTTGATCCAGACCAAAAGATTCCAGTTTAGAATTCAAAACCTGGAAGTCTGGAGCAAAGTTTTGGAACAGGCAAGCAATTTGCTGAAAGGAGGCACTAAAGCCTCTTCAAAAGAGGATACGAAAAGCTTCAGCATAAAGTAATCATTCTTAGGAGGATATTATCACCATATATAAGTTGACACAGAAATTCTCCACTAAGGCCATGCATAGAGAGAGTGTTAATTTTGCCTTCCAGCAGGAAAGGTGGAATGGAAACAATCTTGGCTAAACAGCTAAAAACCTTGCAAAGATGATTCAGCCTTAATAGAAATGTAAATTTTGAAATTAGCAACTCAAAACAACCTCATAAAAAACAGAGATGATTCGAACTTGATATGACTTGAAGGAGAGCTACTCCAAGAGACAGAGTCATTGATTAATAAGAATTGCAGTATGTTTCCTAAACAGTGTTATGAAGAACAAGGACCAATCATTTCCTTGAAACTCACAGATGTTTTAACCACAGAAAAGAATTTAAAGAAAAAATCTTGCATGGTTACTGTAAGTCCCAAATACTTGATAGAAACAAAACAGGGTCCTACTGAGCTCCACCCCGTCTTTGTACTAGTTAGTCAAGAAATGCGCCAATGTGCTACCAACAAAAATGTAAGTAATGCAATATAAAAATAAAAACTGAATTTGTGCAGCTAAAATAAAGTGGATAGTGACAATTTAAAACAAAGAAAAGGGAACTGGAACAAAGTTAGAACTTCTTCGAAGTATATCAAGACTTTCGTTGAAACATTTATTACAGAACTTTGAGAGAAAGTAACAAACAAATAAATAAAACCTGATTATGAACTTATCATTTTGAATAATTTGCCAAAAAAGAATGCAAAAAAATCCTCATAATTAACAGTGTCAAGTGTCGTAGTACACAAGTTCACAATCTAAACAGTATGCTTCAAATAGAATGTAAAAGCCTTTCAAACATAAACGAGAAACAATGTTTCAAAGCAAGTGAAATTGAAACTTCAATTATAAGTGTCTGTCGGTTTAAATGATGCCAATTTTGTTTGCTACATCCAAGGCATCATAATCTGGTGTCAATCTCACATACGCCTTCTTCAAGCCATCAGGCCTAGACACAGACAACAAGACAACAATCAGTCCATCACCAGATCAGAAAGCATTTTTATAATATAACTTTATAAAGAAATTCTGAACTAGAGTTGAAAACCATAACACTAACCTGATTAAAGTGTTCACTTTCTTTGTTTGAATGTCATACATCTTCTTCACTGCATCCTTTATCTTTTTCTTGTCTGCCCGTACATCAACAATGAATACAAGGGTATTGTTGTCTTCAATCTTCTTCATTGCAGATTCAGTTGTCAGGGGGTATTTCAGAACCTCGTACTGATCAAGTTTGTTCCTACGAGGAGCACTGAGTCGAGGGTATTTGGGATTTCGGGGTGTTTTCAGTGTCTTTGGTCTGTGGAATGTCACGGAAGTTCTGATCTTCTTGGTCCTCTTCTTTATGGTAATTGCACCTGCCTTGACTGCTTTTGCTGCCTTTTGTGCCTGTGACTTTGGGTCAGATTTCTTTGAGGTGCCTAAAGTCAATTTCATGTGTACAAGTAAGTGGAAGGCAGTGGTTACAATTCAGAAATTACAATATAGCGGTTCTATATCATCAAAACAAAGGGAATATTGAAAAATTTGTTCATCAAAAGGAAGGGTCCATAGAAGAAACAAGAACCATCTAGAAGGAACACAAAATACATTTTATCATCCAGGGAAATCAAATATTTAGATCAATCTAGAACAATGTGAAAATAGTTAACAAAACATATGAGCAGAAAACAGCGTCATTTCATATGTTTATAACTTTATAAATTTACATTATTGTGGTTGCTAATTATATTTATATTACAATTTAAAATAAGAAGTGTAATGACAAAATAAAGTATGGAGGTGTAAAGGCTGATATTCTTCTCCTTGGAAATGTGGCCATGACAATGGTGTGTTGAGAAGCAACCTAGATGCTACAGGGGCTGGAAGGTTGCATTGAAGTTTTAAGGGAGAGGTAAAACTTTCAAATTAATAAAATGGCAGAGGAAGAAGAAACACAATTTGACCTGATTCATGGACAAAAGTGGATTTCCTTGTTAACAGATTTTGAATCAAAAAGTTATATCAATATGCACCTTGAACAACACTGACACTGGTAATAAGAATCGAATACAGGTCATTTTTATAGAATTCATTCCCTGGTTAGGAATTTTAGACTTGCGAGATTTTCAAATTCAGGTTGTTATTTCACCTACAAAGAGAGATATGCTAACAAGGCACTTGCTAGCATGTCCTACTGATGCAGGCCTCAGCAGGAATGCAAGCGGAACTGTTATTTGGCAGAGTTTAAACCTTGTTATGTTAATAGGATAGCATATTATCACAGCATGATAATGTTACTGATTTATCCACTGAATTGGTTGGATTTGAATCTTGTTGTAATGTCCCCTATCAGGAGATAGCCTATTTTCCAACAATTAAACACATCTGGTCATACTTATTATATTTTATTATGCATTTGTTAGCTCTAGGGAACAATGAACATAGATCATACAAGGGATAATCAACATAGCCAGGTCTAATCCCTAATCAATCCTAATGATCAATCTTAGCGGAGATTGGGAAGTACCTTTGTTAG
This sequence comes from Cryptomeria japonica, assembly GCF_030272615.1. NCBI lineage: Eukaryota > Viridiplantae > Streptophyta > Pinopsida > Cupressales > Cupressaceae > Cryptomeria > Cryptomeria japonica. Next base: position 413,060,424 of record NC_081407.1, on the reverse strand, counting down.
GGCACCAGAAAACCATCCTCCACAAGTAATGCCTTTGTATGATGTAACATATGCCCATTCCACCGCAGGCCTTATCCATTGCCTTTGTATGATGTAGCACATGCCCATTCCAACGCAGGCCTTATCCATTGTCTTTGTATGATGTAGCACATCTCCATTCCACCACAGGTCTTATTTACCTTGCGAGATATTAATACCACCTTTCCCTAACAATTCAACATCCAATCCTAGTGTAGGCATTAGCTAAAAAGCAAGGATTAGGTTACGAGTATACTAACTTCTCATATGTTATGAATATATATGAAGTTAAGTACAACTGTCATACATATTGCAGTCTATATTAATAATATTACTATTAAATTCTGAATAAGAACATTATCAGGCGTCACATATTAAGCATATCCTTTTTTCTAAAAGCATTAATAGCATCCAAAAATGATAGGGGGAGTATGTAGAAGTAACTATTAAGGGTTTTATTGGTTTCCAAAATTTTATGTTGGGTTTTGAAACTTTAAGAGCACTAAAAATCATGGAACTTGATGGAGTTTTGAGATTGCGAAAGGACTTAGAACCTTAGATCTTGGCACCTTAGCATTGTCAGGTTCAAACTGCAGGAAAACTTGGAATCTTAGAACTTGATGGGATTCTAATATTGTGGAAGAACTTTAGAGCCTTGGAACTTAATGGGGTTTTAGGATAGCAAAAGGTCTTGGAACCTTGGAACTTTGAGCCTTAGAACCTTGTCAAGTTTCAAGATAGTTGAGGGACTTGGAAACCTTGCAACTTGGCAGCTTAGAAACTTGTTAGATTTTGGGATTGCCAAAGGACTTGGAACCTTTGAACTTCACACCCTAAGAACCTTGTCAAGTTTTGGGATGGCAAAATGACTTGGAGCTTAGCCCTTTTGAACCGTGTTGATTTTCGGGATTATATAAGGACTTGGAACCTTGTTCTATGTTTCCAATCCCTCTAGAGTTTCAAGATCCAAGAAGAAAAGGAAGGAGACATGCGGTGTGGGGATTTCAAGCAGACCTGGAACTTGGTTCCAAGTCCCCTTGGGTTTCAAAATCCCCCCAAAGAAAGGCAACTTTGGCATTCCAAGAATTTCAAGGATGAATTATTTGACACATAAGATATATCAAGATCTGCCAACACCCACAAACTCAAGACCTTGCATATCTTCATTTTTGTGGGGATGTGGGAACTCAGAGTAACCATGAAACTAAAGACATGTTCCAATGACCTTGTAATCTCTGAAAACCTAAAAGGCTTAATTTCTCCCAAGGAAAGGCCAAACTATTAGGCAATGGCCACAAAGAACCCAATCCAAGATATCTCAAATTTATTATCAATAGTAGGTGAGAAAGGGTCAAATGCACAAACAGGAACAAAGCCTAGAGAAATGAGACACGTTAGAATGGTGTGCCAACAATAACCATGTACAATATGTTCCCTCCAAGAGAAGATAAGAAAACCCATAGAAAAAGCCTCTATTCCAAAGAGAGAAAATATGTAATAGCCTCTTAAATTTCTGTAGGATAAGGCCTATGAGTGCCTCCACATAAAAGAGAGAATCTCGATGCAAAATGCTGTATGGCAATTGTTATAGAAGGTCCCCCTACAGCAAACAATGCGTCTTCCTTTTGGACGGAAAAAACCTAGAGCTGTCAAATTGTTGAATTCCCACTAAAGTTATGGTGATTGAAGGGAATTGAATGAAAGTCTCTAAAAACTACTCATGTGTCTAAATGTTGATGTTAAACTATGACTAAAATTGATTGATGGAATAAAGCAAAGAAGCAAAAGTCAGCATTGAGTCATGATTCATTGTGGACAATCGTGGCTCGCCAGAAATGCAGATTTTTTCCCCATATAAATCATGACAAGTTGTTGACTGATAGTCAACGATTTTGGCCGATTAATCGTGGCTAAAACCCTGTAAAATCGCATTTAAATCGCGTCTAAAAATTGTAAAAATCTGCTGGTGGAAAAAACTAACATAAATCCTAAAGCAACCCACTAAAATAGGCCGATTTCGGGTAGGGTTAGGGTTTTAATAAACCGGTGCCGTGATTGAAGATTGATAAAAAACCAGCCAAGCCATAGAATAAAAAGGATATGCCAATAAATATTCCAATTGGGTGGATGATAATGTCAACCTTGAGATGTCATGTTCTTCCTTGCCGGGAATAAATTGCCTTTCCTGGCTTACCCTGTGAGCAAGAAAATACACGAAACTATGTAAAGTCAAGCACATTCACAACAAGGTCATCAAACGAAGCGTAAACGACATAAACAAATGAACAATCAAACCATCAAAGCTCCTTTGATGAAGGTCTCGCTGCTCCTTTGTTCTCTAATTATGCTGGTATGTTGGCTCAATCCCTTATGCACTCAAACGAAGCAAGGATGAATGATGATCGAGAATACTAGAAGCTACGAAAATGAAAGCAAAAGGGTACGAAAATGATTCGCATATGTCAAGTGTTTGAAGTGTTGCTGAATAAAGGAAAATGACTCGAATTTATAGAGGAAGAAGATCGAAATGAACGGTTGCGATCGAAAAATGATCAACGGCTCATGTTAGTCAAGAGGAAGAGTTAAGTGGAGGTAAATGGAAAACCTTCGTTTTCGAACAAAAAGAGAAAAGAGAAGCTTTCATTTTCAAATGAAAAGCGAAGTGAGGTGCTTTTTGGAAGGTGGAAGAGTTAAGTGAAGAAAAGAAATGAGGTGGAAATTAATAATTATAAATTATTAATTTTCCCCCATTTTCAAATTAGCCAATTAAATAAATAAATCATTTAATTGTGAACTTAGGATAAGAGGAGTAAATGAATAAATCCATTTATCTAGGAAGAAATGTTAATAAAGACGACATGACTGAAATGAAGAAATTGATGGAATGATTACGGGAATGCAACCCCAATATCGAATTAGGCCCAAATTATGACTGAAATAAAATGACTGATTGGCAATACTGACAAAATTGATGACAATTGACAAGGAAAAATGATCAAAAAGACCATAATCCAAAGGTGTTTTGATAAGACCAGGAAATTGATAATGATGATAATGACAAGATGATTGAATGCCATAAAGGCAAATGAGATGTCAAAATGATTAATTCTGACATTGCAATTGATTTAAATTGATAATGCTGATTGACAGAATATTGATGGAAATTGATTAAAGATAATCGAAAAGGATTTGATAAAAAGATTGAAGAGGTTGATAATTAATGACTAATAACTATCAATAGAGGTTGATTTAGGACCAAATGATAAAACCGCCAATCATGATGATTTAGGACCAAATGTGATTGAATAGGCTCATTAGGGTTGGAAAGGAATGAGATAGAATAGGAAGAATGACCCAATGTCAACACATGATGAAAATCAAATGTGACATAGAAGCCATGTTAAAAATTAAGGTTTTGCGACACAGGTATAAACCAATTTTTAGTGTCTACAACCTTCACATAACTATATTTTTGGTTTGTTAATAAAATTACAACGTTGAATGTTTCACTCATTTAATTTTTTAATTTTAAACGCCATTACTATGTTGTTAACTTCTGTGAAACCCTAAATGACATACTATATTCCTAAAAAATTAAAACCTTAAACATTTTGAGTTCCACTCGTCCAAGTCACTCTTCAACTAATGTGTCGTGCCATATTATCCAAAATTTTAAATTTTAAACTATGACATATAATTGCTGAATTAAAAACTTCTAATATTTATTGAAAACTTTATTAGCGACAATTCTTACATATATTTTTAATATATAATTTAAAATTCTTTCATTAATAAAATTATAAATTAATTTTAAAATTAAAATTATTATGTATTATATTAGTGTGTCGTTAATAATTATATAATTTAATAAAATTATAAATTAAAAATAAAAATAATTTAAGAATTATAAATTTAAAAACTTTTATCCTTGTAAACCATTAATAAATATAAATATATTTATTTTAAATTTTTAATGTATATTATTTAGTTTTTAACATATAATTAATATATATTTATGATTTTTATATGCTCTTTGATCCTACTTGTCCAGTCCCTCAAAAAAATTTGATCGTACCCATCTACATTTGGCAACATAGTTATATATCTATGCTACGAAAATCATAATTTTTTTTAATAGTTTTTATCTCTTTTTCTACAATTTTTTACATTATTTTTAAATATGATTTTTTCCCCATTTTTTCAAAATATCTTATACTTTTGATTTGCCATTTATTCCCCAAACGATTTTTGCTCTATGATTTATAGTATAATAACTAATTATTAATATTATATTGTTAATTCAAATTAACATATATTAATATTATATAATATATAATCTTTTAATTACATTTTATTATTTATTATTATATCATTAATTTATTAAATTGTATATAAAATAATTATATTATAATTCCCCTTTTTCAATTCTTGTTTTTAGGTTGTACAAATGTATATATTTATTATTTTTATATGGTTTTTTTATAGATGTACCCAAACGTACCCAACCAGACTAGCAACTTAGTTTTATTTGCTTCTAATATCTCTATACTATGGAAATACTCTTAAATACAAAAATAATTCCCCAAATGATTAATGCTTCTATGGAATAAAGTATCAAGAAGAATTAGGAATAGTGACAATAATAATGGTTCTCAACAAAGATGTAAGATTTGACCCATTGTGAATCAAGTACTCCTACAGAAAGTGTCAACATGATAAATGATGAAGGTAAAGCATACGACTTAGGTGTTGTAGAATGGGTCAAGAGAAATAAGGCAAAGAAAGAACAAAAGGGTCAAATTGCACTCTCATAATATCTAAGAAAGGGGATGCAACTCCATAGAAGTTGCCATCAAAGAAAGACAAATGTCTTCAAAGCAAAGATTTGTCAAAGCTACAAGTGAAAAGTTCTCAACCTCATCATGGTTCTATAATAAGAGTCGAACAATCCAAAAAAACATAAATCTTTGTAGGAGAAGGTGCATCAAGAAAAATCTCTTTATCATCACAACATTCAAGGTCTTCCCAAGAAGCAAGTTCCTCATCTATATCATTGTCATATGGAGGATTCTCAAATTATCAAGGGATTCAAGACAATCCATAGCTAGATCATTTGAGAATAGATTGAAAGATTTGGCTATAAAGGTAGCCACCCACAATCCAAAGGCCTAATGGAAAGCACAATAACAAGAGAGAATCAATATGAGGAGAATAAACTGTATTACCATCAAGAATGCAATAGGATCGATGAAAGTACATAGGAGACCCCTTGGTTAAATAGGCCAAAACAAAACATAGGAAGGCATAAGATTAGGACAAGTGTCTTAATCTTATGACATGATAAGCAAAGTGAAAATTTATCACCCACCTATAGTGGAAAAGTGATAGTGTGATACATCCACTAAAGGTGGATCACCCACCTATGGTGGAAAAGTGATAACATGATAAAAGCACGAAAGGTGGAAGTTCCACATAAGGTGGAAAGTGATAAAGTGATAAGTCCACTAAAGGTGGAAATGTCCTATGTGGTCCCTAAGTAAACTTTTAAAAAGGCATAATTAGAACCTAGATGAAGAACTAATAAGGTACAACACCTTAATTACACCAACATAAAGGATCATCAAATCCACATACATCTCCCAAATTTTGATTTGAGGAGTGTAAGGGCACTCTATGTGTGAGATGACACAAAATGTGTTATTGACAACACTAAAACCAATCAATCATAGGACACTATCATTCTTGTTACCCCATATTTGCTTTTGCCAATAAGTAAATGGTTCAAAAACAAGTCCAAAGAGATGAGACAAGATGTGAATCCTCTAAATTGCTTCAAAGTATGTCTCACTAGGATTTAAAGTTCCCTCTTTCCAAGGAGGCAAAAGAAAGATGAACTTAAACACTCATTACTAACTATGATTAACTCCTCAAATTAGTCAAACAATGGACAAGAGATCCCCTAGCATGGAACTTTATTTCAGTTTGTGGAGTACAAAATACCAAAATTACCCATTTATTAAGCCCCAAAGACAAGAAATGGAACTTTATAATTGACTGTAACACCACATCCTCGAAAAGAACTCAATAATAAAACCCCCTCCCCAACAAAAATGAGTGCACGCTTTATAATTCAATGCATTTATTGCCGCCACTTGCCAAACCCATCTAGTGATTTTAATTTTAATGAATTAAAAATGACAGTGTTGAAAGTACAATTTTGAGACAATAGTAATAATTAAATTGCATCAATAAGTACATGTTAAATCAAACTTCCAAAATAATGCACCTAAAAATGTTTTCATATGAACTGAAATGCAAACTCAAAAACTCTCAAAATGAGAAATGCTCAACATAACATATGAAAATCTGCAAGTTTGGACAAACGAAAAAATGAAAATCTAGAACCATATGCACCACTACAAAGCCACCAAAATTCCAACCCATGTTAAGAACAATTTGCAAAAAAAATTCTATATGGTCATGAAAAGTTTCATCAAAGTCAACCTCCCAAACTAAAAAGCTCAATGAAGTAGAGTTTAGTTAGCTAGTGGTTGGCAAGTAACACCTAGGAGGCCCGGTGGTGACATCGCATTCAAAGGTGGAACCTAAACAACTCTAGACAAAGCCTCAATGGCCTAGTGATCAAAGAGGTGGTTGTGCCTACTAGCAAGCACGCAGCAAAGGGACTCGCAAAAAGGTTGCATTGGGGTGTAGAGCAACAACAAATCTAATGGGTTGTAGATCTACTAATCAACTAAAGAGGAAATCAATAATCAAAATCAACCATAAAATTGGATGGATAAATTACATATAAAGATGCCTCTTGGATGCATGGCTCAAGGTGATGAAATGTCTAAAGTTCGCGAGTTTATTACTAATTAGTAGATCAATTAACTCAATGTAACCAAGACGGAGATGTCCTTGACGAAATAGAGGTGGCAACTTACTATTGCCAATCAAGGATTGAAGAGGCAATGGTGACACTTGTGTATCTGAAGTCAAGGTGTACACGTGTCATTATTAGCTACCTAGATGAGAATAAAATTATATTAACTTATTTAATAGGTGTGAAATCACACTAAGGATAAAGACATCCAAGATTGAGCATTAATATTACACCAACAAAAATGGCAGATGAGGAAGATGTAATTTTGGATTTAATTCGGGCCCAACAATGGGCTTTGCAAACAATTTAGTTAAAACTCCATTCTATTTCAAAAGCTGCTATACTCAACCCTAAACAACATTTGTGTGGGTAATGATGAGTGGGAAATTAGTAATGTTTATATTTATGTGTTTTCAAGATTGAGGTTTAAGAAGGTGTTGTATGAGTTTCCAAGAAATTTTGATGACAAGGGGATGGTGCTCAGGGATGCCTGTTTATATAAATATATTTATTACACATATTTTAAAATATATCTAGATTCTATATATAGAAAATATTTAAAATCATTTTTATAGGAAGCAATGTATTTTAGAAGACACCTTTTTTCTCAAAGCTTATTTCATTATTAAAGGAGCATCTGGACAACATGCTTAAATAATACTTTTTATCTTTGCTTTAAACTCAACACAGTTGTGTACTGACCAATAATTCACTCAAGATTAACATAGGAGAATTGAATGTAATTAAGGTGGGCAATTCTTAGCTACTTTTTTGAGCTTTTAGATTATTTTAAAATGCAGGAAAAAATGAGGATGAACGGTGAAAAACAAAAAGTGGCTTCTCCTTAAGCAAGCTGTGCATACTAAGAGTGATGGCATGAGGACAAACCACAATGAGCCATGTGAAAAATGGCAGTATTACAAATGTACAACAATACAATCATCTGAGCATAACGAGGGCTAATACTAATTTGTTGATGTTTTGATTAATTCTACTTTGCGTACGTGTGGGGGATGTATTGACTCCCCAAGACAGCATGGCATTTCTCATGCATATCCAAGTGAGGGACATGCCAAGGGACATTCCCCTTATAGATGGGGCATCACATGGATGTTCCCTCTTTTCCTACAAATTCCAAAATATGGGAGGGAGGGTGAGTCAAGGGCGTGGACATTTTGTCCCTGTTCCCCCCTCCCTAGGGTATCCCTTTTAAGGAAACATCTAAAAATCAAGGGGAGTACATTCTTGAGGAAAACTGAAAATCAGTTCCTTCAATAGGGATGTTAATCAACTGAAGCTTTTTAAACTTGATTTATTTATTCAGGTAGGAAGGACTGCTATCAAGGTCGCCAACATTCCTGCTAATATGTCAACTGATATAGAGATTAATACAACTATTGTTGGAAGCTAATTCACAAGGTTCGAATTCGAATTCGAATTCAACAGCCATGAAATTTGGATGAAATTCGACAAGGGAAAAATTCGAAAAAAAAATCGGATAAAATTCGCCTTCTATAATTTTGTTTATTTTTAAATATATGTATACTTCTAATAAATTATCAAAATAGTGACCCTTGTTGGAGAAAATCCGAGGGCAACCCAGCAGTTGGAGACACCCATGACCTAATAGATACAAAGCATATACAAAGAATACCCACGACCAGCTGGGTTGTGTTTAGAGGTGGATAGCAGTGCTTTATAAAAGAAATTCAATTAAATTCGATTTTTTTTTATAGAAGTTGAAATTCGATTAAATTCAAACCTCATCCATGAAAATCGTCGTATCCTGTGACTTGGGTTGGAAGTATTGAGGTGGGAAGGTAAGATAATAATTGTGATGACAGAAACGCACGTTAATCGCGACTTGATGCAAGTAGTGTAAAGGAGATTATGGCATCTCCCCTAATTCAGTGTAATCTGTCATTTACTTTGTTGGCGTACACAAAAGTAGCTGTTAGCAGAGTAGTAGAAGTAACTTTTAATCAGATTTTCTTCCTGTTTCACTCCCATTTGTCTTGTAATATGAAGTGGTCATGAAATACGGTTCTATGATAAGCTTGAAGATGAGACTAATTCAATTTATTGAGATCTTCAATATAATCATTGGATGTAAGCATTTCGTTTCAGTGCTTGGTTGGTATGGCACCATTCATTGTCCTGTGTTTCCAGTTAGTGTTCTCTGTAGTTCTTTTCCTGGTTCAGTGCAATTGCCAGCATGACTTGCAGGGAGGCTGGTAATAGCAGAAGGTAGTAGAGAGCGAAGGAGCAGGAGAATGTTACAACATACTTGATGGAGAATTTAACAGGAGATTAGAATGTATTTGCTTCAAGATAGATAAAATCTCTGGATGCATGAAAATAAAGAGGATAGTCATGGAATGGATAAGAGCAAGATTGTTGGTGTTGGAAATAAGCCACACCCGGACGGATGATGGACTGGTCCAAGAGGGGCCAGTAGCTCAATGGTAGAGCACTCCAGCAACGTATGGAAGGTCCTAGGTTCGAGTCCTAGCTGGTCCATGTCTCAACATGGTATCAGAGCCAGGTCCAAGCTAGGAGCCCCGAGCACACGAGAGGTGTGGCTTAAGGGGGGGTGTCGGTGTTGGAAACAAGCCACACCCGGACCGACGATGGACTGGTCCAAGAGGGGCCAGTAGCTCAGTGGTAGAGCACTCCAGCAGCGTATGGAAGGTCCTAGGTTCGAGTCCTAGCTGGTCCATGTCTCAACAAAGATGAGGATGAGTTTAAGGACAGATTGAGTTAATGATCCAAAACAGAGACATAAATAAGACTTCAATATATGATGAGACTCTCTGGGTGAGTGGAAGGAGAGAGGTCGGTCGTTGAATAAATAAGAATTATATTAATATGGGAACGACTGTAAGGACAGACTTGGTGTATAATGAAAACCTCAAATGTCAGCAACACTCTCCCATTAAGATACTCGATGAAAAAAGGCAGCAAGACCCCTAACTTATCTAATAAGTTTGTGTGCAGAAACCACACAGGGATACGGCAAAGCCATTGCCATACAGTTGCATGAAGACCCTTAAAATACCAGTAAAAGGTGTTTTTGGGGGGCCACTGTCTAGTTCTTGAACGACGCTCTGGTATATCACCAGATTGAATCTGCTTCTCTCCATATTTTTATTGTTTTTAATGATTAAAATTAGGAAATGAAATTATGTCACTCCTCCTCGGTACAGAAGAGTGCAGTGTCACTTCTATTGAACCGGGGCCTTAAAATTTGCCTCGCAGATACTTCAATAGAAAGAATGGTATCAGCAATAAATTGTTTTTAAACAGAACAGCACCTATGCTTTTGTGTAATATCCAAACATTGAAATATTAATATAAATGCATCTCCTCTGACCACCAAAAAGCGTATATGTGCAATTAGCATACCATTGCTAACATGATAAGCCTGTATTCCTTTTAAACCCTAACCCTGCTAATCCATTCCGTTCCAGAGATATTAATTAAAAAAAAATTGCTACACAGCAAACAGTCTTTTTTGTAGTCCTTTGTGAATCCATCAACAACATGATTCTTCAGTATTGATTTTTATTACAAAATACATAACAAAAAAACAAAAATCGGCGCCCATTAAAGCCATAATAGTAAACGAAATTAACATTCAAAAGATTTTGAGGCACCTTTGGGAGGAGCCATTGTTGCTGTTGCCGCCGCCGCTACCTGTGGTTACCGTCCTCGGTAAGAACCAAGACCAACACGATAATGGGTATTATAGACAATCTCCGTCGATTTACAGACAATCTCTTCTACTTTACAAAACCCTAATTTCAAATAATTTAAGTATATTCAATTCTCCGGGGAGAATTAGTAATCTTTTAGCAATACCTTTAAATATAGGTTTGAATATTTTAAAGAAAAAACATAGATATGTAATGTTTACTTCAAAGTAATACTTATTTAATTTAGACTAATAAATTAAATTATTATTAGTATAATTATGAATTAAATAAATAAAAATGTAATTTGATTTTTATCTAATTTTTTATTATATTTGATTTTAATGAATAGTTTTTTAATTTGATTTTATTGAATTAATGCTGAAAAAGAATTACAAAGAGGAAGGACAGTTGTTAAAGATATAAGTTATTTAAGGAGGATTGATACTATAATCATTTATTTATGAAGATATGTTTATTATTTTCAATTGTCGATAAATCTTGCATTAATGAAGATTTTACAAACTAAAAACAACATATAACTAGCAATTGCACCTTGGTGTGCAATGGCTACGCCGAAGAAGTTTTGAAGGTTAATTAGGGCAATATTTTGGTCTATTAGTTGCATCTATTTGTCTAGTACATGAGGTCAATTGATAGACCCCTTAGAAAATGAAGTTGTTTGTGAAACACAAGGCTCTATGGAGAAGTGATAGATTTAAATAGAAATGCATCCACTTACAAATATCATTTTAAAAACCTTTGAAGGAGAGGGATATGGAGAAGAGAGAAATAAAGAGAGATGGAAGAGGAAAAGATATACATGGAAAGATAAATATACTATGAGAGAGAGAGAAAGAGAGTTTAAGATAAAGATAGAGGGATAAATGGAAGAAGAAATATGGAGAGATAGAGATAGGAAGGCGAAGAGATATAGGTACAGAGGTATAGGAAGAGGGAGAGAGATGGGTGGATAGAGAGGGGGAGACATGTTTAGAGATAGATGAAAAAAAATGACAATAGGGTTGAGATGAAGATAGAGGATGATAAGAAGTGGGATAGAAATAGATAGAGAGATAAAGATAGGGAGTGTCAAGGAGGAGATAAAGCTCGAGAGAGTGATGGATACAGAGGGAGAGGGATATATATATAAGGAGATATAAAAAGATATTGAGAGAGGTAGCGTGTGGAGAGAGATACATAAAGAGATAAAGAGGGGGAGAGAGGGAGAGGGAGAGGGAGAGGGAGAGGGAGATAAAGAGGGATAGAGAGGCTAAGATAGATAAATAGGGGATATGGATGAAGCGAGGGAGGGAGAGATGGGGAGAGTTAGAGGGGGAGATAGAGAGGAGGGGTAAGATAGAAAGGGAGAGAGAATTGGTTAGAGAGGTAGAGAGAAGAGGGGGGTTATATCCTGATATATAGAGATGGAGAGGGAGAGATAGACCAATAAATAGAGAGGAAGGAGATGGAGATATATATATATATATATATATATATATATAGAGAGAGAGAGAGAGAGAGATTAGTGAAGATAGATAAATACAAAGAAAGAGAGAGGAATAAATATAGATAGAAAGATGGAGACATTGAGAAAAGAGGAGATGGAGAGATAAAAAAGGTAAAAATATAGTAAGGAGATGCGACTATAGGAGGTGGTAGAGATGGAGGGAGAGATGTGGGTAGAGGAGGTGGCAGAGATGGCGGGAGAGATGCGTGTAGAGGAGGTGGCAGAGATGGCAAGAGAGGAGAGGGAGGGAGAGGAGGTGATGGAGGTCAAGATGCATGTAGAGGCTTAGAGGGTGGGGGTAGTCCATTATGGATTATATAGACTATTAGAGGTGTTGGGAGTTATGGAGGATATGATTCAGAGGATGATATACCCTTGATCAGGTGGAGGGTAATTAGAGAATGACATGTGGATACCTTAGTGCAGGTACAACATGCAATAGAGCCATGATAGGTACAGGATCCTCAGGAGCCACATGATGATAGAGATACCCTGAGAGCCCCATATTACACATCTACAGGCACAAATCGATCTATTGCAAGTTCAAATCCAGGCCTTGACATTAAAGAGAGATAGTGGCATTGAGCGATATAGATAGACTGAGGGTTTGTTAGAGCATGCTGGTACACAGGGAGTTCATGGAGATACTATTAGAAGGATGGTGCGTGTTGGAAGGAGATAGCTCATTGGCGTGGTTTATATGAGAGTGTTGTTCCTCCCAGTCAAAGAGTAGACAGTTATGCTTCGAATTCTCAGAAACCATCGAGATGAGCACAAACAAAGAGTGGCGGTGCCATGGGGCCACCTCATAGGGATTTAGATCCAGGGGTAAGACCATTGAGTGGAGTAGGCACAGGTCCTCAGAGACCCACAACTTTTGGTGATAGCGCCACTTGAGTTATCAAGACTTGATTTCACTTTTTGTTATATCATTTGGGACCGTATATTTTAGATTAAGATATCATTGTATACTTGGACATTTTATGATTTTATGATGATATGCAAACAGACTTTGATGGACTCTCTATATGTGGTTTTATTTGATTTTCCATGCATGTTATTATGATGATGATGATCTTATGATTATGATTATGCTTTTGATGATATTATGATGATCTATATGTTCTTATGATGATGTTTCCTATATGCACATATGTGATATATGTTAGATGTATGATTTCAAGATTTTTTTTATGACGAATGAAATGCTTATTTGTTGATGATGCCTATGATAGTATGTTGTGGAATAATGGTATGTACATATGTGATGTGATATAAGTGGATGATGAAACAATCCTAGAATGATGTATGAAATGTATTATGAAATGCCTATAATAATGTGATAAATGCAATCCTATGGTTAAATGATGAGTATGGTGATTAATAGAAAATTATAAGTGAATCTAAATGATAAATGATAAAAATATCCCAAAATGAATGAAACTAACCAACTCTAAAATGATGACATATAATGAATGCAAATGTTTTTGTTTTGTCCAAGTATACTCAATCACAACTCTTAACAACTGTTGACCTTTATGAATGAATAAATGATTACCTAATGAAATGAAATGCAACACCTATCTAAATTATGAAAAAAAAAGACATGCTTAAATGATTTTGTCATCTTTTTAACACATTGTGACAGTGGTTTATTTCATCATTGAGCTTTTAAAATGTTGTAAGAAAATACAAGCACCTAGGTATAATTAGACCATGATGACCTGAGTATTTCGTACATGGATTTTAATTTTGGAAGTTAATACAAGCATCTAGGTATAATGAGACCAAGATGACATGAGTATCCCTTGCATAAATAGACAAGGATTATCCTCTTTCATGCATAACTGAGAACGTCCTTAATGATCTTTTGCCAATCATGTCCTTAGACGAGTATATACATTACTAAAGAATTATCCACAAGCAACAAACAAAGAAAAAAATAGCCATGCCCCATCATAGCTCCTCTAGTCTTAGACATCTTGGAGTCGCATAGGGAGCATGATCAACAAAAATCAAGACATAAACATTGAACCATCCATGTCATAAGTATGTTTTCATGTCAAAACAGATATAATCATCCCATTCAATAGTTTATTGTTAATGCATATTGTTGTTGTTATGTTTGATCATTGAAGTTGATGTTTCATGATTTACTTACACTCATCGTCCAATAATTCATATCTTGTTTCTACTAAAAAGCCATGTTGTCTTGTTTCTTGTCACTCGTGTATCAGAATCCAAAGTATTATCCTCTAAAGTGTGACATTCAAGGATCCTACTCCACAACTAGGTCAACACTAGGTATCAAGCCATGGTATAATTTATTAATGGGATATAGAGTATGAGCAAGTGGAAACTTTATGACATGATCAGATAGAAGTGAATAGGAGGTTTTATTATGGATATACAATGTTGATATATTTGAAGGAACTCCAGAATCCAAATAGATAAAAGAGTTGGTTTGTCGCAAGTAGCGCATGTTGCCAAGTTTTCACCACTTGTTTTTATTGCACTTTTCTGATGATTTTTTTAATTTTGGTTTTCGAAAAGCTTAAGTATAAAACTTACGAAGATATATACTATTCATTGGATCATCCAATAGTTCATCTTCAGGTGTAGAGAGCTGATAAGCCCCTAATCCATAAGCAGCTACAACAACAAAAGGACCCAACCAATTAGGCTCAAATTTCCCAGGTTCTTTTCTCTATCTTGTTGATTACGAGCATTCTACTTGAGCACAAGATCACCAACCTAAAAAATATGAGGCTTAACTTTATGATTATAACTTCTTGACATGCACTGTTGGTAAGTCTTTAAATGATTAAATGCCTTTTGTCGTTTCTCATCCAATAGTTATAATTCTTGTAGTCTAGAGACACGGTAATCCTCATTTGGTATTAACCCCTTCAATGATACTCACAGTGATGGCAACTTGACCTCAATGGGTAAGAGGTCTTCAGATCTATAAATAAGGGAGTAGGGTGTTGTGTCAGTGGGTGTACGAATACTGGTTCTATAGGCCCATCAAGCAAGATTTAATTGTATACGCTAGTCACGACCAACTTCATTGACCATCTTCTTTAAAATTTTCAAAATAGTTTTGTTTGAGGCCTCAGCCTAGTCGTTGCCTTGTGGGTAATAAGGTGTTGATAAACAGTGTTGGATATGAATTTCAATACAAAGCTCTTCAACATCTTGGTTTTTAAAAGGTCTATCATTATCAATGATAATGGTTTGAGGAATACCATAGCGATAAATAATACAATTCAAAAAGAATGAAGTGATTCATTTGCCATTGATATTAGTGAGGGGTACAACTTCGATCCATTTGGTAAAGTATTTTGTAGCAGTAATAATGAACTTATGGCCATTTGAGGATGGTGGATGGATCTTACCCACAAGGTCAAGTCCCCATTGACAAAAGGGTAATGAAGTTGCCAAAGGTTGCAACTCTTATTTTGGCGCATGTATCAGATTACCGTGTATCTAATATTTCTTGCATTTTTTCACAAATTGATATGAATATGTCTCCATTGTTGGCCAATAATATCCCGCACAAATGAGTTTCTTAGCTAAAGTTAGACCACTAGAGTGAGTCCCACATATGCCTTCATGAACTTCTCGCAAGGCATTTTGATATTTATCATGCTCCAAACACCTAAGGAGGCTATTGTCAAGACCTTGTCGATATAGGGTGTTGGCTATAATGGTGTAGCGAGAGGATTTATGGATAAAGGTCTATTTTTTATTATTGGATAAATTAGGAGGCATGGTATTGGATTTTAAATAAGTATATATGTCACCATACATGAGAGAATCAAGTCCGACAAAATGACATATAATTTGGGATTGCAGGTCTTCATATGCATGAGTATATAATTGTTCAACAAAAATTCATATTGCTAATGCTTTTCAGGTATGTCCAACAAGGAAGCAATGGTAGCCATAGCGTCAGCTGCTTTGTTTTTCAACCGAGGCACTTGTTCAAAGTGAATAGAGATAAAATATTTATTAAAGTCATCTACCATATGTTTATATGGCATTAAATTATCATCCTTTGTTTGATAATCATCATTCACCTAATTAATAACCAACTGAGAGTCTCCATAAACATTATTTTTTGTTATTTTCCATTCAACGACCATTTTTATCCTCGTAACTAACGCTTCATACCCAGCCATATTATTTGTTCAAGGAAACATTAATTGGTATGATTTTGTTATGGTATCTCCTTGTGGTGTAACAAATAATATCCCAGCTCCTGATCCATGCTAAGTGTATGATCCATTAAAATATAATTTCCATGTGTTTTATGTGATTGTGAGAATTGAATTGTCTAGAAATTCTAAACACATTGGTTGATTATCTAATAAAGGTGCCTCTACTAACTGATCCATAATCATTTGTCCTTTGATAGCTTTCCAATCCATATATTGTATGTCAAACTCACTAAGAATGAGCACCCATTTTGCTAATCTCCTTATTAAATCTGCCTTGCTGAGCAAATACTTTAAAGGATCTATCTTGGCTACTAGCTTTAGAGTACGAGTTAACATGTAGCGACACAGTTTTTGGGATGCAAAAACTACAACCAAACATGCCCACTCAATTGGACTGTAGTTTATTTCATAGCCAACAAGAGCCTAACTAATATAATAGATTGCTCATTCCTTCCCCTCATGATCTTCCTGAGCTAAGAGAGCGCCAAGAGATGCTTGCGTAGCTAATATATAAGAGAACAGGAGGCATGAGAATAGGTGGATTCATTAAATATTCTTTCAATATCTAGAAAGCCTCTTCACACTTGTCATGCCACTTGAAAGATACATTTTTGTGTAAGAGATGTGAGAAAGGATGACATCTATCGACTAACTGTGAAATAAAACTTCGGATGGATTGCAATTTTTCTTGTAAAGAGCGCAACTGACTAATATTTTTGGGAGGTGGCATCTCCATAATGGCTTTCACTTTTTCAGGATCTACCTCTATTCCATTTGTTGATACAATGCATCCTAGGAGTTTACCAGATGTCACTCCAAAGACACACTCTTTAGGATTCAAGTGTGCTTTCAACTTCTCCATTTGATTAAAAATCTTGCATATAATGTTAAGATGCTCATCTTTGGTATACAATTTTCCCAAAATATCATGAACATAATCTTCCATAAATGTGTGCATCATACACAGGGGCTTCACTTAGTGAACCTGGGTTATATCACGTGTGTTCATGGCATACTAAAGAATCCTCCTATTTTAAAAAACATTGCCATAAACTCTTTTTTTGTCACCCCCTCCCAATAAACAACCTCAATTAAAAGCCCCCCTATTTTCACCAACTATTGTATTTTTTCATAGTCTAAATTAAAACCCCCCTGTTTTCACCAATAGGCTATATATTGCACCCTCATTTTTTGGATATTAAACCCCTCGATATGAATGCACATGATATAATATTGCCCAGCCAGTGAAGCCCCTATGGCATCATATCATGAAAGATTGTGGGCATTGCCCTATGATATGTAGCACCTGCATTTTTTAGTCCAAATGGCATGACGTTCGAACAATATGTTCCCTAGGGACAAGTAAAAGTTGTTTTGTCTTGGTTTTCTGGGGATATCCTTATCTGATTGTAACTAGAAAAGCCATCCATCAAAGATAACATAGCATGTCCTATAGTTAGGTCCACAATAATATCTATGTTGGGCAAAGGAAAGTCATCCTTTGGACATGCTTTATTCGGGTCTCTAAATTTTGTGCAAACTTTGATGCTCTTGTCTAGTTTTTAAATAGGTACTATGTTTGAAATCCATTTAGCATAATCAATAGACCTGATAAATCCTACATCTAACAACTTTTTCAGCTCAACTTTCACTAATAAGGCTATATGCAGATGCATTTTTCTTAACTTTTGTTTCACAAGCTTAACCCCAGGAGCTATGGATAAATGGTGCATGATCAAATCAAGATCTAAGCCAAGCATATCCGCATATTACCAAGTGAATTTAATTTGATTTTCTTTGAAAAAATTGATAAAATTTTCTCTCTTCTGGTGATAAAGATGTTGCTAGATGAAGAATGCTAGAATTATCCTATGTTCCAATATTGATAGGCATTGTTGGTTCTATGATGACTAGAGATCTTTCTTGGTATTCTGGCTGAGGAAGAATGTCAAGCCTCCCATCCTTTGGTACCTCAAGGAGGTTTTCACCTTTGGATGCATCTTTTATTTTTACTTTGTCAAGATCTAATCTATCATGTTACGGTTTTCACCATTATATCTATTATTCATTTTTATATTTTAATGACCAAAAGGCTTGGCATTTTCTCTAGAGGTAGTTGCGGTATTGAACTCATCAGTTGAATCTATGTCATTAACTCTTGCATATAAAAGACCCATGGGATTGAGATAGTCTACTTTGGCATGGTCGTTATGAAAGTTTTGTAACTCAGGAGAAGCGTCTTGCCCCCAATCAATAAGTTTGGGATGCCCAAGTGGGAAGTCATTAGGCTCATTGGTATCGAAAGACATGAGGGTAAGAATATAATGTTTCAAAGGTCAATAACTATATCTTCGAGTTCAAGATTGATAACCACCTCAAGGTTGTCTGATTCATTCAATATTCGACCTTCCTCATGAGAGTCAATTGTAGCATTTTGTGGTTCTTGTTCTAATGGTCTAGAACTTGAACTAAATCCCTCATTGTCCTATCTATTATATGAATGAATTACATGTATTTGTTTGTCTTCAAAGACACTTCTGAAATCCCTTCCCATTCATGAGAATTAGTTTCACTATTTTCATGTAATTCTTGAATCTTCTTATACAAATTACGTTTAGCTTCCTCGACATCTTCCTTGTATCCTAATCCTTTTGTTTCATTAGGGGCTTGTGAAGCAGGTTGTGTAGGTTCCCCATTTCCTTCCTTTCTTAATCCAATGGGACCATGACTATTGTATCCCATCTTTTGCATCATAGTGAATCCTTTGCCATACCGCTCAAGAGGTAATTGCATATCTAATTATGATATATATGTCTTGTCTTCTTCTTCTTCTTTGTATAACCATTCCTTAATATATTTTTCACTGGTCTCGTCTGATAATGTCCCCCATCTAATAAAAGTGTCTCTCGGTTGTCTCCTAGAATATAAATATGTTTGTCTACCCAACACTAGTTTGCCATAAGATGTAGGTGAAGGTGGGAGTTGTGAAATACAAAAGATTTGCTCAATAGAATACTCTCCCATACCTTGATCTTTGATTTTAAGATTTGGTTCGACTACTTTAGATGTGGATTCAAATGCTTTAGATGTTGATTCATCTACTTTATATGTTGAGGGTATTGAAGTTGGGTCAACTTGTGAGATAGGAGGTGAAACTGGATGATTGTTCGGGACAATTACTTCAAGCTTTGGCTTGATGGTATTGAAATATTGGAAAGGATTGGGATCTCCTTGAATTGTAATCTCTTGACCATTATAAGGAAATTTCAAGCATTGATGGTATGTAGATGGGACTTCTTGCATTTCATGTATCCAAGGTCATCCAAGGAGTATGTTATATGCTAGATCGAGGTCAAGTACTTGGAAAACCAAATCTTTTTCCATTGGTCCAACTCTAATGGGAAAGACAACAAATCCTTTTGATGCTCTCTCTTCCTCATCATAGGTTTTTATTGTGATCTTTTTCTTTGGATCCATAGCATTCTCTGAAAACCCCAATGCAAGGACTAATTTAAAAGTACATATATTCAAACCAACCCCTCCATCTATCAGGACACGTTTTATTCAATGCTTATGCACAAGGACTTCTATATGAAGAGGGGCATTATGGGGTTGGTTTATAGCAAGATCATCATGTTTGGTGAAAGACGAGAAATGAGGTGTGGCCAAGTGTCCTACCATAGCTTAAAAATATGCGGGATCAGGATCTCGAGATACATTGGTCTCTTGTAGAGATTTTTCCAAAATTTCTTTATGAGCAGGTGACAAATGCAAAATATCTAGGATAGATATATGAGCAGGTGTTTTCTTAAGCTGATCAAGGACATTGTATTGATTAGTCACAGATCATGGCTTAGGTGGTGCACCTTGAAGAGTGACTTTTCCCCGATGTGTTGTCACATTACAATCAGATTTGTTGTTGATAGTAATCACATTCACATGAGAATCACTTTCAGATATATGGTTTATAACATAGTCATAAGACTCAATTGTATAGTTGACTTTCTCATTTCCTGATTTAGAAGGAGTTTCTTTCTCATAATTTGGAAGAGGGTCCTTAAATGCCACATGTTCATCATTAGATTTATGACCATCTACGGATATGTCCCCTTTCTCAATTAAATCTTGTATTGTGTGTTTCAATCTTTGACAATCATTGGTCTTGTGTCCTTTACTCCTATGAAAATCACAATACTCTTGATCATTCCACCACACAGGTTTAACCTTTGGCTCGTAATCTTTTGCTTCTAGTAACGTGATGAGATTGTTAGAGATAAGTTTCCTTGAAGTAGTTTCTAAAGGTTCACCCAGTGGAGTGAATTTCCTCCAAGGAGGATAAGAGGTTTTGGGCTTGGGTACATTATTGTTATTCTGTTTGTCTTTTTTATTTTGGGGTCCCGATAGGTTTAAGATGGGTTGTTTGGTCTTAAGGTTTTGTGCATCTACTACCTCGTCATTAACAATATTTTTGTTCTTGGTCCAAAATCACGATTTATCATTGTTATTACTTGAACCAACATTATCTTTGTAAACATTAATCATTCCTTTCTCTTTTAGTGCTTTCTCAGTGGTAAGTTTGTTATCTATCATCTTTGCAAAAGTAGGAGGACATTGGAGTTGCAATTGATAACTCAATTCTGAATTCAGATTGTGACTAAATATTTACATATTTTGATCTTCACGTATCACATTGGGACATTTACTTGCAAGATGCCTCCATCTTTGTAGAAAATTTGTGAAGGATTCACCATTACGTTGTTTGTTGTTAGAAAGATCTAGCATGGAAATCTCATATTCAATATTATATGAAAAGTGTGTAAGGAACTTATCAACAAGTTCATCAAACGATTTAATCCCAAGTGGTAAATTATAAAACCATTCCATAGCTTGTCCACCTGAGATTTTAGGGAATAATCGTATTAAATAGGTATCATTGTGAGCAACTTCCATGCATGATGCACAAAATTATTTAATATAATCATGTGGATCACCTTTCCCCTTGTATTTATCAAACTTTTGGATTTCAAAATTAGGGGGAAATGGAAGCATAACTAAACTTTTGTCAAATTTATAGGGAGATATGTCCTCAAGTGAATATTATTTAGTGGACGATCCTGTTTGCATTTTGACAACTTGATCTTGTAAATCTTGTATTTGTTGAGCAAGAATATTCAAAGGATTCACAAGAGAACCTTTATCATTTTTGTATTTATGTGATTCAACTTGATTGGCTCCATCGTTTGTGTTGGTATTGGTTGTTGGCAATTAAAACTCATTGGATTCATTTTGTTGTCATTGATGGCAACAAGATCTGATGGAAGTCACAAACCGACACTAGGAGGCATATACCAGCATTGGAAGCATTTAGGCCTACACCGACACCGACACCAACACTAACACCGACATCAATACTTCAAGGAAGCCGACATCAAGGAAGATTTATTTAGTAAATCATTTTGTAATTATTGTCGAGGTCGACATTGAATATCTTTTTGTAAATGCATTGTAAGCTGACATAAGGCATATCATGTGTCATAGGTATATAAGTCAGTCTACTAGGTTAATTTAATATATGATTGTATTGTGATGGAATAGAGATAGACATATATAGGTATAACAGAACTGTGAGATGCAAAATATATATATGGAGATCATTTTTGTATGAGAACATTATACCATGCAATGATCTATAGATAGCTTGGAAAGTGTTCTTGGAGGAGAAGTAATACCGGTAATAGTTCAAGTTTGTGAACTGGTATAGAGGAGAACCAGAACTAGAACTCTATCTAGCATAGTAGATGCATTCTTGAGTTCATTTTCAGTAATTTACTTTGGCAGAAAGCTTGTAGTCGGTGAGGCTCTTTAGTGATGAGCAGTTGCTCTAGGCAGTGTGCCTTCCTGCAAGTGCATGCCCCTGTTTTATGTAATATCTTTTCATATGGCCAGTGAACTAATATTGTGGGTCACAAATCCCACCGTGTTTTTTCCTCATTGAGGTTTTCCACATATAAATTCTATGTGTTATGGTGTTCATTTATGTGGATGGTTTATTTGCTTCTTGTTATATGCTTGTTTGTTTGCCGGTACATACATGCATGGTTTAGAAAGTTAAAAATTGTTCATTATGGTAGAACACTGAATCACCCCCCCTCTCAGTGTTCTCAGATCCCAACAATTGGTATCAGAGCCTGGTACCTCAGAAGAAGTTTAACAACTTGAGGAAGATCCTGAAACCAGAATCTTTGAACATGGTTATGGAAAAGCAACTTGAGATGGCTCTTGAGGATTATGATGCTAAAAGGATGTAGAACTTGAAATTGCAAGAAGAATTGAATTCTGCAAATGAATTCATTCTTATCCTGCAAGAAAGGTTATCATCTGCTCAAGCCAAGAGAAAAGAAATTTTGCAACAACTGGATGATGAGGAGAAGAATGCTCTTAAGGAACAATGTCAGAAACTAAGTCAAGCAAACATGCTCATGAAGAATGAAATGCAAGATCTGACTACGAGGTTATCAAAAGATATTGAGGATAGAAAGAAGAAGGAAGATAATCTTGTTTTATCTCTAAAGGACAAGTTTGATGAATGTGGAAGATTGACTCATGAGAATAATCTGTTGAGGACTGATTTGGTACACTCTCAGAACAATGAACAAGAACTTGAGAGACAAGTAACTACTTTGAGAGATGATCTAACTACTACAAGTGAGTATAAAGAAAAGTTTAGGATCAGTGTTGCACAGTTGGATGACTTACTGAAAAGACAAAGACAAATTGATGACTCTAGAGGACTTGGATTTGTACAAGGTGAAAGCTCCAGTACTGCTAATGAAGATCAGACAACCGGCATACAGAACTCATCAGAACAGAGGAAACTGGTAAGGCAATATAATGCTTATAAATTCAATGGTAGATGTTTTGTTTGCAATAAATTTGGGCATATGGCTAAACAATGTAGAAATAAGGTAAATCAAAACTGCAATTTTGTTCCCAGTCAATGCACAAACTACAAGAAATATGGTCATAGATCATAAGATTGTAGAATGAATGTTAAATGTCATGCATGTGGAAACTTTGGACATTTTTCTAATCATTGTAGGTCAAGAAATAATAATACCGGATATGTCAAAGCAATTCAAAAGAATAATGTTACATGTCATGCATGCAACAAAATAGGTCATATTGCTAAGTATTGCAAAATCAAGAATCAACCGGCTAATAATGATAAAGCCAATGAGAAAGGAAAGTAGAAGGTAGATGAAATACAACACGATCACACCAAGAGATGGGTTAGAGAATCTGAAGAACAAAATGGAGATGGATCTATACCGACAAATCCACCGGTAGAACATGGTATTCCTCCACCAGCAAGAAATTCCACTGGTAACTGAGGCACAAGCCTTAGGGGTTGGCAAAGTCACTGCTAAATTTTGCATATTACCCTGGAAGAGATCTAAGGAGATCTGGAAAGAGATATGGAGAAATGTGTTCATCATCGATGAAGGTTACCCTGACACATAACTGTGAAACCGACATTTGTAGGGTTGTTGGTGAAGCATTAATTATAGAAAATTAGGGTTTTTACTCACTGATAAAAGAGGGTAAGTGAATTCATTCACTCATCGAACATTCAAGCAATCGGAGCGAAGTAAAGGCGAATTAAGAGCGAGCAAAGCATTGAGAGAGGATTTTGAGCAATTATCTAAAGCACTCAAATCTTTCTCTAGCATTCACTCTTAGGTATTTCTTGACATGGCATTTGGATCTTCAACACCCACTTTTATTGCAAATCCCACCGTTGTCTAAGTCAAGGATAGGCTAAGGCTAGTCTTTAAGGAGGTTCCCAAAATTGCCAAGAAGGAAGACTCTGCGGGAGAATTTTCTAGGGTTCCTAATGGAGTAATGTATGTTGAAGATGTGAGGGCATACATTCACTGCACTCTTGAGGATTTGGGCACCAAATACATCAAAAGCATGTATCAATCAGTGATACTAGGAGACACCGAAATGATCAAACCAGAATTCAAGGTAATTGAGGATCTAGGGTTAACCAATATTCTGTACATACCAAAATTCAAGGATTAGGTGATCAGATACGTTCTGAGTAGGGTTCACAACAAATTCATTTGGTTAGACAAACCCTACATGATCACAAAGGAAGCTATTCAAGTTGTCACCGGGTTACCCAGGGTCAGACAAGAACCTAGCAAGAAAATTTCCAACACAGAGGTTGAAAAACTCACTGGTGCTACATCCGATAGCAGATCAATGAGGATAAGCACAATAACCGACATGGACATAAAGTTTGCAAGCATGATCATAGGATACAAGTTAACTCAATCCAACCGATTGAATTTTGTTGCAAGTCCATGCATTCATGTTGCATATCGGATGCTAAGGAATAATGTGAATGGATGCTAAACCTTACTAAGATCAAAGGAACCAAGAAAGGCACTTTCAGATATGGAAACTTGATTGTTTGATGCTTTACTTCCTAAATGAGCTACCCGGTTTAAGAAAGAAGCAATGGGCTCATGACATACCGGTAGGTATGCTGATCAAGATAGCTATCAACGGTCTTGGTACTGGCAGAGATGAGAAACTTTGGGGTTATTTTAAGACATTCCAAGAAAACATGAGGAAAAGGGAGAGAATTTCAAAGAATATTGTGGAGAAGTATTCCACTGACATATGTTTCATGGTGAAAACCGATGAAACTCTCATGGAAGCAGTTGAACCCAGGCAAATTTGGATTATTGAGCTTGGATATGAGGTGGATGATAGTATCTTTGAACTTTATGCAAAGATGATGTTAGATGCCCACATTAGATGATAAGACAAAACATTCTGGTACAACAGGAGAGAAGGCTCTTGAAGTGAAAACCAGTTTTAACAGGAAAAGAAGAGAGAAGAAAATAGAAAAGATGTTTGCATATGTACAAGATGTGTTGCATAAGATAGACACTCAACTGGGTTCCAAATCAAAACAGGCTGCTAAACCGATAGAGGTTGGTACTGAAGAAGTGAAGAAGGCACAAATTCACATTTCCCCTATCACTTCTGAGTTTGATCTTGAGGATAATAAACCTTTGGCTTTCAGAAGGGTGAAAAGGAAGAATGTGGTAAAACCACTGGTAGAGCAACAAAAGACAGAACCTAGGAGGAGAATTGTTAGAAAGGCAGCTCAGCCAACTACACCTCCGCCACCAGTAAGGAAGCCTATGCAGAAGAGGAAACCAGTCACACCGACAACCACAAGCAAAAAGCAGAAGGGTGATGATACTAAAAATGGTAAGACAATAATGACCTATGCTGAAATTATTGATGAAGTTACAAAAGATGGAATATTAAAGAATATATCAAATTATTATGAAGATTTTGAAGAAAATGAGCAAAATGAGTTAGAAGAGGCTATTTTATTGTATATAGACATCTATAAGAAAGCCTTAGTTGAAATTTTGAAGGAGATACCTTTATCCATGTATAATAAACTTGAGGCTAGAAGACTTTATGCTATCAAGAGGGATAGGGAAATCAAGGAAGTTGCACTTTTGGAACAATGTGGTACTATAAATAATGAAGAGATGAAAAGATCTATAAATACTGCTAATAGGACAATTTTCAGAAGTAAAAACTGACAGATAAGCCATACGATGGGAAGAGTAAATGAGGTAATAAATGAGACAAGTAAGGGATGGACAAAATTCTTTTAAAAAAACCCAGACTTTCTCACATCTCAAGAAGAATTTGCAAAGGAAACATCCCCCACCATTCCTGACAAATCAAAAGGAAAGAGTATTTTGGGTAGTTCAACTCCAGTTTTGGCACAACCACAACCAACAGTTAAAGAGAGTGTACAGTATGTACCGACACAGACCAATCTTGTGCAAGAGAATATATAGGGCACTGGAAACACTATGGATGATACTCCATTGGTAGAACCGATAATGCACCAAGTGGCGAAGCCACCAGTGCAAAAGAGGTTGAGATGGACAAGGTAAAATCAACTGAGTCCATACGGGCAGGTAAAATTTATTCCCTGACAAGAGTTTTGACAATCGACACTTCTCAAGTTGAGAAGAAATTAGTCTCTGAGTTAAGTCCAACAAAATTAATGATAATAGCCACTCAGAAATTTCTAAAGGAAGGAACTGTAGACAAAGAGTTAATTGATCAATCGGTCTTTGTACTACACAAAATAATGCTTGAATGTCAGATTGAGGATGGAGCAAGCCCTTCTGGTAAGCTCAAGACTTTAATAGAGCACATATCAAATAATTTTCAATCTTTGAGACAGATTGTAGATCGACAGGCTTTGGACAGTTTCTCTGCAGCAAAAAGAGCAGCTTTTGATAAGCTTATAGAAACTGGGAAGAATAAAATAGAAGACAAGCTTATTCCTATTGAAATTTATTTAAAACAATGTACTAATATCTATAGAGTATGTTGTAATTTGGGAAATCTTACAACTAATGTAGATAGCAGATTGAAAGAGTTATATGACAAAATGGCTAATATTTCTAACTCTTTTGATGGACTGACTGCACTAACTACATATGTTGATGGACAAATTTTGTCCTTGGAGAACCAAGTTTTTTCTTTTGAGAAGGAGAAAGATAAAATAATAAGGAGAGCAATAAATTGAAGAGGATTGGTAAGCCCTAGACTTGATTCATTGGGTGTTCACAAGAAAGAATGCATGGATATGATAGCAAAACCCACACCGGTAGATACCCAAGAGAAGTAATCACTTGCCCACTTACTCAGTGGACTTGCATCAGTATCTGATACTTTCAAATCAGGCTGGGACACGTATCTTCAGTTGCTACAAAAGGCATACCCAGAAATCCTGAAGATGACTAAGCTCGAGTGACACTAATAACATTCTTTCATTCTTTTATTCTTTCACCGGTCTTTGGCATTAGTGTCAAAGGGGGAGTATGTACATATCTGAAAAATATCAAAGAAAATATTATCAGATGGAGTATATGGAGTGTATTGCTCAGGGGGAGCACGCCGACAGGGAATCCATATTTCACATGAGTGTTGCCATCAATGCCAAAGGGGGATATTGTTGGCAATTGAAACTCATTGGATTCATTTTGTTATCATTGATGGCAACAAGATCTGGTGGAAGTCACAAACCGACACTAGGAGGCATATACCGACATTGGAAGCATTTAGGCCTACATCGGCACTGACACCGACATCAATACTTAAGGAAGCCGACATCAAGGAAGATTTATTTAGTAAATCATTTTGTAATTATTGTCGAGGCCGACATTGAATATCTTTTGTAAATTCATTGTAAGCCGACATAAGGCATATCATGTGTAATAGGTATATAAGTCAGCTTGCTAGGTTAATTTAATATATGATGGTATTGTGATGGAATAGAGATAAACATATATAGGTATAGCAAAACTGTGAGATGTGAAATATATATATATATATATATATATGGAGATCATTTTTGTATGCGAACATTATATCATGCAATGATCTATAGATAGCTTGGAAAGCATTCTTGGAGGAGAAGTAATACCGGCAATAGTTCAAGTTTGTGAACCGATACAGAGCAGAACCAGAATTGGAACTCTATCTGGTATAGCAGATGCATTCTTGAGTTCATTTTCAGTAATTTACTTTGGTAGAAAACTTCTAGTCAGCGAGGCTCTTTAGTGATGAGCAGTATTCTCTAGGCAGTGTGCCTTCTTGCAAGTGCAAGCCCCTATTTTATGTAATATCTTTTCATATGGCCAGTGAACTGATATTGTAGGTCACAAATCCCACCGTGGTTTTTCCTCATTGAGTTTTTCCACATATAAATTATGTGTTATGGTGTTCATTTATGTGGATGGTTTATTTGCTTCTTGTTATATGCTTATTTGTTTATCAGTACATACATGCATGGTTTAGAAAGTTAAAAACTGTTCATTCCAGTAGAACACTGATTCACCCCCCCCCTCTCAGTGTTCTCAGATCCCAACATTGGTATCATCATTATTCCTGCTATTTGCCTTAAGCTTGGATACATCAAAGTTAGATGGAAGTTTTAAGCCTTGATGTGCAAGGTGAAGACAATATTTCTCTTTTTCCTTCTCCATAACCTTTTCCATGAGTTTTTGAAATTTAGGATCTTGTGATGTGTCAAGGAATTTTTGTTCATCCAAATCACTGTCACTATCATTGTCAAACAATGGATTTGAGTTCTGTCCAAAGAAATCTATAAAATCTTCCATATTCTTCCTTTTGGTATAGTATGACATTGTTGACCTATTCACTTTTTAACTTCTTGTTTCTACCATATGAGGATTTCTCCAAACTACGTTAAGTTGGGAATTCTATACTTGTTTAGTGCTTAGACCAATGAAAGATTTTGTATAAAGATCCCTAGTGTGCAATTTTGATCTAATTTATAAATTTGGTAATCTTGGACTATATAGTGATATCAAAGTAAGTTGAGATCAAGAGATGATAGATCCTTAGATGGTAATAAATCACTTTGCCAAGATTTGATTATATTTCTTGAGTTGAAAGGATGATGTAATCCTAATAATAGAACTAAATCAACCAATGTATGATGTAGATCTTTAAAGACACTTAGATTATATATTGACTTGTATATATAAAGTGGTCTAATATGATCAATGTTAAAAAATCCTCTTAGTTTAACAAGAAATTAGCTCTATGTTTCTCAAAATATATCCTCCTTGAAAATGGGTATCCAATTCAATTTTCAAAATTTTGATCAGAGCATGGGAGATAGGCGTTGTCACAACAGTGCTATATATTTTTGCAAATGCGCTATTATAATGGGTGAAAGCACTAGGTTGTTATCTAAAAGCGCTACTTTGTTGTTTAAATGTGCTACTGTTTGAGGTAAAAGCGCTATAGTATGAAATAAAAGTGGTAAATTCTGAGATAAAAGCGTTATTTTGTTTAGTAAATGCACTATTATGTTGTCCAAAAGCGCTAAACTGAGTTGTAAATGCGTTAAACTGGGTTATAAATGTGCGAATCTATTTTTTTGCCAGAATTTTAAGGATCTTCAAGCGTTGAAATTTTTTCTCAGTTTTTGTCCAATGTTGTTTGGGATGATTTTTATCTATTTTGATTAAAAACACATAAAAGATACATCAGACGCGATGTTTGAAGGTGAAAATTAAAAGACAAGTACGAATCCTAGTGGCTGGCCAAGACAATACCTATTGAATCCCATGTGGAAATTAATCTAGCCGTGCTTATTTTTAGCAGATAGCCTAGGAACTTGGTAGTAGTGGCTCCCCCTTACAACGCACTCAATTCTCGGGCATACCAAGTTCCAGATTCCAAGAAAGGAATTTCTATCTCTATTATAAACTGCGAAAATGTGGGCCACTTCAGAGGTTCAACCTCTTGCGTCAACAGATGGAAGGTTTTTTGCTTCTATTCGCAAAGGTTTCTAGTTCATGCATCCGTTCAAGTGGTCATAATCAGCAACGTTTTTCACTCCATTAAAGGAGGCCTCCTAGTTTGTAGAGGTTACACTACACAGATTTTTATGTGTCACACGAACACTTAGGAATACATGACGCCATTATGACAACATGTAACACTCATCACTTATGAGTTTCATCACAAGTGCATTTGATTATAGTGGCTTGGAAGGACTTGGCTTTAGTTTGTTGCCACTTGGGTTATTCCCTCTCACTTGGCCTTATGGGCTACTCGGGAGGCAGACCCTCTAAAGGGTTACACAACCTACTAAGCCAGTCTGACTTTCTGATCACCCAGTTAAGGGGAGAGCATAGTCACCTATCACTTTTGTAGACACAACAGACATTGATTAATTGATTTCCTTTAAAATTATTCTAGGTGCAACTACTCTAAGAAAATAGGAAATGCAATTTTTTTTTCTTTTTTCCTTTTTATATGTTGTAAATTAACTACCTATTTAAATTATGTGAAGCAAAACGATTAAATTATTAACCCCTACTTAATGTAGATTCCTAAATGCATTTAAAAACACATGCAAAACCATGAGTTAGTAGTTTTCTATTTTCAATCTTTGACAACCAAAAGTACCTATTACAATGACTGCAACTATGACTAATTTGGACAAATGCGCCAACCTATTATGAAAAAACGTTAATTTATTATGCAAAAATGCTATTATAATTGATAAATGCGCTATTCTATTTTATAAATGCGCTAAACTGAGGAACAAAAGCGCTAAACTAACCAATAAAAGCACTAACCCAATAAACAAAAATGCTAAAACAATTAAGAAAAGCACTAAAACAATGGATAAAGATGCTAAAACAATTATAAAAATGTTATTCCAATACACAAAAGCGACAAACTAGAAAATAAAGGCACAACCTTGTGGACTTAAAACCTGTGCGCATGAATAACAAGAAAAATCAAGAAAAAGTGAGGCAAGTGCCCCACAGTGGGCGCCAAAATGTGTAACCTAGAAAATAAAGAAGAAACTTGCAACCTCCTAGATTACCAATGAAACAAATATAGGAAATAAATTCAAAAGAGATAAACTTCCCTTTATTTTCCCATTGTGTCTTATCACCTTTTACTCTTGAGTTTGATGATTTGGATTGCTCTCAGACTACACTGGTTATGATCTTTACGACGACAAAGATGAACAGACAGTAATATTCTACTCCTAAATGCAAGTCAAATGTGCAAATGATACTATATAACTATATGATAATTAAGCTAAGCCAAAGGCACACTGTGAAAAATGCTCAAATTCTCTAATTGCTCTAAAAATGACTCGAGTGCAAGATTAAGATTAGTCTGAAAATACTGGAAAAATGCTCCTTTTATAGAATTTTCATGAGCAAAATCACATGTGGCAACGATCAACAGTTGAGAGTGAATCTTGACAAATTGATGGCTATGGATGATTGGTTAAGATGTGAGAGATAAAGGTGGAAGATGTTCCTCATATACATGCAGGATGGAGGAAAAGGTGGAAGATGTTCCTCATACACATGCAGTATGGAGGAAAAGGTGGAAGAGAGATCCAAGTAGCAGCTTGCTAGGACTGACCACAGTTAGAAACCCTAGGAATATAGGATAGTTAGAGACAATCTAGGAAATGCAGGACAAGTGGAGTTTGACCAGGATGAGGTGGACACAACCTCCTCCAAAGATGTAGGAGTAGTGGAGGGAATATAGGAAGTAGAAGTTGGAGATTAAATGTAGCTGTTTAATAAAATGAGAAAAAATAATATTTTTAGCCACATAAAAATGAGTTGGCGGGATAAGATGATGTGGAAAGAGAATAATTAAATAATTTTGAATTATTTAATCAAGAAGACCTTAAATATGACCGATAAATAAAAACGAAGACCTTAAATATGGATAATTAATTAAATAATGGATATTTAATTAATTAATTGAAAATAGAGGTATAGGATTAATGAATTAAATAAATAAACTTTTCAATTTATTTATTTAATAGAAGATTAATCATAAAATAAATAATAAATATTTATTTAATTAATTATAGCCATTTTTAGGTGTATGCGGTGGCAATTTTTCATTACTAGAAGAATGTATGCAAGAGATTAGTGAAAATAATTTTGGATGTTAGAAGATTTAAGAATGTTGAGTATCCCTTAAAGGATGAGAAAACAAGAAAGCATGTCGATTTAGTCACAACAAAGGTTAGTGTACATGCATTCATGTCAAAATTTAAGAGTAAGATTATACCAAAATATGTGACACATTGTCAACATGCTAGGTGGCTTGATGCTCAATTTTGCAAATGTAGAAATTCATTTCCAATTGGAAGTATACTATTAGTGGTGGAATTTGTGAAAAACTATACTCTTAAGCCACAAGAGGAAATTCGATCTTAGTATTACAATTCCACTCAAGTTGCTATTTTTGTTCATATTGTTTATAGACATGTAGATGATAGCACAAACGATGATATAATTTTTTTAAGGGAGTACCATTTATATGTGAGTGATGATTGGATGCACTCATCGGAATTTGTTCAATGTTGTTTCAACATATTTTATTAAAAATTAAGAAAAAGAGGAATCCATATGACAAAACATTTTATATGGTCAGGTAATTGTATGAGACAATTGAAGAAGCTCAAATGTTTTATTGGTTAAGCAGGGCTCACAAGGAATACAATATCCAACATATATGAAGTTTTTTTGAAGCTGGACATGGTAAAGGAGAACATGATGGAGCTAGTGCGCGTGTTAAGAGAATTCTTGCTAGAGAGCAATTAAAATTTGAAGATAATGTAAAATTTAAAGATGCACACGCAATTGTGGATTGGTGCAATACAACATTATCTATTGGATCGGGTGTGAACTCTACAATTGAACAATTCTTTTGGTTATTTGAAGAAGAGAACATTGTGCCCAAACTTGATTGTGAGACAATTAGTGGATTGACAAAATGACATTCATTTAAGAGCTCAAATGCAAGCACATGAACTTTATGGACAAGGGAACTTGCATGTGTTTTATCAATTTTGTATTTTAGGTGATTCCAATGTATGTGAGAATATTGAATGGGTTGAAGAGTGGAATCAAAGATCGTTGACACCTACTCAAGGACAAGATCATATTAACACAATCGAAGATAATGATCAATTGTTTACATCAGATGATTATGATCGTGTTTCAGACCTTGTCCAAAAAGGTAATTATTTAATTTTTTTTTCAAATTTATATCTTTCTAGTTCATGTTTTATATGGTGAAATTTTGATAAAATTAATTTTGTTTGTAGGACGTGTATGTTGTTGTTGCACCTGAGGACAATGAAGAGGAAACAAAATATTGGTTGGCTTGATGTGTTGAGACTAAACCCAAATTAGTTAATCCTCAAGAAGATGATGATGACTTTCATTATTCGACTAGTTCAGTGGTAGTTGTTGGTGTATACACCTAAAAATGATCCGAAGCTAATTAATTGAATGAGTAATTATTTAATTAATCCCCCTTCCCAATTTAATTGAATTCATCAGTAATTTGATTAAATTCCCCATTCATCTGCTTATTAATAAATCTAAGGATTTATTTAATAGGTTCATCTCAATAGTCCCCTTTGATTAATTAATCTGAATTAATTAATCCTCCCCCATTTAATTCATTTCTTCTAATCCCCTAATTAATTAAAACAAATCAATTCATGAGTTGTTGAAAGTTAATTAGCCTTTTCCTACTATTTTAATTTTTTCAAATTACCCACATGCCTCCTAACTTCTAACCACCTAACCTAACCCATTCCACCTAATCTTGGGTTTAGCTAACCCTATCCTATCTTGCACATCTTGACCTCCTATGGGGTGGATATTCTCCCCTTGAGACACATGGCACTTATGCCACACGTCTCCTCCCTTGGACACTTTCCCTCTTATGAGCAAGGTTCCTTGACACTTGTCACCAAAGAGATGACAAGTGTCCCTCCCTCCAACCTCTTCTCCAATTTGACCCTTGATATCTTCAGACTCAATCTTGACTGTTGATTCCTGCCACCTCACCCTGGCCTTGGAAATCCTATAAATATCCCCCATTTTGGAACACAAAGGATCCCATGTCACATCATTTTAGGAATTGTTATTATAGGCACATCCCATCCCATTTCATCTCAAACATTGTTATTACAGGCATATCATCTCTAGCATTCTAGTTTAGCATTATTATTATAGGCAATTGCATCTTAGATCTAGCTTAATTTAATCATATTCTAGCTTAGTTGCATCTATCATTTAGCATAATCAATGCATATCATTAGCATAATCATGCATTCATCTAGCTTACACATCATATCATTTTAAATCCTCTATCTAGGTGTAGTCAAGTCACTAGGATTGCTCATCTAGATCTGAGAGAAAATCCACACTTGCATCTCTTAGGAGGCGATAGGTCGCTTTGTCATGGTTTATCTTTCATTTGATTTCAATTTGCTAACCATGCTTGTAATGATCTATTGAGTGTTTGTGTTGCAGCTACAGGTATCCTACTTCACACACACGATAGTTGGAACTCGGCCAAGGAAATATTTGACAAGGAAGAATGGTTTGCCTTCTTTTTAAGATTACGAAACACGCAAGAAGATTATACACTACTCACATTTAATTGTTACAACAAATATACAAGTAGTGAGATATCGTGGGAGACCTACTAATAAAGAGTTGTGGACAATTTCTATGGAAGATCACGAGACAATTATAAATGATTTGGAAAAAAGAGAGGATATAAATGGTACAATGGAACAAGTATTTATAGAGGCATGTATACATATATATAATTTCTTAATGGTGCATCCCCTTTATTACGTCGAGAGGTGTAACCTACAATGCCACCCACCCATTTGTAGCAGTGTAAAAAAAAAGAATTGTATTGTATTCCTACAATTACTAATGAGATGAAATTAATAAATTATTAAATGCAAAGTGGTAGATAGCAATCCTTAACATTTCACATCTCATTAGCTTTATAAAATTGATAATAATGAATCCCATTTATGCTTGGCTCGAGGATGAACCGATGTGTAGTACCCTCCTCGTTTGAACTTATTAGACTCATATTTTATTATTGTCTACTTTTAGTGGATACATTACCATGATATGTTTTGATTAAGTAAAAGTAGGTATTTGAAAGGTACCCAAACCTTTTACAAGCCAGGAAAACAAAATTGCTAAAAAAGTGCCTGATCACTTCAAAAAGACAAAATGAACCCACCGAAAGGGATCAGCTTAACACAAGATTACATTAAAAACTCAGAATAGACAACAAAAGGAAAGCACAAAGACAGCAAAGAGATAGAACCAAGGATAACAACTGAAACTAAATACTATTCATAATTTCCTAGCGTGAACAACCATTTGTTTCATGTTGTTCACTGAGGTCTTCAGATCCTCCAACTCACGACCTTCGATGTCGCCCTTATTCTTTGTGTTAGCTCTGGTCCTCCTTTCATGGCCCTTCTTGTTCAACTGCTCTTTATCACCATCCTTCTCTACATTATTCTCTAACCTGTTGATAAGGATGTTCATGTTGTCCACCGAAGATTTGAGGATTACCATGATGTGTTATTTAGACTTATATGACATTATTTCATGTTTTATCTGGATATGAGATGCATAATTTATTTACAATATTTTAGTACTTGTGTGATTTATGGTATTTTATGGATTATTGCTATGTACTGACACTTTACTTTATCTATGCAATGTGAAATTATATGTTACGTGTTTGCGAGTGTATTGGATGCAAGGGGACGATTCACTCTGGTGAGACAGGGAACGTCGTGATTCTCCTTCATCGGTGTGCATGCCGTGTTTTCTATATTGTATATATGCATGTGTGGTTCGGTGATGTAGGATATTGTAGGTACAAGTACCGGGTAGGTACGAGGTATCGTCTCCACCTGGCTCCACATGTTTGAGCATGCCTTATATTTGTTCGATGGAAGTGGAGGAGGTAGTAGTTGACCCTATTTTACCCTGTTACACTCTTGTGAGTGTCGTCAGTTGGTCATCCTATCAGTTTGTTTGGCCTTCGTATTTTATCGTTTGACTTTTTTATGAGTCTTTACTTCGGGTTTGCTCAGTTTGTGTGTTTAGTGGATTTAATTAATTAATTAAATTTATGGAGTTATCTCATAGTTGGTATTTTTGGAATTATGTATTTTATGCATTGAGATTTTAAACTTAATTAATTAAAAGAAATTATTAAATTAGATTGCAAGTTGCATTGTATTTGAATTATATCTTATTTAAATTTTAGTGAAAAATAAATTAGATTAATTTCATTTATTGTTTCCTAGAAATTTAAATAAATAAATGAATAAAAAAATAAATAAATGAATAAAAGAATAAATTAGAATTAAAGTATTGCTTTATTTTCTTTATTTAGAAAATTAATTAATTTGCATGAGAAAAGAAAAAAAATGATTTTTGCTTATTGCATGTTAATTTATCCCTTTGTTACGAATTAGAAAAGAAAAGAAAATTGCTTTTATTACTAAAATTAAATATTAGGGTTTTTGGGAAAAATATATGCAACCTAGAATTTTAGTTTAAAAGGGAAGATATCTTTTTCTTTTTGAAAAGTCACGGAAAAGAGGCAGAGATTTTGGTGAAGAAAAATTGTTTGGAAGCTTGTTGAAGGATTGAATCTCTCTTACAAAGTTCTTCCAGGAAATCTATACCAGGTTGGGTGGCTTCTTCTGGTTGTTTTTTTTTAAAGAAAATATTTTATTTCTTCTCTCTTTTTGAATGATGTGTGTTAAAAATATTTGTCAAATCCAAAACCCTTTTCTGGTTATTTCATGTTCTTGGCTAAAGTCCATTCTTGAAAATTAATTTTAGTTTATGGAAAGAAGTTATTTCCTGGGTGTTTGTTGATTAAATTTTGTGAGGATTTGGAAAAGTTATTCTGGCAAATTTTGCCAAGATTTTTACTATGCATGGAAGTTGCAAGTTTTGGGAGAAAATGAGATTTACCAGAGAAAATATTCCCTCTTGTTTGGTTTTTGTTTCGATATTTTGCTATGGTTGTTCTGTCAATATTTGTACATCTCTGTGTAAATTATTTAGTTTCTATGGTAATAAATTTAATTAAATTTATTGGGTTATTAAAAGTTATGGGGAAATTGTTTTATTTTATTATTTTGGAGAAAATTTGTATTAATTAGATTCCCTGGAAATAATTTTTTTTTGAAATAAAATTTAATATTTTTTTAGGTTATTGAAATTTAATGTTTTTTAGGTTATTGAAGTTTAAAAAAAAAAATTAAAAAAAAAATATATATATATATATATAAAAGTTCGGTAGTTACTACCGACGGTAGTACAACTACCGGCAGTAGTACCGCCGGTAGCACCTGCTACTGTAAGGTAGCATGTACTACCTACGGTAGCACCTGCTACTGTAAGGTAGCATGTACTACCTACGGTAGCACCTGCTACTGTAAGGTAGCATGTACTACCTACGGTAGTACCTACTACCATGCGGACAACCTTGTATAAATAAAACCACACCATCTTTTGTAATTGCTCTCCGAAGTTTATTGTTTCGGTTCTTTTCTGTTATTTAATTTTTAAACATGTTTTAAAAAAATATTATATATATAGTAGGTTTTGTGGGTTATTATGTTATTTTGGAGATAAAAGTTATTTCAAAATTAGATATTCTTTTTATTATATATTTTAATGTGATATAAT
The DNA here is from genome assembly GCF_030272615.1 of Cryptomeria japonica. Classification (NCBI taxonomy): domain Eukaryota; kingdom Viridiplantae; phylum Streptophyta; class Pinopsida; order Cupressales; family Cupressaceae; genus Cryptomeria; species Cryptomeria japonica. Next base: position 413,022,892 of record NC_081407.1, on the reverse strand, counting down.
TATATAATATTATATTTGAAGAATATATATATTTATGTAATTATATTATAGTATTATATTTAATTTTTAATTTTTAATTTAATTCAGATTATTGATATAATCTAATCGGGTTTATTTGTAAATTAATCATGAACATATAATTAGGGGGATTAATTTTTATGTGATTTTATTTAACCTTATTGGACAAATGACAACATTGATTTCCTTGTATTAATATAAGCTGTATTTTCTTATTTTCTGGAAAATCTTTAAATGCAAGTATTTTATGCTTTTGGCTATTTAAAGAAAAGATTGTTTGTAAATGGTATTTGCAGTCAAGCTTAATTTCGCTGCAATTCTAGTTGAGTTGTCGTTATGTCATATGTTGTTATACCCCCTTGGTTAGGTGTTGTTTTGTAACCTTGTTGATATGAGCCATTGTGTGTTTTATTCCATATGGCCAATCCTGGGTTAGTGATTGTGTATCCTTCACCTGTGGTTTGTCAGGATTAGATATGGCTGTCAGTTTCACCATAGAGTTCTCGTAGAGAGACCTTTCCTTTTAGTGTCATTTGAGAGAGAGTGGCTTTCGAGCGGGGGCCGCACCAGAAGTGGATGGTAGGATAACCCCTCGAAAGTCAGTTAAGAAGTGATAATCTAATAATTGATTAGGGGGAGGGTAGATAAAATATTAATTAAGATAATGTGCCTCGCACATGGTTGAGTGCTTGTATAGGCTCAGGACATGGTGAAAAGGCCTGGAATGGCAAACTTGTCACCTTGTCTTCACGAAAGGATTGGTAGGGTCCACATGAGGCTTAGATGGAGCCAAAGGTTCGGGAGAGATTACTAGGATAACCCAGGATGGGGGCCGGGACCTATGGAGGCCTACCAGGGTAACCACCTTAAGCCATGCGATGACACTCTCTCCTTAGAGTCACTAGTGTTTGTGAGTTGAGTCACGTGGATGTTTGCGGAGTCATGTAGTTTTTTTCGTACTTGTCTTATTTTGCTTGCTTGAGGGTCTTCTACTATCTCCTAGCACGGTGGGGTGGTTCCATTTTGGGATCACATGGTCGGGTGGTAGTGCCACTTCCCATCGGATGTTCTGGATTGTATCTTCAGGCGAGGAAAGGCTTCGTTGGTGTTCCTTGGTTCGTGGTTCATGTACCAGCTCTTGTTCGTGATCATTGTTCAGTTGAGACCTTGTGGTCATTGTATCAAACTTTGATGTAACCTTTGGATTCTATGGTATTTTTGGAAGCCATGTATTTATGGATATTGTAATATTATGTTGGTGGAATGTATGTTAATTCAGTTGCTTTGATCTTATGTATAAATGAAATATGGATAAATAAATGCATTGGAATACTTTGGTTCTTTCATTATGGAATTTAGATGTATGTGTAGGTTTAATCTTAAGCATTTAATTTACCTAATTAAATGGACAATTGGATTAACCATGGTGTTAATATAATTTGTGAATTAATCTTCATTGGTAACCCTTAGGAAATCATGTGTTAGACTTTCGATGTGTTATTAAACGTGCTATTGTTATAATTAATGCACTTAATCTTTTAAAAAAATAAAAAAATTCACCCTTTAGTTGCCTAGTTGTGTTGTTTTCCTTTAGAGTTCTTGGTGGGGCATTACACGATGGGAGATGAAGAATCGCCACTGTATCGCTTAGCTGTAATGACAACATGCATCCAAATGTGCGAGTCCAGCTAAAGAGTCATTTGAATGCTCTCCTCAAATGGTATATGTTCCCAAGATTGAAAGAGATGTGGCATCATTCTCATCTTCCTATGTCACTTGATAAGTTTTATCTTTTTATTGTGCTTTGCGATTTGATTTATCTAGCTGAGTTTGAATAGATTTTGGTAACATTCTCTTCTGAAGGTTAAACAGATCTTAAGTTTGGAAATTATTCTGATTCATTTTCCGATTCATTTGCAGTGTATTCAAAGAGATACAACACACAACCTGAGGCCATCTTATTCGTTGCATTTTGACAGATTGAAATTTGACCGCATCTGCAACAGCCACTGCAAGTGTGGGTTAAGGTGAGTAAAATGCTTCACCCCAATTCTTCCTTGTATTAAGATTTGTTGTCCAAAACACTGGAGAGCAGACTACTTCAAACTTCACCTTTCTTTTGAGCATTGAATGCCTTTTATTTCTATCTTTATCGATTCTTGTTATGCTAAGGTTGTGTCTAACTGGTAGCACCCAAGTTTCATCTATGGAGTGGTGTTTCTTTTAAACTTGGATCGGGTTACTATTAGGTCGTGGCTCTTTTCATTCAGTTTTGCTCTACCGGGACATGATCTTCTCCATTCATATAGTACATGGTAATATTTGTGCCACAATTTATTTTCATCTGCAATTGAAATAGATACATTTGATTCACTTTTGAACGAATTGCTTTCCAATTATTCCTGCAATCATGTCTATTTTGAATACGCAACCTTTTAGTTTTCTATAGAAACCTCAAAATTGGGTTACATTATTCTTAGAGATTTCAAACCAATCTCACCATATACAACACTTCACTGTGCATCCCCATACTAGGTGTTTCAAGCCTATTGCTTCCATTTAGATGTTTTTCTCTCTTACAGGTTATTGACATTATCTTGATTTAGTTGTGAATGATGTTTACAACATTTTCTTCACATTCACATTGTGGTGTTGGACCCCTTTCATCAATATTGTCTCTGCAACAACCAACTCTGCTATGCAGGTAGTTCCCCCACCAGGACCATACTTAAGAAGGTGATGAACCATATGTTCATTCAAATCTTCGATCTCTAACACTACACTTGCACTATCATCAAATAGAACCACAGATACAGAATCATTAGAAACTATTCTAAGGCGACCTTGTATAAATCTCAGAATAACCTCATACACGCATTGAAGCCTATGCCTATGGTCATTAAAATTTGGCGGGGTGGGACTGATGTTTGAGTCGCTCATCGAACATGATCTGTCCACGATAAATATGACATGGCGAGGAAGCTTCTTTGAATCTACATAGTTGTGATTGTGTTATGTTGTAACTACCTTCCTGCCCAACATCGCTTTCTGAATATGTGACTATAACCTTATTGCACCCCTCAAGGTTACTCAAACTAGTCATTCCATTGCTGAAGATTTTAGGATCCATCATTGAAACATTCTACACAACTCACCATATTTGAACACGAATATGTCTGTAATCTTTGTGCATTTTGATTTTGAATTATACGTGCTTTAGATGGTTATTACTATCTTGTAAGTATTATTCATTTAATTTATCAGCATACCAACAAAAGAAATGGTACATAATGCAAATTTCATCATTGGAATCTATGATCTTTTATTTTTGTAAGCTAAAATTGAATTTGCACTAGCTAAAGATCGTTAGCAATTAACATCAAAATATTGTTCCAGTTTTTCCTTTTCAAACTCTTTTCTTACTAAACATTTCATTTCGTGTTGGAGTTGGCTTTGGGGATGTTACTAGAAATGTCTCATGCATTTATAAACCATGAGCAATTACTAAACACTTGTTAGCCCTAATCAAAAACGAGATTTGTTCATCAAATGAAAACTTAAAATGTAGAAAGATTGTAAATGAAGCTATCCAATTATTCTTTGGATTTCATATTTTATGATGATTTTAGTGTCCTTGTATTTGGAAAGGCTATACTATATAAGTTTTTAGCTTAATAAAATCAAATCTCTAAGTTTTCTTTTTTAGGTAACAAATCTCACTCACCCATATTTGTTTACTCCTTCCTTGCATTAATTAGTTATTGAAAACATGCATTACTTGAGTAGTTGGTTCGAAGAAATAATTGTAAGAGTGATGGCATTTATCACATAATCTAACCGTACAAGGTAACAAAATTTGTATTTTACTTTGTCTCTTATTTAATGATTATTCAAATTATTGAACTATTTTATAGTACTCTAATTCAGTTATTGTTATGTGTAGAATATTATCTAATGCAGTAATTCAAGATGAAGATCTACAAGCCTTTCTAAACTTTGATATATCATGTCAAGAGTTAGTGGTTTTGGCTTTTGCCAATGACTCATATCATTATGGTTGGTCAGTTATGTTTGATGCACATAGCTCCTTGAACAACATACTTAAAATTGAAATTAATGTGTGGACAGGTTGGTGCAATATGAGTGTCAATGATAGTACAAAGGAATTAATAAATTTAATCCTACTTTTTTGGCCTCATTGTTACCCAAACATGGTGTTATGTTGTACACATACTTCAAAGTTCATGCAGACACCTATTACTATAATTGTGGATGATGATATTGTTGAATGTCACAGAAGGGTTGCCCATCAATAAAATTATTTTGGATTATAGTGAAGTATTTGTTCGACATCTTCCAATAGAAAACCCAAAATGATTTTGAAGGACAAGACCAAGAAAAATTTAGTCAACATATTGTTCAAGTTGATAATATAAAATTTTGTATTGTTTCAAATTTTGACAGCTATATTTTGGTAGTCTTTTGGATCTTTTGATCATGTTTGGACTCCCATTGTAAAAGGGTTTCGACCCTTTCAAAAACCCATATTTTCCAATAATATATTACAATTATGTCATACATATAAAATTAAAGCTTTCCAAAAAATTATATTGTAAAAAATAAAAAGTAAAGATGTCTATAATTAAATAATTATGTTGTTTTATTGGGATTTAAGATAAAAGGCATGCGAATTTGTATCATTATGTACATATTTAGTTATGATTTGCTACTTTCTAAAAATGATATTAATTCTTCAATGTTAAGGTAAAATGACTCATTCAATTTATTTTATATTTATTATTTATCATATAGATAAAGAGAAATTTACAATAAATAATGATAAGAAGACATATATTTAGTTTGATTTATAATTATATTTTTCATTTAAAAAAAATTATGTGAAGATTATATACAAATATTATTAAAAAATAAATCAAAATAATGAGATTGTCAAAAACAAATTTATAATAATTCACCAATTAAAATATTATTAAAGAGAGAATTAGGGCTAGGGTTAAAATTAGAATTATAGATAGGAATAAGATATGGGTTAAAGTTAATTTTTGGTTAGGGTTTAAATAGGGTTAGGGTTAAAAATTAATTAGGTTTAGGGTTAACTTTTCTAACTATAATCTTAACCTTAACCCTATCTCTAACCCTAACCTAATAATGGCCCTAACCCTAACTATATCTATAACGCAAAACCTAATCCTAATCATAAACCTAACCATAATGTAAACCCTAACACTAACTACAATCCTAACTCTAACAACAACCTAACCCTAGAATCCTTAGCTAAAACTTATAAAAAGTATGATTCTATCATTATCATAATCATAATCATAATCATAATCTTAACCCAAACAATAACCATGATGTAAATCCTAACCATAATCTTAACCCTAACCCTAACCATATAATTCTGACCATAACCACAACCACAACCATAACCATGATATAAATCATAACCATTATTCTAACTCTGACCCTAATCCTTTGCTAAAAGTTATCATAGTTGTTATTCTATCATAATTACGTCGAGAGGCGTAACCTACAATGGCATCATATAGGGGTCATCAGACTTGTCGGTGTAAGAAAAAAGAAATGACTCACATCCCTGAGAGTTACAAATACATACGAATGGTTTCAGTGAGTTGTCTTCTTTTGGAAAGCATTTTTCTTGAATTGTAATAAAATGAAACGATTAGCCACAAAACTCTTAGAAAGATACCACGATGTCTTGGCATCTTTGCCAGCAACGCCATAACATACCCTGTATTTCTCATTCTCTCCAACCTCTTTCATCTTCTTCTACTTCGTTGGAGGCTGAGGATCATCCTTCTTCTTCTCCTACCGATCATCACTCTTCTTGCTTCCATTTTAAATCCATTTCAACCTACAACAAATTAATGTGCTTGGCAGTTCTTGTTGTGTGAAATCTCGTGTGAGGATTTGGGGGGAGAAACCGAAGGCACAGATTGAGGTGTTTGGAAGCCACACTTTTCTTGATTGGCTTGACAGAGTTTTTCTAAGTGGAATTAAACATCTCTTCTTTCAAATTGCTCTCACTTGAGCTCTTCTTCCTGAGCAACAACTTCTTCATCTTTGTGAACGTGCTCTCTGTTGTCGAAATTGTATACATTCTATCACTTCTGGGGGAGAATGTTCAAACTTTCGTGCCCTCCCATGATTGTTTTATTTTCTCCCAACCAGAATGTAGATCACACCAATAAAACAAAAAACTGAAGAACCTTGCATTTATAGAGGAATTCTTAGATTTGGAGATCATTGGTAAGTTTTTCATTGCAAAAGATTCGTTCATGGTTATATTTCATTTTCTACTTTTTGCACTCTTATTCAAGTTTATGATCCCACCAAGCTTTTTGCCATTTAATTTCATGCTTTACAAGACAAAACATTTAAGTTTACATGCTCATCAAAATATGATTCTTTCACCAATATCGCAGTCTTCATATTTAGCATGAAATGCTTTAGTCCATGTTATAATTTACCAAATGCTTTTGCATGTAAGTCGATAAATTTTTTTTCAGCTTAATCAAATTCCATCTTACGCCATGACGTTGAAGCGATGAGAGACTGCTATTAATTTTAAATAACAGTCATATTGTGCACCTTCTTTATGTTTAAATCGATTGAATATCCATTTTCGTCAATACATTGATTTCTATTATGTTATTGCTTTTGCAACTATATATCTGTGCTTTCTCTTTGAACTTGTGTAGAATGAGCAATTGAAATTTCTTTTCAGATGGGTTGCTTTTTTAAGAAGATGGTTGGCCCCTTTATATGTAAGCATAGCATCAAATTTCTTACTTTTGTATGCACAATTGTCAGGTTCAAACATATGGTGCAACAAAGAAAAAAGATGTGGAAGAATAGGTAAGTTCTTGGTGCTATGCAATTATTGATTATTCATTTATTTACACGTTGTGGTTGTTCAGATATGTAATTGAAAGAAGCCCAGTGATGTTCGAAAGAAAATTTTGCACAAATCAATTCTCAGAAGATATCTGAGCCACTATAAGAGCATTATTCATTTTTTTTATAGGGTTGTATGCATGTTTTCATATTTTTTGTTCTGTAAAACTCATTTGAGCTATTAAAATGATGGTTATATAGGAAGATAGAAACTCTCAATCGAGGGCCTGCAAGTTTTCAATATATTCAACTGATGCATTTTTAGGAGCACTTTATTAGGGATTCTATCAACAAATTCATGGTCTTTATTTAGATTATTTTTTTAATATTAGATTTGAGCAATGAGTGTATGAAATATCAAGAGATCTTTGCAATTTGTTAAGTAGATTCATTTTCTTATTTTTAACTACTACGTAAAAATGCTCACTTGGGGAGTTTGAAAGTTTAATATTTAAAAAAAAAATTAGCATAGAGTGATAAAACACATGACTTTTTCTTTTTTAGAGATAGTGTTGCCTTCATATTTTTTTTTTATTCTGGGAAAATTAAATTTATATTCATTAAAATTAATAAGAAAAATAAAAGCTACATTTTGATTAAAAAAAAAGGATGAAAAGATTCTTAATTCCAATTAAAAAGATAAAAAAAATTCCATGTTTCTAAATCTTAAACATAAACATATATAATGTTTCTAAATTCAAAAAATCAAGATTACATGCCATGTAATTATTTCCAAAATGATATATAATTTTTAATATCATAAAGAATTATTTAGTTTGAAATCTAAAACATTAACATATATAATGTTTCTAAATTCAAAAAATTAGATTACATGTTACACAATTATTTCAAAATTAATATGTATTTTTTTATTTTCAATTTAGAAAGATCAAAAAGAATTTTTATGTTTCTACATTTTAATCATAAAAATATAATGTTTCTAAATTCAAAAAATTAAAGTTATGTACACATAAATATTTCAAAAGAAAAAATATATATATAAAAATATTTACTATCAAAAGTAGTTGTAATTTATCATATCAATATGATTTTTTGATTTATATCTTATATAATTATAATCCATTTTAAAATTAATAATATAAATAATTTTTAATAACAAAAAAAATATTATTTAACTTGAAAATGACTTTAAACATATAATGTATGCTCATAATACAAGTATTTTTCATTTTAAAGAGGTATTTCACAAGCATTTTTCCTTTTCAATAAACTCACAAACCCTACACAAAAACCTAAAATTATCCCTAAATATGACATAAACCCTAACCCTAATCATAATATTTACCTTAACACTAAAGTAGCAACCCTAACTCTACCAATAATCCTAATCCTTACCCTAGTTATATAATCTTAAACCTAATCCTAATCCCTAAGCCATACCATAATCCTAACCCTAAACTTGACCATAATCCCAAACACTAAACCTAACCCTAACCCTAATTTCTAACTTAAACCTAATCATGATGTTGACCCTTACCATAATCTTAACCCTAAACCTCACCCTAACACTAATAATTAACTTGAACCTAACAATATTGTTAACCCTAACTATAACCTTAACCATGATGTAAAGCCTTACCCTAACCATAATTTTAATTCAAACCATAAACACTTATCATAATCATAAACCTAAAACTAAACCTAACCATACCCTATTCCTAACAATATCCCTAGCCACCATATAAACCCCAAGCTTAACCATATTCATAACTTGGACCATGAACTCTAAACCTAACCCATAACTCTAGCCATATTCCTAAACCTAACCCTAGTCGTATTGCTATCATTAACCCTAACCCTAACCATGATGTAAAAATTAACATTAATCCTAACACCAACCCTTAAATATGATGTAACTCCTAATCCTAATTGTAACCCTAACCCTATCCCTTACATTAATCATAATCCTAACACCAACCCTTAACCCTAACCATGATGTAAACCCTAACATTAATCCTAACACTAACCCTTAACCACAAGCTTAATGATAGCCATAATACTAATCATAATCATAAAAATAATCTTAACCTCCATCCTAATACTAAACCTTAACCTTGACCCTAACCCTAGCCATAATACTAACCACAATCATAACCATAACCCTAACCCTAAAATTTAACCTTAACCTTGATGCAAACATTGACCTTAACCTTAAGCCCCAACCCTAACCATGATGTAAATCCTAACCCTACCCATGGTGCAAACCTTAACCCTAGCTACAGTCACTAACCATAATCCTAACCCTAACCCTAACACTAACCATAATCTTGACCATAACGCTAAATCCTAATCATAATCCTAACCTTAATCCCAATCCTAATACTAGCCTAACCTTAATCCTAAACCCTAACCCTAACAATAATCCTTAGCTCTAATAAAACCTCACCCTAAAAATAACCCTAAATCTAATATGAAACCTTAATCCTAACCCTAAACTTGACCATAATACAATCACTAAATCTAATCCTAACCCTCATTGTTAACTTAACCTAACCATGATGTTAACCCTTACTTTAATCTTAACCCCAAACCTAGCCATAATCCAAACCCTAAACCTAACACTAACACTAACACTAACACTAATTATTAGCTTGACCCTAACAATGATGTTAACATGAGACTAACAATATCCCTAGCTGTGCTAGAAACCCTAACCCTAACCATATTCTTGACCCTGACCATGAACTCTAACCCTAACCATATTCCTAACCCTAACCCTAAACCTATCCCTAAGATTATCCTTAACCCTAACACCAACCCTTAACCCTAGCCATGATGTAAACCCTAATGTTAATCCTAACACTAACCCTCAACCATAATAAGAGTCCTAATCCTAATCCTAAACCTAAACCTAAACCTATCAGTTACATTAACCCTAACCCTAACCCTAACCCTAACCCTAAACCTATCCCTAATCCTAACCCTAAAATCTAACCCAAACCATAACCCTAACCCTATCGTTAATATTAAACCCTAACCCTAACCATATTCCTCACCCTAACCCTAGGCCTAAACCTAACTCTAACCACGATGTTAATTGTGACCCCAACTCAAATTCTAACCCTAGCCCTAACTTGATTAACATGAACCTTAATCTTAATCCCTAACCCTAACCCTAACCATGACCATGATGTAAAGGTTGATCTTAACGTTAATCCCTAACCCCAACCATGATCCTAACCCTAACACTAACTTTAACCATGATGTAAATCCTAACCCTAAGCCTAGCCCCAAACCTAACCCTAATCATGATGTTAACCTCAAACCTAACCTTAACCCTACCCATAGTGTAAACCCTAACCTTAGCCACTATCGTAACCACAACCCTAACCCTAAGGCTAACCATAATCCTAACCCCAACCCTAATACTAACCATAATCCTAACTATAACCCTAAACATTAATAATAATCCTAACCTTAACCCTAATCCTAATGCTAGCCTAAGCATAATCCTAAACCCTAACCCTAACAATAAACCTTAGCTCTAAATCTAAAACCTCACCCTAACCATAACCCCAAATTTAATATGAAACCTTAAACTTAACCCTAAACTTGATCATAATCCAAACACTAAATCTAACCCTAACTGTAATTATTAACTTAACCTAATCAAGATGTTAACCCTTACCATAATCTTAACCCCAAATCTAACCATAATCTAAACCCTAAACCTAACCCTAACACTAATTATTAACTTGACCCTAACAATGACGTTAACTTGAGACTAACAATATCCCTAAGTATGATAGAAACCCTAACCCTAACCATATTCCTAACTCTGACCATGAATTCTAACCCTAACCATATTCCTAACCCTAACCCTAAACCTATCCCTAATATTAACCTTAACCCTAACACCAACCCTTAACCCTATCGATGATGTAAACCCTAATATTAATCCTAACACTAACTCTTAACCATGATCTAAATCCTAATCCTAACCCTAACCCTATCCCTTACATTAACCCTAACCCCAACCTTAACCCTAACTCTAGCCATAACCCTAACCCAAACCCTAACCATTACCATATCCCAAAACCTATCCCTCATCCTAAGAGTAAATCCTATTCATAATCCTAATCTGAACCCTAAACCCTAAACCAAAACATAACCCTAACCCTATCCTTAATCGTAAACCCTAACCATAATCCTTGAACCCTGACCCTAAGCCTAAACCTAACTCTAACCATGGTGTTAATTATGACCTTAACTCGAATCATAACCCTAATCCTAACCTTAACCCTAGCCCTAGACATAATCCTAATAATAACCCTAACCCTAATCTAACTCTAATCCTAAATCTAACCTTAACGCCAATCATGATATAAACAATAAACTTAACCCTAACCCTAACCCTAACCCTAACCCTGACCCTAACCCTAACCCTAACCATGATCCTAAACCCCAACCCAAACAATAATCCCGCCCTAAACATAACCCTAACCCAAACTGAACTTTGATCCTAATCTATTCCTAGCCCAAACCCTGATCCTAATTGAGCTTTAATACTAATTTAACCCTAACATTAATGTAATTGAACCATGACCCTAATTCTAACCCTAGCTTTGATGTAAACCCTAAACATAATCATAACCCTAACACTAAACTCTAACCATAAACTTAATCTTAAAACAAAACCTTAACCCTAGCCATAATCCTAATTGTAACCATAAACCCAAACCCTAACCCTAATCCTAAACCAAAACCAAACCCTAACGTTGATGCTAACCCTAACTATGATATACAACCTACCCATTATCATAATCCTAAGCCTAAACCCTAACCCTAATCATAACTCTAAGCACAATTTAAACCTTAACCTTGATCACAATGTTAACCTTAACCATGATCCAAAACATAACCATAAACCAAATCCTAATCCTAACCATACCCCCAATTATAATTCTAACCCTAACTCTAGTTGTAATTATGCTTACCCAAACCCTAAGTTTGATGTAAACCCTAAACATAATTGTAACCATAACCCTAACCCTAACCTTAGAACCATAATTCTAATCGTAATCCTAAACCCTAACGTTAACCATAATCCTAAACCAAAAGAAAACCCTAACGTTGATGCTAACCCTAACCATGATATAACCCCTAAACATTATCATAACCCTAATGGTAAAACCAAACCCTAATCATAAATCTAACCCGAACCACGATGTAAACTTTAACGCCGACCATAATACTAACCTTAACTCTAACATTGACCATAACCATAATACTCGTGATTAAATAAAGTGATATATCTCGGATTTTAGTATTTGCTTTGATCTTGCAACACATATATGCTATAAAAAATAGTCTAAATAGAAATATAAAATTTCATATATCTATACGTATTAATATAATAATATTATAATATAATTTATTTTAATAAAAAGAATCTATATAATTATATATTGATTTATTTTATGTTTTCTATGTTGCGCCGCGCGACTGCCACTAGCATATACACCTTAAATTTTAATTTAATCTATATAAAATACGTTGAGAGATATCCTACTCGAGGCGCCTATTTGACTTTAGGGTGTCAAATTGATTAAAAATAGGCACTTCGAGAAGGATATCTCTCGGCGTATTTTATATAGATTAAATTAAAATTTAAGGTGTATATGCTAGTCCTTATACCAACCATAACCCTTACCCTATCCCTAATCATGGTGTACACCTTAGCAATAATCATAACCCTAACCCTTACTTTGTGAAAAGTTGCTCAATTAAACCCCTAATTAGAGGGGTTAGGTGCATTCATATTGGGGGGTTTAATATCCCAAAAATGATGCTACGATATATTCCCTATAGGTGAAAATAGGGGGTCTTAATTTGGGTTATGAAAAAATACAATATTTGGTGAAAGTAGGGGGGGCTTTTAATTCAAGCTTTGTATTGGGAGAGGGTGACAAAAAATGAGTTTAGGGCAATATTTTTTGAAAATAGGGGGATTCTTTAGTATGCCATGAAGGCACATGCTATAACCTAGGTTCAAAAAGTGAAACCATAGAATTAAACTTTAATCTAACCTTAGTTGTACCCTAACCTTAATATAGACCTTAACCCTTATTGTTCCTTAATATTAATTAAATTCTAGCCCAAAACTTAACCATAATTGTACTTTAGTCCTAATTTATCCCTAAACCTAAAGTTATTCAATCATAAGCCTAATTTTAACCCTAATTGAAATCTAATATAATCCTTACCCTAATGTTATTGAATCATAAGCCTAATTATAACCCTAATTTAACTCTAATATGAACCCTAACTATATTTAAAAATTTACCATAATCAAACCCTAAACTTGACAATATCCTTAATCTAGACTTTATTGAACCCTAAACCATAACCTAACCCTAAACTTAAATATGATCATAATTGAACTTCAACCATTACCTAACCTTAAGCATAACTATAACTATAAAATTAAACCTTAACTACAACTTCAACCTTAACCTAACCCTATTTGAACCTTGGCCTAATTCAAACCCTAACACTTATTGTACCATAAACCTATTGAATTATATCCAAAACCCTAACCCTAATTAAACTTTAATTCTAATTTAATTGTAACCCTAATGTAATTGAATCATAAAGCTAATTCTAACCTAACCTTAATTGAGCTCTTATATACAAACCCTAACTATAATTAAAACCTTACCATAATCAAACCCTAACCTTGACAATTTCCCTAATCTAGACCTAATTGAACCCTAAATTTAAATACAACCCTACAATTAATCCCTAACTACAACTTGGACCCTAGTCTAACCATAACTAAATCCTAGCCTAAACTTAATCATAACCTTAATTAAACTCTGATCGATATTGAACTTTAATCTTAATCTAACCCTTACCATAGTCAAACCCTAATGATAATTTTTTTTTTTTGAAAAAAGGGGTAAAGATTTATTTAGAAATCACAGAATTACAAAGAACAGGCCTTAGTCCCACCAAGGCAGCAACAAAAACTAAAAAGATCTTAAAAGAACCACCAGCACCACCACTACAAAGTCCAGTGACCATAGCAATAGATCCGACCGTCGAATTTCCAATGATAATACCTTTTCAGAAATCCCTCATAAAGATGACAAAGTAACTTTGGAATTACACCAAAACCAGGCTCATTCAGAGCCTCAAAGGGCCTAAAAAATGACAATGAAAATGAAACAAACATAAAAGGGAAATTGATCCTACACCACTGGGTGCTCTTGCATCATCCTGTCTTCTAGCATTAACCTATCTAAAGTTTTAAGATAATCAGGAGGTAGACCATCCCTTCCACTAAAATCCCTTCCATCAACATGCTTTGAAGCCCACTTGGCCAAACAATCAGCCACTCTATTCCACTCCCTAGGAATATGACAAAAGAAGACAAATTCTAATGTATTACACAGTAGTAAAATTTGTCGAACCACATAAGCTAATTGCCAACTCACATCATTCAAAATTTGTATGTTCAACATGTCCACAACAATCTGAGAATCCGACTCACAAATAATCTTCCTCCATCCTAAAGAACAACCTCACTCAACAACAATCTTAATAGCTAGGGCCTCCATAAGATTGTTAGAGTGATGCCCAATATAAATAGAAAAAAAAAAACTACACAACCATCATCATCTCTACCTATACCTCCAATACCTGCATTTCTAGGATTCCCACGAGAAGAGCCATCTGTATTAATTTTTAAGATTCCCACAAGAGGGGAAATCCACCTTCCATCTCTACTTATCTATTGCTTTGCATGTCGAGATCTATTTCCAGCAGCACAGTCCATTTTATTTTTTTCCAATTGCAAATTCCTTACAATAGCATAATCACTCGGATCAACATTTTCAAACAAATTGCACTTAGCCAAGATTGTCTCCTGAAGCCTATTAACTATCTTCTGCCACAGCTGAGGACTCCCTATATGTGAATCACAAAAGACCCTCCGATTCCTTTCCAGCCACAAATTCCAGATAATAAGAGCTGGCCCAATAGCCCAGGCCACTTGAAGAAAAGAGGTATTTGCTGGGGGTCTGCCCAAGCTATCCCAAAATTCAATTAAGGAGGTAGCATGAAAACAAGCATGTTGCCAAGCCTCCCACCACTTGTGCCAAATCTCCCTAGAGAAAGGGCATAAAAAATACAAGTGGGAGTAGTCTTCCTCATTATGCATACAAAGATAACAGATAGATGGTCCCTAGAAGCCTCTCTTACGAAGATTCTCCCACGCGAGGCATTTCCTCTGAGCAACCAGCCATAAGAAAAAATTACATTTCGGCCAAGAGAAGCTATTCCAAACCTTCCTCCACTAGGGAACATCCGTCAAGCCATGCAATTGCCTATCAAGCTGAGCATAACCTTCAGCAACAGACTTGCCTTTTGGATTAGGACCCCAAGCCAAAATATCTCTCTCCTTGAGGGAACTACATAACCTACCCTCCAAGATATTAACCAACACCACACGATCTTCATCCGAACCACCCAAGGGCCATTCAAGAGGATCCTTCCAACAAGTCACCTCAACCTGTCCAATGTGCCTAACCATTTTAAAATTCTCCACCTTAACCCATCCAACATCAATGAAAATGTTGCAAAGAGGTTGAAGCTGTGGATAACTAGATAGAAGAGGAGGGTGACCATCCCAAGAGGGTTGCCAAAAAAGAGCTTCAAAGCCTCTATTACAAATCCAGAAAAGGCCATCTTTAATAAGTTGGGCACCTTTTTTAAGAGTATCCAAGATACAAGAGCCCCTACCCACTAAACTAAGATGAGGCACCTCATGATCATTAGCACCAGGGAGATACTTGTGGGTTAAAATATTGGCCCAGTCCTAATCCTGACTGTTACACCACCTCCAATATAGCTTAGCTGCCAAGGCCTTGCTAACCAAAGCAATAGATCTGAGGCTAAGACCCCCAACATGTCTCGGTCTACAAACAGAGTCCCATTTAACTAAACTCCACTTTGAAGAAAGAAAACTACCAGACCAAAGAAATTGACAGGAAAGAGCATCAAACTCTCTCACAAAGCTCGAGGGGGAGCCTGCACAAAACACCTATAAATGGGAAGCGCTTGCACCACAGTCTTTAGAAGAATCACTCTTCCAGTAGAGGATAACCACCTATAAGTCCAATGATTAACCTTACAACAAAATTTATCCAAAATTCCTTGCCAAAAATCTCCACACTGAACCCCCAAATCTAAAGGAATCCCGAGGTACAACAAAGGAAGGGACCCCGTCTAAAATCTGAGGATCCTGGAAATCCTATTCTGAATAAGCCGAGGGGTATTAAAGAAATATATGGATGATTTATCTTCATTAATTTTATGACTTGAGGCTTTGCAATAGATATCCAAAGCTCTCCTGAAATTCACTGCCTCATTGATTCTGGCCCTGCCCATCAAGCCTGTCTCATCCACAAACTGAAGATGAGAGTAGGGAGGTAGAGCATTACTCCAACTCCAGCCCTAAATAAGACCATGTCTGACCTGGGAAGTGAGAAATCTGGCAAGACCTTCAGCCATGAGAATAAATAAATAGGGATATAAAGGGACCCCTTGCTGAAGCCCCCATGAAGCGCTAAACTATTATGAGGGTTCCCCATTAATAAGAACTAAGAAAGAGGTAGAAGTCACACAACTAAGAATCCAATTCACCCACTCTTCTCCAAAACCAAAAGCCAAAAGGATCTTATGTAAGAAATCCCAAATCACCCTATCATAAGCTTTGGCCATGTCAAGTTTAATAAACATAACCTTCTCCTTAGAGGAAGCCATCAAATGAATAGCCTCCATTGCTATCACAACTCCATCAAGGATATGTCTTCCATCAATGAAACCACCTTGCTCCTTAGAAACCAAAGTGCAGAGGAGAGGTTTGAGTCGTTCAACAATCAATTTAGTGATTATCTTGTAGACAACATTACATATAGCAATAGGCCTGTACTGATCCAAGCTATTAGCGCCCTCCTTCTTAGGAATGAGAGCCAAGAAGGTAGAATTCATAAATCTGAGCATTTGTTTATTCCCATGAAGTTCTTGAACCACATCTAGAAGATTATACTTTATAATCTCCCAAAATTCTTGAAAAAACTCAATAGGAAACCTGTTAGGGCCAGGAGCCTTCCCTTTTTTCATTTGAAACACAACCCCCTCAAGTTTAGACGACAAAATGGGGCGCAAGAGAGCATCATTCATTTCAACAGAGACAAGAGGGAGAATACAGTTCAAATGGCCCTCTCTTCCACCATAGCTTCAGGATCCTCTTTGGTAAACAAATTAGAAAAAAACCTGACAGCTTCCGTAGCAATTTCTTCTTTAGATGAAAGATGAACCCCTTCTGAAGAAATGATAGAGGTAATAGAGTTACCATACATTTGAGCCTTAACAAAATTATGAAAAAAAGTAGTGTTTCTATCACCTTCTTGGAGCCAATCCACACGAGACTTTTGTTTCTAGAAAATCTCCTCATGCAACTCCCACTCTTCTAAGTCCTTTAGAGCAAGGGACTCAGCCATACTGAACTCCACAGTCATCCCTTGATCCCTAATTTGACACGTAACCTCATCCTGCTTGGATTGAGCTGCCATAATGTGTCTATGCAGGTTACCAAAACATTGTTTATTCTACCTCTTCGGCCTATATTTTACATGTTGTAATCTCTTCCCAAAGGAGTACATAGCCCGCCCATGGGTAGGCACCCCCTCATACCACCAATCAACCATAAGATCCCTCAATGACTGATCTTGAAGCCACATCAATTGAAATTTGAAAGAGGGATTTTTGGAGGTTCTAAAAGATGTAATAGAAATCATAATAGGCCAATGATCAAAACCCCTCCAATCAAGAATTTCTGAACCGGTGGACCACCTATCTTGCACCCAATAGCAGGAAACCAAAATTCTATCAAGCCTTTCAGAGATAGCCTCAACACCACTCCTCCTATTATTCCATGTAAAGACACCATTAATTGGCTTCACACCAATGAGATTCAAGAGACTAATATTATCTCTGAGTAAATTTGAGGAAGGATCAAGCCTGAATAACCCACCTCGCTTTTCCTCCAAACTAGTAATGACATTAAAATCTCTAGCCAAAATCCAGGGGAGAAAAGGATCTTGAGCCCGAAAAATATTTATGTGAGCCCAAAGATGAGAATTACCCACAAGATTAGTAGGAGCATAAATATTAGAGAAGAAGCAACTTTCTCCAGTCTCAAAGCTAGAAGCGATAATAGAAGTAAAAGACCTACTAGAAAGCCACCACAAAGGGGAAACTTTCCCCGGGTTCCAGAAGCAAGCAACCGCCCTTGAAATACCATGAGAGCTCACTCCCTGCCAAAGGCCCTGGGGCCAGACACACAAATCACAACTGGCCAAACCATCCACTGAAAGCTTGGTTTCCTAAATAAAAACAACATCAGGATACTCTGAGTCAATTAATTTGTGAACAACCTTTTGTCTAGGGATGTTGTTCAACCCTCTTACATTCCATGAGAGCACAATCATTTATGTGGTTGAGAGAAGTGGGAATCAATGGGCTTCACAGACCTTGACTCAACCAAAGTATCACCAATAAGCTTAACCTTTTCCTGATCCATTTTTCATCCACTCCTTAAAGGTTTGTCTAAAGAACCCTTCTTGAGGGTCTTCTGTTGCAAGCCTAAAATAGGTGGGGCTTTGTTACTCTTTACTGAACCTGAGGCCACTATAGTGGAAGGAGGAGTAGATGCCATGACCCCTGCACCTTCAAGGACCCGTGAGTCACTAAGATCTCTGTTGTCCTGAACATGGGAAGGCAAATCCATAACCATTTGAACATCCTATTGATTCTCCATAGATAGGGCCCGACCCTCTTTCTTAGAATCCCCATCCAAAACCTTATGCTGAAATTGGGCACCCAAGGACATTTCAACTGGAACTCCTTCCTCTTGGACTAAATCCTCTAGAACCTCAAACCTATTTAGGGTGACATCATTTTGCCTATCCAACCAGGTTCTCTTCTTTCCCTTGTCTTTATTTCGAGGTTTGACAGGAATGAAGCCATCTTTATCAGTAGGACCATTAGACATAGGGGCTTTCCCCTTATCTTCCCCCAGAACAGAGTGAGGAGGATCAGAAACAACCAGTTTAGAAGATTTATTTCTGGGACATCTCCGCTGTAAATGACCATATTCATGACAAATTTTGCATCTAAATGGCAGGGTCTCATAGTCCAACTATTGGATCCAAGAAGATGTCCCCACTTAGATAGCCATATAGTCTGATAAAGGATTATTTAAATCAACTTCTACACATATACGAGCGTAGGAAATTACCTTTCGATCTTGAGTTTGTGAAGCCGAACCCACTAGTTTACCAAAAAGCAGTGAGATTGAGTGAAGAATATCTTCTCTACAGAATTCCAACAGAAGCCTCGATAATTGGATCCACACGAGCACACAAAAAGGAAGCTCCTCAGTAGAATTAAAGCCAATATGCCAAGGTTTGATAGAGAGTCCCACCTAGTTGAAAAAATAAGGGCCACCCTCAAAAGCCTTGTTCATGTCTGCCAGGTTGGAAAAAATAACCAGAAAATAGTTATTGGCTGCCATAAGTAGCTCCATGTCTCCTTCAGGATTCCAGACACGGAGTGCCCAAGACTCTAAAATAGGTATAAAGAGGCAAAGACCGATAAATTTACATATGAGATCATGATTGCACCAATATTCAACATCCTCTAAAATTTGCTCAGGTTGAATAACCAGAACTAGACGATCTTGGGATCTCTCCGAACAACCATTCACCTTTTTCATGCAAAAAGGCTCTTTCGAAGAAGAGACGCCTCCCCCTGATTGGGAATGACCAATGTGTTCCTTTCCACATGCATTCATCAAATGAGACATATCCGCCATATCCAGATCTCCAAAGACCATTTGAGAAGAGGGCAATCCTCTATTCTCCATGGATCTAAAGAAAATACCAAAAGAAGAAAAAGACGAGGGGCGGAAAACCCAACCCCAAAACCCCACACACCTCAACAATAACCCAGAGTAGAAGAAACATAAAAGGGTTGCAAAAAAACCCCAGGACAACCCAGAAAACCCGACCATGAGCAAGCAAAAATTGACCCCCAGCAATTAAGAAACCGTCCCCCTGGAACAAAGAAAGTAGAGTGCAGGACACAGGATAGGACACGATGGCCCTAGCACAACACCCATGCACACACAAAGCCATCTCTCCATCACCCTAATCATAATTGAACCCTAACTCTAATTAACTATAGACTAAACCCTAAACCCTTAACCCTTAACCATAACCACAACCACAACCACAACCACAACCACAACCATAACCCTAAACCTAACTATAATCTAAACCCCAAAACCTAACCCAAGCAATATCCCTAACCCTAACCCTGATGCAAATCCCAACCCTAGCCATAACCATGATATAAACACTAACATCAATCCTAACACTAAACCCTAACCCTATATGTAACCCTTACTATTTCACTAAATGTTTACTGATTAAATTAATTATGAATTATGTCACCCTTCATATATGACAGATACCGATAATTATTTCATATAATTTTCACTATTAGATCATAACCCTAACCCTAACCCTAACCCTAACCCTAACAATGATGTAAACTTAACCCTAACCATAATACTAACCTTAACTCTAACACTAAACCCTAACCGTACATTAAATAATCATAAATCAAACCATAATCCTTATCCTATCCCCAATTATAATCCTAATCCTAACCCTAACCCTAAATTTGATATAAACTCTAAATATAATTGTAACACTAACAAAAAACCATAACCCTAACACTAAACCCTAACCATAACCCTAATGATAAACCTAATTGTAATCCTTAACCCTAACCTCAACCATAATCCTAAACCTAAACCAAACCCTAACATTGATACTAACCCTGACCTTGATATAAACCCTAACCATTATCATAACCTTAACCTTGAAACCTAACCCTAATCATAACCCTAACCCTAACCCTAACAATGATGTAAACCTTAACCTTGAACATAGTAATAACCTTAACCCTAACCCTAACTGTAATCCTAAATCCTAACCCTAACCATAACTCTAAACCTAAACCAAATCCTATCCTTGATGTGAACCCTAATTGTAGCCCTAACAATAATGTAAACCTTAACTCTAACCATAATACTAAACCCTAACCATAGCCCTAATCCTAACCCCAATTATAATCCTTAACCCTAACTCCAACCATAATCTTAAACCTAAACCAAACCCTTACATTGAAACCAACCCTAACATGATATAAACTCTAACCATTATCATAACCTTAACCTTGAAACCTAACCCTAATCATAACCCTAACCCTAAACCTAACAATGATGTAAACCTTAGCCTTGAACATAATAGTAACCTTAACCCTTACCCTAACTATAATCCTTCTAGTAATCCTAAATCCTAACCCCAACCCTAACCATAATTCTAAACCTAAACCAAACCATAACCTTGATGTGAACCCTAACCGTAGCCCTAACAATGATGTAAACCTTAACTCTAACCATAATACTACCCTTAACCCTAACCCTATCCCTAACCATAATACTGAGCATTAAATATGTTTTATACTATCATTAAATAAAGTCTAATATATATCTTACATTTTAGTATATGCTTTAATCTTGCAACAGATATATATTTATTAAAAATAGTCTAAATGGATATATAAAATTTCATAAATCTCCAAATAATAATATTATAATACTAAAATATAATTCAATTAAAAAAATACTATATAATTATATATTGCATTTATTTTATGTTTTCCACGTCCCATCGCGTGACTGCCACTAGCTTATATACCTTAAAATTTAATTTAATCCATATAAAGTATGCCGAGAAATATCCTTCTCGAGGTGCCTATTCGACTTTAGGGTGTAAAATTGATTAAAAATAGGCGCCTTGAGAAGGATATCTCTCGAAGTACTTTATATAGATTAAATTAAAATTTAAGGTATATATGCTAGTTTAATTTTCAGATTATCTATATAATTGATTTTTATTACCATTTGATCTATACTTTAAATATTATTGTTGGATATCTAGGTCCATCCCCTTAAGAGCTTACTCAATGGTATGTAATGGAATAAGTATTTAATACAGAGGTATGTATACGTTTTTTGAATTACATGTTTTTAAATGATAAATTGATAAATTGTGTTTATGGTAAAAATGGAACAACAATATTGAAAGACTAAATGAATTCAACCACAAAACCCTAGCCTAACAACAACAAAGATTCATCATAACATATGAAGATTACCTAAGACAATGCAAATCAAATGAAATCACAAAGATTATACCATCACATGTCCAATAGGGGTTGGATCTCCATTCTTCCTATCTCCATTGATCTTGCTTGATATATTTGCTCTCAGATTTTATGCGTACACAAGAGCTCAACAAAGAACGGAAGTGTGGTTGATAGCTAGATCGAATATGAAAGTTCGAATGCTAGAATGCTCGAAGGATTGATTAGAATGCGTAGTTGAGGGCTGATAATGAAGGAAGCATCTCCTTATATAGAAGACACTATAAGAAATGGAGGGATAAGATTGAGAGGTGTAGAAGATAAATGGTCGGCTAGGATTAGAGGGTAGGTAAAAGAAATAAGAAAATAATGAGAGGGTAGGTAGTGTAGGAATTAAGAGATGAATGACATGTGTTATGGATCGAAAAGGCTAATGAATTAATTAAATAAATAAAGATTTATTTAATTAATAGAAAAAGTGGGACTAATTAAATAAATAAAAGTATTTATTTAATTTAGGAAAAAAGGTAATTTAAATAAATAAAGGTATTTATTTAAATGAGAAATGAGGCTAGAAGAGGATAAATGAATTAATTAAATAAATAAAGATTTATTTAATTAATAGAAGAATTAGGCTTAAATAATTAAATAAATAAATAAATTTATTTAATTAGATAGGTTAATTTCAGGTGTCTATATTTTGCCCCTCTTTGAGACAATGCAACTTGTCGCGTTGTTTCAAAGAAGATAATATGAACTGATACAAAATTGCCCCAAGATGGGAATGATATGCCCCCTCGAGAGATTGGATGAAAATGTCTGAAAAGATTGTAGACAATCTCTCGATAAGAAAGAAAGGCTAGAAAGGACTAACAAGATATGATAGAGTGACAGAGTCATAGGATAAAGAAGACTGACTCGGGAGACTAGGGCTAGGGTAGTCTATAAGATATACTACGAGTAAAACATCCTCATTGTCATTCACACACCTAAGAGATCAGAGTGCAGAGAGAGCAGAGAGTAGTCAACAACGATGGCATTGGTGCATAGATTCGATCGCATTTGCCGATATCAGAGGCCAGCAGATGCAGGAGAGCCGATAAGTACCGCAAAACCTCCTTGTACTTTGGTGCATTAATTGTTGTTGTAGACACCTAAAATTGTCATGTCTAATTAAATAAATAAATTTATTTATTTAATTATTTGAGCCTAATTCTTCTATTAATTAAATGAATCTTTATTTATTTAATTAATTCATTTATCCTCTTCTAGCCTTATTTCTCATTTAAATAAATACATTTATTTATTTAAATTGTCCTTTTCCTAAATTAAATAAATATCTTATTTATTTAATTAATCCCACTTCTTCTATTAATTAAATAAATCTTTATTTATTTAATTAATTCATTAACCTTTTCTACCTATGACACATGCCATTCATCTCTTAATTCCTACACTACCTACCCTCTCATTATTTTCTTATTTTCTCTTCCTACCCTCTAATTATAGCCGACCATTTATCTTTTACACCTCTCAATCTTATCCCTCCATTTCTTATAGTGTCTTCTATATAAGGAGATGCTTCCTTCATTATCAACCCTATGCATTCAACCCCTGGACATATACATTCTAATCAAGCATCCTAACATTCAAATTTTCATATGCAATCCTACTTGCAACCACATTTCTGTTCTTTGTTGAGCTCTTGTGCACACATAAAATCTGGGAGCAAATATATCAAGCAAGATAAATGGAGATAGGAAGAATGGAGATCCAAACCCTATTGGACATGTGATGGTATAATCTTTGTGATTTCATTTGATTTGCATTGTCTTAGGTAATCTTCATATGTTATGGTGGATTTTTGTTGTTGTTAGGTTAGGGTTTTGTGGTTGAATTCATTTAGTCTTTCAATATTGTTGTTATCCATTTTCACCATAAAAATTTTGGCACCCCCCGTGGGACATGGATTTTTGTTAGATCTGTGTGTTTTTTGCAGGTTTTCCTAACCATATATTGCTGTTTTGTAAAACAATTTGGAGAATAACCTTGTGCAGCTAGGCTTTTGGACACAAAATCAAGATCTTGGAGAGATTCGATCATATCTCAAAAATGTCTTGGAAATTTTGCACCAAATGTTTTTTGTAGGTTGAAAATAGTATCAAGAGCTCTCAAAGCAAAATTCAGATCTATTAGAGCATATTTTAATTTTCTATGAACTTTTTATGAATTTTCATAAAAAATTGATTTTGAGAGCAAATGAGCAATTTTTTTGGATTTTCTTACATTTTTGGAAATCTCTCATAATTATACACAAGATCCGTTCTTTGTGATTTTAAGTTTGATGCAAAATATTTCCTAAAAAATTGGATCTTTAAAAATTAGGGTTTTTCATTGTTTTGATAGGATCTCACAAACAAATTTGAATTTTGGCATCAATTTTTTTTTTCAGGTCAAGAACATTATTAGAGATTTTCAATAAAAAAATCAGAGTTTTTGGAGCATATTTGAAATTTATATTAATTTTTTTTGTATTTTCATGAAAAATTAATTTTGAGAGCAAATTAGTGAATTTTTTGGATTTTCTTATATTTTTGGAAAGCTCTCTGATTTATACATAGACTTTAATTTTTGTTATTTTAAATTTGATGCAAAATCATTCCTCAAAAATTGGATCTTTGAAAATTAGGGTTTTGCATTATTTTGCTCATATCTCACAAACTGCTTGGATTTGTTACAGGAATATTTTTGTGCAAGTTTGAAAGACCATCAGGATTGTCCAATAAAATTTTTAGATTTTTTGGATCAATTTTGCATTTTATATGAATTTTTTATGTTTTTTCATAAAAAATTAATTTTTGGAGCAAATTAGCAAAATTTTTGGATTTTATTACATTTTTGGAAAGTTTTTAAAATTTTATAGGTGTTTTTTTTTTAATGATAAATCAGATCTTTGAATTGGTCAAAAAAACGCATTGTTGAAGGCCCCTATTTCACAAAGTCTTTTGGATCTAAAATTTACCTAACTTGTGTGCTTGTAGGAGGGGTATTATTGCAAAACTACTAACAAATATTTGTTGTAGAATTTTGGCAAGGGTTTTTTATCTTTATTGTGTGCCTTGTTTTCATAGATTATCAAACACTTCAATTGGTGCACTAAAATTGAACTAGTGTCTTTTGTGTCTTGAGCAATAGGCTCTTTTTGTTTAATCTTTAGAGGGCCTGTCTCCCCGTGTGGTCATTAGGACTACTAGTGAGGAGAGAACAACCCAAGTGGTAGCAAGGAAAACCCACCTCTTCCGAACCACTATAAACAACTGTATCCATGGTGAAAACTATGGATAACGTGTGTTGATTAGTTCATACCGACACTATGTCTCCCCATAAACCCGTTTGATCAAATTTATTTGATCAGTTGTAGGGCGTAACCCCTACTGGCTGGGAGCCTTCTGTATTTACAAAGCTGAAAGTGTCGCATGTATGGCCACATGAGCGGATGCCCTTACTAGCACCTTTTTGTTTTAGAAGCCAAAATCCTTCTAGTTGTTGGGGCAGGAGGTCGAACCTTTGGAGTGACCCACACACATATGATTCTTAGTAGAGATACAAAGTTCGCCATGGGGAGTTTTCGTGGGGACTGATGCTTGGCTGCCCCGAGAAGTGAGTGCCAAGGGTGGATCCAGTGGGGTTAAGAATCTAAGTATCCACTCTGAATAGCGTAGCCTCATGTGGGAATCAACAACTATTGTCTTGGCCAACCATAAGAATTGTGCTTATCTTATTTTAAACAATCAAACATTTAAGACCAAACATCAAAACATTGTGTCTTTTGTGTCTTCAAGTGTATGCAAAACAATTTTACATCAAACAACACACTTTTCTTTGAGTCATTTTGAGTCTAAACACTTGCAAACATTGAGTCTTCATCAACATTGTGTCCTCTTGTCACGAAAAACAGTCAAAAAAATTTAGATTTGGTCACAACAAACAACTTCACAAATTGGAAAAATCTACAGTACAACAAACAAGAGCAATCAATTTCAGAATTCTTGAGCTTCGTAAGCTATCTCTTCGGGTTTTCATCTAGCATTCAACCTACCTTTGGGTGTCACAAAGTCCATCATTGCTTTACACCTTGCATTACATTCACATTTGTCTAAACTTGAGTCAAAAGGTCACTTGCTTGTCCTCATCATGCTTTGTCAACACACTACATACAACAACATTTTGCTAAGTGGTCCCTCATCAAGGTCTATCACCTTTGGGTCTCATTTGGTCTTACTTAGAGTCAAGGTCAACTTACCTCATCAAGAGAAACTATCATCTCTTTGGAAGTCACACCTACTCTACTACATACATACTTGGTCTTACACTTTGGACATTGCAAGTAAACCTCATATTCATTTACATTCCATCCAACTCTTGGTCTTCCATACTCTTTCCATTTTTCATCTAGTCTCACACATCTTGGTCAATACCTAGTTCATGGTTGAAACCCGTTCCCAAAAATCTAGGAGAGAAGCTAAAGAGGCTTAAGAGTCCGTAAACATGAGTGCCTATGAGTATGACAATTATGTCTTTTTCAATTCTGATCATACTACATTACCTGACATGGATGCCTATAGAAACATTCCAAATGTTGAGAACATGGACACTACAAACAACAATGGTACACACAATGACAATATGGACAACATTTTCGTACATTCAGCAGAAGTGGAAGACTCCATTATGGATCCCCGTTTCAATCGATTGGTTGAGGAAATAATGAGGAGAGATAGACAATACTTCTTACAAGTGATGGCACAAAGTGGAGCCAACATCCCTCATGATTTTGACATGTCTCAAATAGTGGAAAATCGACCTTTGCAACAACCTCACCTCAACATGGATCAAAGGAGGCCTAATAGTGGAGGCAATAGAGGACCACATCTTGTACCTGAATCACCATCATCTTTGTTTCAAAAACCAGAGGTCCCATACACACATGGTCAAGCATATGATACTCACCTTCGTAGACCATTATGGAAGTCTTATGCAGAAAAATATACTCAATCACATACCAATGCTAAGGATCAACCACCAAAGCAATTGGATATCCAAAGGCATGTTCAAAATTTGGACACAAGGAAACCTCACGTCAAATTTGGGGGCAACACACTAGAACAAACTCATGACATTCCTGTAGAGTATGGTATATATGGACAAAGCAGATATTCCATTCCTCACCATGACTCTATACCAAGTGGTCCTTATACACAATATCACTATAGACCTCCTCCATATGAACATGTGTATGATCAATACCATCCATATATGCATCATGCTCCTCCTCCACCCGGTGGTTCAGGCATGGGGTATGGTCCAAGAAGTTGGTCTCCACCTAAGAACAATTTGGAACAACAAATCAAGGACTTACAAAAGAAAATGGAGGACATAAATACACCGAAGCCAACTTACACATTGAGAGACACATGTCCCTATCCATTTGACAAAAGCATTCCAATGCCTCCATTTCCTACACACTTTGTCACACCTAAGTTTGATAAGTACAGAGGCAAAGGAGATCCTACGACACATATAAGACAGTTTTTCACAGCTTGCATTGAGGTAGCAACAAAAGAGACATATTTGATGAGATTATTCCCACAGAGCTTAGGTGATCAAGCTATGGAATGGTTCTCCCAACTCCCACCTGGAATTAAGTCATGGGGTGACTTACCAAAGGCATTTATCCAACATTTCTCGTACAACATAGAGATAGACATATCAATCACTACTTTGTGCAACACCAAACAAAAGGATGGAGAATCTTTTTCATCATTTTTACAAAGATGGAGGAATCTAGCCAACAGACGCTCTTGTGAAATTCCACAAAAACAAATGGTAGAGATGTTCACCCAAAATGTTAACAAAGACATTGGTTATGACCTAAGAAAAGCTTGTTTGTCCACCTTCAAGGACGTCATTGAAAAAGGCTTAGCAACAGAGAAGGTCCTAATTGAACAAGGAGTCATTAAAATATTCAAGGAAAACAAAGAGGACTTTAAAGGAAAAGACAAGCCAAGATTTTGGAATAAAAACAAGAA